>NW_026535781.1:1802500-2452530 GCF_028551555.1 Melozone crissalis
CCATGTCCTCCACAGTGTCTCTGTCTGTCTGCAAGGGGCAGCACAATCTCCCAGTGGGCTTCCTGTCCCACACCATCCATTCCCACATGGCTGCAGCCTGCTCAAGCCAGGTGCCCCCTGCCTGGCATGGCACTGTACCTCCATGGGCACAGCAGAGCACATCCTGCTGGGATTGCTGCTCCAGAGCAGGCAGCAGGAAAAGCCCAGGTAGCAGCAGCACCTCTGTGCTGAGGGTCAGAGCACAGAGCAAGCGGCAACTGACCCTTGGCAGCCAGTGAAGTGTCTGCTGTGGTCGTTTCCAGGTCCTGGACATTCCACCTGGAACCCTCTGGGAGCTGTGATGTCACTGAAGTTTCAGGGGCGCTGTGCAGTGGGAGATGGGGATGGCAGAATGATCAAATCCTTGAATGGTTTGGCTTGGAAGGGACCCTGAAGATCCTATGGTTCCAAGCTGAGCAACCTCCCAGCACAGCAGGTTACTGCGGCCCCTGTCCCACCTGGCCTTGGATGTTGCTGGGGATGGGGCATCCACAGCCTCTCTGCACTGGTCCCTGTGTCAGGGACAAGCCCCCTGAGAGTAAAGAACTTCTTCCCATTATCTAATCCCTTCCACCTCTTGCAGTTTGATCCCATTTTTCCTTGTCCTGTCTCTAAAGTTCCTGACAAAGTGTGCTCCTCGACTTCTCTGTGGGTCAGGCTGTTCCTGCAGGGTCATACGTGTGGCTGGACCTGTAGGCAGGAGAGAGAGAAGCCAAATTCCCAGTAAAAAAAAATGGGGAACGTGGCATGAAGACTGAGAGGATGAGGAAAAAGTAGAGACATGCATGTCTTTTCTTTGGTGGGTTGCGGGATTCGTGCCTTTTATTAGAGGCCAGGTTCCCTGGTGTGCTCAGGTTCTCTGTTGCAGACTGGCCACAGCCAACCTCTGCGTGTGACCTGCACATGCAGAGCTGGGAGGACGCTTGCTTAAACTACTGGTGAACGAGGCGATTGAGGGATCTTTGTGTGGAACTGCAAAAACATCAGTGGATTGCCCTGAAAAGGGTCCAGGAACGGAGACAAAATGGGGCTTGGCACTGAGAGGGAAAATTGGGGGGAAAAGCCGGGGAGCAGTGGTAAGAGCCAGGACTGAAACGGTACAGGAGAGGCGAGGACATTCTAGGGGGAATACATATAAGGAAAATACAGCAGTTCAACTGGGTGATGCCAATAAAACGCCAAGAGCCTGCAAATGCCCATGGGTGACACCATTGCATTCAGAGCGGTGTCTCTCTTTTACCTTGGTCACTTTGCCCTGACGTATTACAGTTCCAGTGATAGGCCCCTGGGCCCTCACATTTCCCCTTTTTGTTATCTATAAAAAAGGCTTCTGCTATAGAGTTTTGCAGGCATTTAGCAAAAAAGGACAAAATAACCAACACAATGAATACAAAAAACAAAACCCACAAAACAGTCCTAACTAAAGATGAAAGCCAGCCTCGCAAACCCCTGTGTTTGGAAAGTCCAGTGAACCAGTCATTGTTGCCTTCTATCTGGATCTTGTTTCCTTGATCTTTTAGCAGCTGGATGCCCTGGTAAACTGACTCTCTATCTGACAGCAGGTAGAAAAAACACCTGCCTTCAAAAGCCTGACAGGCATGGCCATGGACAAGAAATTGTGGCTTGTCTGTGGAAGCACCCAGGTGAAGGCATGTGGCTCAGTGAGGAGCATCCAGATTCCTGCTGCAGCAGCAACCAATGGCAGCCTCCTCTGACTCTGGTAATTTAGTATCTGGAGGCTTGGGTGTCCTTAAAGTAAACAGATGAAGAGATTAGAAGGTGGAACTTAAGTTGTGTTCCCACTAAACTTTCTCTTCTGTAAGGCAAGGGTGTGAACACAGCTTATTAAAAGAACCATATATCATTGCTAAAATATAATTTTTACAAATGTTAAGTCATATATCCTGGTTAATGATGTCTGAGCCATCTTGGTCTTGGTGTGTGTGGTCAATGCTGCTTAGGAGATCTTCTTCTGTCCTTCTCCTTCTTCTTTTCCAGGCTGCAATTGTCTCTCTTAGGCTTCCATTCTGTTCTTCTGATGGTGGCTCTGGTATTTGCCTCGCGGTTCCCAGAAAGAATTTTAATGTATTTTGCTGGGATCCATCTTAGGAGTGTTTCTGTAGAGACAAGGGCATCTTCTCTTTCCCAAGTAATCAATGGGAAGGTGCCGATAATTTGTTTAGATTCAGGGTCTTTGATCAACAGAGGTGGCTGTTCTTTTAATTGGGCTGCAGCTGAATTAGTAAACTGCCTGATGATGGGGGGAGTTGGCTCTATAAATGGGTTGTTCAAAAAGTTGAATACGTAAAAGGCCTTGGCCAGTGTCTCAATGGGAGATAATATCTGGACTCCCCCTTGCAGTTGATCAAGGATTCTTTTGATGGATCAGTGGGCCCTCTCGGCTTTGGACTGTCCTGTGGTGGAGTGTGGTATGCCTGTGACATGTTTTATACCCCAGTGGTCAGAAACTTGTTGGAATCATTGCAAGGTATAAGCAAGAGCATTATCAGTTTAACGTTCCTGTGGATATGCTTAGGCAGAAAAACCTTCAAATTAACGTTTTATAGCATCTTTGATTTTTCACCAGCATGGGCAGAGGCAAAAATCCCAGTGGAAAAGGTTTTGATTGAGAGGTGGATGTACTTTAGTCTTCCAGAAGGGGCTTGGTGTGTGGTGTCTGATTGCCAGATGTGGAGACTCTCTAGTGCTCTTGGATTGACTGCAGCTCTGACAGAAGCAAGGCCATGTTCCTGACAGTTGGGGCAGGTGGCTACAAGGGATCTTGCCGAGTCTCAGGTAATTTTTAGCATCCTGAGCAGCACAGGAATGTTTTGATGGTAGTATTGGTGCCTGATCCTTGCCTGTCCAAAATCTATCTAAGGCATATTGCAGTGGTTCAGATGTTTGAAGTAGGCAATTGAGGGGCTCTTGAGTGAGAAGTAAGTATATATTCACAAGGTGTGTTCCTGCAAGGGGGCACAGACACTTTCTAGCTTCCCTGATAAGTTGTGCAATAACTTTCTGTTGGGTTGTTATCATTTTAGTAGGTTGGTGTCATCTGAAAACCCAATCAATTATTTTCAGGGCATCTGAGATAGTTGAGTCCCACAGAAACAATAATGTATGGAATTTTGGACTTACACCAAGGATTGCCAGGGAGAAAGGAAAATTAGGGTGGTATGTGTGTGCCTGTTTAGTTTGAATCACCCAGGAGACCTTTTGTACAGTTGCTTAGGCCTCCAGTGTCAGTGATCGCGGGAATCGAGCCCTTCACTGAATTAAGGAGCAGCAGGAACGGTGGCGTGAGATCTTCTGTGGTGGATCCCAGCAGTGAACATAGCCAACTGATGCTTCCACAGAGTTGGTGGAGTTCTGGCAGAGTCTTTGGGTTGTCCTTGGTTTGCAGTGTTTGTGGTGTGATGGTTCTCTCTGCAGTTTTTAGGCCGAGACACTTCCAAGGGCCTGTCCTTTGAATTTTATCTGCTGCAATCTCAAAACCTTTCTCCTGTATCGCAGTGATGACATCTTGTACTGCAACATCCAAAATGAATTGAGCTTCTGCACAAACGACTGTGTCGTCCATGTAATGAAAAATGATAGCATTAGGATGTTCATTTAATGGTCCATATAACGGAAAACGATTAGCATTAGGGCGAGAGAATTCGGGCTTCAAGTCATTGACAAATATTTGGGCTACTCTTCATTATTTGAGGAAATACAGTCCACTGGTACCTCTTTAAAGGTGCTTGTCGATTTAGTGACGGAAAAGGCAACCCGGGGGGTGTCATTGGGCTGCATGGGGGTGTCAAAAAAGTTGTCATTAAGATCTATATCAACCACCTGCCAAAAACAGTGTAATCATAGGTACAATTGGACTAAACCTCCCTGAACTAGCCTTCCTTCACATCTCAACCCATGCAATCTTCAAAGCAATGCTCTTCCTATGCTCAGGCTCCATCAATCACAGCCTAAATGGCAAAGAAGACATCCGAAAAATAGGAGGATTCCAAAAACTGCTACCCACAACTACGTCATGGTGCAACATCGGCAATCTCGAGGTATCATGGAGGCTGAGGGCAGGCTGGACTGGAGGGCACCCATGTCCTCGATGACCTCGTTGATTTTCCTGAGGTCCTGCCGGAGCCGCCTCTTGTCCTTGCCAGGATTTCATATGATAATGACAGGTGCATTGCAGGGGCTAGTAGATGGTACAATGTGGTCCACAGACAGCTTCTCCTGCACAAGGGACTTCAGGGCCTTTAACTTTCTGCCTGAGAGGGGCCACTGATCCACCCATATGGGGTCGTTGGTCTTCCAGGCTGACCAAAGTGTGGCGCGCTGCTCAGTGGCCCTGTCTAGAAATCCTGAGTTGTTGATAGGATCTCTAGCCTTGTCCCTCATTGGGACAAGAGGTCTCTTCCCCTAAGTGTTATTGTTGCCCGGGTGACAAATGATCTTACTGTAGCAACTGTGCCCTAAGGACCTTCCCTGCAGATGGTACCTTGACTCCAGAAGCTGGTAGTGGCTCCCCTGGTAGCTAATAATTACACCTGTAGCTGGAACCAGGGGCCATTGATTTAGCCAATTAGAGTGGGAAATTATGGTGATGTCAGCTCCTGTATCTAATAGTCCTGAAAGACATCTTTTCTCCCTTTACATGACAAAGCACACTTTAGAATGGGTCTATTTGGGCCTGTTGTCTGTGCCCACATCACCATTGGATCAGCTAGTGTGGTGATCATGTCCAGTAGGAGGATGGCTCTGGCTGTAACTTTTCCTTTTAGAATGAAAAGGGGAGGGTCTAAGCATAGAGCCTGGACAGTTATCTCCTGTAAAGACATCAAGGCGAGCACCTCAGGTAATGTAGTGAGTGTCTCCATCCCTTCCCTGGGGTTGGTTTAAATCAAAATGTCTTTGGGCCGTCCTTCACGCCTGTATTTGCCTGTTGGAATATGGTGAACATAAATTTAATGGATTGGAATTGAAAAGGCCCCTACCAGCTGCCTTTAGGTTCCAGGGCAGAGCTGTCTTCTGTCGAGTTTTCTGCAGTGATCAAGCTGTCCTGCTGGATCTGAGAAGGTCTCTGTGCTGGTTCTCCACGATGTTGGGGAGTGTGGGGCGGAACGGCCTCGCGTTTGGTGTCATTGCACAGGGCCTTTCTGCGTCGTTGTGGGGTTTCCTGCAGGCCAGTGGTTTTGCTGGTGTTGGAAAGTGTGTGGACGAGGGGGGCAGTGAGGACATTGGCTGTGACGCCTAGAAAGTCTCCAGTAATAGCCTATATTTTTAAAATTCTGTTAACAATGCCCCATCTCTCCACATATAAAGGAAGGTCCCTTTTCATATGTTTTTGGGTGAGAAACTTACAGGGTATTAGCACCTCTACTACACCCTGACTGGTAGCCTTATCTAGGCTGGCATCATGGTGTATGGATGCCCTAATGGTGCATTCCTTGACCATTTGTGAAAGGGCAGGTTTTGGGGAAAGTGACATGAGGGATGAGAGAAGGACAAAAAAAGTACAGACATGCAAGTCATTGGGTTTAGTGGCTTGAGGGATTTATGCCTGTTATTTGAGGCCAGGTGCCCTGGTGCACGTAATTCCTACATCTTCCTGAGATTTCATTGCTGGGTGAGGAGTCGAGCAGTGCTGAAAGCTGAGGCCTGTCCTTTGTGTACCCTTTGGGATGGCAGTGGAAGTGCCCTGAGTGCACATTGAGAGGCACCTTCATGGCTTCTCATGCCATGACACCAAAACTAAATGTGCAAGGTGGCTTCTTTGAATGATATTTATCCTTTGAAATATCTGCAGGAAGTGGTCTGGAAATGCTTTCTGAGCCTGATCCTTGGGATCAGCTGTGAGGGGCTGAGGGCTGGCTTGAGCCCGGTGCTGTGTCCCACTGGGAGCCGCCCCACAGTCTCAGGTGCAGAGCAGGCACTGCCAGAGGCACTGGAGATCTCACCTGCCCTGCAGCCACCATTGTCAAGGTGCTGTAAACATCACCTGGTGCTGACTTTCCCCTTGGACCCCTTGGTTTAGTCACTATGGGGAATTTCTTTCCTGAAGCCTGTAGGATTTCCCCCTGGCAGCTGTGATGGGGATGCTCAGGGAGTGTGGGGCTTTGGGGGCAGCTGGCCGTTCAGGGGCTGAGCTCGGGGCCCTGTTGGGCCCTGGCCCCCAGCAGCAGCAGCAGCAGCAGCAGCCGCCCCAGGGCCCAAAGCCCCGTGCCCCCTGCCCAGCACAGGCTGCCCTGTCCCTGCAGCTGTCACCCGTGTGGGGCCCAGGGCCCAGTGGCTGCTGCCAGCAGCAGGAATGCGGGCAGGGTGAGGATGCCCTGGCTTGGCTTTTGTCTCTGGAACAATGCGGGCTCCGGGCAGAGCATAGCAGGCAGGGAAGCAGAGCCCAGGGCCTATAGAGGCAGCAAGCCTTAAAGATCAGCACCTGCAGCAGCCCAGATGCAGGTGGCCCAATTGCCAAGGCTGTGGTGGCCTTGCGAGCGTGCAGGTGGATTTTGCATGGCTGTGGCCTGCTGGTGGCTCTTGGCCCAGGAGTGCCTGTGGCTGCAGCAGGAAGGGTGGCTGAAGGTTTGCTGGCTGCTTTGGTGGCATGGCTGCCGGGGCCCGTGCTGTGAGAGCCCCCTGTGTGAGAGCTGGTGAGAGCTGAGCTCTTGGGGACAGCACTGTGCCCCAGGCCAGCAAGAGCAGCAGTGCCCAGTGCCAGGAGTGGTGTCAGTGGGAGCCCCTGTGCACAGGGACCCCCAGCCCCAGGGTGGCCGTGCCAGCACCTGCAGGGACCCCCAGCCCCGGGAACGTGGAAGAAGTGGAACCCACAAGTGTGCAAAGGCTGCCTGTGGCCAAAGGAATGGCCAAGAGAAGTCAGGTTTCAAAAAGAAAAAGGATTTATTTGCCGAAGATCGGCAAATCTAGGATTTACAGAACATGTGTCGTTATAACAATTGTTATAACAACAAGAACAACAATGTACAGAACATATTTACATGGGATCTGAGGGGCTAACAATCTTCAAAACATATTTACAGAAAACTTCAAATGGAAGGAACGTATTTACAGGAAACTTCTAAACTCTCAAACGTATTTACAAAGGCGTGGCATCTGCGCCATGATGTGCATGAGCCCTGGAAGAAAGGAAGCAGCAGAGCTGGACTCAGCTGGCAGCACTGGGCCCAGCAGGGCTGGGAGCTGGGCCCCAGGGGCTGGGCCGGGGCTGGCAGGGCTGGCGTGGCCCCAGGCAAGCGCAGGGCAGGCCAGGGCTGGTGCTTGTGGCAGCACAATCCAGGCCCCCTGCAGGCACCGTGTCCCTGAGCGGGGCCATCCAGCCCAGCCCCAGCCTGGCGTCAGGGGACCCAGCGTGTGTGTGGGCAGGGTGTGGGAAGCATCTGCCTGTCTTACCTGTAGGGCTCCATCTTTATCCAAGGACCATGGGCTCCTCCTCGTTCTCATCCACCTCCATGTCCTCGATGTCATCCTCCGCATCCACCTCCATCTCCTCAATTTTGTCCTCCTCGTCTACTTCCATGTCCTCAACAGTGGAGGACATGGAAGTAGAGGAGGAGTCCACCTCCATCATCTCTTCCTCATGCTTGCCCAGGTCCACTTCCATCTCCTCCACAATGTCTGTGTCAGTCTGAAAGGGGCAGCACAATCTCCCAGTGGGCTTCCAGTCCCACACCATCCATTTCCTCATGGCTGCAGCCTTCCCAAGCCGGGTGCCCCCTGCCTGGCATGGCACTGTACCTCCATTGGCACAGCAGAGCACATCCTGCTGGGATTGGCACTCCAGAGCAGGCGGCAGGAAATGCCCAGGCAGCAGCAGCACCTCAGCGCTGAGGGTCAGAGCGCAGAGCAAGTGGCAACTGACCCTTGGCAGCCAGTGAATTGTCTGCTGTGCTCGTTTCCAGGTCCTGGACATTCCAACTGGAACCCTCTGGGAGCTGTGATGTCACTGAAGTTTCAGGGGTACTGTGCAGTGGGAGATGGGGATGGCAGAATGATCAAATCCTTGAATGGTTTGGCTTGGAAGGGACCCTGAAGATGATCTGGTTCCAAGCTGAGCAAGCTCCCAGCGCAGCAGGTTGCTGCGGCCCCTGTCCCACCTGGCCTTGGATGTTGCTGGGGATGGGGCATCCACAGCCTCTCTGCACTGGTCCCTGTGTCAGGGACAAGCACCCTGAGAGTAAAGAACTTCTTCCCATCATCAAATGTCTTCCAACTCTTGCAGTTTGATCCCATTCCTCCGCGTCCTGTCACTACAGTTCCTGAGAAAGTGTGCTCTCCCTCTTTCCTGTGGGTCAAGCAGTTCCTGCGGGGTCTCACATGTGGCCTGACCTGCAGACAGGAGATAGAGAAGCCAAGTACCCAGTCACAGACAATGCAGAATGTGGAATAAGAACTGAGAGAATAAGGAAAATGCAAGGACATGCAAGGCATTGGTTTGGGTGGGCAACCGGATTCATGCGTTTTCTTAGAGGCTAGGTTCCCTGTTGCACTCAGTTCCTGTGTTGCAACCTGGCCAAAGCCAGCCTCTGCTAGGGACCTGCACTCCCAGAGCTGGGAGCACACTTGCTTAAAGTGCTGGTGAACGAGGCAAGTGAGGGATCTTTGTATGGAACTCCAAACACTGTGTATTGCACTGAAGAGGGTCCAGGAAGGGAGACAAAATGGGACTTGGCACACAGATAGAAAATGGGGGGGAAATTCAGGGTAGCATTTCAGTGAGCCAGGACCAAAACAATAGAATAGAGGGTAGAACATTCTCGAGTGAGTACATATAAGGAAAATACAGCAGTTGAACTGGGTGATGCCAGCAAAACGTGCTGCATCACCATGATCCTTAAATGCCCATGGGCGACACCATTGCATTCAGAGCGGTGTCTCTCTTTTACCTTGGTCACTTTGCCCTGAGGTATTACAGTTCCAGTGGTAGGCCCCTGGGCCCTCACATCTCCCGCCTTTTGTTGTCTATAAAGAAGGCTTCTGCCCTAGATTTTTGCAGGCATTTAGTAAAATAGGATAAAATAACCAACACAATGAATACAATAAACAGTGTCCACAAAACAGTCTTAACTAAAGATATAAAGCAGCCTTTCATCCCGCCGTGTTTGAAAATTCCAATGAACCAGTCGTTGTTGCCTTCCATCTGGATCTTGTTTCCTTGATCTTTTAGCAGCTGGATGCCCTGGTAAACTGACTCTCTATCTGACAACAGGTAGAAAAAACACCTGCCTTCAAATGCCTGACAGGCATGGCCATGGACAAGAAATTGTGGCTTGTGTGTGGAAGCAACCCGTTGAAAGCATGCGGCTCAGTGTGGAGCATCCAGATTCCTGCTGCAGCAGCAACCAATGGCAGCATCCTCTGACTTTAGCTGATTTAGTATCTTGAGCCTTGGGTTGCCTAAAAGCAAACAGATAAAGAGATTAGAAGATGAAACTTAAGTTGTGTTCCCACTAAACTTTCTCTTCTGTAAGGCAAGGGTGTGAACACAGCTTATTAGAAGAATCATGTAT
Source organism: Melozone crissalis (assembly GCF_028551555.1). Taxonomy (NCBI): domain Eukaryota; kingdom Metazoa; phylum Chordata; class Aves; order Passeriformes; family Passerellidae; genus Melozone; species Melozone crissalis. Next base: position 1,812,064 of record NW_026535781.1, read on the forward strand.
CAATGCTTAAATATAATTTTTACATATGTTAATTCATATATCCTGGTTAGTGGTGTCTGAGCTAGCTTGGTCTTGGTGTGTGTGGTCAACGCTGCTTAGGAGATCTTCTTCTCTCCTTCTCCTTGTTCTTTTCCAGGCTGCTGCTGTCTCTCTTAGGCTTCCATTCTGTTCTTCCTATGGTGGCTCTGGTGTTTGCCTCACCATTCCCAGAAAGAGTTTTTATGTATTGTGCTGAGATCGATCTTAGGAGTGTTGCTGTAAAGACAAGGGCATCTTCTCTTCCCCAAGTATTTAATGGGTAGGTGCCCATAAATTTGTTCAGAATCAGGATCTTTGCTCAACACAGGTGGCTGTTCTTTTAATTGGGCTGCAGTTGAATTAGTAAAATTCCTGATGACTGGGGGAGTTGTCTCCATAAATGGGTTGTTCAAAAAGTTGAATACGTAAAAGGCCTTGGCCAGTCTCTCAATGGAAGATAATATCTGGACTACCGCTCTCAATTGATCAAGGATCCTTTTGATGGATCAGTGGGCCCTCTCGGCTATGGACTGTCCTGTGGTGGAGTGCGGTATGCCTGTGACATGTTTTATTCCCCACTGGTCAGAAACTTGTTGGAATCAGTGTGAGGTATATGCAGGACCGCTATCAGTTTTAATTTCCTGTGGAACTGCTTAGGAGGAAGAAATGAAAAAGTAATGTTTTATAGCCTCTTCTGATTTTTCACCAGCATGGGCAGAGACAAAAATCCCAGTGGAAAAAATTTTGTTTGAGACATGGATGTATTTTAGTCTGCCGAAAGGGGCCTTGTGTGATGTCTGGTTGCCAGATGTGGAGACTCTCTAGTGCTCTTGGATTGATTCCAGCTCTGACAGAAGCAAGGCCACGTTCCTGACAATTTGGGCCCTTGGTTACAAGGGATCTTGCCGGGTCTCGGGTAATTTTGAACATCCTGTGCAGCACAGAAATGGTTTGATGGTAGAATTTGTGGCTGATCTTTGCCTGTTTAAAGACTGTCTAATGCATATTGCAGTGGTTCAGATGTTTGAAGTAGGCAATTGAGGTGCTCTGGAGTGAGAACTAAGTATATATTCACAAGGTCTCTTCCTGCAAGGGAGCACTGATGTTTTCTAGCTTTCCTGATTAGTTGTGTAATACCTTTCTGTTGGGTTGTTATCATTTTAGTAGATTGGTGCGCTCTGAAGACACATTCAATTTGTATGTGGGGATCTGAGATAGTTGAGTCCCCCTGAAACAATAATGTATCGAATTTTGGACTTACACCAAGGATTGCCAGGGAGAAAGGAAAACCAGGATGGTGTCTGTGTGCCTGTTTAGTTTGAATCATCCAGGATACCTTTTGTGCAGCTGCTTCTGCCTCCGGTGTCAGTGATCGCGGGAATCGAGTCCTTCTCTGCCTTTAAGGAGAAGCAGGAACAGTGGCACGAGATCTTCTGTGGTGATTCCAAGCAGTGAGCATACCCAACTGATGCTTCCACAGAGCTGGTGGAATTCATGCAGAGTCTTTGGGTTATCCTTAATGTGCAGTGTTTAGCCTGTGATGGTTCTCTCTGTGCTTTTTAGGCCGAGATACTTCCAGGGGGCTGTCTTTTGGACTTTATCTGTTGCAATCTCAAAACCTTTCTGCTGTACCGCAGTAATGACATCCTGTACTGCAAAGTCCAAAATGATCAGAGCTTCTGCACAAACTAATATATGGTCCATGTAATGAAAAATGATAGCACTAGGACATGTTGTCCGGCTTTGCGAAAGAATTTGGGCAGCAAGGCATTGACAAGTAGTTTGGTGCTTCTTCATTCCATTGAGGCTATACAGTCCACTGGTACCTCTGTAAAGGTGCTTGTCGATTTGGGGACAGAAAAAGCAAACAAGGGGCTTTCATTGGGTTGCAAGGAGAAGTCAAAAAAGCAGTCATTTATTTTTATAACAAGTATCTACCAGTCTCGGGGTATGATTGAGGCTGAGGGAAGGCTGGACTGGAGGGCACCCATGTCATCAATGACCTCATTGATTTTCCTGAGGTCCTGCAGTAGCTGCCACCTCTTGTCTTTGCCAGGCTTTCATATGATAATGACAGGTTCATTGCAGGGGCCAGTAGATGGTACAATGTGGCCCACAGACAGCTGCTCCTGCAGGTGGGACTGCAGGGCCTTTAACTTTCTGCCTGAGAGGGGCCACTGATCCACGCATATGAGGTCATTGATCTTACAGGTTGACTGAAGGGTGGCGCGCTGCTCTGTAGCCCCGTCTAGAAATCCTGAGGTATTGATAGGATCTCTAGCCCTGTCCCCCATTGGGACAAGAGGTCTTCTTCTCAAATTGTTATTGGTGCCTGGGTGATGAATGATCTTACTGTAGCAACTGTGCCCTCAGGACCTTCCATGCAGATGGCACCTGGACTCCAGAAGCTGGTAGTGGCTCTCCCGATGGCTAAAATTACCCCAGCAGCTGGAACCAGGGGCCATTCTTTTAACCAATCAGAGCAGGAAATTATGGTGATGTCATCTCCTGTATCTAATAGTCGTGAAAGACATCTCTTTCTCCCTTTACATGACAAAGCACACTTTAGAATGGGTCTGTTTCTGCCTGTTGTCTGTGCCCACATCACCACTGGATCAGCTAGTGTGGTGATCATGTCCAGTGGGAGGTAGGCACTGGCTGTAACTGTTCCTTTTAGAATGAGAAGTGGAGGGTCTAAGCATAGAGCCTGGACAGTTATCTCCTGCTAAGACATCAAGGCGAGTACCTCAGGTAGTAGAGTGAGTATCTCCATCCCTTCCCTGGTGTTGGTTTAAATCAAAATGTCTTTGGGCCGTCCTTCACGCCTGTATTTGCCTTTTGGAATATGGTGAACATAAATATCGTGGATTGGAATTAAAAAGGCGCTTACCAGCTGTCTTTGGGTTCCAGGGCAGAGCTGTCTTCTATCGAGTTTTCTGCAGCGATGGAGCTGTTCTGCTGGGTCTGAGAAGGTCGCTGTGCTGGTTCTCCACGATGTTGGGGAGAGTAGGGCGGAACAGCCTCGCATTTGGTGTCATTGCGCGGGGCCTTTCTGTGTCTGTGTGGGGTTTCCCACAGGCCACCGGTTTTGCGGATGTTTTAAAGCGTGTGGACAAGGGGGGCAGTGAGGACAGTGGCTGTGACACCTAGAAGGTCCCTGGTAATAGCCTGTATTTTTACAATTCTATTGAGAATGCCTCATCTCTCCACATTTAAAGCAAGGTCCTTCTTCATGTGTGTGCCAGGGAATAACCTGGGAGGCTACTAGCACCTCTACTACACTGAGTTAGGAAGCATTATCTCAGCTAGCATCACAGTATAAGGATGCCCTAATGGTGCATGCCACGACCATTTGTGCAATGGTAGGCTTTCTGTAGATGGGTAGAGAAGGTAAAATGTCTTTAAAGGTGTGTTTAGCATTTGTTTCAGCAAGTTTAGGAGGCAGTACCTTCTTGGCTTTTGGATGTTCACCTTTCTTCTCTATTGATTGTGGAAGGTGGTCAATAAATTTTAGAAAGCATTCCACAGGTCCCTAGAGAATGTCTGTGAAATCTAGAGTAGGTGTTGTTCCATTGGGTGTCTGCATGAGACCTGTCTTTTCAGCACTTTTATCTCTCCTAACAGAGCTCAGGGAAGGTCTATTGAATGAGGCTAACTGAAATCTTCCTTACTGGCTAGATGGACAAATGTTATGCGTGTCCACCTGTCTTCCCTAGTATAGTCTTTTAATAATTGTTTTATTAGTTTTTTCCCCATTCCTTCCCACAGAATACTTTCAGTGGGAGAAAGTAGGATGTGTATAAAAAGGAGCAGATTGCGAGGCACCATAACATGTGCAGTGAAGATGCCATTTAAGAAATTATTAAAGTACGGTGAGCCCCTCCCATGGTCTTTCACTGCTTTACAAAGATCTTTCATCTCCCATGTGGGACAGCTTCCCATCGGGGGTTAGCCACCCTCTGGTACTGCACCGGTGCTGCTTGTATTTTAGCTACCAATTCCCAATCCCCCGCTTCAGCCGCCAGCTTCCGCATCCTCTGCCAAGAATCCTCAGGCTCATGCTGAAGGAGGGATGAACCTTCCCTCTCCTCTCCAGAAGAGGGAACTTGGTCTTTGGCAGAGGAGCGGGGCCTTGGTGTGACTGGCCAGGCCCGATGTTGTGGGCATTTGGTAGCCAAGATGGCGGCCTTCCGGTTACCATCCCTCACACTTCCGGCTCTGACAGTGTGGGATCCGCAAGGGGCTGAGTTGGAGGGGGTAGGGCAGCAGGAGTAGGCAAGGAAGTGCTGGATCCCAATGCAGGGGTGGTACCTGACACAGAGTTGGGACCCAACACAGGGGGAGGATTTGAAGAGAGAGCTGGGGGTGGGAGGGAGTTTGACATTGACAGCCCACTCCAGAGGAGGGACTCCATTTTGTCAGCTATCTGAGGGGGATCCAGTGAGGAGAGGTACTGGAGAATGGGTTAGGGTAGAATCCAGGCCGGTGTGATCAGTACAGACGTGGGCAGAGGGTAGAGAAGGAGGGGTGATGTCAGACAGCAGGTGGCTCGTCTGTGCTTTACAGCAGTTTCTGTCTCTCATCCTAATGTTGTCAGTGGGTTCAGGAATGCTGGGGGCAGAACAGAAAGTCTGGGTTGAATATTTGAACTTTGAACCCTTGAGAAACCTCCATAAAACATGTGAAAAATTGTGGAAAAATATTGCGACTCTTATGACTCCCTGAGTTTTCTAAAATTAGAGTCTTTCCCTAACTCAGTCCCAAAATGCTACATGACGAACTGAATCAACAGAAATGTCTGGGAGCTCCGTAAACAGCCAATGAACGAATGACTTCATACTTCCCTTAGTAAAAGTCTTCCGTTCTGAAAGGAGAACCTCCCTAACTCGAACATATATGTCCCTCTCATCTTTGGATAATTTGCTACCCAGAGCTGCCCCTGATGTAAAGGGTGGCCCACCCACAGGACTAAAAGATGACCCAAAGATCCTGCACTGCTGGTGGCTGTACCCCAGCTCACTGCTCTGGTGGCTGTGGATGCAGGTGTTTCAAAATATCCCGTGGGCTTTGTCCATCGAGTCGGCCCTCTTGCTGCTGGAGGGTGCCAATGCCGCCTTCAGCAAGCCCTGATAAAACTCAGGTCTCACTCCAGGGTGCTGGCTGACCCGAGGCGTCTTCTGTCCTATGATGGTTGAACAGTTGAATCGTCACTGGAATCGCTCTCAGGAATTCTCAAAGATAGTCCCTGTTTGGGCACCCCTTGTTGTGGCATGTCCACAGCCAGCCTCTGTGAGACACGTGCACTCCCAGAGCTGGGAGCAGGCTTGCTTGAATGGATGATGGATGAGGCAAGAGAGGAGCGTTTGTGTGGAACTCCAAACAGTGTGGTTTGTGCTGGAGAGGGTCCAGGGAGGGAGACAAAATGAGGCTGGGCACACAAGGTTTTATATGCAGGAAAAAAGGACCTTGTATGCAGTAACTTAGGACCAATAGAGGATAAAAAAGGGAAGAACACCTAGGGGAGATCATATCAGGAAGGAAAAAACTTTATAATATCATGAAAATTACCTGAATCCCCATGACCCCACAAAAGCCAATGGGCAAGATCAGTGCTTTAGAGGGGGGCCGCAAGTTACTTAAGTTCATCATAGTACTAATGAGGTATTAGATTTGCAGTGGAAGGCCCCTGGACCTCCAAAAAATGACTACTTCCTGAGACTTCATTGAGGAGCTCAGCAGTGCTGAAAGCAGAGGCCTGTCCTTTGTGTTCCCTTTGGGATGGCAGTGGAAGTGTCCTGAGTGCACATTCAGAGGCACCTTCATGGCTTCTCATGCGACGATACCAAAACTGAATGTGCAAGGTGGCTTCCTTGAATGACATGTAGTCCTTTGATATATCTGCAGGCAGTGGTCTGAAACTGCTTTCTGAGCCTGCTCCTTGGGATCAGCTGTGAGGGGCAGAGGGCTGGCCTGAGCCTGGTGCTGTGTCCCACTTGGAGCAGCCCCACAGGCTCATGTGCAGAGCAGGCCCAGCCAGATGGCCTGGAGATCTCGCCGGCTCTGCAGCCACCTTTGTAAATGTGGGGAAACATCGGCTGGTGCCGTCTTTCCACTTGGACCCCTTGGTTTAGTTCCCATGGGGAATTTCTTTCCTGAAGCCCTTGTAATTTCCCCCTGGCAGGTGTGATGGGGATGCTCATGGAGTGTGGGGCTTTGGGGGCAGCTGGCCGTGCAGGGGCTGAGCTCGGGGCCCTGTTGGGCCCTGGCCCCCAGCAGCAGCAGCAGCAGCAGCAGCAGCAGCCGCCCCAGGGCCCAAAGCACCGTGCCCCCTGCCCAGCACAGGCTGCCCTGTCCCTGCAGCTCTCACCTGAGCGGGGCCCAGGGGCCAGTGGCTGCTGCCAGCAGCAGGAATGCGGGCAGGGTGAGGATGCCCTGGCTTGGCTTTTGTCTCTGGAACAAAGCGGGCTCAGGGCAGAGCACAGCAGGCTGGGAAGAAGAGCCCAGGGCCTATAGAGGCAGCAAGCCTTAAAGATCAGCCCCTGCAGCAGCCCAGATGCAGGTGGCCCAGTTGCCAAGGCTGTGGTGGCCTTGCGAGCGTGCAGGTGGATTTTGCATGGCTGTGGCCTGCTGGCGGCTCCGGGCCCAGGAGTGCCTGTGGCTGCAGCAGGAAGGGTGGCTGAAGGTTTGCTGGCTGCTTTGGTGGCATGGCTGCAGGGGCCAGTGCTGTGAGAGCCCCCTGTGTGAGAGCTGGTGAGAGCTGAGCTCTTGGGGACAGCGCTGTGCCCCAGGCCAAGAAGAGCAGCAGTGCCCAGTGCCAGGAGTGGTGTCAGTGGGAGCCCCTGTGCAGTGGGACCCCCAGCCCCGGGGTGGCTGTGCCAGCACCCCCAGGGACCCCCAGCCCCGAGAACGTGGAAGAAGTGGAACCCACAAGTGTGCAAAGGCTGCCTGTGCCCAAAGGAATGGCCAAGAGAAGTCAGGTTTTAAAACGAAACAGTATTTATTTGCCGAAGTTTGGCAAATCTAGGATTTACAGAACGTGTGTCGTTATAACAATTGTTATAACAACAAGAACAACAATGTACAGAACATATTGACATGGGATCCGATGGACTTACAATCTTCAAAACGTATTTACAGAAAACTTCGAACGTAGTGAACATATTTACAGGAAACTCGGAACGTAGCGAACATATTTACAAGGAACTTCAAAACTTCCAAACGTATTTACAATAGCGTCGGATCTGTGCCATGATGTGGATGAGTCCTGGAAGAAAGGAAGCAGCAGAGCTGGACTCAGCTGGCAGCACTGGGCCCAGCAGGGCTGGCTGCTGGGCCCCAGGGGCTGGGCCGGGGCTGGCAGGGCTGGCGTGGCCCCAGGCAAGCGCAGGGCAGGCCGGGGCTGGTGCTTGTGGCAGCACAATCCAGGCCCCCTGCGGGCACCGTGTCCCTGAGCGGGGCCATCCAGTCCAGCCCCAGCCTGGCGTCAGGGGACCCAGTGTGTGTGTGGGCAGAGCGTGGGAAGCATCTGCCTGTCTTACCTATGGTGCTCCATCTTCATACAAGGACCATGGGCTCTGCCTCATCCTCCTCGTCCACTTCCATCTCCTTGGTGTCATCCTCCTCATCCACCTCCATTTCTTCGATATTGTCCTCCTCGTCTACTTCCATGTCCTCCACAATGGAGGACATGGAAGTAGAGGAGGAGTCCACCTCCATCACTTCTTCCTCATCCTGGCCCAGGTCCACTTCCATGTCCTCCCCAGTGTCTCTGTCAGCCTGCAAGGGGCAGCACAATCTCCCAGTGGGCTTCCTGTCCCACACCATGCATTCCCACATGGCTGCAGCCTTCCCAAGCCGGGTGCCCCCTGCCTGGCATGGCACTGTACCTCCATTGGCACAGCAGAGCACATCCTGCTGGGATTGGTGCTCTAGAACAGGCGGCAGGAAAAGCCCAGGCAGCAGCAGCACCTCAGCGCTGAGGGTCAGAGTGCAGGGCGAGCGGCAACTGACCCTTGGCAGCCAGTGAAGTGTCTGCTGTGCTCATTTCCAGGTCCTGGACATTCCACCTGGAACCCTCTGGGAGCTGTGATGTCAGTGAAGTTTCAGGGGTGCTGTGCAGTGGGAGATGGGGATGGCAGAATGATCAAATCCTTGAATGTTTTGGCTTGGAAGGGACCCTTAAGATGATGTGGTTCCGAGCTGAGCAAGCTCCCAGCACACCAGGTCAATGTGGCCCCTGTCCCACCTGGCCTTGGATGTTGCTGGGGATAGGGCATCCACAGCCTCTCTGCACTGGTCCCTGTGTCGGGGACAAGCCCCCTGAGAGTAAAGAACTTCTTCCCATTTTCAAATCTCTTGCAACTCTTGCAGTTTTATCCCATTCCTCCGTGTCCTGTCACTACAGTTCCTGAGAAAGTGTCCTCTCCCACTTCCCTGTGTTTCAGGCTGTTCCTGCAGGGTTACACGTGTGGCTTATCCTGCAGACAGGAGAGGGAAGCCAAGTTCCCAGTTAGAAAAAATGCAGAATGTGGCTTGAGAACTGGGAGAATAAGGAAAAAGAAAAGACGTGCTATGCTTTGGGTTGCGTGGGCTGTGGGATTCATGCCTTTTATTAGAGGCCCGGTCCCTGGTGCACTCAGTTCCTGTGTTGTAGCCTGCCCACAGCAACCTCTGTGAGGGACCTGCACTCCCAGTGGTGGGAGCCGGCTTGCTTGGATGGCTGATGGATGAGGCAAGAGAGGGATCGTTGTGTGGAAATCCAAATAGTGTGCATTACCCTGAAGAGGGTCCAGGAATGGAGACAAAATGGGGCTGGACACACAATATGAGGGTGAACAGCGCAGTATCATTACAGTCAGCCAGGACCAAATTGATACAAGAGAGTTGGAACATTCCAAGGGAGTACATATAAGGAAAATGCAGCAGTTGAACTGGGTGATACAAACAAAACGTGCTGCATCAACATGAGCCTTCAAATGCCCATGGGCGACACCATTGCATTCAGAGCGGTGTCTCTCTTTTACCTTTGCCCTGAGGTCACTTTGCCCTGAGGTATTACAGTTCCAGTGGTAGGCCCCTGGGCCCTCACATCTCCTCCTTTTTGTTATCTAGAAAGAAGTCTTCTGCCATAGAATTGTGCAGGCATTTAGCAAAAAAGGATAAAATAACCAACACAGTGAATACAAAAAACAAAACCCACACAACAGTCTTAACTAAAGATGAAAGCCAGCCTTGCAAACCCCTCTGTTTGGAACGTCCAGTGAACCAGTCGTTGTTGCCTTCTATCTGGATCTTGTTTCCTTGATCTTTTAGCAGCTGGATGCCCTGGTAAACTGACTCCCTATGTGACAGCAGGTAGAAAAAACACATGCCTTCAAATGCCTGGCAGGCATGGCCATGGACAAGAAATTGTGGCTTGTCTGTGGAAGCGCCCAGCTGAAGGCATGCGGCTCAGTGAGGAGTATCCAGATTCCTGCTGCAGCGGCTACAAGCAGCAGCATCCTCTGACTTTAGCTGATTTAGTATCTTGAGGCTTGGGTGTCCTAAAAGTAAACAGATGAAGAGATTAGAAGATGAAACTTAAGTTGTGGTCCCACTAAACTTTCTCTTCTGTAAGGCAAGGGTGTGAACACAGCCTATTAGAAGAATCATATATCAATGCTAAAATATAATTTTTACAAATGTTAAGTCATATATCCTGGTTTGTGGTGTCTGAGCTAGCTTGGTCTTGGTGTGTGTGGTCAATGCTGCTTAGAAGATCTTCTTCTGTCCTTCTTTTTCTTCTTTCCCAGGCTGCTGCTGTCTCTCTTAGGCTTCCATTCTGTTCTTCTGATGGTAGCTCTGGTGTTTGCCTCACCGTTCCCAGAAACATTTTTAATGTATTTTGCTGGGATCCATCTTAGGAGTGTTGCTTTAAAGACAAGGGCACCTCCTCTTCCCCTAGTATTTAATGGAAAAGGGCCCATAAATTGTTTAGATTTGGGGTCTTTGCTCAACACAGGTGGCTTTTCTTTTAATTGGGCTGCAGTTGAATTAGTAAAATGCCTGATGACTGGGGGAGTTGGCTCCATAAATGAGTTGTTCAAAAAGCTGAATACTTAAAAGGCCTTGGCCAGTCTGTCAGTGGAAGATAATATCTGGATTACCCCTCTCAGTTGATCAAGGATCCTTTTGATGACTCAGTGGGCCCTCTCGGCTATGGACTGTCCTGTGGTGAAGTGTGGTATGCCTGTGACATGTTTTATACCCCAGTGGTCAGAAGCTTGTTGGAATCAGTGCAAGGTATAAGCAAGAGCATTATCAGTTTTAATTTCCTGTGGAAGTGCTAAGGTGGAAAAAACGAAAAAGTAATGTTTTATAGCATCTTCTAAATTTTTCAACAGCATGGGCAGAGGTGAAAACTACACAGTAAAAGGTGTCGATTGAGACGTGGATGTATTTTAGTCTGCTGAAAGGGCCTTAGTGTGTGATGTCTGATTGCCAGATGTAGAGACTCTCTAGCCCTCTTGGACTGACTCCAGCTCTGGCAGAAGCAAGGGCATGTTCCTGACAATTTGGGCAGGTGGCTACAGGGGGCCTTGCCTGGTCTCAGGTAATTTTGAACATCCTGAGCAGTGCAGGAATATTTTGGTGGTAGAATTGATGGCTGATTCTAATATGGTTAAAAATGATCTAAGGCATATTGCAGTGTTTCAGATGTTCGAAGTAGGCAATTGAGATGCTCTTGAGTGAGAAGTAAGTAAATGTTCACAAGGTCTGTTCCTGATAGGGAGCACAGACGCTCTCTAGGTCTCCTGCAATAGTTCTGCAATAACTTTCTGTTGGGTTGTTATTGTTTTAGTAGGTTGGTGTGCTCTTAAAACGCATTCAATTATTATCAGGATCTGAGATAGTATAGTCCCACTAAAACAATAATGTACGGAATTTTGGACTTACACCAAGGATTGCCAGGGAGAAAGGAAAATTAGGTTGGTATCTGTGTGCCTGTTTAATTTGAATCACCCAGGATACATTTTGTACAGCTGCTTCGGTCTCTGGTGTCAGTGATCACAGGAATCGAGTCCTTCACTGCCTTTAAGGAGCAGCAGGAACAGTGAACAGTGGCATGAGATCTTCCTTGGTGGATCCCAGCAGTGAACGTACACAACTGATGCCTCCACAGAGCTGGTGGAGTCTCCGCAGAGTCTTTGGGTTGTCCTTGATGTGCAGTGTTTGGGGTGTGATGGTTTTCTCTGTGCTTTTTAGGCCTTGCTGCTTCCAGGGCACTGTCTTAGGACGTTATCTGCTGTAATCTTAAAACCTTTCTCCTGTACCACAGTGACGACATCTTGTACTGCAACATCCAAAACTATTTGAGCTTCTGCACAAACGACTGTATCGTCCATGTAATGAAAAATTATAGCATTAGGCTGTCTTTTCCAGTTGGGGAAGAGAATTTTGGCTCCAAGGTATTGATCAGTATTTGGTTTCTTCTTCATTCTTTGAGGCAATACGGTCCACTGGTACCTCTGTAAATGGTGCTTGTCCACTTATGCATGGAAAAGGCGAATAAGGGGCTTTCATTGGGGTGCAAGGGGGTGTCAAAAAAGCAGTCATTTAGATCTATAACAACCATCTGCCAAACTCGAGGTAACATGGAGGCTGAGGGCAGGCTGGACTGGAGGGCACCCATGTCCCTGATGACCTCGTTGATTTTCCTGAGGTCCTCAGGAGCTGCCTGTTGTCTTTGCCAGGCTTTCGTATGTCAAGCAAAGGCGCATTGCAGGGGCTGGTAGATAGTACAATGTGGCCCACAGTGAGCTACTCCTGCACGAGGAACTGCAGGGCCTTTAACTTTCTGCCTGGGAGGGGCCACTGATCCACGCTTATGAGGTCATTGGTCTTCCAGGTTGACTGAAGGGCGGCACGCTACTCAGTGGCCCCGTCTAGAAATCCTGAGGTGTTGATAGGATCTCTAGCCTTGTCCCACTTTGGGACAAGACGTCTTTTTTCTCAAATTGTTATTGGTGCCTGGGTGACGAATGATCTTACTGTAGCAACTGTGCCCTCAGGACCTTCCATGCAGATGGCACCTGGACTCCAGAAGCTGGTAGTGGCTCCCCTGGTAACTAATAACTACCCCAGCAGCTGGAACCAGGGGCCATTGTTTTAGCCAATCAGAGTGGGAAATTATGGTGATGTCATCTCCTGTATCTAACAGTCCTGAAAGACATCTCTTTCTCCTTTTACATGACCAAGCACACTTTCGAACGGGTCTATTTCTGCATGTTGTCTGTGCCCACATCACCATTGGATCAACTGGTGTGGTGATCATGTCCCGTAGGAAGATGGCTCTGGCTGTAACTGTTCCTTTTGGAATGAAAAGGGGAGAGTCTAAGCATAGAGCCTGGACAGTTATCTCCTGCAAAGACATCAAGGCGAGTACCTCAGGTAGTAGAGGGAGTGTCTCCATCCCTTCCCCAGTGTTGGTTTAAATCCAAATGTCTCTGGGCCGTTCTTCAGGCCTGTATTTGCCTGTTGGTGTATGGTGAACATAAATATCATTGATTGGTATCGAAAAGGCCCCTACCAGCTGTCTTTGGGTTCCAGGGCAGAGCTGTCTTCTGTCGAGATTTCTGCAGTGATCAAGCTGTCCTGCTGGATCTGAGAAGGTCTCTGTGCTGGGTCTCCACGATGTTGGGGAGAGTAGGGCGGAACAGCCTCGCATTTGGTGTCATCGTGCGGGGCCTTTCTGTGTCTGTGTGGGGTTTCCCGGAGGCCACCGGTTTGCTAGTGTTGGAAAGCGTATGGATGAGGACGCAGAGAGGGGATTTGCTGTGACACCTAGAAGGTCCCTGGTTATAGCCTTTATTTTTATAATTCTGTTGAAAATGCACCATCACCCTGCACTTAAAGCCAGGTCCCTTTTCATGTGTATGTCAGGGAATAACTTGGGAGGCTACTAGCACCTCTGCTACACCCTGACTGGTAGCCTTAGCTAGACAGGCATCACAGTGTAAGGATGCCCTAAGTGTGCATGCCTCCACCATTTGTGCAATGCTAGGCTTTGTGTTGGCTGGTAGAGAAGGTAAAATGTCTTTACAGGTGTTATTAGCATTTGTTTCAGCAAGTTTAGTAAGGAGCACCTTCCTGGCTTTTGGATGTTCACCTTGTTTCTCTATTGCTTGTGCAAGGTGGTCAATAAATTTTAGAAAGGATTCCCCAGTTCCCTGGAGAATGTCTGTGAAATCTAGAGTAGGTGTTTCTCCATTGGGTGTCTGCTTGAGAGCTGTCTTTGCAGCACTTTTATCTCTTCTAACAGAGCTCAGGGAAAGTCTATTAAATGAGGTTTAGTGAAATCTTCTTCACTGGCTAGATGGACTAGTGTTAGGTGTGCCCACCTGTCTTCCCTAGTATAGTCTTTTAATAATTGTTTTATTAGTTTTTCCCCCATTCCTTCCCACAGAATAATTTCAGTGGGAGAAAGTAGGATGTGCATAAAATGGCGCAGATCGTAAGACACCATAACATGTGCAGTGAAGATGGCATTTAACAAATTATTAAAATATGGTGACCCCCTCCTCTGGTCTCTCACTGCTTTAGAGAGGTCTTTCATCTCTTGTGTGTGACAGCTTTCGATCGGGGGTAAGCCCCCCTCTGGTACTGCACCGGTGCTGCTTGTATTTTAGCTACCAATTGCCAGTCCCCCTCTTCAGCCGCCAGCTTCCGCATCCTCTGCCAAGAATCCTCAGGCTCATGCTGAAGGTGGCATGAAGCTTCCCTCTCCTCTCCAGAAGAGGGAACTTTTTCTTTGGCAGCGGAGCGGGGCCTTGGGTTGTATAGCCAGGCCCGATGTTGTGGGCATTTGGTAGCCAAGATGGCGGCCTTCCGGTTACCCCCCCTACACTTCCAGCTCCGACAGTGTGGGATCCGCAAGGGGCTGAGTTGGAGGGGGTGGGGCAGCGGGAGTAGGCAAGGAAGCGCTGGATTCCAATGCAGGGGTGGTACCTGACACAGAGCTGGGACCCAACACGGGTGCATGACACTATTAGAGAGCTGGGGGTGGGAGGGAGTTTGACATTGACAACCCCCTTTAGAGGAGGGACTCCATTTTGTGAGCTATCTGAGGGGGATCCAGTGAGGAGAGGTACTGGAGAATGGGTTAGGGTAGAATCCAGGCCTGTGTGATCAGTACAGACGTGGGCAGGGGGTAGAGAAGGAGGGGAGACGTCAGACAGCAGTTGCTTGTCTGTGCTTTACAGCAGTTTCTGTCTCTCATCCTAATGGTGTCAGTGGGTTCAGGAATGCTGGGGGAAGAACTCAAAGTCTGGATTGAATATAAGAACATTGAACCCTTGACAAAACTCCAGAAATCATATGAAAAATTGGGAAAAAATTTTGCGACTCTTATGACTCCCTGAGTTTTATAAAACTAGAGACTTTCCCTAACTCAGTCTCAGAATGATATAAGACAAAAAGAATACACAGAAATGTCTGGGAACTCCGTAAACAGCCAATGAACAAATGACTTCCACCTTCGGTTCGTAAAAGTCTTCCACTCTGAAAGGAGAACCTCCCTAACTCCAACATATATGTCCCTCTCAGCTTTGGATAATTTGTTACCCAGAGCTGCCCCTGATGTAAAGGGTGGCCCACCCACAGGACTAAAAAATCACCCAAGGATCCTGCACTGCAGGTGGCTCTTCCCCCATTTACTGCTCTGGTGATGCTGGATGCAGATATTTCAAAATATCCCCTGGGCTTCACCAGCTGAGCCGGCCCTGTTGCTGCTTGGGGTGCCAACGCTGCATTCAGTAAGCCCTGGTAAAACTGATAAAACATTGCATTCAAAGGACTGGCTCACTTTATTGTAATTTGGCATTTTTGTCGTATGGTATTATAATTCCTGTAATAGGCCCCTGGGCCTCCACAACCTTGCATCCTACTGAGATATCATTGAAGTGAGGAGCTCAGCAGTGCTGAAAGAAGAAGCCTGTCCTTTGTGTTCCCTTTGGGACAGCAGTGAAAGTGCCCTGAGTGCACATTCAGAGGCACCTTCATGGCTTCTCATGCCACGACACCAAAACTAAATGTGCAAGGTGACTTCCTTGAATGACAAGTAGTCCTATGAAATATCTGCAGGAAAGGGTCTGGAAATGCTTTCTTAGCCTGCTCCTTGGGATCAGCTGTGAGGGGCGGAGGGCTGGCCTGAGCCCGGTGCTGTGTCCCACTGGGAGCAGCCCCACAGGCTCACGTGCAGAGCAGGCACTGCCAGAGGCCCTGGAGATCTCACCTGCCCTGCAGCCACCTTTGTCAAGGTGCTGTAAACATCACCTGGTGCTGACTTTCCCATTGGACCCCGTGGTATAGTCACAATGGGGAATTTCTTTCCTGAATCCCGTGGGATTTCCCCCTGGCAGGTGTGATGGGGATGCTCAGGGAGTGTGGGGCTTTGGGGGCAGCTGCCCAGGCAGGGGCTGAGCTTGGGGCCCTGTTGGGCCCATGGCCCCCAGCAGCAGCAGCAGCAGCAGGGCCCAAAGCCCCGTGCCCCCTGCCCAGCACAGGCTGCCCTGTCCCTGCAGCTCTCACCTGAGTGGGGCCCAGGGCCCAGTGGCCACTGCCAGCAGCAGGAATGCGGGCAGGGTGAGGATGCCCTGGCTTAGCTTTTGTCTCTGGAACAATGCGGGCTCAGGACAGTGCAGAGCAGACTGGGAAGCAGTGACCAGGGCCTTTGGAGGCTGCAAGGCTTAAATATCAGTCCCTGCAGCAGCCCAGATGTAGCTGGCCCAGTTGCCAAGGCTGTGGTGGCCTTGCGAGCGTGCAGGTGGATTTTGCATGGCTGTGGCCTGCTGGTGGCTCTTGGCCCAGGAGTGCCTGTGGCTGCAGCAGGAAGGGTGGCTGAAGGTTTGCTGGCTGCTTTGGTGGCATGGCTGCGGTGGCCCATGCTGTGAGAGCCCCCTGTGTGAGAGCTGGTGAGAGCTGAGCTCTTGCGGGCCGGCTCTGTTCCCCAGGCCAGGAAGAGCAGCAGTGCCCAGTGGCAGGAGTGGTGTCAGTGGGAGCCCCTGTGCACAGGGACCCCCAGCCCCGGGGTGGCTGTGCCAGCACCCCCAGGGACCTCCAGCCCAGGGAACACGGAAGAAGTGGAACCCACAAGTGTGCAAAGGCTGCCCGTGCCCAAAGGAATGGCCAAGAGAAGTCAGGTTTCAAAAAGAAAAAGGATTTATTTGCCGAAGATTGGCAAATCGAGGATTTACAGAACATGTGTCGTTCTAACAATCGTTATAACAACATCAACAGTAATATACAGAACATATTTACATGGGATCTGAGGGGCTAACAATCGTCAAAACATATTTACAGAAATCTTCTAAATTTTCAAACGTATTTACAACGGCGTGGCATCTGCGTCTTCATGTGCATGAGTCGTGCAAGAAAGGAAGCAGCAGAGCTGGACTCAGCTGGCAGCACTGGGCCCAGCAGGGCTGGGAGCTGGGCCCCAGGGGCTGGGCTGGGGCTGGCAGGGCTGGCGTGGCCCCAGGCAAGCGCAGGGCAGGCCGGGGCTGGTGCTTGTGGCAGCACAATCGAGGCCCCCTGCAGGCACCGTGTCCCTGAGCGGTGCCATCCAGCCCAACCCCAGCCTGGCGTCAGGGGACCCAGTGTGTGTGTGGGTAGGGCGTGCGAAGCGTCTGCTTGTCTTACCTGTGGGGCTGCATCTTCATCCAAGGACCATGGGCTCCTCCTCATTCTCATCCACCTCCATGTCCTCGATGTCATCCTCCGCATCCACCTCCATCCCCTCTTTTTTTTCCTCCTCGTCTATTTCCATGTCCTCAACAGGGGAGGACATGGAAGTAGAGGAGGAGTCCACCTCCATCATTTCTTCCTCATCCAGGCCCAGGTCCACTTCCATGTCCTCCACAATGTCTCTGTCAGTCTGCAAGGGGCAGCACAATCTCCCAGTGGGCTTCCTGTCCCACTCCATCCATTCCCACATGGCTGCAGTCTGCCCAAGCCGGGTGCCCCCTGCCTGGCATGGCACTGTACCTCCATGGGCACAGCAGAGCACATTGTGCTGGGATTGGCGCTCCAGATCATGCGGCAGGAAAAGCCAGGCAGCAGCAGCACCTCAGCGCTGGGGGTCAGAGCGCAGAGCAAGTGGCAACTGACCCTTGGCAGCCGGTGAAGTGTCTGCTGTGCTCGTTTCCAGGTCCTGAACCTTCTACCTGGAACCATCGGGGCACTGTGATGTCACTGAAGTTTCAGGGGTACTGTGCAGTGGGAGATGGGGATGGCAGAATGATCAAATCCTTGAATGGTTTGGCTTGGAAGGGACCCTGAAGATCCTATGGTTCCAAGCTGAGCAACCTCCCAGCACAGCAGGTTACTGCGGCCCCTGTCCCACCTGGCCTTGGATGTTGCTGGGGATGGGGCATCCACAGCCTCTCTGCACTGGTCCCTGTGTCAGGGACAAGGCCCCTGAGAGTAACGAACTTCTTCCCATTATCTAATCCCTTCCACCTCTTGCAGTTTGATCCCATTTTTCCTTGTCCTGTCACTAATGTTCCTGACAAAGTGTGCTCCTCCACTTCCCTGTAGGTCAGTCTGTTCCTGCAGGGTCATGCGTGTGGCTGGACCTGTAGACAGGAGAGAGAGAAGCCAAATTCCCAGTAAAAAAAAATGGGGAACGTGGCATGAGGACTGAGAGGATGAGGAAAAAGTAGAGACATGCATGTCTTTTCTTTGGTGGGTTGCGGGATTCGTGCCTTTTATTAGAGGCCAGGTTCCCTGGTGCGCTCAGGTTCTCTGTTGCAGCCTGCCCACAGCCAACCTCGGTGTGTGACCTGCACACGCAGAGCTGGGAGGACGCTTGCTTAAACTGCTGGTGAACGAGGCGATTGAGGGATCTTTGTGTGGAACTGGAAACACATGAGTGGATTGCCCTGAAGAGGGTCCAGGAACGGAGACAAAATGGGGCTTGGCACTGGGAGGGAAAATTGGGGGGAAAAGCCGGGGAGCAGTGATAAGAGCCAGGACTGAAACGGTACAGGAGAGGCGAGGACATTCTAGGGGGAATACATATAAGGAAAATATAGCAGTTGAACCGGGTGATGCCAATAAAACGCCAAGAGCCTGCAAATGCCCATGGGCGACACCATTGCATTCAGAGCGGTGTCTCTCTTTTACCTTGGTCACTTTGCCCTGACGTATTACAGTTCCAGTGATAGGCCCCTGGGCCCTCACATTTCCCCTTTTTGTTATCTATAAAAAAGGCTTCTGCTATAGAGTTTTGCAGGCATTTAGCAAAAAAGGACAAAATAACCAACACAATGAATACAAAAAACAAAGCCCACACGACAGTCTTAACTAAAGATGAAAGCCAGCCTTGCAAACCCCTGTGTTTGGAAAGTCCAGTGAACCAGTCATTGTTGCCTTCTATCTGGATCTTGTTTCCTTGATCTTTTAGCAGCTGGATGCCCTGGTAAACTGACTCCCTATGTGACAGCAGGTAGAAAAAACACCTGCCTTCAAAAGCCTGACAGGCATGGTCATGGACAAGAAATTGTGGCTTGTCTGTGGAAGCACCCAGGTGAAGGCATGTGGCTCAGTGAGGAGCATCCAGATTCCTGCTGCAGCAGCAACCAATGGCAGCATCCTCTGACTCTGGTAATTTAGTATCTGGAGGCTTGGGTGTCCTTAAAGTAAACAGATGAAGAGATTAGAAGGTGGAACTTAAGTTGTGTTCCCACTAAACTTTCTCTTCTGTAAGGCAAGGGTGTGAACACAGCTTATTAAAAGAACCATATATCATTGCTAAAATATAATTTTTACAAATGTTAAGTCATATATCCTGGTTAATGATGTCTGAGCCATCTTGGTCTTGGTGTGTGTGGTCAATGCTGCTTAGGAGATCTTCTTCTGTCCTTCTCCTTCTTCTTTTCCAGGCTGCAATTGTCTCTCTTAGGCTTTCATTCTGTTCTTCTGATGGTGGCTCTGGTGTTTGCCTCGCGGTTTCCAGAAAGAATTTTAATGAATTTTGCTGGGATCCATCTTAGGAGTGTTTCTGTAGGGACAAGGGCATCTTCTCTTTCCCAAGTAATCAATGGGAAGGTGCCGATAATTTGTTTAGATTCAGGGTCTTTGATCAACAGAGGTGGCTGTTCTTTTAATTGGGCTGCAGCTGAATTAGTAAACTGCCTGATGATGGGGGGAGTTGGCTCTATAAATGGGTTGTTCAAAAAGTTGAATACGTAAAAGGCCTTGGCCAGTGTCTCAATGGGAGATAATATCTGGACTCCCCCTTGCAGTTGATCAAGGATTCTTTTGATGGATCAGTGGGCCCTCTCGGCTATGGACTGTCCTGTGGCAGAGTGTGGTATGCCTGTGACATGTTTTATACCCCAGTGGTCAGAAACTTGTTGGAATCAGTGCAAGGTATAAGCAAGAGCATTATCAGTTTTAATTTCCTGTGGATGTGCTTAGGTGGAAAAACCTTAAAATTAATGTTTTATAGCGTCTTTGATTTTTCACCAGCATGGGCAGAGGCAAAAATCCCAGTGGAAAAGGTTTTGATTGAGAGGTGGATGTACTTTAGTCTTCCAGAAGGGGCTTGGTGTGTGGTGTCTGATTGCCAGATGTGGAGACTCTCTAGTGCTCTTGGATTGACTGCAGCTCTGATGGAAGCAAGGCCATGTTCCTGACAGTTGGGGCAGGTGGCTACTATGGTTCTTGCCGGGTCTCAGGTAATTTTTAACATCCTGAGCAGCACAGGAATGTTTTGATGGTAGAATTGGTGGCTGATCCCAGCCTGTCCAAAATCTATCTAAGTCATATTGCAGTGGTTCAGATGTTTGAAGTAGGCAATTGAGGTGCTCTTGAGTGAGAACTAATTATATATTCACAATATCTCTTCCTGCAAGGGAATACAGATGCACTCTAGCTTTCCTGATTAGTTGTGCAATAATTTTCTGTTGGGTTGTTATCATTTTGGTAGGTTGGTGTCATCAAAAAATCCAATCAATTATTATCAGGGCATCTGAGATAGTTGAGTGACCCCGAAAAAATAATGTATGGAATTTTGGACTTACACCAAGGATTGCCAGGGAGAAAGGAAAATTATGGTGCTGTGTGCCTGTTTAGTTTGAATCACCCAGGAGACCTTTTGTACAGCTGCTTAGGCCTCCAGTGTCAGTGATCGCGGGAATCGAGCCCTTCACTGCCTTTAAGGAGCAGCAGGAACAGTGGCGTGAGATTTTCTGTGGTGGATCCCAGCACTGAACTGACCCAACTGATGCTTCCACAGAGTTGGTGGAGTTCTGGCAGAGTCTTTGGGTTGTCCTTGGTTTGCAGTGTTTGTGGTGTGATGGTTCTCTCTGCAGTTTTTAGGCCGAGACACTTCCAAAGGCCTGTCCTTTGAACTTTATCTGCTGCAATCTCAAAACCTTTCTCCTGTATCGCAGTGATGACATCTTGTACTGCAACATCCAAAATGAATTGAGCTTCTGCACAAACGACTGTGTCGTCCCTGTAATGAAAAATGATAGCATTAGGATGTTCATTATATGGTCCATATAACAGAAAATGATTAGCATTAGGGCGAGAGAATTAGGACTTCAAGTCATTGACAAATATTTGGGCTACTCTTCATTATTTGAGGAAATACAGTCCACTGGTACCTCTTTAAAGGTGCTTGTCGATTTAGTGACGGAAAAGGCAAACCAGGGGGGTGTCATTGGGCTGCATGGGGGTGTCAAAAAAGTTGTCATTAAGATCTATATCAACCATCTGCCAAAAACAGTGTAATCATAGGTACAATTGGACTAAACCTCCCTGAACTAGCCTTCCTTCACATCTCAACCCATGCAATCTTCAAAGCAATGCTCTTCCTATGCTCAGGCTCCATCAATCACAGCCTAAATGGCAAAGAAGACATCCGAAAAATAGGAGGACTCCAAAAACTGCTACCCACAACTACGTCATGGTGCAACATCGGCAATCTCGAGGTAACATGGAGGCTGAGGGCAGGCTGGACTGGAGGGCACCCATGTCCTCGATGACCTCGTTGATTTTCCTGAGGTCCTGCAGGAGCCGCCTGTTTTCTTTGCCAGGATTTCATATGATAATGACAGGTGCATTGCAGGGGTTAGTAGATGGTACAATGTGGCCCACAGTGAGCTACTCCTGCAAAAGGGCCTTCAGGGCCTACAACTTTCTGCCTGGGAGGGGCCACTGATCCACCCATATGGGGTCGTTTGTCTTCCAGGTTGACTGAAGTGTGGCGCGTTGCTCTTTGGACCCATCTAGAAATCCTGAGGTGTTGATAGGATCTCTGGCCCTGTCCCCCTTTGGGACAAGAGGTCTTTTTTCTCAAACTGTTATTGGTGCCTGGGTGACAAAGGATCTTCCCGTCGAAACTGTGCCCTCAGGACCTTCCATGCAGATGTTACTGTGACTCCAGAAGCTGGTAGTGGCTCCCCTGGTAGCTAATAATTACACCTGCAGCTGGAACCAGGGGCCATTCTTTAGCCAATCAGAGCAGTAAATTATAGTGAGATCAGCTCTTTTATGTAATAGTCTTGAAAGACCTCTTTTCTCCCTTTACATGACAAAGCACACTTTAGAATGGGTCTGTTTCTGCCTGTTGTCTGTGCCCACATCACCATTGGATCAACTGGTGTGGGGATCATGTCCCGTAGGAAGATGGCTCTGGCTATAACTGTTCCTTTTGGAATGAAAAGGGGAGGGTCTAAGCATAGAGCCTGGACAGTTATCTCCTGCAAAGACATCAAGGCGAGTACCTCAGGTAGTAGAGTGAGTGTCTCCATTCCTTCCCTGGTGTTGGTTTAAATCAAAATCTCTCTGCGCCGTTCTTCAGGCCTGTATTTGCCTGTTGGTGTATGGTGAACATAAATATCATTGATTTGAATCGAAAAGACCCCTACCAGCTGCCTTTAGGCTCCAGGGCAGAGCTGTCTTCTGTCGAGTTTTCTGCAGTGATCGAGCTGTCCTGCTGGATCTGAGAAGGTCTCTGTGCTGGTTCTCCACGATGTTGGGGAGAGTAGGGCGGAACAGCCTCGCATTTGGTGTCATCGTGCGGGGCCTTTCTGTGTCTGTGTGGGGTTTCCTGCAGGCCAGCGGTTTTGCTGGTGTTGGAAAGCATGTAGATGAGGGGGGCAGTGAGGACAGTGGCTGTGACACCTGGAAGGTCCCTGGTAATAGCCTGTATTTTTACAATTGTTTTGAAAATGACCCATCTCCGTACACTTAAAGCCAGGTCCTTTTTCATGTGTATGTCTGCGAATAACTTGGGAGGCTACTAGCACCTCTACTACACCCTTACTGGTAGCCTTAGCTAGGCTGGCGTGACAGTGTAAGGATGCCCTAAGTGTGCAAGCCTCGACCATTTGTGCAATGGTAGGCTTTGGGTTAAGGGGTAGGGAAGAAAAAATGTTTTTACAGTTGTTGTTAGCATTTGTTTCAGCAAGTTTAGTAAGGAGCACCTTCCTGGCTTTTGGATGTTCACCTTGCTTCTCTATTGCATGTGCAAGGTGGTCAATAAATTTTAGAAAGGATTCCCCAGTTCCCTGCTGAATGTCTGTGAAATCTAGAGTAGGTGTTGTTCCATTGGGTGTCTGCTTGAGAGCTGTCTTTGCAGCACTTTTATCTCTTCTAATAGAGCTCTGGGAAGGTCTATTGAATGAGACTAAGTGAAATCTTCCTTACTGGGTAGATAGTCTAGTGTTAGGTGTGCCCACCTGTCTTCCCTATAGTCTTTTAAAAATGGTTTTATTAGTTTTTCCCCCATTCCTTCCTACAGAATAATTTCAGTGGGAGAAAGTAGGATGTGCATAAAATGGAGCAGATCGTGAGGCACCATAACATGTGCAGTGAAGGTGGCATTTAAAAAATTATTAAAATATGGTGAGCCCCTCCCATGGTCTTTCGCTGCTTTACAAAGGTCTTTCATCTCCCCGTGTGTGACAGCTTCCCATCAGGGGCTAGCCCCCCTCTGGTACTGCACCGGTGCTGCTTGTATGTTAGCTACCAATTCCCAATCCCCCTCTTCAGCTGCCAGCTTCCGCATCCTTGTCCAAGAATCCTCAGGCTCATGCTGAAGGTGGGATGAACCTTCCCTCTCCTCTCCAGAAGAGGGAACTTGTTCTTTGGCAGAGGAGCGGGGCCTTGGGGTGACTGGCCAGGCCCGGTGTTATGGGCCTTTGGTAGCCAAGATGGCGGCCTTCCGGTTACGGCCCCTCACACTTCCAGCTACGACAGTGTGTGATGCGCAAGGGGCTGAGTTGGAGGGGGTAGGGCAGCCGTAGTAGGCAAGGAAGCGCTGGATCCCAGTGCAGAGGTGGTTCCTGATGCAGGGGTAGGACCCAACACAGGGGGAAGACTCGATGAGAGAGCTGGGGCTGGGAGGGAGTTTGACATTGACAACCCCCTCCAGAGGATGGGATTCCATTTTGTGAGCTATCTGAGGGGGATCCAGGGAGGAGAGGTACTGGAGAGTGGGTTAGGGTAGAATCCAGGCTGGTGTTACCTGGGCAGGGGGTAGAGAAGGAGGGAAAATGTCAGACAGCAGGTGGCTTGTCTGTGCTTTACAGCAGTTTCTGTCTCTCATCCTAATGGTGTCAGTGGGTTCAGGAATGCTGGGGGCAGAACAGAAAGTCTGGGTTGAATATTTGAACTTTGAACCCTTGAGAAACCTCCATAAAACATGTGAAAAATTGTGGAAAATATTGCGACTCTTATGACTCCCTGAGTTTTCTAAAATTAGAGTCTTTCCCTAACTCAGTCCCAAAATGCTACATGACGAACTGAATCAACAGAAATGTCTGGGAGCTCCGTAAACAGCCAATGAACGAATGACTTTCAACTTCCCTTAGTAAAAGTCTTCCGTTCTGAAAGGAGAACCTCCCTAACTCGAACATATATGTCCCTCTCATCTTTGGATAATTTGCTACCCAGAGCTGCCCCTGATGTAAAGGGTGGCCCACCCACAGGACTAAAAGATGACCCAAAGATCCTGCACTGCTGGTGGCTGTACCCCAGCTCACTGCTCTGGTGGCTGTGGATGCAGGTGTTTCAAAATATCCCGTGGGCTTTGTCCATCGAGTCGGCCCTCTTGCTGCTGGAGGGTGCCAATGCCGCCTTCAGCAAGCCCTGATAAAACTCAGGTCTCACTCCAGGGTGCTGGCTGACCCGAGGCGTCTTCTGTCCTATGACGGTTGAACAGTTGAATCGTCACTGGAATCGCTCTCAGGAATTCTCAAAGATAGTCCCTGTTTGGGCACCCCTTGTTGTGGCATGTCCACAGCCAGCCTCTGTGAGACACGTGCACTCCCAGAGCTGGGAGCAGGCTTGCTTGAATGGATGATGGATGAGGCAAGAGAGGAGCGTTTGTGTGGAACTCCAAACAGTGTGGTTTGTGCTGGAGAGGGTCCAGGGAGGGAGACAAAATGAGGCTGGGCACACAAGGTTTTATATGCAGGAAAAAAGGACCTTGTATGCAGTAACTTAGGACCAATAGAGGATAAAAAAGGGAAGAACACCTAGGGGAGATCATATCAGGAAAGAAAAAACTTTATAATATCATGAAAATTACCTGAATCCCCATGACCCCACAAAAGCCAATGGGAAAGATCATTGCTTCAGAGGCGTGTGCAAGTTACTTAAGTTCATCATAGTACTAATGAGGTATTAGATTTGCAGTGGAAGGCCCCTGGACCTCCAAAAAATGACTACTTCCTGAGACTTCATTGAGGAGCTCAGCAGTGCTGAAAGCAGAGGCCTGTCCTTTGTGTTCCCTTTGGGATGGCAGTGGAAGTGTCCTGAGTGCACATTCAGAGGCACCTTCATGGCTTCTCATGCCACAACACCAAAACTGAATCTGCAAGGTGACTTCCTTGAATGACATGTGGTCCTTTGATATATCTGCAGGCAGTGGTCTGAAACTGCTTTCTGAGCCTGCTCCTTGGGATCAGCTGTGAGGGGCAGAGGGCTGGCCTGATCCCGGTGCAGTGTCCCACTGGGAGCAGCGCCACAGGCTCATGTGCAGAGCAGGCCCAGCCAGATGGCCTGGAGATCTCACCTGCTCTGCAGCCACCTTTGTAAGGTGGGGAAACATCAGCTGGTACTGTCTTTCCCCTTGGACCCCTTGGTTTAGTCACTAGGGGGAATTTCTTTCCTGAAGCCCGTGGGATTTCCCCCTGGCAGATGTTATGGGGATGCTCATGGAGTGTGGGGCTTTGGGGGCAGCTGTCCAGGCAGGGGCTGAGCTTGGGGCCCTGTTGGGCCCATGGCCCCCAGCAGCAGCAGCAGCAGCAGCAGCAGCCGCCCCAGGGCCCAAAGCCCCGTGCCCCCTGCCCAACACAGGCTGCTCTGTCCCTGCAGCTCTCACCCGAGTGGGGCCCACAGGCCAGTGGCCGCTGGCAGCAGCAGGAATGCGGGCAGGGTGAGGATGCCCTGCCCTGGCTTTTGTCTCTGGAACAATGCGGGCTCAGCGCAGTGCAGGGCAGGCTGGGAAGAAGAGACTAGGGCCTTTGGAGTCTGCAAGGCGAAAGATTGGTCCCTGCAGTAGCCCAGATGCAGGTGGCCCAGTTGCCAAGGCTGTGGTGGCCTTGCGAGCGTGCAGGTGGATTTTGCATGGCTGTGGCCTGCTGGTGGCTCTGGGCCCAGGAGTGCCTGTGGCTGCGGCAGGAAGGGTGGCTGAAGGTTTGCTGGCTGCTTTGGTGGCATGGCTGCAGAGGCCAATGCTGTGAGAGCCCCCTGTGTGAGAGCTGGTGAGAGCTGAGCTCTTGGGGACAGCGCTGTGCCCCAGGCCAGCAAGAGCAGCAGTGCCCAGTGGCAGGAGTGGTGTCAGTGGGAACCCGTGTGCACAGGGACCCCCAGCCCCAGGGTGGCTATGCGAGCACCCCCAGGGACCTCCAGCCCAGGGAACGCGGAAAAAGTGAAACCCACAAGTGTGCAAAGGCTGCCAGTGCCCAAAGGAATGGCCAAGAGAAGTCAGGTTTTAAAAAGAAACAGGATTTATTTGCCGAAGATCGGCAAATCTAGGATTTACAGAAAATGTGTCGTTATAACAATTGTTATAACAACAACAACAACAATGTACAGAATATATTTACATGGGATCCGATGGACTAACAATCTTCAAAACATATTTACAGAAAACTTTGAACGTAGTGAACATATTTACAGGAAAATTGGAAAGTAGCAAACATATTTACAAGGAACTTCTAAACTTTCAAATGTATTTACAAAGGCATCGGATCTATGCCATGATGTGCATGAGCCCTGGAAGAAAGGAAGCAGCAGAGCTGGACTCAGCTGGCAGCACTGGGCCCAGCAGGGCTGGCTGCTGGGCCCCAGGGGCCGGGCCGGGGCTGGCAGGTCTGGCGTGGCCCCAGGCAAGCGCAGGGCAGGCCGGGGCTGGTGCTTGTGGCAGCACAATCCAGGCCCCCTGCAGGCACCGTGTCCCTGAGCGGGGCCATCCAGCCCAGCCCCAGCCTGGCATCAGGGGACCCAGTGTGTGTGTGGGCAGAGTGTGGGAAGCATCTGCCTGTCTTACCTATGGGGCTTCATCTTCATCCAAGGACCATGGGCTCCTCCTCATCCTCCTCATCAACTTCCACCTCCTCGGTGTCATCCTCTGCATCCACCTCCATCTCTTCAATGTTGTCCTCCTCGTCTACTTCCATGTCCTCAACAGTGGAGGATATGGAAGTAGAGGAGGAGTCCACCTCCCTCATGTCATCCTCTTCCAGCCCCTGGTCCACATCCATCACCTCCACAGTTTCTCTGTCAGTCTGCAAGGGGCAGCACAAGCTCCCAGTGGGCTTCCTGTCCCACACCATGCATTCCCACATGGCTGCAGTCTGCCCAAGCCGGGTGCCCCCTGCCTGGCATCGCACTGTACCTCCACGGGGACAGCAGAGCACGTCCTGCTGGAATTGGCGCTCCAGAGCAGGCAGCAGGAAAAGCCCAGGCAGCAGCAGCACCTCAGTGCTGAGGGTCAGAGCACAGAGCCAGCTGCACCTGTCCCTTGACAGCCGGTGAAGTGTCTGCTGTGCTCGTTTCCAGGTCCTGGACCTTCCACCTGGAACCCTCTGGGAGCTGTGATGTCACTGAAGTTTCAGGGCTGCTGCGCAGTGGGAGATGGGGATGGCAAAATGATCAAATCCTTGAATGGTTTGGCTTAGAAGGGACCCTCAAGATGATGTGGTTCCAAGCTGAGCAAGCTCCCAGCGCAGCAGGTTGCTGCGGCCCCTGTCCCACCTGGCCTTGGATGTTGCTGGGGGTGGGGCATCCACAGCCTCTCTTCACTGGTCCCTGTGTCAGGGACAAGCACCCTGAGAGTAAAGAATTTCTTCCCATCATCAAATCTCTTCCATCTCTTGCAGTTTGATCCCATTCCCCCTTATCCTGTCTCAACAGTTCTTGACCAAGGGTCCTCTCCCACTTCCCTGTGGGTCAGGCTGTTCCTGCTAGGTCACAAGTGTGGCTGGACCTGCAGACAGGACAGGGAAGCCAAGTTCCCACTCAGAGAAAATGGGGAAAGTGACACGAGAGATGAGAGAAGACAGAAAATGTAGAAAAACGCAAGGCATTGGTTTGGGTGGGCAACAGGATTCATGCCTTTTGTTAGAGGCCAGGTTCACTGGTGAACTTTGTTCCTGCATCTTCCTGAGAATTCTTTGCTGGGTCAGGGACTCAGCAGTGCTGAAAGCAGAAGCCGTTCCTTGTGTTCCCTTTGGGATGGCAGTGGAAGTGCCCTGAGTGTACATTCAGAGGCACCTTCATGGCTTCTTCTGCTACGACACCAAAACTAAATGTGCAAGGTGACTTCCTTGAATGACATGTAGTCCTTTGCAATAACTGCAGGAAGTGGTCTGGAAATGCTTTCTTAGCCTGCTCCTTGGGATCAGCTGTGAGGGGCGGAGGGCTGGCCTGATCCCGGTGCTGTGTCCCAGTGGGAGCAGCCCCACAGGCTCACGTGCAGAGCAGGCCCTGCCAGACGCCCTGGAGATCTCACCTGCCCTGCAGCCACCTTTTTAAAGATTCTGTAAACATCAGCTGGTGCTGACTTTCCCCTTGGACCCCTTGGTTTAGTCACTATGGGGAACTTCTTTCCTGAAGCCCGTGGGATTTTCCCCTGGCAGGTGTGATGGGGATGCTCGGGGAGTGTGGGGCTTTGGGGGCAGCTGCCCAGGCAGGGGCTGAGCTCGGAGCCCTGTTGGGCCCATGGCCCCCAGCAGCAGCAGCAGCTGCAGCAGCAGCCGCCCCAGGGCCCAAAGCCCCGTGCCCCCTGCCCAGCACAGGCTGCCCTGTCCCTGCAGCTCTCACCCGAGTGGGGCCCAGGGCCCAGTGGCTGCTGCCAGCAGCAGGAATGCGGGCAGGGTGAGGATGCCCTGGCTTGGCTTTTGTCTCTGGAACAATGTGGGCTCAGGGCAGTGCAGAGCAGGCTGGGAAGCAGAGCCCAGGGCCTATAGAGGCAGCAAGCCTTAAAGATCAGCCCCTGCAGCAGCCCAGATGCAGGTGGCCCAGTTGCCAAGGCTGTGGTGGCCTTGAGAGCTTGCAGGTGGATTTTGCATGGCTGTGACCTGCTGGCGGCTCTGGGCCCAGGAGTCCCTGTGGCTGCAGCAGGAAGGGTGGCTGAAGGTTTGCTGGCTGCTTTGGTGGCCTGGCTGCCGGGGCCAGTGCTGTGAGAGCCCCCTGTGTGAGAGCTGGTGAGAGCTGAGCTCTTGGGGACAGCGCTGTGCCCCAGGCCAGGAAGAGCAGCAGTGCCCAGTGCCAGGAGTGGTGTCAGTGGGAGCCCCTGTGCACAGGGACCCCCAGCCCCGGGGTGGCTGTGCCAGCACCTGCAGGGACTTCCAGCCCAAGGAACGCGGAACAAGTGGAACCCACAAGTGTGCAAAGGCTGCCTGTGGCCAAAGGAATGGCCAAGAGATGTCATGTTTTCAAAAGAAACAGTGTTTATTTGCCGAAGGTCGGCAAATCTAGGATTTACAGAACATGTGTCGTTATAGCAATTGTTAAAACAACAACAACAACAATGTACAGAACATATTGACATGGCATCCGATGGGCTAACAATCTTCAAAACGTATTTACAGAGAACTTCCAACGTAGTAAACATATTTACAAGGAACGTCTAAACTTCAAACGTATTTACAAAGGTGTGATATCTGTGCCCTAATGTGCATGAGTCCTGGAAGAAAGGAAGCAGCAGAGCTGGACTCAGCTGCCAGCAATGGGCCCAGCAGGGCTGGGAGCTGGGCCCCAGGGGCTGGGCCGGGGCTGGCAGGGCTGGTGTGGCCCCAGGCAAGCGCAGGGCAGGCCGGGGCTGGTGCTTGTGGCAGCACAATCCAGGCCCCCTGCAGGCACCGTGTCCCTGAGCGGGGCCATCCAGCCCAGCCCCAGCCTGGCATCAGGGGACCCAGTGTGTGTGTGGGCAGAGTGTGGGAAGCATCTGCCTGTCTTACCTGTGGGGCTGCATCTTCATCCAAGGACCATGGGCTCCTCCTCATCCTCCTCATCAACTTCCTTGTCCTCGATGTCGTCCTCCTCATCCACCTCCATCTTGTAGATGTTGTCCTCCTCTACTTGCATGTCCTCAACAGGGGAGGATATGGAAGTAGAGGAGGAGTCCACCTCCATCATTTCTTCCTCATCCAGGCCCAGGTCCACTTCCATGTCCTCCACGCTGTCTCTGTCAGCCTGCAAGGGGCAGCACAATCTCCCAGTGGACTTCCTGTCCCACACCATGCATTCCCACATGGCTGCAGTCTGCCCAAGCCTGGTGCCCCCTGCCTGGCATGGCACTGTACCTCCATGGGCACAGCAGACCACATCCTGCTGGGATTGGCGCTCCAGATCAGGCGGCAGGGAAAGCCCAGGCAGCAGCAGCCGCTCAGTGCTGAGGGTCAGAGCGCAGGGTGAGCAGCAACTGACCCTTGGCAGCCGGTAAAGTGTCTGCTGTGCTCGTTTCCAGGTCCTGGACGTTCCACCTGGAACCCTCTGGGAGTTGTGATGTCACTGAAGTTTCAGGGCCGCTGCGCAGTGGGAGATGGGGATGGCAGAATGATCAAATCCTTGAATGGTTTGGCTTAGAAGGGACCCTGAAGATCCTCTGGTTCCAAGCTGAGCAACCTCCCAGGAGAGCAGGTTGCTGCGGCCCCTGTCCCACCTGGCCTTGGATGTTGCTGGGGATAGGGCATCCACAGCCTCTCTGCACTGGCCCCTGTGTCAGGGACAAGCACCCTGAGAGTAAAGAACTTCTTCCCATCATCAAATCTCTTCCATCTCTTGCAGTTTGATCCCATTCCTCATTGTCCCGTCACTAAAGTTCCTGACCAAGAGTCCTCTCCCACTTCTCTGTAGTCCCTTCCCTCACTGGAAAGGTGCTGATGTCTCCTGTGACTCTCTGTACAATGTTCATAAGCTGAAATCTGCAAGTTGAAGCTTGTAGGCCCTCTACAGTTATATAGTGGCACTGGGGTGGTTCCTCAATTGCAGCATGAAATTCTGAGGTATCAATTCATCAGCTGTTTTTATTGTGGTGGGATCTGAGAATTTGGGTCAGCAGAGCCCTATATTGTCAGGGAGAGGTGTCTGTGAGCCTGATACAGAATCCAGCACTCAGACTAATCTTTGCTTGAGTATGGTTGGTTTTTTCATTCCTTTCCTCCTGCCCTTAGCCATTGCTAGAATGTCACAGTGAAAATAGAATTGAGGCCGTTTTTCACTCATTACATGTTCTTGTTTGTTTTGTTTCTTCTGCAAGGCTGGGCAAGGTTGATCTCGATGCAAATTCATTCACATCTGAGGAGCTTAAAAAGGCCTTGGCTAAAATGAAGGAAAGTGAGAAGGCAGAAAGGAAGGTGAGTTTCCCATTTCTAAAGCAATGCACATTGCAGGGATCTGAAAACACCCTGTTACACTCTGCTGAAACACAATGGTTAAAATGATTGCTTGGAAAACACTGTGCAAACTAATTTTGTGGTGAATATGGACCTAAAATACCTTTATTAACCTGTTAGTGATATTGTTCCCTGACTTTTCTGTACGACTCGAAGATTCTGTGAGTGGTTTGGGTTGGATAGGACCTTAAAGCTGATCCAGTCCCACCCCTGCCATGGGCAGGGACACCTTCCACTATCTCAGGTTGCTCCAAGCCCCATTCAAGCTGGCCTTCGACATTTCCAGGGATCCAGGGGCAGCCACAGCTGCTCTGAACAATGTAATTTATCTGTTTCACTGCAGCTCAATTCACAAAAATGTTTGCAGACCCCAAAGGGAACTGGATTGTAGCTGATGGTATTTACAGAGGGTATTTCCCTTTACTCTCCTTGCTTTGGGTTTCCAACCTTGTGCTCTGGATAGCAAAACCCAAGTGGCCATGGGGAAGCAGGGGCTGACATTTCCTTACACAAGCTCCAAGTTGTCCATTTAGTTACAAAACAACCCACAACCCAAAGTAAATAGGTGGGAAGATGTGTGACTCATCAGGTACATCAGAGCCTCTTTCCCTTCTCCCCCTCAGCAGTATTTCTTTAACCCTCGCTCCTCCTGCTGCCTTGGTCTTGGCTCACTCAAACAAAAACTGAAAGAGGAGTCAAGGCTCTAAAGTTCTGGTGTCACAGAAAGGCTTTTTCTTCCCTTATGTGGCAGCACGGCATGATTTCATTTGCAGGACATTATTTCCGTAGCAGCATTGCTGATTGATTGCAGGGCTGCTGAAAAGGGCTGCTGGAAATGAGGATCATTGAAATGCAAAAATTAGTGATACTCTATTAGGTGAAAATAAGCCATATTTTAAAATCCCCTGTTAGAATAGCTTTTGTCCCAGCAACTGGGCTAAAAGCAGCTACATCTAATGGACCTAAAGTATTCCATTTGCGGTCACTCCTGCAGAGAGCAAATCCATCCCTGGAGGCTCAGTGTCAGAGGAAATGGAGTTACACCGAGCCTCTCTGTGCTCCGGCAGAGGCAGCTCGGGGAGGGATGGGTTGCGTGTGGTACCTCTGGTAATTTATCATTCCATTGACACAGCTTTCGCCTCCATTGCTCACTTGGTTTTCCTCCAGCCCTCTCTGATCCCTCATGGGGAGCAGGACAGTGCAAACCCTCCAGCTGAGGCTCACTCCGCATACAAACACATCTGGGCATTTGTGACAAATGACTTCCAAAAGGGGCTTTCTGCCTTTCTCCTGTCCTTGGGGCAGCCCAGCTCCAGCATGGCCTCTCTGCTGCGTCTGTCCCCTGCAGCAGCAGGCTCTGTCCCCAGTGCCACCAGTGCTGATGTTCCTGCACCTCTGGGGCTCTCTGAGATCTCTGACAGAGCCTTTCCTCCTCACCACATGTTTTATGTCAGCTCTGTTCAGGGCAGCCCTTGGGGTGCTGTTACTGCGAGGGAGATGAGCTCAGGACACGCTGTGTGCTGGCCAAGCCCCATGGCACAGCACGTCAGCTGCCCCCAGCTTATCACTGCTCCTTCTGCCTCCCTTTCTGACAGCTTCTGTCCTCACACCTCTCCCTAGGAGATAGACCCTTCCAGGAATTTGCTCAACGCTTGGAAAGGCAAAAGCATCTTTGTCTGTGTCTGAGAACTCGTTGGAGTCACTGGGCACTTTGGGCTGGATGGGACCTCTGGAGCTCTCCAGCCTCATGTCCAGTTCCAGAGAGGTTCAGCTGTAATATCAGGGAGGTGCCTCAGGGCTTTTTGCAGCCAGGTTTTGAGAAGATCCACTTGCAGGCAAGCAGAGAACAGCAGTACTGCTGCCTGTGGGCTTGATGTTGAATTGGATGGAAATGGGATGTAGAAATAGTGCACAAATGCTGTAGAGATGTAGAAGTGGTGCACAGAGCTCTACTGTTCTCTCATATTGTGGGTATATCACAGCTAACTGCGTTCCTGGGCTTCTCAGAAGGACCCTGCCCCTGCACCTCTGATGTAGAGCAATAAATCCATTGGCACAGACAGCCAGGTTCCCTTTGTGAATTTTGGGGCTGGCATTCCTTTCTGTGTCTGTCTTGTCTCTCTTCATCTCCTATCTTGTTATCTCACATCTGGTTTTTCCTCCTTTTGTTTCCAAGGCCAGAGAGGAAGAGGTGAGGAAGAAGTTCCAGCCCCTAGAGCAGCTGAAGGAGGAGTTTGAAAAGCTGAACATGAAGATAGAAACATTATGAAATTATGGTTAAATTAATCAGCAAATTCAACAGCTCTGCCTCCACGCTGGATGAGAAAGTCGCGGCGCTTTATGATCTCGAATACTATGTTCACCAGGTAACAAGAATGCCTCAGTAACTACCGTGTAAAATCCAGGGGATACGGTGTCATAAACGGGGCTTTATTTTTCTTATCAGTATCAGGTAATACAAATTGCTTAATTACCATAATCCTGGGACAATAACAGACAGCAGAGGACTAGTGCAGGCTTATTTTATATCCAGGTTGGAATTAATCATCGCTTGTGCCAGGAGCCAGCAGTATCCTGGTGGTTGCCTGATTTGTTGTCTGTTCTCAGGCTGGTTTTCTTATCCTCTCTTTTTCCTTTTTTATCTCTTTAATGTTACAAAATGGCGTTTTAGCTGCCATTTTTGGGTAAGTAGAGTGGTGGTTGCTCAGAAAATAATTATTTTCTCTCTGCTTCCATGGAAAGCTGCCGTGGTTGATGGTAGGTGCCTTTATATCAGTTCACAGAGAACGTCTTTGTACCAAGAAAGGTGACAGCCGCCCAAAACACCCTATTTTGTCTTGGTGTGAGTAAGCAGTGGCAAGCAGAGCCTCGCTGTGCTAATTAGCTCTGTGTGAGGGTGAACATATTTCCTGGCATCTCGCTTCCTGGGGTTTGTGCTCACACTTTCCCCCCCTCTCTCTGATCTCTCTTGCTCTGCTTTCAGCTCACACATTCCTACCTCCCCTTGGATGCAGCTGCAGGCACAGAGCTCTGCTCCCCTGGGCTTGGTGCCTGCCTTGGTGCCACCCCTGGGAGGGTGTCTGGGCATCCAGCCTCTGCTCTGCTGTGTGGGAAGGGACTTGGCTTCTCCCTCCCCAGTGACTGGCGAGAGTCTGGAGTGCACTGCGAGAGTTTCCAATGGCACTTTGTCATTTCAGAGGGTGAATAGGACAACTCTTGGGAGGTGCCAGTGCAAGCCCTTTCACTGGAACAGCACTTGTTGAACCAAATGTGGTATTTGGAGGCAGGCAGCTGAAGTGTTGCTGCTGTGAGAGAGAGAGTCCATGTGCCAGCTGATACAAGTGTTATTTCCAGGGCTCTTTGTCTTGAATTTCCACTCTGAATTGTCATTGTGGGCATGCAGAGGCTTCCTTGCTGTTTGTTCTCCCTGCTTTTGTGTCACTGACGGCATCTGTGTGACTCAGAGAATAACTGTGAACAATGGGCACCCAAAGAGCTTCATATTTGTGCTCAGGGCTAATCTTGCCTGATTAAGGGTGCCAGAGCATCAGGCCATTGTGCTAAAAAGCAACCCCCAAATGCCCTGGCATGCCTTGAATTCCAGCATAGCGATCTGGACTATTCCAGCAGAAAATCCCTGCAGCACAGGATGGGGCAAACAATTTCAGAATGGCAGAGGAGCAGGGACTGGAGCATCAAAGGGCAGCACATGCAGCATCAAAGGGGTCAGAGAGGGGGAATGGCAGGAGGCTGGCAGGAGCACAGGGGCTCCTTTGTGCGCCGATCACAGCGCTGCTCTGTGCCCGCGCTGTCGGGGCAGATGGCTGGGCAGCACCTTCTCGTCCGGCAGGAAGCTGAGAAGAAATATGACTTGTCTCTAAGCCAGCATGGCTTTTCCTCCTCTTTCTTCTTCCAGTCAGTTGAATGCGTCCAGAGCATTATCTCTGCTTGGGACTGACTTTAGCAGCAGTGGCTTAATGTAATTACTGAACAGCAGCCAAAGGACGCTGGTGCCGCATAACCCTGGAAGGGCTGAACTGCCAGGACTCCTCTGCAGCGAGTCACAGCCCTGCTGTGGGAGCAGGGGATCCTTGCAGATGTGGGTGGCCAAGGACTTGTGTAGGGCCACTTTGCAAGTCCCACCTTCCCCAGCCTCCATCTGAGCAGTACCATGCCGTGCCGTGGCTTTTCAGAACTGTCCAGCTCCCGGCCATCCTGCTGCTGTCTCCGGGACACGGGATGCCCTGTGGAGTGGAAAATGCCATGCCCTGGAGGGCGTGCAAGCAAAGGCTGCTCCCTGCTCTGTGCCATGGTCACCCTGGAGCAGTGGTGCGGGGCAGCTCGTGCCTCGGAGTGTGCCGTGGGAGCCATGGCTGGTGCCCAGCCTGGGGAGATGCTCTCTCCTGCCTTTGAAGAGTCAGCCCAAGGGCTCTGACTTTGCTCAGCTTTTGGTTGCCAGCTCTGGTTTGCTTCTCCTCAGCCATGATTCAGCTTGGCATGTTTGGGAGCCCGTCTTGGAGAAGGAGTAGGAAGGTTTGGCTTGCTGGGTTATCTGTAACGCATAAAACCCAAATGCAAATGTGAAGAGGGCAGAGCGTAACTCATAAACATCATTCACGGTGCTTGCACAGCAGTGTGTGGAGCCAAGACCCGTTCTCAGGCATTGCAGGCTCTTTCTCTCAATTATTTACTCTGCTTATCTTCCCCTCTCCTCTGCTCTGACATGCTACACCATCTCTCTCTGCTAATTTCCTCTCCATCGTGTTCAGCTGACATGCTGCTTTCCCTCGCTCTTGTTTTCTAACATTTTCTCTCTCACCTTCCCTCCCTATTTTCTTTCTCCTCCAATTCAAACCTGCTCCCTGAATAACTGCTGTCATATTTGCTCTTCTCCCATCCCTCCCCTCGCCTGCTTTGCCTGTGTACTTTACTCAAGAGCTCTTTTGATCTTTGGTTTTTCTTCTGTTCTGATTTCAGTGGACTGAAGTGAGGTAGAAGCTGCTGCCTTGCAGCATACACTGCTCCCCAGAGAGGTTAATGCCTTCAAGTTGTTAAGTTTGGGGATTTTGTTAGTTTTAGAACTGGAGCTCTCACAACAGACTCTGGTTAAAAAAGATAAACACATCTTCAGAATAAGCTTTACAGCACAACAGCACAATTTACATTCTGCTGTTGTGGTGTCTCACTGATGCTGGGGCAGCACAAAGGACTCTGGTGCTGCTGAGGTTACAGCAGGGGATGGTTTTACCACTCCAGCTGCTGGATGCAAATTCCTGCCTGTCCATATATTCCCTCTCATGCAAAGTCAATGTCTGATTCCAGCACTAAACCAGTTTTTACAGAGGCTGAGTAATAAAAGGACCCACTGGCAGATGAAATTGGATTGCTGCTTAGATTTCGTTGTAGATAAAGATGGGTCTGCAGAAAAGTGAGAGCTCTGGCAGGCCTGGTTTATAGGGACAGTTAAAAGAACAGCATCTGAAAGGATACAAAAGCTGCTGCAAATCCTGAATCAGCCCCAGCAGACCTGCAGAGAGCAGCTTTGCAGAGGGACAGGTGGGTATTGTCCCACTGGGGAGCAGAGATGAGCTGGAGCTCCCCAGGTCCTGCTTTGGTTGGTAACGACAGACCTGTAGGACACAAAGCTTCTTCTTCTCCTGGGTACCTGAAATATCTGACTTAGGGCCAATTTTGATGAAGGTACATGGTTGAGATACATATAACACTGAGCATGAAGTCATTGACTAGAAGAGGGTCCCACATGCCCTGCATGGCTTGTGGTCCTGTTCTACCTCATCAGGGGGTCGGCTTGCCCTGCTGATAACTCATTTTTATATTCTGTTTCCATCAGCCAACGATTGCTGTTGTGTCCCTGTCTTTCAGAGAGATATGTTGAATTTCTAAACCTGATTTTTCTGTGCAGGCAGAAACTGATTTTTCTGTGCAGGCAGTTCTGAGCATTCATCAGATCCTCTTTTAAACTGAAAAAAAAAATCATTGAATACCAAAATGCATTGATTTGACTTTGGACTGAATTTTGTACTTGAAGTAGTTTGTGCTGTTTCTCTAAATTTTGTCTGTGAGCACTCAGAGCCTTTTCTGATCTCCTCTCCAAGAGCAGATGCCCACTGGGACTGTGCCTGGCTAGCCCCTGATCCACTTAGAGCCAGAGGCTGATGAATTCCCACTAATGTGCAAACTTTTCCCTACTGGCAGTTAATCCATTATCGTTTGCTTAGAAAAGTCATTGTGGGGCTGCTCCCTGGGGAAGCTCCTGGATGACCCCTCCAAGCTGGGACTGGCTTTTTCCTTCCTTGTCCATGGGAAGTTGTTGATGGAACTCATGGAGAACTCCCAGAACTGTCCATGCTACTCGCTCCCATGCCCCCTTTGCACCCTGTTGATGCTGACAGGCTCCTAAACATCCCTGACTCCTGGTGCTACAATTACAGCATCAATTAATTAACTTCATTTGCTAAACATGCAATTCCCTGGATCCCTAGTAAAGGCTTGCTCAGGGGAGAGCAAAGAGCTGGAGTTTTTTGACATCAGCAGATATATTGAGTTTTTGACACCACCTGAATTGCCAAAGTACATGTCAAGAGCAGTTTTGATAGCTATAATCAAAGTATTTGAGTTTCCAGTGATGCCTTCTGAGTGTGACAATGTCCTCCCACAAGGACACTGTGCCTGGGCAGCTGTGACATCTCTGCTCGTGGGCAGGGCTGTGCTAAGCTCAGCCACAGCCATTCCCTTGGAATTTTTTATTCCTCGTAAAACTCCCTGCTGGTCAGAGCAGGAGGGAAGGGATGCTGTGGGTGTGAAGGGAGGTGTTCTCCAGGGCCTGGGGCTTTGTGCTGATGGAAGCTGCTCTCTCCCAGGTGGACAATGCCAAGGATTTCCTGTCCATGGGTGGGCTCCGGCTGGTGATCGAGGGGCTGAACAGCAGCGAGGCCTCGCTGAAGGAACACACTGCCTTTGTCCTGGGAGCTGCCCTGTCCAGGTGAGACCTGCCCTCACCTGGGCTCTGTGCCTCTCTCCACCTCCCTTGGTTTATTTCTGATAGCAGAGACCAAAAGCTGTGTTGTGACACACCACAAAACTGTCTTGTCCCTTTCCTCGCCCTTGCAACATCTGTTTCCCCTTCTCCTCAGTGTGTCCTTATCTTGCTCATTGGACACATCCAGAAGTAATGTGGTGTCAAATCTATGATTGTTTCTTGGTTTCCCTGGGCTCCCTGTTTCTACAAAGTCCAAGGAAGGAATAATTCTCCTTCTGTCCCACTGACAGCTCTCTCTGGGGGAAGATGTAACAGAGGGTACAGTTACAAGCACCCCAGTGAGCACCTTTGTCCTTCCTCATCCTTGCTCCTGGGCTGCCTCAGGATGGCAAGGTGCTGATTTGAGCAGCTCCCGTGGTCTTTAGAGAGAGATTTGGGCCCCATGAACACGTGCCTCTGACATCAAAGGCATGTTGATTAGATGTGGGGTCAGGAATAAGGGTCAGCAGCCAGAATCCAGAGGAGACTGACCTGCAGAATGTTTGAGGTTCAGGGGAAGGAGCCTGCTCTTCCTTATGCTGGGGCATCCTGTGTAGTGCTGGCTACAGGAGGTATCCTGTGGGCTCCATGGGTTTTCCTGGTGCCCCTTTTTTGATTTATGGGTTTTGGGGCTTTGCAGGGGATGTGTTGCTCATTCAGAGGTGCAGAGGCTTTAGAAATGCATTGGATAGACTCAAATTCAGGATCAGAAGTGCAGAGTGAAAATTGAAGGTCAGGACTGTTTTATCTGCATATTTCTACACCTAAAAATACAGTCACCTTCTCCAGCATCATAAATTATTTATGGCCTAGTCTAACACATGGTGCATGCACAGACCTGCATTTACTTGGCAATCTCATATGCAATGCCGTTGGCCCTCAGCGTGTGTGGAGTGATGGGCCTCATGGACAGGAGCAGGTACCCAGGTTTATACCAGGGAAGGATCCAGCTTCTAGTCTGAAACAGAGCCTGATTTAGGGATGACAGGAAGATACACGAGAAACAAAACCTGCTCTTCATATTCTGGTGTATCTTTGTCTCTGAAACAATACCAGAGTGGTTTGCTCAGGTTCTTTATGTAGACTCTTTCTGCATACAGAGAAGATCATGCAGAGGATCTGGAAACATTTGCAGGTAACTTATGAAATGACAGGGGCTGCTAAAGAGCTTCTTTCCAGATGTACCTGCCATGACATGGCCAGGACTCCAAAAATTCATTGTCTCATGGTACCTGACAGTGTAGCAGTGGCCACAAGAGTCACACTTTTGTGTAGTGTTTCTTACTCAAGTGCAAAAATCTTCTTTGGAGAGAGCCTCTCATCTGATAGGACAACATTAAACTGCTGCTTTGCAAACTTGTGGACCTTTTTTCTTTGAAGGACATTCTGGCAGATGGTAATTTGGAGTGGTTTGGCTGATACATGGTCTGAGAGCTCTGCTCCAAAATGTGAGGGATATTATGCCTTGGTTTGAGTTTGCTTTTTCTCCCCTTGCTGTGCTTAAGCTTTCTCAGTAGACACCTACATGCCAACTTGTCTGCTGTGTGCTCACTTGTTTGATTCATTTGTTCATACATTTTCTCAGCTTACTCCATGCTCTAGTTAAACTGTTGGGGGCATTTCAGGTACTTCACACAGCATTTTCTGTTTTTCTGAGGGCTTATTTTTTATTTCCTTCCCTCATGGTTGTTCCTGAGAGCCTTAGAGAGGTGGTAGGGCTTTCCAGTAAATTCCCAGAGGTGTCACAGCTCGCTGGGCTGCAGGGACACGATCTGCTCTGTGCTTGTGTGCCTGGGGCTGGTGTCAGATCCTCTGCTGGATGCTGAGCCTGGGAAGAGGCAATGGTCTGCTGCTCACCAAATGGGTCTGTGGCCACCTCCCAGGTCTCTTCAGGCAGGCTGGCTCAGGCCAGTGGTTTCAAGCCAGGCAAACATTCCCAGAGGGAAATCTGGGCATGATGAGAGCAGCTCCAGAGCCTGGCACAGGAGGTCAGTAACTCCTGGCACAGCTCAGTCGGGAAGAGGGAGTTTGGCCTTGTCTGTAGACAGGTGTTTAACACAGGAGGAAACCACTGGAGACAGAGTGATTCCAGACATGCCTGGGACACATCCAGAACTTTTCAGCTCTCAGAAATACCCAGATCTTCTCCAGATTTGCACTGTCCTTAACTCTGCTCAGGTAGTCAAGCAGGTAAGGGATGGAACAAACAGCTGCAGCCCCCAGGTCCTGCCTGCACATGGCCCTGCCAGGACCTGGCTCAGAGCTCTGGCTGTGCTGGAAGCCCATTGGAACAAAAAGGTTTTCCAGGAGATCAGCACCTTGAGCCAACAGGCCAGGGGGCTGGCCAAGACTTGGATCAGCAAAGGCAGCAGGAGGAGAAGGCACAACAGGGCCAGCTCAGGATTTCCCCTTCCTGATATTATCGCTCCTATTTATTTGGCTTAAAGCAGACTTGAAAAGCAGCCATAGCACAGCATGACTGGGACATGAACATGCACTGCATGTGCAGCCAGGGTTGTCCTGCAGAGCAGCTCCTGCAGCCCTCAGGGCTCTTGGCCAGCCCAGGGCATGTGCCACCTGCCAGGGGCAGCTCCCAGCCTGCCTGGCAGCTCCCCATGGACGCTGCAGGGGAGAAGTTGGAGGTGGAAGGAGCCACCCCCATCAGGGCAGATTCCTCCTGCTGTGGAGATGGTGCTGCCTGGCCAGGGCTCCTCTCAGCTTTCTCCTGAAGGGAAGGGAAAGGGGCTGTCAGCTTTGGCTGTGTCACTGAGACTCCTGCACTGTCAGCCTGGGCATCAGCAGATGGGCCTCAGATCTCCCTCAGACAGGTCCTCCTCAGCCTCCTCTCCCTACAGACAGCAGCAGCAGCACCTTGGCTTGCAGCATCTCTGTTTGTCTGGCCTGCCCTTAAGGCCCTGCTGCCAGGGAGATGCCCCTGGGCAGTGCCCTGTGCTGGGAGGTGTCTGCAGGGCAGAGCTGAGCCCCAAGGGCTGGGCCGGGCCCTGGCAGCACAGGCAGGGACATGGCTTGGAGAGAGAGAAACAGCTCCCAGTAGGCACAACTCCAGGCAGCAGAGAGCCAGACCAACCCTTGGTATCCCATCCTGTTAAGCTGCATAGGGAAAGAGAGAAGGGTTTGGAAAAAATTATTTTTAAACTGGAGAATTCCAAAAGTCCACTGTATTTTTCAAGAAAGATTTAAGTGTGATCATGCTGAAATAGAGAGAGGTTAAATGAACAAAGGGCACCTCTGTGGGACCAGCAGGTCTGACTGCACTGGGGCACAGCAAGCCTGTTTTCCCTCTGGGCTCCCCAGTGTTCAGCCTGAGAGCAATGCTGAAGATAAAGCAGTAACTCAGAAAGAGCAGAAATCCAAAATCAAAAATAAAGAAATTAAGAAAAGTTCCTTCAAAACAAGATAAGTATTTTGAGAGGATTCCTAAACAAAGAGCATAGGATGGACTCAAGGAAATCTTCCAAGCTTGTCAAAGTCTTCTTTCAACAGTTCACTATGCCCACAGTTAAGGAATGTCCAACAGCAGCTCCATCAGGCACTTCCTCCTGCTGGCATTGGCAGACACGCGGCAGCTGCAGCTCCTGCACTTCTGCCTCTTGCTGGGCATCTCCCTGGCTACCCTCCTGGGCAACGGCCTCATCATTAGCGCCGTAGCCTGCGGCCACCACCTGCACACACCCATGTTCTTCTTCCTGCTCAACCTGGCCCTCGCTGACCTGGTCTCCATCTGCACCACTGTCCACAAAGCCATGCACAATTCCCTCTGGGACACCAGGAACATCTCCTACACAGGATGTTCTGCTCAGCTCTTTTTCTTTCTGTTCTTTACTGGAGCAGAGTTTTCCCTCCTGACTATCATGTGCTATGACCGCTACGTGTCCATCTGCAAACCGCTGCACTACGGGACCCTCCTTGGCAGCAGAGCTTGTGCCCACATGGCAGCAGCTGTCTGGGCCAGTGGCTTTGTCTATTCACTGCTGCACACGGCCAATACATTTTCCCTGTCCCTGTGCCATGGCAATGCCCTGGGCCAGTTCTTCTGTGAAATTCTCCCAATCCTCAAGCTCTCCTGTTCCAAATCCTACCTCAGGGAACTGGGATTTCATGCTGTTAGTGTTTGTTTAGCATTTTGTTGTTTTGTGTTCATTGTTTTCTCCTATGTGTAGATCTTCAGGGCTGTGCAGAGGATCCCCTCTGAGCAGGGACGGCACAAAGCCTTTTCCACCTGCCTCCCTCACCTGGCCGTGGTCTCACTGTTCCTCAGCACTGGATCATTTGCCTGAGCAGAGCTGTGGGGCCAGAGCTGGCTGGGCTGGGCTGGGGAGAGGCCCTTGGTGCTGCCCAGAGCTCAGGGCAGCTGGCAGAGCTTGCAGGGAGCTGGGATGGGCTCAGAGAGCCTGGCCCAGAAACCATCAGTGTCCATCTCAGCCTGGCTGAGCGTGCAGGGGCAGGACTCAGGCCAGGTCTTGTGGGGCAGGGCCAGCGCCTGTGCAAGGCATTGCAAACAGGCAAGTGGCCCAGAGAGGAGGTTGTTCTGTGCCCTGGGTGGCATGGACAGAGCAGGGAGGGGGCCCAGGACATTTGTCAGTGCCAGCCTCTGTGCCCAGCCCTTGGCAGCCATGGCTGCTGAGCCCAGCTTTGGCCTGGGCTGACTTTGGCTGTGGCCCAGCTCCATCCTCCTGTGGGGTCAGGGCCTGTTCCCGGCCATGGCCAGCCCTGGCCGGCCTCTCTGCTGGCCCAGAGGCTGGCAGAGCCTGGGGCAGGGCTGTCTGTGCAGCCCCACAGGTGCCACGGGCTTTGCAGGAGCTGGCAGAGGCTGCCCAGCAGGGAGGCCATGGGGCACAGAGCCCCAAGGCTGCTGTGGGCACCACGGCACAGGAGCCATTCCCAGTCACAATGCTCCTGGCCTGGGTTGGGCCTGCACAGGGGCTGGGCCACCATGGCTGGGCCGGCACAGGGCCACAAAGGGGCCACGTAGCCGCTGCTGGGGCTGACAGCAAGGCCAGGCACACACAAGCAATTGCTGAGCATGGCCTGCGCTGGCCAGACCTGACTGTGCCAAAGGCAGAGCTCAGCTGCCCTTGGGGGCTGCAGGAACAGTCCAGAGCCCAAAGAGCCTCCATGGCTGTGCTGGAGACCAAGGCTGCAGCAGGGAAATGCAGGACTGCTGAGGGATGGGGAGGGCATTGAATTCCAGCACACACCTCAGCTCTCTGATGATCCCGGCACCATGCTGGGCCCTGTTTCAGACTGGAGCAGAGCAGATGTTGATGGGACAGGAGCCCTGCGGGGCTGTCAGGGACCTGCAGCTTGCAAGGTGCTCTGCTCTCCCTCAGGTGCTCTCTGAGAGTTCCAATCCCAGCTGGGAACATCAGGGCACAAGTGGCACTGCCTGTTCATGGGCACACAACTGATGCCTGCCTGAAAAGGGGCACAGGTGTCAATCCCTAATTATTTTATAATATGGAAGCACATTTTTATTATCTGCGTCATTGAGTACTTTTAAGACATGACAAAGTTTTCCCACCAGGAACAGCAACTTCCTCGAAGTTTACTGATGGCAGGAAAAGAAATGCTGATCTTCCCTTCTACTTGCATCACCAATATTCTGTTTATCATCTCCCTTTGTCTTCAGATGTTTTCAGCTCTCCTGCTTAAATGGCCATATCTGAGTATATATCTTTACTAGACCAGCTGGATCTTTCTCCTTCCCACTGCTCCCAGGTTTCTTCCTCTAGATGCTCTCTGGTCATTCAAGTGCCTTTCAACTGAGAGGACCTTGGCTCTGCACAGGAGAGCTCTTCATCCCCTTCCTCTCTTTTCCTCCATCTGGGAATGTAGAGGGCCCCTGACTTCAGCGTGTGACTCGTGTGTGCAAAGAGTAAATCTGGGCAGAATCGGGGCAGGGAGGATTTGGGGGGACCTTGGGATCTGTGCTGGGCACAGAAGGTGTTTTCCATTGCTCTGAGACTGTCTGCTGTGCAAAGTGGATTTATTATCCAGCAGAAGAATGACTGTTACATTGATGGAGCTGTGCCTTCCCCTGGCTTTGTTGGCTGACAAGAAATGAACATCCCTCTGTGTCTCGGGCAGCTCCTTCTCCAAGGAAAGCAGGTGGGAGTTGGAGCCAAGGAGCTGAAAGCTGCAGGTGCATCCTGGGCTGGAGGGAGCTCAGATTTGCACAAAGCTGCTCTGAGTGCCAGGGCTTGGATGGGGGAAATGGTGGGGTGGGGGTAGGGACAGAGTCTGATTGATTGTCAGCCATGAAGGGTATTGATTTTCATCTCTATTCAAACTGCATGAGGAGGTACCTGGATTCAGTGTCAACTGGAAATTGCACATAATTATTTATGAACAGGAGAAAAATGAAACAAGACCTAAAATATCTTTTTTCACTGTCTTTTTAAATAGAATCTAATCAGTTTGAATACACTTTGAAATCTGCCTGATTAACCACAAATTATTTGAACACCTAAATTATTCCCTGAGGCTTGGCTTGTTAAGGCGTTCTGAATGTTAATGAGCCCTGGGAGACTGAATTCCTGAACTGAAGAGCTGAAGGCTGAACAAGCCTCTGGAGCAGGAAAATTCAGCAGCAGCCTCCAAGATGCTGAGGATGTCAGCAGCCCCCACTGAGGCCATCCCTGCCCAGAGACCGTGGGGGAATGGGCAG
Source organism: Melozone crissalis (assembly GCF_028551555.1). NCBI lineage: Eukaryota > Metazoa > Chordata > Aves > Passeriformes > Passerellidae > Melozone > Melozone crissalis. Next base: position 1,856,708 of record NW_026535781.1, read on the forward strand.
ACAAGGAGAGCATCCCTGGGGCTGGGACAGCACAGCTCAGAGGCAGCAGGGGCTCCAGCTGGGAAATGGAGTGTGGAACGTGGCTGGGAAAGCCCTGCCTGGGCTGTGCCAAGCAGGACAGACCAGCCCTGACCCCCATTCCCCAAACAACTCTCCCAAGGAGACATTTAAAAGGAATTACAATTATTTGTGTACTCTGAGTTGGATGTACTGGAGAAATACCACCAAGAGATTCTCAGGAGCTCAAAACAATCAAACAGTCATTTTTGGCATCTTTAGAAAGTCAGAGAAACTTTGGCAAAATGTTTAATATGACATTGTAGGGGTTTTGGTTTTTTAATTTAGGATTTTTCTAATTTTGACATTTTTTAATTAATATATTTATGAGGGTGGATTTTAGTGTCAGTTAATAATTTATGAATTTATTTTGTTGAGAGATAGATTTAGGAGAACAGTAAAGTAGGTCTAAAATTTTAAAAGGGTATAAAGAAAATTTTATTGAAAGTAACTAAAAGAAAAAAAGTGGTAAGTATTAAAATAAACATTGTAGAGTCCTTTTTTTTTCTTTACAACTTTTTCTTTTTACTGACAATGTAAAGAAAAAAACCTTAAAATTTCTAGTTAGCTTGCTATTTCCAGAATAGTCTTTTTTCAGCTTGTTAAGGTTATGGAGATTTTTTACAAGAGGAAAAAAAAGATTTTTTTGTTGTTCTTATTTTTGTCATGGATAACAGTTGTCTGGGTAACTTTGTTATTGTGTAGTTGTTTTTATTGCTACAAGCTTTTTTACAGCTTGTTGATGGGCCATGAAAACTTATGGGGTATTGTTTTAAAGATGAGTTCTTCAAAGGTAAAAGTTTTTATTATTTCCTTATTAAATTATTTTTATCTCTGGGAATAGTGATCTTCTCTTGGGGGTACTGGATTACTTTTTTTTTCAGCCCGAACTTTTTATGAAATCACAGTTATTTTATCATTTGTTCATTTTAATATGGAGGTTTTTGTTTGATATTATTTGGAATAATTTTTTTAAGTTTTATGTGTTACAAAGTAAAGGAGTTTTTAAAATTATAGTTTATAAGAGGATTTTAGTTTTAAGATTAAGGTATTTTTTCTTCTTTTTTATTGGGTATTTAATTTGTTCTTTGCTGACTTTGATGGTGTAATGTTTTCTTTTAAATGTTTGTATTTTGTTTTTTTCTTTTACTTGAGAGAGGATTGAAGTTTTGAAAGGGTTTACACCTGATCTGCTGGTAACTTGCAGTGGAAGTTGTGGTTGGATTGTATTAGGACTGGTTTTCTGGCTGCTTTTTGTGGTTTTTGTGTTTAAGTTTTTAGTTGTATGGTTATTTTGTATGGGTTGTAGGTTGTAGTGGTTTTGGTGTTAGTTGTGTTGGGGGGAGGGGACTTGATGGTAAGATTTTAATGCTGTGTGACTAGCTTTGTTCTGGTTGGGGTTTTGTAGCCTCTTTTGTTTTCCTGTTTGGTAGTTGCTGGGGTTTGGTTTGGTCAGAATGGGGCCAATGGAGGGGGGCAGCCTGGGGAGGGGGGAAGGGGCTCAGCCCACAGCAGAGTTGCTTGGTTTGGTTTGGTTTGGTTTGGTTTGGTTTGGTTTGGTTGAGATGGAGGCCAGGGCCAGGGCTTGCTGCTTCTTTGTTGACTGGAAAAGAAAGAGGAGGTTCCTGGGATTTTTTGTCTTTTACATTTGTGTTTAACAGAGGCGTGTTCAGTATCTTAGTGGTTTAACAGATTGTCAGTTACACAAAAAGTTTTGTATTACTTTTTAAAATTCTTCTCCTGTCAAACTACGACAGATAATCAGTCAACAAAAAACACTTCTGAAAGCATTGACTTGGCCCATTCAACTTCACAAACTCTAAGCCTGTTCAATTTTAAGTTACTCAACATTTGCAGGAGCACAGAAACAGAAGAAGACACAGAAAGAGAGAAAGGCAAAAAAGATCCAGAGAAGCACATACACAGGTACCAGCTCCTGGATTCCAGTACTGGTAAGATGGAAATTCCAAGAGGAGGTAGGGTCAAGATGTGTGCTTGACTTGTGGTCAGCCTTAAATTCCCCTTGATCTTCCTGGGCCCTTCCCCCTGGTGGGACTTGGGGTCATTTGGTCCCTCAGGAGCTGGGCTGGGGCTGCAGAGGTGGCTGTGGAGCATTGCCTGTGCTGTGCCAGGGACTGGCAGACACTGCTGGGCTGGCATAGAGGCTCTGGGGGTACTGGGGTCACAGGGCAGGGCAAGGCTGGACCTGCCCCTTCCTCCCCTACACATGAAATGTTTCAAGCCAACAATCTCCTCCAGTCTATCAGAATAGGGAATGTTGGAGGTGAAATCCCAATTCTGGCCATGGGTACCTAGAGGTGCAGGACAGTTCTTTTCCATAGGAAGGAAAGCACAAAGCCTAATGTTTGAAAAGCAGGTGAGAGACTGACTAGGCCAAGGCCAGCCAGACTTGTCAGGAATGGCAGATTTTGTCTGGGAGCAGTCTTTGGATTATGGGAATTTTGGAGGTGGAAGGCCAGTCTTGCCCATAGGCACCTGGAGAAGCAGGACACTTCTTTTCCATGGGAAGGAAAGCATGGAGCCTTCCCCAGTGGTTTGAGGAGAGATGGGAAGTGACACTTGTGAAACCACTGCAAGACTTCTGGCAATATTCCTATTGGAACAATCACTGGATATAAGGAAATTCAGAGGTGAAATCACAATTCTGGTCATGGGTGCTTGGAGGAGGAGAGATCATTTCCATAGGAAGGAAAACATGGAGCCCCAGTGTTCCAGCAGCAGAAGAGAAGAGACCCTCAACATGCCAAGGTCAGCTGGACCAGTCAGATGGTCCCTGGGAGGCCAAACCAGCCAGAGCTGTTCTGTGTTCCCTGGCTTTTATGGGGCCCCACAGTGCCATAATGGTGACTTGTTTCCAAGGGGTCCAGCAGTGTAACAATGGTCCCTAGGTTTCATAAGGCCCTGCAGTATCACAATGGTCTCCATGATTCCATGAGTCCCCTCAGTGTCACAATGCCTCCCTGGTTCCATGAGGCTGTGAAGTGTCTTAATGGTCTCCCCATGGTTTCATGAGGCCCTGCAATGTCATAATGGACCTTTGGCTCCATGGAGTCTCGCAGTGTCACAATGGCCCCTTGGTCCCATGACACCCCAAAGTGTCACAATGGTCTCCATGGCGCCATGAGGCCCGGCAGTGTCACAATGGACCCTTGGTTTGATGGGGCCACACAGTGTCACAATGATCTCTACACTCCATGGAGCCACACAGTGTCAGAAAAGTCCCCTTGGTTCCATGAGGCCCAGCAATGTCACAGTGCTCTCCATGATTCCATGAGGCCCTACAGTGTCACAATGGTCCCTTGGTCTCACAGGGCCCTACAGTGTGACAATGCTCCCTTGATTCCATGGCCCTGTGCTGCTGCCTTCCCCCCTCCCCTTCTCAGGCCGCCCTGCCAGCTGAGAAATGCTCCTTGGGCCTGGGCCTTGGCCAACAGCCCCTGGGCTCACTCCTCTGCAGCTCATCACAAACACTGTCTGCTCCAGGCACTGCTGCTGCCCAACCGGCTCCTGGTTCCTTTAGGAGCAGCCCTGGGAGCTGTTTTTGTTCCCTCCGTGGCACAAGATCCCTGTTCTCATACTGCCAAAGAAAGCTGTTGATGCCAAGTGCGGCCAGGATGAACCATTGCTGGGACTGAAGCCCCTCTCTTGGGGCCCTGCAAATAGCGCTCCAAAAGGAGCCCTTGGAGCTCTCCTGGGCCAGCGACTCCCTCTGGGTGGGGCCTCTCCCATCCGGGAACTCTCCCGTTCTCTGCACTCGGGGATCCCCAACAACGACGGAGCCTGGGCTGATCCCCACACTCCTCCAGGCTCAACCCTTCACCCACTGGGGAGATGCCAAAGGATCCACAGGGAGCATTTCCTGCCCTCAGGGGAATTGCTCACAGGTGCCTTGAACTGACTCTTGGTGTCTGTGTGCACACAGGAGTGCCTGTGCTGGGGAAATGTGGCAGAAATGCTGCTCTCTGAGGGGTTGGAGTGCCTTGCATAGCTGAGTCAGTCAGATATCCAGATATCAGTAAGTAAGGTTAAGTCACAAGGTCTAAGCTAAATTAAATGCTGCTAAGAGTTGTTCTTTTGCTAAATTGTCACATTTTATTTAAGTTATTGGTTAAGTTAAATATTGTTAAGTGTTATTCCTCTGTTAAATTGCTAAGTCATAGGTTATAAGTAAGGTTAAAAAGTGTTAAGTACTGTTGTTTTGCTAAACTTTGTTGTTTAAGGTATTGGTCACATTTAAGGTGTAATTTAAGTCCTGTTAAGTGTGAGGCCTGTTAAGCCTTTAGGCCATATTCCTTTTATCCTTACCCTCACTTGTGTCACACACACATGCAGGGACATTTCTCAGTTAATTTCTGGTTTGATTACTGGATTCTGTTTGGTTTTGTTGTTGCTTTGTTTCCTTGCTGTGCCTGAAGTGTCCACTCAGGAGCAAAGTGACTCTTGCCAAGGAACTTTGTGGTGCTATCCCTTAATATTAAATCTGGTTTTTGCTGCTCCCTTGCTGGGGTTTCTTTCAGTGCTCTCAGCCCCTCGTTGGTAACAGGGTGAAGGAGCCCTGGCCAAGGCTCTGGCCCTGGGGGACACGGGGATGCTGCCGTGGGTCCCTGTCCCCCTGTGCCACCCCCAGGGCCCTGGACCCCCGTCCCTGTGTCAGGCTCTGGGGTCAATCTCATGGAACATCCTCTGGGGGAGGCTGCAGGGCCGGGGGCGGGGGGACCCAGGGGGACAGGGGACCCCACTGTGCACGAGCAGGGTTGGACTGCTGTGGGGGGTGCTGTGAGGGGGGCCGGGGCAGAGTGACCTCCCCAGTGACCTCACACAGCCCCCGTGATGTCACACTGCCCCTGTGATGTCACACAGCCACCTGTGATTTCACACAGCTCTTTTGCAATGTCACACAGCCACCAGTGATGTCACAGCCCACTCTGGGTTGTCACACAGCCCCTGTGATCTCACACAGCTAACTATGAGATGTCACCCTATAATGTGCTACATCTGCTTTGTGATGTCACAGAAGTCTCTGTTATGTCACAACCTGCTCTATGATGTTACACAGACACCTAGTGATGTCACAACCCACTCTCTGATGTCAGAGCCACCCTCGATGATGGCAGAGTCTGCTCTATGGCCTCACACTATGATGTCACAGACAGCTTTGTGATGTCACAAACCCCTCAGTGATGCCACCAGACCTTTTCTGTGATGTCATACTGGCACTCTTTAATGTCACAGCACATACTTTGAACGTCACAGCCAGCTCTATGATGTCACCCAGCCGTGCCATGGTGCCACATCCTGCTCTGTGATGTCACAGAATCCCCTCTATGATTCTGTAGCTGCTCAGTGACTTCCACAACAAACTCTCTGATGTCATAGACCAATCTGTTGACTTCAAAATTGCTTCCTAGAGCACTATATTCTAATAATTGATAAAGCTCCTGAACTGTGGAGTAAATAACTTGGGTTAAAATCTTTCTGTCCGATCAAGATCAGAATCAATCAGAGCTGTATTTATATAAATATATCTGGTATTCCATCATTAATCCTGTGGGACAAATTGGGTTAAAGTTCAATTCTACCTGTCCAATCTTTTACACATAAACCTTTGACAAATTCTTGGGCTGGGATTGGATCCAGCTGTTGCCAGTCTCCTCTCTTAGAAGAAATTTTAGCAGTCTAGGAGCCCTGCAAGGGTTTGAGGATCCATGGTGGCTGTTGGGTGTACTTTCTGCACCTCACGTCTCAGCAGGAGTTTCTCCAATAAAGAAATAAAGCTTTTGCCTGAAGCTCCCACTGTGCCCATGACAGGAACCCCTGTGAGTGTCTGGGACATCCCGGCTCTTTGGCAGCCTGGGGACTCCTGGGATGTCACCGTGGAGCCCCCGTGAGTGCCTGTGACAGATCGGTGCCTTTGCGGCCCAAGGTCCCCTGGGATGTCACCATGGCTGTGACTGCCTCTGACCACACAGCTCTTTACCATCCCCAGAAAGCCCTGGGAGGTCTCCATGGAGCCCCTGTCTCTGCCTGTGACATTCCATCTCTGGAACAGCCTGGAGACTCCTGGAAAGTCCCCATGGAACCCCTCTGAGGGCCTGTGACAAATCTGATTCTTAGCAGGCAACCATCGCCAGGACCCTGTTGCTATGGTCAGTTTCCATAGCAACCATCACAAACCCCCTGTTGCTATGGTCAGTTTCCATGGCAACCATCCCCAGCCCCCTGTTGCTATGCTCAGTCCCTTGGCAGCTCCACAGAGACCCCATGCCAGGGGTGGTTGCCATGGACACCAGCTCAGGCTTGCAGCCAGAGCCCGTTGCCATGGCAACCATTGGCAGCCTCCATCCCCAGGCTCATGGGATCCCAGAACCACAGAATTGGCTGAGCTGGGAGGGACCCATCAGGATCCTCCAGTCCAGCTGCTGGCCCTGCACAGGACACCCCAACAATGCCAGCCTGGGCCTGGCAGTGCTGTCCAAACGCTGCTGCAGCTCAGAGAGCCCTGGAGCTGGGACCCTTCCCTGGGGAGCCTGGGCAGGGCCCCAGCAGCCTCTGGGCAAAAACCTTTTCCTGACATCCAACCTGAGCCTGCCCCGACTCAGCAGCAGCCGTTCCCTCCACTCCTGTCCCTGGGCACCCAAGGGAAGAGGTTCCCACAGCCCCAGCCAGGGACCCGCTCCCAAGGCTGTTGCCATGGCCACCAGGGCTGGGACCAGCTGGGATGCTCGGTTTCCATGGGCCGGGGTTCAGGAATGGGATTCCCCAATTTCCTGCTCTAAAATCGTGCTGCCCTCGCTGCCCTCCCGCCTCCCATGGTATGCACAGAAGGGAAAGATCCTGGGCTGGGATAAGAACAATTTATTTATTGGGAACTGCAACGAGATAAGGAACAAATGGAACAGAAAAACTATTGATCACAGAAGGGATTAAGAAAACTTTTTGCAGAGAAAACTAAAACACAACTCACTGGCTCTTCCCAGCAACATATTTCCCCCACCTGGAAAGGACACCTTTCTTCTCAGGGAGAGAGAGAGTCCCATTCCTGCCCCTGGCAATGACCTGAGGTAAGAGTGAATGTAATGACAGGGCCATGGCCAGACCCTCATGTACTTCAGTTCTACATCATACCATTGACAGGGGAAGGTATTGGGGCAGTTGTCTTCCCAGCATGGATCATAGGGAAAAAGGATCAACTGCGCTCTGCCCAACGTTAGACCTCCATTGGGGATGAAGCTGGAGCAGTTCACAAAGCCCCTCCTGCAGCTGGGGCACTCACAGGGTGGTGCCTCCGTTGGTGTTTTGTCATGTTAGAGCTATGGTTGAAGCTCTTCCCACACTGGGGACACTGGTAGGGCCTCTCCCCGGTGTGGATGCGTTGGTGGGTGATGAGGTGGGAGTTTTACTTGAAGCCCTTCCCACAGTAAGGGCAGAGGAAAGGCCTCTCCTCATTGTGAATCTGCTGGTGCTGGAGGAGATGTGAGCTGGTCCGAAACCTTTTCCCACACTTGGGACACTCGTAGGGCCTCTGCCCAGTGTGGAGGCGTTGGTGTGTCACAAGGTTGGATCTGTAGCTGAAGCCCTTCCCGCATTCTCCACACTCGTAGGCCCATTCCCCACTGTGGATCATCTGGTGGCTGATCAGGTTGCTGCTCTGCCTGAAGCTCTTCCCACACTCCAAGCACTTGTGGGGCTTCTCCCCATCATGAAGCTGCTCCTGGGCCATCAGCTCCAAGAACTTGCTGAAGCTTTGTCCACCTTCCTGGCTCTGGGTAAGTCTTTCCTCCTCAGAGCACCCTGGCCTGGGTTTGGAGCCCCTCTTCCTGCAGGATCTCTGGGGATTTTCCTCCCCATTAGAATTCTGCACTATGGAGTCAATCAAAACAGCCTCTTCCATGAGGTTCTGCCAAGGAGATTTTTCCTCCGTGGTCTCCATCCTCAGCTTTTTGTTTGGGGAATGAAGGGCAAGGAGAAGATGGGATTTGCCTCCATTCCAGAAGGAAGGGGAAGGAGATTCCCCCAGTGCATCCCCAGCAGGACGGTCTTGGCACCAAGGTTGTCCTGCAGCCAGGGGCTGCGCTGGGCTGGGAGATGGAGCAGGAGAGAGGGGGAAAGGGGCACTGACTTCCTCCTCACCTGCCTGGGTGTCCCAAGGCTCCTTCCTTTTCCTCTCAGCCTCCTCCTCAATCCAATCAAGGTTTGGGAATGGGAAATCCTGTTCTGAGAAGAAAACAAAGGGTGTGCACATTGTCTTTTGTTCCGGGATCTGTGCTGGGCTGGGAGATGGAGCAGGAGAGAGGGGGAAAGGGGCACTGACTTCCTCCTCACCTGCCTGGGTATCCCAAGGCTCCTTCCTTTTCCTCGCAGCCTCCTCCTCCATCCAATCAAGGTTTGGGAATGGGAAATCCTGCTCTGGGAAGAAAACAAAGGGCGCGCACATTGTCTTTTGTTCCAGGATCTGTGCTCGGCTGGGAGATAGAGCAGGAGAGAGGGGGAAAGGGGCACTGACTTCCTCCTCACCTGCCTGGGTATCCCAGGGCTCCTTCCTTTTCCTCAAAGCCTCCTCCTCCATCCAATCAAGATTTGGGAATGGGAAATCCTGTTCTGGGAAGAAAACAAAGGGCGTGCACATTGTCTTTTGTTCTGGTTTGAAGGCAAACTTGGGGGAGAGTCTAAGTCGGAGTTACAATTTAAGAAGAAAACTTAGATCAGGGCAACGATACAGAAACACTGCCTTAAACTGACAGAGTCAGGATATAACCTGACACCCTGTTGCTCAGGGTGGTGGCAGCAGTGCTATTAAATGGTGGCTGCAGTCCTGTTGGAGTGATCAACGCGATTCTGTCAGAGCAGTGATCCTGTAGAAGGGTCTGGTCTTCCTCTGAAGGTCCACTGGTGGTTATGGAGCTCTTGTCCTCTGGGAATCCAGTAGGCAAGCTGCTCCTGGTCTAGGCAAGGCTCAGCTTATATCCAGGTAGGAATGCTTGGTTCCTTCCCCTGGGCAGAGCATCCGACAATGGGATGATGGAATTTTATCTGTCCTGCAGTGACACTCAATGGCCCATTAGCAGAAGATGTCTCCCCTGGAGGGCGTTATCAGGGGTGAGTCATGCAAGAGATAAAGAACACTGCCCTGCCTGTTTATAGCAGTTGATGAAGATGGGGATTGAAAACCTGCATTTGGTTACATCTTGCATGGCAACCTGAAACAGTGGGGTAACCCCTGCTCAGGGCGTGAATAACCCTCCCCTTACCCAAACAGGCTCAGGTGTAAAACCCCCACCCTGGGAAGGGCACACACACAGGGGACAATTTCACACTTGCCCTGCTCCAGGGGAGGTCTCTGTCCCTTGCTCTCTCCCCCTTCTGTCTTTCTTTCTATCTTTCTCTCTACCTCACATTTACTGTTCAATAAAATCCATTTTGGATTTGGTCTCGTTAGCACCTTAACTGGGGCAGAGGAATCTCTGTAAAAATTTTCTTAACCAGATTGTGACATTGTTTTGGCACAGTGAGTTTAGGCACTGTTCTCTGACTCCAAGTGCCTTTGACAACAGCATGGTTCCCTTCTCTGATGAGTTTGTGGTTCTTTCTGGAAGAATTCTTGGAAACATGGAAGGACTTGGAAACTGTCCCTCCTTCCTCCTGGGGAACGTATGGGAGAAATGATGAAGAAAATTGCTGTTCTGACTGACCAGTGAAAAAGAAAATATTTTGTTGTCCTTCCTTGAAAAGGGTTCTCGGGGCAGTCTCTGTCTCTCTCAGCCCAGGGGATGCTCGTGGGTCTCTGTCCCCTCACCCTGGGGGATACTTGGGGGCTCTCCATCCCTCTGGCCCCAGGCAATGCCTGTGCAGGGCTGGGGACCAGGGGCTCTGTGTCCCTCTCACCGCTGAGGGTGCTCAGGGCTGGGGGGGCTCTCCGACCTTCTCACACCTGGGGAGGCCGGGGGGGTCTCTGTCCCTCTCAGCCCTGCTGTGACCCCACCCAAACATCATCGGGGTCACAGGGACAGAGACACCCCCAAAGCCCCAGAAGGGCTGAACCTGGGATTTGGTTTGGGGCTGAGGATTTAGGAAGGGGCTGGAATTGGGGCTGGGCTTGGAGTTGGGGCAGAGATTTGGATTAGAGCTGGGATTGGGGTTAAGGCTGGACATGGGATTGGCTTTATGGCTGGGGTTGGGATTGGGTCTGGGGCTAAACAAGTTTGGCACTGGGATGAGAATAAATACAGAACTGTGAGTGTGTCTCCACATGGAATGAGACTGAGACCAGGGTCAGGGTCAGGTTTGGGACTGAGCTCACCCAGAATGGGACAGGGGGGATGTCACTGCAGGATGTCCCTGGCATCATCCCAGCCCTCCTCAGGCACATCCAAACATGAGGGGCGGCTGGGTGCTCGATGATCCAGGTGCTCCCACACTGCCCCTCAATACCAGGGGAGCATTCCCTGAGGGCGGCCCTGACTGTAACCCCTGGGGCTCTGCAATCAGGCCTCACATCCCTGTGGGAGCAGCTACAGACAGGATAGGAGATTCCTCTGGGCACTGGACAAAATAAACTTGGCAGAAATCAAACCTGGCTCTGCATAAATCGCTTTGATGAATACTTGTTTTTACCACAAGTCATATGTGATGAAAACACAAATAAATTGCAAACATGAATAAACCAAAAATAGAAGCAATTTTGTGGCAATTCCAAGTTTGATCAGTTCCTGAAATGCTCCAGCTCAGCTGCTGGTAGGTTCCAATAAGAGCAAAGTAGAAATTCGGCCCAATACAGATTATGAAAAGGAAGGGAAAGCTCTGTGTAGCTGTCACAAAGCTGACAGGGATGAAGAGAAAAATGATTCTCACATTTGGCAAAGCCCCCAAGCCTGTGAATTCAGAAGTTATTCTGGAATTTAGCTACTTGAGTGGGGGTTCTTGTGGGACTTTCGCAGCCTTGTGTTCCTCATTGTGGGGTGAATGAACCTTGTCAGTCTGGCTGGTAGCATTTGCTCCCTTTCCTCCAGTGATTTTAACAAACTTTTCAAGGAAGGACAACAAAATATTTCTTTTTCAATGGCCATCTCTAACAGCCATTTTCCTCATCAGTTCTCCCATAAGGTGCTCAGAGGAAGCTGTGTCCAAGTTTCCAAGAGTTCCTCCAGAGAGAACCATAACCTCCTCAGAGGAGGGAACCATGCTGTTGTCAAAGGCACTTGGGGTCAGACAACGGTGCCCTGAACACACTATGGCAAAATAATGTCGCAATCTGCCTAAGAAAATTGTTGGAGAAATTCCTCTGCCCCAATTAAGATACTAACAAGACCAAATCCAAGGTGGATTTTATTGAACAGTAAATGTGAGGTAGAGAGAGAGTTGGAAAGAAAGAGAAAAGGGGGGAGAGTAAGTGAGTGACAAGGGACAGAGACCTCACATGGAGCAGGGCAAGTGTGACATTGTCCCCTGTCTGTGTGCCCTTCCCGGGGTGGGGGTTTTACACCTGAGCCAGTTTGGGTAAGGGGGGTGGCGTTCACCCCCTGAGCAGGGGTTACCCCACTGTTTCACGTTGCAATGCAAGATGTAACCAAATGCATGTTTTCAATCCCCACCTTCATCAACTGCTATAAGCAGGTGGGGCAGTGTTCTTTATCTCTGCCATGACTCAGCGCTGATATCGCCCTCCAGGGGAGATTTCTTCTGCTGATGGGCCATTGAGTGTCACTGCAGGACTGATAAAATTCCATCATCCCATTGTGGGATGCTCCGCCCAGGGGGAGGATCCAAGAATTCCTACCTGGATACAAGCTGAGGCTGGTAAAACCAGCAGCACCTTGCCTACTGGGTTCCCAGAGGACAAGAGCTCCATAACCACCAGTGGACCTTCAGAGGAAGACCAGACCCTTCTACAGCATCACTTCTTGGACAGAATCACGTTCATCACTCCAACAGGACTGCAGCCACCATTTAATGGGACTGCAGCCACCACCCTGACCAACATGGTGTCAGGATATATCCTGACTCTGTCAGTTTAAGGCAGTGTTTCTGTATCATTGCCTTGATCCTAATTTTTTTTTTTTAAATTGGAATTCTGACTTAGATTCTCTCCCTGGTTTGCCTTCAATCCGGTACAAAATTTAGTGTGCTTATTTCTTGTTTTCTTCCCAAAACAGAATTTCCCATTCCTAAAACTTAGCCAGATGGAGGGAGAGACTGCAAGGAAGAGGAAGAAGCCCCGAGATACCCAGGCAGGTGAGGAGGAAGTCAGTGCCCCTTTCCCCCTCTCTCCTGCTCCATCTCCCAGCCCAGCACGGCCCCTGGCTGCAGGACAACCCTGCTGCCAACACCGCCCTTCTGGGGATGCACTGGGGGGATCTCCTTCCCTTTCCCTCTGGCATGGGGGCAAATCCCATCCTCTCCTTGTGCTTACTCCCCCAGAGAAGGAGCTGAGGATGGAGACCAGGGAGGACAAATCCCCACAGAAGAACCTCGTGGAAGAGGCCGTTTTGAGCAGCTCCATGACACAGGAATTCAATGGGGAGGATAATCCCCAGAGATTCCACAGGAAGAGGGGCTCAAAACCCAGCCCAGGGTGCGCTGAGGAGGAAAGACCCACCCTGAGTCAGGAAGGTGAACAGAGCTTCAGCCAGAGCACAGAGCTGGTGGTTCGTGAGCAGCTTCATGATCGGGAGAAGCCCCACAAGTGCTCAGTGTGTGGGAAGAGCTTTAGGCAGAGCAGCACCCTGATCAGCCACCAGATGATCCACACCAGGGAATGGGCCTACAAGTGTGGGGAATGTGGGAAGGGCTTCAGTTACAGGTCCACCCTTGTGACCCACCAACGCATCCACACCGGGGAGAGGCCCTACGAGTGTCCCGAGTGCCAGAAGAGCTTTCGGACCAGCTCCGATCTCCTCAGGCACCAGCTCATTCACACTGGGGAGAGGCCTTTCTGCTGCCCTGAGTGCGGGAAGGGCTTCAAGCGCAAGTCCCACCTCATCATCCACCAGCGCATCCACACTGGGGAGAGGCCCTACGAGTGCCCCACGTGTGGGAAGAGGTTTCAGACCAGCTCAAATCTCGGTCTGCATGAGCGGATTCACACAGAGGGGAGGCCCTTCTGCTGCCCGGACTGTGGGAAGGGATTCAAGCATAAGTTCACCCTCATCAGGCACCAGCACATCCACACAGGGAAGAGGCCCTTTGAGTGTCCCCAGTGTGGGAAGAGTTTCACCCAGAGCTCTGACTTGACCAGCCACCAATGGAAGCACTGGTAAGAGACATTCTATCAGTGCCCCAACAGCAGAAGAGCTTCATGCCGAGCTCCGGCTTCATCCCTCATTGGAGGACCCATATTGGAAAGAGCCCTGGTGATCCATGTTCCCTGTGATCCATGCTAGAAAGACACCTGTCCCTTTTCCTGCCCCTGCCAATGACATGATGTGGGATGGAAGAACATGAGGGTCTGGCCATGGCTGTGTCATGACATTCACTCCTACCTCAGGTCATTGCCAGGGGCAGGAAAGGGACTCTTTCTCACCCCAGGGAGAAGTGTGTCCTTTGCAGACAGGAGGAAATACATTGCCATGAAGAGCCAATTGTTGATGTTTTAGTTTTCTCTGCAAATAGTTTTACTTATCCCTTCTGTTCTCAATATTGTTTTTGTTCCTGTTTGTTCCTTATCTCATTGCTGTTCCCAATAAATGGTTTTTATCCCAGCTTAGGATCTTTGCCTTTTGTGCTTTCCATGGGAGGCAGGAGGGCAGCAAGGGCAGCGTGGTTTTAGCAGGAGCAGGAAATTGGGGAATCCCATTCCTGAACCCCGGCCCATGGAAACCGAGCATCCCAGCTGGTCCCAGCCCTGGTGGCCATGGCAACAGCCTTGGGAGCGGGTCCCTGGCTGGGGCTGTGGGAACCTCTTCCCTCTGGTGCCCAGGGACAGGAGTGGAGGGAACGGCTGCTGCTGAGTCAGGGCAGGCTCAGGTTGGATGTCAGGAAAAGGTTTTTGCCCAGAGGCTGCTGGGGCCCTGCCCAGGCTCCCCAGGGAAGGGTCCCAGCTCCAGGGCTCTCTGAGCTGCAGCAGCGTTTGGACAGCACTGCCAGGCCCAGGCTGGCATTGTTGGGGTGTCCTGTGCAGGGCCAGCAGCTGGACTGGAGGATCCTGATGGGTCCCTCCCAGCTCAGCCAATTCTGTGGTTCTGGGATCCCATGAGCCTGGGGATGGGGCTGCCAACGGTTGCCATGACAATGGGCTCTGGCTGCAGGCCTGAGCTGGTGTCCATGGCAACCACCCCTGGCATGGGGTCTCCATGGACTGCCAAGGGACTGAGCATAGCAAGGAGGCTGGGGATGGTTGCCATGGAAACTGACCATAGCAACAGGAGGCTGGTGGTGGTTACCATGGAAACAGACCATAGCAACAGGGGCTTGGTGATCATTGCCTGCTAAGGATCAAATTTGTCACAGGCCTTCTGAGGTGTTCCATGGGGACTTTCCAGGAGTCTCCAGGCTGTTCCAGAGATGGAATGTCACAGGCAGAGACAGGGGCTCCATGGAGACCTCCCAGGGCTTTCTGGGGATGGCAAAGAGCCCTGTGGTCAGAGGCAATCACAGCCATGGTGACATCCCAGGGGACCTTGGGCCGCAAAGGCACCGATCTGTCACAGGCACTCACGGGGCCTCCACGGTGACATCCCAGGAGTCCCCAGGCTGCCAAAGAGCCGGGATGCCCCAGACACTCACAGGGGTTCCTGTCATGGGCACAGTGGGAGCTTCAGGCAAAGTTTAATATTAGAGAAGCTCCTCTTGGGTCATGAAGTGCAGAAAGGATCCCCAGTAGCCCCCACTGATCCCCAAATATCACCACTTAGTCAGAGATGACACAGACTCACATCACAAGGCTAAGGGCTAAAACCTACCCATTTATTCAAACATCGACTTTTACATCTTGGTTTGCTTCAGGTGGACCTCATTGGTCATTTAATCAACACATTTCACATGAATGGCTAATTAAGACAACACCCTTCAGTAAACAACTTTATGGAAAAAAGCCTACTTATTTCAAACATTGTCAGGGCACTAGGTATTGATGGTTGTTTTTTGTTGGGCCTTTCTGGGGGCTCTCTCGATGTGGGAAACCCTCCTGTAGCAGTTCTGTGCCAGCTAAAAGGAAGTGCATGGGACTTTTTCAGTCTTCAGCTTCTTGTTTATTTTTATCTTATCTAAAGTTTTGCATTGCTGTCCACAGGAGGCTCAGAATGCTGGAACAAACACCTCAAAATGGCTCTAAAATGTACAGTTTCAAGGTCTTTTAAAGTTGTCTCATCCAATCAACTCTTAAAACGTGTATTATTTCTACTTATCTACACATAACTCATCCCTTGACTGTACACATAATGTCTGCACTGTGCTTTCCTTGACCAATCACCCTGTGCCACCAACACTGCAGAAAATGGAGTAGATGAAGATGACAGGGACTACACCCCAATTCCTCCATCTTGCTGCCTTTCTACACCATACTAAAAACCCCAAAACCTAAATTTCTCACCCAAGGAACATAGCATACTACCCTCTAAACTATGTCACACTTCAGAAAATTCTAATAGTTCTCAAATTCCTGGAAGTCCTCTCCATGGGCGAAGGTGAAAGGCAGTGTTTCTCTGGGGGTCAGGATGCCTCAGAGCAGACAGAAATATTCCCTGTGCCTTGGATTCCCACACATTTAATCTAAAATCTATTAACCCTTAACATGTGAAGTTACCCAAAAATTTTCCAGGTAAGTAGGATTTGACGGAGAAGAACTAGAGAAGAACAGAGAGACAGAAGATCCATAAAAAGACACACACATAGGTACCAACAGCTCAGGTTCCAGCATCACTAACAGAGGAACCCAAGGAGAAAGCAAGATCCAGACCCTGGGCCTTGTGCTCTGGCTTTTAACCCCCTGGGCCTTCATGGGCCCGCCCCTGGGGTGGGACTGCCAGTTGCTTGTCCAATCAGAGCCAGGGTAGCACCTGCTGCTAGTGTGTGATTGATTGACAGCTGGGCCAATCAGAGCTGGGTTGACATCACCCCCTGCTGTGTGATTGACAGCTCTGCCAGGCCAGGGCTGGGGGCGGGGCTCTGTCCCACCACAAACCAAGGCCTGACCCAGCCCTGGCCCCACACACGCATTCCAAGCATCCCAAGGTGTCTCGGGACATTGATCTCATCCAGCCTCTGACAGTGACCACGATGACACTACGGAACCTCATGGAACCATGGGTTAGTTGTGACAATGGAGGTCCAAGGAAATGATGGTGAGACTGTGGAATCCAGGCATCAGGGAATCAAGGAGACCATTGTGCAGCTCAGGGGGCCTATGGAAGCAAGGATCAGTGATTGAACTGTGGTTTGATTGTGATTGATTTAAAATAGAAACAAGGAGCCATTGTTTCACAGCAGGGCTGCATGGGGCCAATGGACCCTCGTGACTCTGTTGGAGCTCATGAAACCAAGAAGCCATTGTGACATTGCCAGACCTCATGGAATCAAGGACACCATTGTGACAGTGTTAGGATCCATGAAGTCAAGGGAACATGGAACATGTCTGCCTGGTTTGGACTCATGGGTGCTGTCTGACAGGTCCCACTGAATTTGACATGTCAAGGGCCACTTCCCATCTGACCATGAAGCACTGGGGCTCTGTGGTTTTATTCCTATGGGAAAGAACTGTCTTTCTTGTCTAGGCACCCATGGCCAAAATTGAGATTCTGCATCTAAAATTCTCTATATGCAAGGGTTACTCCCAGACAAAATCTGCCCGTACAGTCAAGTCTGGCTAGACTTGGCCTCTGGTGACTGCCTCTCATCTGCCCCTGCACCACTGGGGCTCACTTGTTTCCTTCCTATGGAGACCATTGTGACACTGCGGAGCATTGTGGAACCAATGGGCCATGGTGACACTGCAGGCCCTTGTGGAATTTGTTACACTGTAGGAACTTGTGGGACCAAGGGGAACATGTTGACCCTGCAGGGTACCATGGATCCAAGGGGCCACTGTGACACTGTGGGGCCTTGTGGAATCAAGGATATCTTTGTGGCTCTGTTGAGCCGCACGGTCCCAAGGGGCCAGTGTGAAGCAGCAGGGCTTTGTGGAACCAAGAGGCCATTGCTGCATTTCAGGGCCTTGTGGAGCTAAAGGTCCATTGTGATCCTGCGAGGCACTGTGGATCCATGGGGAGCATTGTGCCATTGCAAGGCCTCATGGAATCATGGAGACCCTTGTGACACTGTGGGGCCTCATGGAGGGAAGGGGCCTTTGTGACACTATGGGAAGTTTTGGAAACTTTGCGGGGGGCCATTGAACACAGCAAGGCTTCATGGAACCAATAGACCATTGTGACACTGTGGAGCTTTGTGGAACCATGGAGACCATTAAGGTCCTTAAGGACTTGTCTAACCAAGGGGCCATTATGACACCTGAGGGCATCATGGAAGCAGAGAACCACTGTGGCACTGCAAACCCTCATGGAAGCAAGAGAACCATTGTGACACTGCAGGGCCCTGGGGAACCAAGGGAACATGAAATAGGTGTGGCTGCCTTGGCCTCCCAGGCGTCACCTGACAGGTCTGGCTGACCTGGGAATGTGGAAGGCTGCTCCCATCTGCCCCTGAAACACTGGGGCTCTGGGCTTTTCTTTTTATGGAAAAGAACTGTCCATTTTTTCCAGGCATCCATGGCCAAAATTAGGATTCCACCTCCAAATTTTTGTGTAGTAAAGGATTGCTCCCAGACAAAATTTACCAGGACAGACAAGTCGGGCTGGTCTTTGACTCCTGAGGGACAGCATTCACTTATACTCCAAACACTGGAAAGGGCTCTGCACTTTTCTTTTTATGGAAAAAACTCCCATCCCTCTTCTCCAGGCACAAATGTCTGAAACTGGGACTCCGCATTCATAATTTCAAATATCCATGAGTTGCTCCAAGTAAACCTGCCAGGACAGACAGGTCAGGCTTGCCTTGGCCTCTGGTGGTTGCCATTCATCAGCTTCTGAAACATGGGGCTAAGTGGTTTCCTTCCTATGGAGACCAATGTGACATTTGGGAGCCTTGTGAAACCTTCATTTGGCCATTGTGACACTACAGAGCACCATGGATCCAAGGGACTATTGTGACACTGTGGAGCCTTGTGGAACCATTGCAGATCATTGTGGCTCTGTTGGGCCCAAGGGACCAGAGCAAAGCAGCGGTGTGGAAGTTAGCCCAGCTGTAACTCAGAGTCAGATGGATTTTATCCCGAAGAACTGGGCGTGAGTTTCAAGCCCTGGGAATAATTCATTTAACTTAGGGTAAGTTTGAGAGTTCCCCCATAAGCCTTTAGTGTTGTTATGCTAAGTAGTCCAAGTTCTTCTCCTCCAGTGGTTACTTGTTTCCCCTACAGGATTATTGTTCTAGAGTGTTCTACCCTCAAGTGTATATATTGTTGCTTTGCCTTTTTCTCAGGTCTTTAAATCCCATCCCTCATCCTGTGCTTGACTTCTCCATGTTTGTTGTTTTTCACCCTGTTACTAAAGTTCTTTTTGGGCAACTCCATTGATCCTGCTTGTTGTAGCATTGGTGGGTAGGACGGTTGGGACGGACGGAGGTGAGAGATCTCTGAGGCCAGGTCTTTCAACTTGTGGTTTATTGCAAAGGGTGTGGGTGCAGGGGCCTTGTTTGGAGCTGCCAGCCACAGCTCGGAGCAGGCCCGAAAGAGGAGCTTGAAAGAGGCGCCCAAAATGGATGCCCAAAAGAGGAGGGGAGTTCCCGTTACAATACAATAAATCTTCTGTGCTGCATATTCTAATTTTCAGTAACTAATCTAGTACAAGATACAAATCTTACAGCATTTACATACAGCCTATAAGAATCATTACATTACCATACTGTGTTACATTTTAAACCCTAAAAACTACTCTTTGGACCCCTTCTGCCAAGCTAGTAGGGTCTGCTCTGACTCTTGGACCTGTCTGCAAGCAGAGGGAGTTATTTCATCAGAAGGGGATTACCTTCAGCAGGCCATACCATTGTTTTCCAGTTGTTCAGTAACTAAGGCTTGGTATCTCAAAGCTTGCTTTCATTTCAATCTGACAGTTTCCATATTTTCAAAATCTTTTGCCAGGCAATCATATTTATAAGGCTTTTCTGTTTCATCTTCCCTTGCATCTGCTCCTTTTCATTTTCACCACACTTGCCCTGAAGTTGGGGAACCAGAAAGGTTTGTCACAGCCACCCTCATTGCGACATTTGGCACCCAAACAGGGACCCTGACATTCAGTCATGTCAGCTGGGGTTAGCTGATGGACAGGCCAGTGCTCCCCAGGATTGTGGATTGTGCCAGGCTGGCAGATTCATCATTTCTTTGAGGGACCTTGGCCAGGATCCACAAGGGAAAATGACAGTTTCACCTGCATAGGATTGCAGGTGGGTTTGGGGACACACAGGACAATTATTGCCCATTTTGTCACTGTCTTTTTACAATACACACCGACGTCCCATAACTGATTTAGGGTGTTCCAGTGGCTGTTCTACGTAAGGCAGAGAAAGAGAAAAATGGGCAGCCAGATGTCCAAAGTAGAAAGGTGTGTATATCGATGCTTTCAGTTAATTTTCACAGATCATGACCAAATATCTTCAAAGAACAAGTTAAAATCAATCCTGAGGCGGATCATTAAAAATTCTCCAGATGCCCCTGAGCCTCACCATCCTCCCTCCATCTTGGCTCCTCCACTTCCTGCTACCAAAACTTTCTCTTCCGCCCTGAATGAACCTCCAGACTCCACCCCCACAACTGTGGGTCATGCCTCACTGTCAGTCATTCCACCTTCACCCTGGGCCATGCCTCCAGAACTCCACCCCGGAAGTCCGCCATCCTGAATCAAGGCCCTTCCTCCCAACACCTGACAAAATGGCAGTGCCCTTTGCCTCCCCCTCTGGCGACAATATAACCCCATGATCAAAGATACTAAACCCAACAGTCACAGTGTTTCTAATCCAAATGTTTCTGCTCCAAGTTGCTCTTCATCCCCAGAAGACAGTTTGGATTCCCCAGAGCCACCTCACCCCTCAGCCCCAGAAGATCCCCAGGAAAGGATCCGGAAAGAAGCAGTTAAGGAAGGAGACTGGCAAACAGTCTCAACAACTCCTCGTTGCCCCCGTATGTTATGAAAGAAGGGGGCAGAATCCCAGGTATCAGCCATTGGCTTGCAAGGAAATCAAGGATCTGTGTAGGGCAGCTAAAGACCATAGGAGGGACTTACCTTGTTTTAATGGCCTAATGAGGGCCATGTTTACAGCACATATGTTAACCCCCTATGATTTAAAATATATTATGACCATGTTGCTGTCACCTACAAAATACACCCTGTGGGAAGGGGGATGGAAGTGTTTACTAAATCAACTAATAGCAGACTGTGCTAATAATGAGGCAAGGGTGGAATTGACAATCAACCATCTAGCTGGAGAAGGACAACACAGCCTATCAGATGATCAAGCAGCAGGTATCCTCAGAGAAGTGTTGGATGATATCAAAGAGATGGCTTTGAAAGCTTTAATCCAGGTATCGGATGGTAGCACCCCCAGTTTGGATTACCTTGGGTGGCTGCAGCTAAAGCTTTAGGACAATTGGACCATCTTGGGTGCCTGTTAAGTAAGCAAACCAATGCTATGTCCCTCACATTGAGTGGCCTGCTCTCAGACATAGACCATCAGACATGCCACCTTGCAGAACAGCGATAGAGTTTTTACTCTGGGCACATGAGCATGGGTGTGTAGACTCTGAGGGCATGTGTTGCATGAACCTCTCCAGTCACAGTGAGTCAATCCACATGAGCATTCAGGTTCTGAAGGAAGGGTTCAAGAAACTTCAAGTGGAACACAAAGACTGGGTCAATAAACTCTTCCAATCCCAAGGACTTAAGGTTTGGATGAGGTCTAACTAAAACCAGATTATTATTCTCTTAGTGGTGGTTGTTGTATTGTTAATTGTCCCATATTTGTTTGGATGGTTTTAGAAAGTCTTACAAAATTCTTTCAGTTCCATCTTTGTTGCAAAACAGAAAGGGGGAAGATACCCAACACAGGATCCTCATGGAGTCCTTAGAGGAGAGAATTGGAGGCCAGGATGGCACAAAAACCTCTCAGAGACTCAGTGCGGAAAGGAAAATCCTTAAAAGTACCTAAAAGTATTCTTAAATCCATAAAATACCTTAAAATCCTTGCGTATCTCAAGGAACTAATGAGCCCCACTGAGTGTCAGTACAAAGCTCTCCAGGGACTCATTAAAGAAGATAATTGGGACCATGGTTGCACAAAAATCTAATAGAGTCTTTATCAAAATGGAAACACCAAGTACCAAAAATAACTGAAGTACCTTGAAGCATTAATGAGCCCCACTAAGTATTGTTATTGACAAAGACTCTCCAGGGACTAATTAAAGCAGATAATTAGGGGCCATGATTACACAAACCTCTCAGAGACTCCAATGAAAAAGCCAAACCCAAAGTCCTTTGAAAAACCTGCAGTCCCTGCAGGGAGCATTCAGGAGCCCCCAGGGGGCTGCTGAGCAAGGCTCCCCAGGGACTCCTTCCAGCAGATCCCTGAGGCCACTGGGATGTGGACTAGGGGGGGGATGTGGAGGGCAGGACAAGGGGATGACAGTGCCCAGCCTGGCTGGGGCTGTGCCAGGAGACCCCAGTACCTCAGGACAAGGTGTCTCCTCCTGGCCCTTGGTGACACAGACCCTGCTGCTGTGCCCCAGGGCACCAAGACTTGGCTTCTCTTTGTCCCCACCTTTCATCACTGCCTCCAGTTCTCTGCTCTGCTTGGGGCCTGGGGACACTTTCTCAGTTGTGTCCCTCAGTGGGCCCCATTAAAACTCCAAGAAACTTTGGAGTTGGATTCTGACTTGGAGTTCTGGAGAGGTTTCTTCAACTCCCTCTCAGGGACTGATGTTCAGGGCCTGAGCACAAATCCCCAGAGGCTCATTACAGTCCTGGTGCTGTATCTGTGCTGCTGAGCTGGGTTGGGCTCCTGGCACAGAGGCAGCTCCCGGTAACCAAGAAGAGCTTCAAAAGCACATTTCTCTTGATGAGCAGCTCTTCTGCCAGCCCAGCAGGGCTGGGGCACTGCCTGCAGCCACCCCAGGCACAGCACAGAGGCACAGAGAGCTTCCATCAGTCAGGGCTGGGAAGGTGCTGAGAAGTGCCTGGGGCAGAATCACTGCCAGCCCTTGGCACAGGAACCTCTGGCTGCAGGACAATGCAGCTGCAGCACCTGGAGCCATCTCCTGAAGCTGGAACATCCCAGTGCCTACAGACCCTGTGAGTACATTCTGTGATTGTCTCTTGTGCAGAGCAGGCAGGGGTGCCCAGGGCTGTCCTGCAGAGCAGGGTCCTGCAGCCCAGGGCGCTGTGCTGGGGCAGGGACTCTGCTGCCTGCCAGGGACAACTCTCAGCCAGCCCTGGCAGCTGCTCCTGGCACTGGGGGACAAGATCTGGGTGGGAGGAGACAGCTGGTAAGGCTTGGAAGTGTTCTCCTTGTGTGGTGAGGATGCTGCATTGTTCAGGACTGCTCCCATCATGGCATTTAACTGCAGAACACTTCCAAGTAGATCATACAGGGAGCAGAGCTTGGCAGGGGTTTCATAAATGGGAAAAGCCTGGGTTTTTATTCTACTGCTCTGTTTTGTCTGAATGGGAAATTGCATATAGATATTCATCTCTCAGTTCAGGTGGAGAATAAATAAAAAAAACCCAATAGACCTGAATAAACCAGGCAGTGACAGAAATCATCACAGGGCCCCTCAGACGGCGGCATCTTTGTTGCTTTTCCAGCCTCCTCAGGGTTGCTCTGACGTTGCGATCAGAGCCTGCAGAGCCAGAGCTGCCCCTGGGCAGTGCCAGAGCTGGGAGGGGTCTGCAGGGCAGAGCTGAGCCCCCAGGGCTGGGCTGGGCTCTGGCAACACTGGCAGGGCCCAGTCCTGGGCACAGGGAAGCAGCTGCTGGCAGGGACAGTTCCAGGCAGCAGAGCCCTGGGCAGGGAGTGGGGGGAAAGTGCCCCCAGTCTGCGCTGGGATTTTTAAAGTCCTCTTCAAACACAACTATACCATGATTACTTTTTTTACAGATCCCCATGCCAAGACACTGCAAATGTCCAACAGCAGCTCCATCAGCCACTTCCTCCTGCTGGCATTGGCAGACACGCGGCAGCTGCAGCTCCTGCACTTCTGCCTCTTGCTGGGCATCTCCCTGGCTGCCCTCCTGGGCAATGGCCTCATCATCAGCGCCGTAGCCTGCGGCCACCACCTGCACACGCCCATGTTCTTCTTCTTGCTCAACCTCTCTGTTCTTGACATGGCCTTCCTAAGCACCACTGTCCCCAAGGCCATGCACAATTCCCTCTGGGACACCAGGACCATCTCCTACACTGGATGTGCTGCACAGGTTTTTCTGATTTTCTTCTTCTCTGGATCAGAGCTTGCCCTTCTCACAGTCATGTCGTATGATCGCTACGTGTCCATCTGCAAACCCCTGCACTACGGGACCCTCCTGGGCAGCAGAGCTTGTGCCCACATGGCAGCAGCTGCCTGGGCCAGTGGCTTTCTCTACGCTGTCATGCACACAGTCAATACATTTTCCCTGCCCCTGTGCCATGGCAATGCCTTAGGCCAGTTCTTCTGTGAAATTCCTCAGATCCTCAAGCTCTCCTGCTCCAATTCCTACCTCAGGGAACTTGGGCTTCTCATAGTTTGTACTTTTTTGTTAGTTGGTTGTTTTGTGTTCATTGTTTTCTCCTATGTGCAGATCTTCAGGGCTGTACTGAGGATCCCCTCTGAGCAGGGACGCTACAAAGCCTTTTCCACCTGCCTCCCTCACCTGGCCGTGCTCTTCCTGTTTATCAGCACTGCAGTATTTGCCTACCTGAAGCCCCCCTCCATGTCCTCCCCATCCCTGGATCTGTCCCTGTCAGTTTTGTACTCGGTGGTGCCTCCTGCCCTGAACCCCCTCATCTACAGCCTGAGGAACCAGGAGCTCAAGGATGCCCTGAGGACAAAGATGACTGGGTACTTTTCAGAAGCAAAGAAGTGATTGTTTTCTGCTGCTTAGTTTTCAGAATGGAACTCATGACTGGCCCAGTCTCTGCCTTCTCAGGTATTTGGTCATGCTGATGGATTCTTCTTGCCATAATGTGCTCAATTAAATGTTTCTATTCATCCCTCACCTAATTCCCTGTCTGCCTCTTGAATTTGATCCAGAAGCTCTGTAATCCAGGAGCTGTACTATTGCTTTGTTTGAACAAAATAAACGACCTTGCAGTGCCTTGTTTTTTTGGGATCTCAACTCTGGGACCTGCATGAAGTTATAGGGGGGAAAGGGAAGGGTCCCAACACAGCAGCACTGCCAGGGAGCAGCAGCACTTGGTCCTTTCAGAGCTGCTCTTCCCAAGTCCACACTCTCTTTCCCAGCCCTGCTGTGGGTGCAAGGCCAGAGTGCTCTGGCAGCTTGGTCACTGTCCTGCTGCATGTCCCTGCTGTGACCACAGGCAGGGCCAGGCCATGGGCACTGCTGGGACACAGCTGGGCTCAAGCACAGCAGCTCCATCAGGAAAGGGCATCCCCTGAGGGCAGAGCAGGAAGGCTTTGCCCTCTCTCCATTTCCTGCTGTCAGGAATGTGCCCCAGGAATGTCCTGGCACAGCAAAGCCCAGTGCCTGGGGCAGGGGGAGAGTGTGCATGGGGGGCTCACAGCAGAGTCCTGGCACAGCCAGAGCTCCTGGCATGGACCTGAGGCAGAAGCAGAGCAGGGCCTGGGCTTTGTCCTTGTTCCAGGACAGCCTGGGAAGGTGGCCCAGGGCAATTGTCCCACACCAGCCCCTGCAACCACCACTGCCAGCACTGGCCTCTCCCTACCTACAGGAGGTTGTTTGTCACTGCACAGAGGGACACCAAGGCCAGCAGGCCATGTTTGCTCTGTACTGAGGAGATCTCAGCAGTGCATCATGTGTGTGTGGGGAGATGAACGCCAGTGAGTACAAACACCATCAGCAGCACCCGGGGGTGGCACAATTCCAGTGGCACAAACAGTGCCTTGAGGCCACTTCACTCAAGAGGAATGTCCTCTCGGAAACCACCTAAATTCTTTGCTTGGCTGTGCTGAGGACTGCATTGAAAGAAACATCCAGGGCAGGGAGGCTCCAGGGAAAATGCTCAGGACCGCCATAGACTGCACAGAGAGACATTGGAGTGGTGACTCTGTGGGGAGAAATCACAGCTGCCTCCCTTCTGAACCACCCTGAGGACCTGGACAGGGCTCTGCTGTGTCCTGGGCACTAAGCTGGCACTGAGGGATGTGGAAAAGGCTTTTGGTGTCAGGGATGTTGAGAAGGCTGGGCAGTGTCACTGTGAGACTTCTCTCAAAGCTCTTGGAAAGGCCAGAGCCATCCCAGAGGATCCTGGGCACCTGGGAAGGGCAGACATGGAAGCAGTCTGCAAACATGTGGCAGCAGCTCTCTGGCCACAGGGAGCAAGGCACAACTAGCCAGGCATTGTCTTAGGGAAGGCTGTGAGAAGACCAGAGAAATTAATGAGAAATAATTCTTATCTTCACTTGCTGCACCTGCTGTTGTGAACATGTAGAATGTGTTATGAAGATTTGTTTACCA
This sequence comes from Melozone crissalis, assembly GCF_028551555.1. NCBI lineage: Eukaryota > Metazoa > Chordata > Aves > Passeriformes > Passerellidae > Melozone > Melozone crissalis. The sequence goes on from NW_026535781.1 coordinate 1,882,444, forward strand.
AAGGGTGATTTCTTAATTGGCCACTGGTGATGGTGTTTGGATTCAAGGACCAATTAGGTCCACCTGTATGGTGACTGTCTCTTAGGGCGATGGGTGTCTTAAAAGGCATAGTATAATAAAGTGATTGATCAGCCTTCTGAGAATCGTGGAGTCAATGCTAATTATTACCCCTCTGGGGACGCCTGGTTACAGCAAGGGGTGAACCCCGATGTGACCCGGGGGAGCTTGCGGTTGGGAAAAGGTGCCTGCAGAAATGGGCATCCAAATTTCTATGTCAGAAGATGAAACCCTTGCAGTGTGGGAACTTATGATTTGTCATGAGACTTCCTATGTTGCAAGATGTTCTCTGCAGGCTTTTCTGTTAGGCCAAAATTCATGGTTTCCCCGTGGATGTGGAAATCTCACTGGATCTGCAGGCCTGGGACTCACTGGGTCTCTGTGTCTGGGGGAACTGAGGTGAGATGTGAGTGTACCTTGACTACTATCAATCTGGTCAATGCTTTCCAGAACTCTAAGGGGCCAGACCCCATGGGAAAGCGAATCCACCTTGATAGGCACATCCCAGTCAGACTTGGAGGAGCGCGTCCCCCGGCATGGGCAGCCACCAGCCCCTCTGCTACAGCCAGCTGTGGATCTGTTTAGGGACAGCCACCACTGGCTCATTGACCCCTGCCCTGCCGGGGAGGCAGGGGGGGCACTGCACCTGGAGCAGCTTGCTCCTGGCTTCCCAGAGCATGCACATGAAGGTGTGAGAGATGGTCTGCAGTTCCCCTCATTTGCCTCACGACCGTCCCCAGGACAGACATTGGGACCCTGAGGACCTGGATTGGAATTCTGGCCTGCCGGTGGTGGATGAACACCAAATAATCCTGAGACTCCTAAGCAGAATTCTGGCCTGCCAAGGGATTGTTTGCAGCTGTGCCTACAGTGACTGCTTCTAGCAGGGCCTGCCAGGGGGTGACACACCCCATGTGCTTGCACCTGCTCTGTGACAATAGCTTGTGGATTTTCCCACCTCTTGGCCTGGTTGGACTTTTCTGGGGTAACCTTTGGTGGTCCCCCTCCCACAGAAGAGCCATCATCTGCTTTTCAACCACCCTGATGGACGGACTGAGATGGGAGAAGACTCTCCCTCAAGGACTGAGATATGAGAACCCTATATGGAGAAGCTCCCCCTTCCCAAGGACTGAGACTGAAACCCTCAACATGGGGGAGGTGTGTGGGGGAGCTGACCTGACCAAAGCCAGATATTTGCCTGCAGGTATGGCCATTGGACCAAGAAGACAATGGTTCTCATCTACTGCTGAGAACATAGACTGTCTGTACCTGTCTTCAATACCTTCTTTCCCCCTCAGCAATTTCAATAGACTTATTCTTTATTGCATCTGTTCCCCCTCAACAATTTCAAGATTTGTTCCCCTCCTCAGCAATGGACTATAATAGAACCTTGAGTTTACCAGGACTTTTGAGATCTCCCCAATGTGACTAGGCGAACTCCATCAGTTGGACTACAAGGACTTTTTCTCTCTACGTTTGGTAGCTCCCTCTCTCTCTCTCCACCTCTTTTCTATTCTTTTCCTTTCTCTAATTCCATTAACACATTTGCTGTGGTCATTCAATAAAGGTGCATTTGTTCTGATTGATACTGCAATCCCCTTTCCGTGTTTGTTTTGCACTCCAAGAGCAGTAAGCAAACCATCACAACCCCCATTCATATGAACAGATGGTGACAACTGACACCCATCAGGAGCTGCAGGCCGACCATGAGCAGCATCATCACTGCAGGGATCCCAAGGGACATCAGCGGGATCCAACGCATGGAGCGGGACAGGTGGGAACCCGGCACCAGCTGGTAACTCAGCTGTCCATAGACTTCTCTAACAGGGAATGCTTCACCGCGTGCCAACGGGAAGATGTGGGCCATCCGATGGTCCTTCCAATATATTCATTCTGGGAGGCACTTTTCATGGACCTGGACAAATTTATGTCACTTCCAAAGTCCAGACCATTGGCCCAGGGGAAGAAATTTTCGTACAGCTCTGTTGCACAGAACCTCCTTTTTATCTATCACAAGGGACTCCTATTGCACAAGCATTCCCGTTACCTAAAGACAATCCAGGACAGGTTCCCCTCAACCCCACCATCATGTGGGTGCAGGTTGTGGCCTCCAACAAACCTGTCGTGGAGTGTGGCCTGTTCTGCAAAGGGGAGAAGATTTACTGCCTGAGCATGCTGGACACCAGGGTGGATGTTACCATCATAGCCCGCTCTGAATAGGCAGCAAATTGGGAACTACAGCCCGTGGCGGGGATGATTTCAGGGATTGGAAGGGCAGCGGTTTCCATAAGGAGTAAGAGAAATATTATAGTAGAAGGTCCCGAGGGCAAGATGGCAACCATCCAGCCATTCGTGGTGAGGGCACTGATCACCTTTTGGGGCAGGGACCTTCTAGCCCAATGGGGCGCCTCTCTAAAAATTCCCAGTAGGGATTCTTAGTGGGGGCCACTGTGAAGTGTGTGAAACCCACCATCCCACAACTCACCTGGAAACAACAACATCCAGTGTGGAATGACCAGTGGCCCCTTTCTTTCTAACACAAAGTTACTTGCACTGGAGGACCACGTGGAGGAGCAGCTTGCCAAGGGCCGCATCACCAAAACCAACAGCCCTTGGAACTCCTCTATCATTGTTTTAGGAATACCCAGCAAAGACAGGGGAGGGCCCCTCCACGATCTAAAAAAAAAAAAAAAGTCATAGAAGATAAGGTGCCCTGCAGCCCAGCATGCCCATGCCTTTGATGCTGCCCCAGGACTGGAAACTTTTTCCTGAAGGGAACAGGACAGGCTGTGGGGATCAGGTGCAGGGCAGAGGCAGGGAGAAGAATGACTTTTGCATTTTACAGAGTTATGCCTTCCCTTGGCCTTGTTGGCTGACAAGAAATGAACATCCCTCTGTGTCTCGGGCAGCTCCTTCTCCAAGGAAAGTAGGTGGGAGTTGGAGCCAAGGAGCTGAAAGCTGCAGGTGCAGCCTGGGCTGGAGGGAACTCAGATTTGCACAAGGCTGCTCTGAGGGCCAGGGCTTGGATGGGGGAAATGGTGGGGTGGGGGTAGGGACAGAGTATGATGGATTGTCAGCCATGAAGGGTCTTAATTTTAATATCCATTCAAACTGCATGACGAGGTCCATGGATTTACTGTCAATTGGAGATTGCACATAACAATAAATTAACAGGAAAACAAAACTAAACAGGATCTAAACAATCTTTTCTCACTGTATTTTTAAATAGAATATATTGACTTTGAATACATTACTGAGATCTACTTAACCACAAGTGATTTGGAAATTAAAATCAAATTATTCCCAGAGGCTTGGCTTGTTCAGGTGTTCTGAATGTTAATGAGACCTGGGACACTTAATTCCTGCACTGAAGAGCTCCAGGCTGAACAAGCCTCTGGAGCAGGAAAATTCAGCAGCAGCCTCCAAGTTGCTGAGGATGTCAGCAGCCCCCACTGAGGCCATCCCTGCCCAGAGACCGTGGGGGAATGGGCAGACAAGGAGAGCGTCCCTGGGGCTGGGGCAGCACAACTCAGAGGCACCAGGGGCTCCAGCTGGGCAATGGAGTGTGGAATGTGGCTGGGAAAGCCCTGCCTGGGCTGTGCCAAGCAGGACAGACAAGACCTGACTCCTATTCCCCAAACAACTCTCTCAAGGAGATATTTAAAAGGAATTACAATTGTTTGTGTGCTCTGAGTTAGGAGCACTGGAGAAATACCAATACAAGAGATTCTGAGGAGCACAGAAGAACAAAACAGCCTTTACTGGGTACTTTAGAAAATCAGAGAAACTTTGGCAAAGGGTTTATTATAGCTTTGTAATAGTTTTGGTTTGTTAATTTAAGATTTTTCAAATCCTGGGATTTCTGAAGTAATGTATTGATGAGTGTGGTGGGTTTTAGTGTCCATTAATTATTTATGTATTAATTTTGTTGTGAGATAGGATTGCGAGAAAGGTACAGTAGGCCTAGAATTTTAAGAGTATATAAAGAAATTTTTATTTAAAAATAAAATTAAAAAGAAAAAAGTAGTAAGAATTAAACTCTTTAGAACACTTTTTTCTTTACAACTTTTTTTTTTACTGACAATGAAAAGAAACTAAACTTAAAATTTCTAGTTAGGGTACTATTTCTAGAATAGTCTTTTTTAGTTTACTTTGGGAGAGAAGTTTTTCTTATTAAGATTATGGAGATTTTTTTACAAGAGAAAAAAATGGATTTTTTGATGCTCTTAATTCTCTCATGGATAACAGTTGTCTATAGAACTTTGTTATTGTGAAGTTACTTTTATTGCTACAAGCTTTTTTACAGCTTGTTGATGAGCCATGTCGACTTATGGGGTATTGCTTTAAGTATGAGTCGTTAAAAGGTAAAAGTTTTTATTATTAAGTTCAAAATTATTTTTATCTCTGGGAATAGAGATCTTTTTTTGAGGATACTGGACTATTTTTTTTACCCTCTTTAAACTTTTTATGAAATTACAGTTATTTTAACATTTGTTTATTTAAGTATGGAGGTTTTTGTTTGACATTAATTTGAATATTTTCTGTAGTTTTATGTGTTATAAAGAAAAAGAGTTTTTTCTCTATAGTTTACAAGACAATTTTATTTTTAAGATTAAGGGGGTTTTTTTTCTTTTTTTTTTAATTAGAATTTCATTGCTTCTTTACTTACTTTGATGGTTTTACATTGTTTCTTTATATGTTTGTATTTTGTTTTTCTTTTACTCAAGGGAGGATTGAAGTATTGGAAAGGTTACTGATCCGCCTGTAACTTGTGGTGGGAGTGGTGGTTGGGTTGTGTTAGGATTGGTTTTATAGTTGGTTTTGGGGTTTTTTTTTGTGTTTAACTTTTTAGTTGTAGGGTTATTTTCTATGGGTTGTAAGTTGTAGGAGTTTTTGGTTTTAGTTGTGTTGGGGTGAGGGGGCCTGATGGTAAGATTTTAATAGGTGTGGCTAGCTTTGTTCTGGTTGGGGGTTTGTAGCCTCTTTTGTTTTCCTGTTTGGTAGTTGTTGGGGTTTGGTTTGGTTAGAACAGGACCAATGGGGAGGGGGCAGCCTGGGGAGGGGGGAAGGGGCTCAGCCCACGACAGGGTTGCTTGGTTTAGTTAGGTTAGCTTAGGTTAGGTTAGGTTAGGTTTGGTTTGGTTTGGTTTGGTTGAGATGGGGGCCAGGGCTAAGGCCACTGTTTCTTTGCTGACTGGAAAAGAAAGAGGAGGTTCCTGGGTTTTTTCATCTTTAACATATGTGTTTCACAGAGGCATGTTCAGCATCTTAGTGGTTCAACAGATTGTCAGTTACACAAAAAAGTTTTGTAATACTTTTTTAAATTCTTCTTATGTCAAACTACGTAAGATATTCAATCAACAGAGAACACTTCTCAAAGCATTGACTTGGTCCATTCAACTTCACAAACTCTAAGCCTGTTCAAATTAATGTTAATCAAAATCTGCAGGAGCACAGAAACAGAGAAAGACAAAAAAGCCAGCCCTGTTCCGTGTTCTTTTGTTTTTATGGCACCCCACAGTGACACAATGGTACCTTGTATCCATGGGGCCCCGCAGTGTCATAATGGTGCTTTGATTCCATGGGGTCCAGCAGTGTCAAAAGAGACCCTGCTTTCAATTGGATTCCACAGTGTTGCAATGGCCCCAAGGTTCCAGAAGGCCCTGCAGTGTCATAATTGTCCCAATGATTCCATGAGGCCTTGCAGTGCCACGATGATCTCTGTGGTTCCACAAGACACACAATGTCATGTGGCTCCTATTCCATGAGCCCTGCAATGTCACAATGGACCTTTGGACCCTGGGGGTTTGCAGTGTCACAATGGTCTCCTTTGGCTCCACAGTGTCAAAATGGACCCCTGATGACAGGAGGCCCCACAATGTCACCATGACCCCTATGCAGCCTTCAGTGTCACAAAGGCCTCTTGGTATCATGAGGTCCCAGAGTATTCAGAATGGTCCTCTTAGTTCTGTGGGCACCCCCAGGGTCACAATGGTCTCAGTGGTTCCATGAGGCTGTGAAGTCTCTTAATGGTCTTTCCATGGGTCCATGAGGCCCTGCAATGTCACAATGGACCTTTAGCTCCATGGGGTGACACAGTGTTACAATAGCCCCTTGGTTCCATGACACCACAGAGAGTCATAATGGTTCCATAAGGCACTGCAGTGTCACAATGGACCTTGGTTTGATGGGGCCTCTCAGTGTCACAATGATCCCTACACTCCATGGAGCCCCACAGTGTCAGTACAGTCCCCTAGATTCCATGAGGCCCAGCAATGTCACAGTGCTCTCCACAATTCCATGAGGCCCCACAGTGTCACAACAGTCCCTTGGTCTCACAAGACTTCACAGTGTCACAATGGTCCCTTGGTGTCACAGAGCCCCACAGTGTCACAATGCTCCCTTGCTTCCATGGCCCTGTGCTGCTGCATTCCCCCCTCCCCTTCTCAGGCCGCCCTGCCAGCTGAGAAATGCTCCTTGGGCCTGGGCCTTGGCCAACAGCCCCTGGGCTCAGCCCCTCTGCAGCTCATCACAAACACTGTCTGCTCCAGGCACTGCTGCTGCCCAACCAGCTCCTGGTTTCTGTAGGAGCAGCCCTGGGAACTGTTTTTGTTCCCTCAGTGGCACAAGATCCCTGTTCTCACACTTCCAAAGAAAGCTGTTGGTGCCAAGTGCGGCCAGGATGAACCATTGCTGGGACTGAAGCCCCTCTCTTGGGGCCCTGCAAACAGCGCTCCAAAAGGAGCCCTTGGAGCTCTCCTGGGCCAGCGACTCCCTCTGAGTGGGGCCTCTCCCAGCCGGGAACTCTCCCATTCTCTGCACTCGGGGATCCCCAACAACGATGGAGCCTGGGCCGATCCCCACACTCCTCCAGGATCAACCCTTCACCCACAGGGGAGATGCCAAAGGATCCACAGGGAGCATTTCCTGCCCTCAGGGGAATTGCTCACAGGTGCCTTGAACTGACTCTTTGTGTCTGTGTGCACACAGGAGTGCCTGTGCTGGGGAAATGTGGCAGAAATGCTGCTCTCTGAGGGGTTGGAGTGCCTTGGATAGCTGTAAGTTAGGTTAAGTCACAAGGTTTGAGCTAAGTTAAATGCTGCTAAGAATTCTTCTTGTTCTAAGTTGTTATGTTTAATAAAAGTTAAGTTGAATATTGTTAAGTGTTATTCCTCTGTTAAATTGCTAAGTCATAGGTTATAAGTTAGGTTAAATACTGTTAAGCTCTGTTCTTTGCTAAATTGTGAAGTTTAAGGTGTCAGTTAAGGTTAAGGTATCAGTTAAGTCCTGTTAAGTTTGAGCTCTGTTAACCTTTTCGGCCATATTTCTTTTATCCTTGCCCTTGCTGTCCTTGTGTCACACACACACAGGGACAGTTCTCAGTTAATTTCTGGTTTGATTGCCTGGATTCTGTTTGGTTTTGCTGTTGCTTTGTTTCCTTGCTGTGCCTGAAATATTCCAGTCAGGAGCAAAGTGACTCTTGCCAAGGAATTTCGTGGTGCTGTCACCTAATATTAAATCTGGTTTTTGCTGCTCCCTTGCTGGGGATTTTTTCAGCGCTCTCAAGGCCTCGTTCGTAACAGGGTGAAGGAGCCCTGGCCCAGGCACTGGCCCTGGGGGACACTGGGACTCTGCCAGGGGGTTCCTGTCCCCCTGTCCCACCCCCAGGGCTCCGTCCCCCGGTCCCCAGGTCGGTCTCATGGAACATCCTCTGCGGGAGGCTGCGGGGCTGGGGGCGGGGGGACCTGGGGGGACAGGGGACCCTTCTGTGCACGAGCAGGTTTGGACTGCTCTGGGGGCAACTGTGAGGCGGGCCGGGCCTGAGTGACCTCCCCAGTGACCTCACACAGCCCCTGTGATGTCACACAGCCCCTGTGATGTCACACAGCCCCTGGGATGTCACACAGCCATGTCTGGGATGTCAAACAGCCATATCTGAGATGTCACAGTGCCAAGTCTATAATGTCACCCGGTGATGCCATACAGCAGTGCTGCAATGTCACTGAAGACTGTGAAGTCGCAAAGTCATTCTGTTATGCCAGAATCTGTTCTGTGATGCTGCAGCCTGCTCTATTATGTTACACAACCACCTGATGATGTCACAACCCACACTCTGATGTCACAGAGGCACGCTCTATGATGGCAGAGTCTGCTCTATGGCCTCACACCCTACTCTATGATGTCACAGCCCACTCTGTGATGTCACAACTCCCTCAGTGATGTCACAAAACCCTCTCCGTAATGTCATACTCCCACTCTGTAATGTCACAGCACACCTTTTGAACACAAAGCCCACTCCATGATGTCACACAGTCATGCCATGATGTCACAGCCTGCTCTGTGATGTCACAGAATCCCCTCTGTGATGCTGTAGCTGCTCAATGACCTCACACAACAAAATCTGTGATGTCATAGCCCAACCTGTGACCTCACACAGCCCACTCTGTGCTGTCACACAGCCCCTTGCTGACATCACAATTGCTCTGTGCCTTTATGACACAGCCACACAGGTGCTGCTGTGACACAGCCCCCTCTGGGACATCCCACAGCCCCTGCCAGTGCTGAGCCCTTGTGAGCTCTGTCTGTGCCCTGCTGGTGTCCCTGAGGGGCCCTGGCAGTGCCCCAGCCCTGCTGGGCTGTGCACAGGAGCTGCTCCTGGCCAGAGCTGTCTCTCTGCAGCGCTGCCCTTGCCAGGAGCTGCCTCTGGGCCAGGAGCCCGGCCCAGCTCAGCAGCACAGACACAGCGCAGGGACTTCAATGACCCTCTGGGGCTTTGGTGCTCTTTGCATCAGATTCTGTCCCTCAGAGTGTGCTCAAAGAACTTCTCAGGGACTCAAAAAGAAATTGAAACAAAGAAGTTTCTCATACTTTAAATAGATCCTTCTGAGGCACAGGACTGAGAAAGTGTCCCCAGGTTCCAGGTAGAGGAGAACACAGGTGGCAGGGATGACAGGTGGGGACAAGCAAGGGAAAGGTGTCTCTGAAACTGAGCAAACTTGCGCCTCTGTCCCTGCAGGCTGTCGGCATCCCCCGGCTGCCCCACCTGGCTGGCCCCTTCCTCTGCTGACAGCTCTGCCTCCTGCCTGCCTCTGCCTGCCCACACAAAGCCTTGGGCTGCTCCAGGCTCCAGGGGGATGTGCTGCACCACAGCCCTGCCCTGGCAGGGAAATTCCTTTCTCCTGGTGCCAGTCTGGGCCTCCCCAGCTGCCCTTGGTGCTAATATGTCTTCTTCAGGCTCATTCCCACTATGAAGAAAAAGCTCCAGCCTCTCTGAAACCACCCTTCCATCCCTCCCAGGCTACTCCTATTCTACCCTCAGTCTCCACACCACTGAGCCCAGAGCCATCACACTCTACCAGCTAGTTTTGTGATGAGGCCTCCAAACCCCATCCTGGGAGATTTTTGTGTCTTCTCCAAGGTCTGAGAAAATGGAAAAATAATGATCAAAGTTATTTTCTCCCAAATCTTGCAATGACAGAACAAGGGCCAATATCTTTAAACTGAATGAGGGTGGATTTATATATCTTAGAAGGAGGAAATATTTTACAAGTAAGAGGGTGGCTCGAAACTGCAGCTGATTTTCCAGAGAAGTGCATTCTCCATCCCAGGAATTGTCCAAGAGCACGAACATTGTGCAACCTGACCCAGTGAAACCCTCCCCTCCCCAGTGACAGAAGTCCTGTTGTGAGTTCTCTGATGTGCTGGGTGCCCCCACAACGCTTCTGGCCAGAATGTCTGCTGAGGGCAGCCAGGCTGCTGCAGGGGCAGTGACCTCACAGCCATCACCATGGCAGCCCTGTCCCCTGGGCCTGGCTCTGCCCTTTCCTCTGCCCCTGCCTTGTCTCTGCTGGCATGAAGAGTTTTGTCATTAATATCTTGTCCCCAAGGTGCTGGGGCCGATGGCTTCCCAGTCAGGCTCCAGGAGCAGAAGTGGCTTTTCAGGGCCCAGCCAGGAATGAGGCCTGAGGCAGCAGCTCTGCAGTGGTGGCCACCAGGCCGGGCTGCCAAGGGAGGCTTCTGGCCATGGCCTGCAAGCAGCTGCTGCTGCCAAGGTGCCTTTGGTGCCTCAAGCTCTCCCTGGCACAGCTCCCAGCACGGCACTCTGCCCTTGTGCCCGAGCCCTTCCCTGTGCTGGGGCTGGCCTGGGGCTTTTCCTGCAGCGGGACCTGCCCTGCTCATGGCACAGGAAAGGCAGTTCCTGCTGGAGCAGGAGGCTCTGCCTGCAATGGGCTCCAACAACTCCAGCAGGGCCCTGTTAACTTCAAAACTGCTTCCTAAAGCACTATATTCTAATAATTGTTATAGCTCCTGAACTGTGGAGTAAATGAATGTGCTTAAGTTCTTTCTTCTAATCATGATTAGAATCAATCAGAGAAATATTTATAAAAATCTATCGGGTATTCCATCATTAATTCTGTGGGACAAATTGGGTTAAAGGTTCAATTCCACCTGTTCAATCTTTTATACCTTTGACAAATTCTGGGGCTGGGATTGGATCCAGCCACTCCCAGTCTCCTCTCTTTGAAAGAATTTTAGAAGTCTAGGGGCCCTGCAGGGGTTTGAGGATCCATGGTGGCTGTTGGGTGTCATTTCTCCACCTCATGATTAAGCAGGAATTTTTCCAATAAAGAAATAAAGATTTTTCCTGAAGCTCCCACTGTGCCCATGACAGGAACCCCTGTGAGTGTCTGGGACATTCCGGCCCTTTGGCACCCTGGGGACTCCTGGGATGTCACTGTGGAGCCCCCGTGAGTGCCTGTGACAGATCGGTGCCTTTGCGGCCCAAGGTCCCCTGGGATGTCACCATGGAATGGCTGTGACTGCCTCTGACCACAGGGCTCTTTACCATCCCCAGAAAGCCCTGGGAGGTCTCCATGGAGCCCCTGTCCCTGCCTGTGACATTCCAGCTCTGGAACAGCCTGGAGACTCTTGGAAAGTCCCCATGGAACCTCTCTTAGGGCCTGTATCCAATCTGATCCTTAGCAGGTAACCATCACCAGCCTCCTGTTGCTATGGTCGGTTTCCATGGCAACAATCCCCAGCCCCTGTTGCTATGGTCAGTCCCTCGGGAGCTCCATGGAGACCCCATGCCAGGGGTGGTTGCCATGGACACCAGCTCAGGCCTGCAGCCAGATCCTTTTGCCATGGCAACCATTGGCAGCCCCATCCCCAGGCTCATGGGATCCCAGAACCACAGAATTAGCTGAGCTGGGAGCGACCCATCAGGATCCTCCAGTCCAACTGCTGGCCCTGCACAGGACACCCCAACAATGCCAGCCTGGGCCTGGCAGCGGTGTCCAAACGCTGCTGCAGCTCAGAGAGCCCTGGAGCTGGGACCCTTCCCTGGGGAGCCTGGGCAGGGCCTCAGCAGCCTCTGGGCAAAAACCTTTTCCTGACATCCAACCTGAGCCTGCCTCGACTCAGCTGCAGCCGTTCCCTCCACTCCTGTCCCTGGGCACCCGAGGGAAGAAGTCCCTACAGCTCAAGCCAGGGACCCCCTCCCAAGGCTGTTGCCATGGCCACCAGGGCTGGGACCAGCTGAGATGCTCGGTTTCCACAGGCCAGGGTTCGGGAATGGGATTCCCCAATTTCCTGCTTGGTATAAAAACGCGCTGCCCTCACTGCCCTCCCACCTCTCATGGAAAGCAAAAAAAGGCAAAGATCCTGGGCTGGGATATAAACAATTTATTAGGAACAGCAATGAGATAAGGAACAAACAAGAACTGAAACCATACTGATAACAGAAGTGATAAGGGAAAACTACAACACAACTCACTGGGTCTTCCTGGCCACAATTTCCCTTTCCTGGAGAGGACACCCTTCTCCTCAGGAGAGAGTCCCTTTCCAGCCCTTGGTGATGACCTGAGGTGAGAGTGAATGTAATGTCAGGGCCATGGCCAGACCCTCATGTTCTTCCACCCCACATCATGTCATTGGCAGGAGCAGGAAAAGGGACAGGTGTCTTCCTAGCATGGACCAGAGGGAAAATGGGTCCCCAGAACTCTTCCCAACATGTGACTTCCAATGGGGAAAGAAGCTGGAGCTGGGCATGAAGCTCTTCCTGCAGTTAGGGCACTTACAGAACTTCCGTTACTGGTGACTCCATTGGTGTCTGATCAAGTCCAAGCTCATGGAGGAGCTCTTCCCATGATGTGGAGAACTCATAGGGCCTCTCCCCAGTATGGATGCACCGGTGCCTGATGAGGGTGAATTTTTTCTTGAAGCCCTTCCCACAATCAGGGCAGTGGAAGGGCCTCTCCTCGGTGTGAATGCGCTCATGCAGGCAGAGATTTGAGCTGGTCTGAAACCTCTTCCCACAGGTGGGGCACTAGTAGGGCCTCTCCCCAGTGTGGATCTGCTGGTGCCTGATGAGGAGGGAGTTGTGCTTGAAGCCCTTCCCACAGTCAGGGCAGCAGAACGGCCTCTCCTCTGAGTGAATCTGCTGGTGCTTGTAGAGATCGGAGCTGGTCTGAAACCTCTTCCGACACTGGAGACACTTGAAGGGCCTCTACCCAGTATAGATGCGTTGATGGGTGACGAGGGTGGATCTGCAGCTGAAGCCCTTCCCACATTCCCCACGCTCACAGGTCCATTCTCTGGTTTAATCATCTGGTGACAGATCAGGGTGCGTCTCTGCCTGAAGCTCTTCCAACACTCCAAGTACTTGTAGGGCTTCTCCCCATCATGAAGCTGCTCATGGACCACCAGCTCCGAGCTCTGGCTCAAGCTCTGTCCACCTTCCTGGCTCAGGGTGGGTCTTTCCTCCTAAGAGCAACCTGTGCTGCGTTTGGAGCCCATCTTCATGCAGGGTCTCTTTGAGTTTTCTTCCCTGTTGGATTCCAGTTCCCTGGAGTCACTCAAAATGGCCTCTTCCTTGAGGTTCTGCCATGGGGATTTGTCCTGCCTAGTCTCCAACCTCAGTTCCTTGTCTGCGGGAGGAAGGACAAGGAGAGGATGGAATTTGCCCCAATACCACAGGGAAGGGGAAGGAGATCCCTCCAGCAGGATGGCGTTGGCAGCAGGGTTGTCCTGCAGCCAGGGGCCATGCTGGGCTGGGAGATGGAGCAGGAGAGAGGGGGAAAGGGGCACTGGCTTCCTCCTCACTTGCCTGGGTGTCCCAGGGCTCCTTCCTCTTCCTCGCAGCCTCCTCCTCCATCTGGCAAAGATTTGGGGGTGGGAAATCCTGTTTTGGGAGGAAAACAAGGGATGAGCACATTTTTTTTTTGTACTGGTTTAAAGGCAAACCTGGAGATGGTCTAAACCAGAATTACAATTTAATGAGAAAAATTTAGATCAAGGCAATGATACAGAAACACTGCCTAAACTGACAGAGTCAGGATATAACCTGACACCCTGTTGGTCAGGGTGATGGCAGCAGTCCCATTAAATGGTGGCTGCAGTCCTGTTGGAGTGATGAACATGATTCTGTCGAAGCAGTGATCCTGTAGAAGAGTCTGGTCTTCCTCTGAAGGTCCAGGGGTGGTTATGGAGATCTTGTCCTCTGGGAATCCAGTAGGCAAGCTGCTCCTGGTATTTTAAGCCTCAGCTTATATCCAGGTAGGAATGCTTGGCTCCTCCCCCTGGGTGGAGCATCCCACAATGGGATTATGGAATTTTATCAGTCCTGCAGTGACACTCAATGACCCATTTACAGAAGATATCTCCCCTGGAAGGCGTTATCAGGGCTGAGTCATGCAAGAGATAAAGAACACTGCCCCACCTGTTTATAACAGTTTATGAAGATGGTAATTGAAAACATGCATTTGGTTACATCTTACACTGCAACCTGAAACAGTGGGGTAATCCCTGCCTCCTTGTCCCTGCTCAGCAGCCTGGCAGGGGCCGCCCCATGCTCCTGCCCTTGCCATTGCACATGCCCACATGCCAGTGCCCATCCTGGGAAGAGCCCTGAGCAAGGAGGGAGGGACAGGATCTGCCTGGCCAGGGGCTGGGGCTCAGGCGTTGGCCCTTTGCATTCCTGAAACACATCCAGGTTTGCTCAGCACCGGAGACACCTTTGCCTTGTTTGTCCCCACCTGTCATCACTGCTTCCAGTGTTCTGCTCTACCTGGAACTTGGGGACACTTTCACATGAGTTGTGTCCCTTAATAGGACCCATTAAAAGCAAAAGAAAATTTGGACTTTGAATCTGATTTTGAGTCCCTGAGAAGTTCTTTGAGCACACTCTGAGGGACTGAGTCTGATGCAAAGAGCACCAAAGTCCCAGAGGATCATTAAAATCCCTGTGCTGTGTCTGTGCTGCTGAGCAGGGCCAGGCTCCTGGCCCAGAGGCAGATCTTGGCAAGGGCAGCGCTGCAGAGAGACAGCTCTGGCCAGGAGCAGCTCCTGTGCACAGCCCAGCAGGGCTGGGGCACTGCCAGAGCCCCTCAGGGACACCAGCAGGGCACAGACAGAGCTCACAAGGGCTCAGCACTGGCAGGGGCTGTGGGATGTCCCAGAGGGGGCTGTGTCACAGCGGCACCTCTGGGGCTGTCTCACAGAGGCACAGAGCAGCTGGGATGTCAGCAAGGGGCTGTATGACAGCACAGAGTGGGCTGTGTGAGGTCACAGATTGGGCTATGACATCACAGATTTTGTTGTGTGAGGTCATTGAGCAGCTACAGCATCACAGAGGGGATTCTGTGACATCACAGAGCAGGCTGTGACATCATGGCATGACTGTGTGACATCATGGAGTGGGCTTTGTGTTCAAAAGGTGTGCTGTGACATTACAGAGTGGGAGTATGACATTACGGAGAGGGTTTTGTGACATCACTGAGGGAGTTGTGACATCACTGGGCGGCTGGTAACATCACAGAGCAGGCTATGACATCACAGAACAGACAGTGTCATCACAGACTGGCTTTCTGATATCACAGTGTTTTCTGTGTCATCACAGTGCAGCTGCGTGACTGAAATTCCAGGGTGACATCCCAGAGTTGACTCTGTGACATCACAAGGGGCCTTGTAACGTCCGGAGTAGACTGTTACATCACAGCTGAATATGTGACATCGCAAAAGAGCTGTGTGGCATCACAGGGGCTGTGACATCAGAGATGGTGATGTGTCATCACAGGGGCTGTACGAGGTCACAGAGATGGCTGTGTGACATCACAATGCCTGGGTGACATCACAGGGGTTGTGTGAGGTCACTGGGGAGGTCACTCTGCCCTGGCCCCCCTCACAGCTTCCCCCAGAGCAGTCCAACCCTGCTCGTGCACAGCGGAGTCCCCTGTGCCCCTGGGTCCCCCCACCCCTGGCCCCGCAGCCTCCCCCAGAGGATGTTCCACGAGACCAACCTGGGGACGGGGGGACAGGGCCCTGGGGGTAGGACAGGGGGACAGGGACCCCCCGGCAGAGTCCCAGTGTCCCCCAG
This sequence comes from Melozone crissalis, assembly GCF_028551555.1. Lineage (NCBI taxonomy): Eukaryota > Metazoa > Chordata > Aves > Passeriformes > Passerellidae > Melozone > Melozone crissalis. Next base: position 1,897,877 of record NW_026535781.1, read on the forward strand.
GGCCAGTGCCTGGGCCAGGGCTCCTTCACCCTGTTACGAACGAGGCCTTGAGAGCGCTGAAAAAATCCCCAGCAAGGGAGCAGCAAAAACCAGATTTAATATTAGGCGACAGCACCACGAAATTCCTTGGCAAGAGTCACTTTGCTCCTGACTGGAATATTTCAGGCACAGCAAGGAAACAAAGCAACAGCAAAACCAAACAGAATCCAGGCAATCAAACCAGAAATGAACTGAATGAACTGAGAACTGTCCCTGTGTGTGTGTGTGTGTGTGTGTGTGTGTGTGTGTGTGTGTGACACAAGGACAGCAAGGGCAAGGAAAAAAGGAATATGGCCCAAAAGCTTACAGAGTTCAAACTTAAGAGGACTTAACTTACACCTTAAGCTTCAGCTTCACAATTTAACAAAAGAACAGCACTTAACAGTATTTAATGTAACTTAAAAACTATGACTTAACAATTTAACAGAGGAATACCACTTAACAATATTCAACTTAACTTATAACTTATATTAAACATAACGACTTAGCAAAAGAATAACTCTTAGCAGTATTTAACATAGCTTAGACCTTGTGATTTACCCTTACCTACAGGCCTGACTGACTCAGCCATCCAAGGCACTCCAACCCCTCAGAGAGCAGCATTTCTGCCACATTTCCCCAGCACAGGCACTCCTGTGTGCACACAGACACAAAGAGTCAGTTCAAGGCACCTGTGAGCAATTCCCCTGAGGGCAGGAAATGCTCCCTGTGGATCCTTTGGCATCTCCCCTGTGGGTGAAGGGCTGAGCCTGGAGGAGTGGGGGGATCGGCCCAGGCTCCGTCGTTGTTGGGGATCCCCGAGTGCAGCAAACGGGAGAGTTCCCGGCTGGGAGAGGCCCCACTCAGAGGGAGTCGCTGGCCCAGGAGAGCTCCAAGGGCTCCTTTTGGAGTGCTGTTTGCAGGGCCCCAAGAGAGGGGCTTCACTCCCATCTATGGTTCATCCTGGCCGCACTTGGCACCAACAGCTTTCTTTGGAAGTGTGAGAACAGGGATCTTGTGCCACTGAGGGAACAAAAACAGTTCCCAGGGCTGCTCCTACAGAAACCAGGAGCTGGTTGGGCAGCAGCAGTGCCTGGAGCAGACAGTGTTTGTGATGAGCTGCAGAGGAGCTGAGCCCAGGGGCTGTTGGCCAAGGCTGAGCCCCAAGGAGCATTTCTCAGCTGGCAGGGCGGCCTGAGAAGGGGAGGGGGGAATGCAGCAGCACAGGGCCATGGAAGCAAGGGAGCATTGTGACACTGTGGGCCCTGTGAGACCAAGGGAGCATTGTGACACTGTGGGCCCTGTGAGACCAAGGGACCATTGTGACACTGTCGAGTCTTGTGAGACCAAGGGACCATTGTGACACTGTGGGGCCCTGTGAGACCAAGGGACCATTGTGACACTATGGGGCCCTGTGAGACCATGGGACCAGTGTGACACTGTGGGGCCTCATGGAACCAGTGAGACCATTGTGACCCTGGAGGTCCCCACAGAACCAAGAGGACCATTGTGATACTGTGGGACCCTGTGAAACCAAGAGGCCTTTGTGACACTGCAGGGCTGCATGGAATCAAAGGTCCATTGTGACATTGCAGGGCCTCGTGTCTTCAGGGTCCATTGTGGCACTGGGGAACAAAACGAGACCATTGTGACACTGCAGGGCTGCATGGAACCAAAGCTCCAGGGTGACACAGTGGGGCCTACAGTCATCAATGGTCCATTGTGACACTGTGGAGCCAAAGGAGACCATTGTGACACTGAAAACCCCCAGGGTCCAAAGGTCCATTGTGACATTGCAGGGCTCATGGAACAGAGGAGTCACGTGACATTGTGGGGCCTGGGGAACAATGGAGACCATTGTGACACTGCAAAGCCTTCTGGAACCCAGATCCAAAGCAACACTGTGGAACCCAATTGAACCAAGGGTCCATTGTGACACTGCTGGGCCCCATGGAATCAAGGCACCACTGTGGCACTATGGGGCCCCACAAAACTAAGGGAACATGGAACAGGTTTGGCTGGTTTGGCCTCCCAGGGGCCACCTGACTGGTCCAACTGACCTTGGCATATTGAAGGTCTCTTCTCATCTTCTGCTGAAACAATGGGATTCCATGCTTTTATTGCCATGGAAAAGAACTCCAGGCGCCCATAGCCAGAATTGGGATTTCACCTCCAAATTTCTTTATTTACAGAGATTGTTCCCATCGGAATATTGACAGGACAAGTCTGGTTTCACAAGGGTCACCTCTCATTGGTCCTCGAAACACTGGGGAAGGTTCTATGCTTTCCTTCCTAGAAAAGAAAAAACTAGGAAAAAACTGTCCTGCCTCTCCAGGTGCTCCATGGCTGAGACTGGGCTTCCACCTCCATAATTCCCTATGTCCAAAGAATGCTCCCAGACAACATCTGCCCTTACTGAAAAGTCTGCCTCACCTTGGCCTAGTGAGGCTCTCACCTGCCTCTCAAACAATGGGGCTTTGTGCTATGGAAAAGAACCGTCCTTCTCAGTCGAGGTGCCCATGGCCAGAATTGGGATTTCCACCTCCAACACTGCCTGTTGTGACAGACTGGAGGAGATTGTTGGCTGAAAACATTTCGTGTGAGGGGGAGGAAGGGGCGGGTCCAGCCTTGCCCTGCCCTGGAACCTCAGCACTGCCCTGCCCTGGAACGCCAGTCCCCCCAGAGCCTCTATCCCAGCCCAGCAGTGGCTGCCAGTCCCTGGCACAGCACAGGCAATGCTCCACAGCCACCTCTGCAGCCCCAGCCCAGCTCCTGAGGGACCAAATGAGCCCAAGTCCCACCTGGGGAAAGGGCCCAGGAATACCAAGGGTTATTTAAGGCTGACTGCAAGGCAAGCACATATCTTGACACTACCTCTTCTTGGAATTTCCATCTGAACCCCATAGGAATCCAGGAAATGGTAGCTGTGTATGTGCTTCTCTGTATCTTTTTTGTCTTTCTCTCTTTCTGTGCCTTCTTCTAAATCCCTCCTCTTCCAAATTTTTGTTAACTTAAAATTGAACAGGCTAAGAATTTGTGAAGTTGAATGGGCCCAGGTAATGCTTTCACAAGTGTTTTTAATTGATTGAATGTTGTATTAAACATTTTGCTAAAGTTTCTCTGATTTTCTAAAATTGCCAATAAAGGCTGTTTTGTTGTTTTGAACTCCTGAGAATCTCTTGTTGGTATTTCTCCAGGACATCCAACACAGAGGAAACAAAAAATTGTAATTCCTTTTAAATGTCTCCTCGAAAGAGTTTTTTTAAGGGAATGGGAGTCAGGGCTTGTGTGTCCTGCTTGGCACAGCCCAGGCAGGGCTTTCCCAGCCACATTCCACACTCCATTGCCCAGCTGGAGCCCCTGGTGCCTCTGAGTTGTGCTGCCCCAGCCCCAGGGACGCTCTCCTTGTCTGCCCATTCTCCCACGGTCTCTGGGCAGGGATGGCCTCAGTGGGGGCTGCTGACATCCTCAGCACCTTGGAGGCTGCTGCTGAATTTCACTGATCCAGAGGCTTGTTCAGCCTTCAGTTCTTCAGTGCAGGAATTCAGTGTCCCAGGGCTCATTAACATTCCGAACACCTGAACAAGCCAAGCCTCTGGGAATAATTTGATTTCAGTTTCTGTGTCTTTTGTGGTTAATTGAACAGATTTCAGAAGTGCAGTCAGAGTGAACATAATATATTTACAAAGACAGTGAGAAACCAATTTTTAGGTCCTGTTTATGTTCTTTTCCCTGCTAATTCATTGATATGTACAATCTCCAATTGTCACTGAATTCAAGTACCTCCTCATGCCGTTTAAATAAAGATGAAAATGAAGACCCTTCATGGCTGAAAATTAAAAAGACTGTCCCTACCCCCACCCCATCATTTCCCCCATCCAAGCCTTGGCACTCAGAGCAGCCTTGTGCAAATCTGAGCTCCCTCCAGCGCAGGCTGCACCTGCAGCTTTCAGCTCCTTGGCTCCAACTCCCACCTGCTTTCCTTGGAGAAGGAGCTGCCCGAGACACAGAGGGATGTTCATTTCTTGTCAGCCAACAAAGCCAAGGGAAGGCACAGCTCAATCAAATGCAAAAGTCATTCCTCTGCTGCATATTCAATCCACTTTGCACAGCAGACAGTCTCAGAGCAATGGAAAATACCTTCTGTGCCCAGGACTGGTCCCAAGGCCCCAAACCCTCCCTGCCCCAATTCTGCCCAGATTTGCTCTTTGCACACACGAGTCACAGGCTGAAGTCCGGAGCTCCCTCCACGCCCAGAGGGAGGAAAAGACAGGAAGGGGATGAAGAGCTCTCCTGTGCAGAGCCAAGGTCTAAGTGCAGCCCCTGCAGTGGGAACCACAACTCATCAGGTTTGTGCCCTTTGGGTTCAGGGCCTGGTGACACTCAGAGGCACAGAAAGGTTTCTTGTCAGCAAACACAAGCTGAACATTTGAACAGTTTAATAACCATCACAATTCTTTCCTCAGCTCTCTGTGATGTCACAGCGGCATTTGATATGTCCACTATCCCCCAGGGATTTCTGTACAGGAACAGTTTTAAACAGATACATAAGAAAAGGTAATTCTGTGATAGATATAAACACAAGTAAAATGATATTTATTATCTATTTATTTGAACTTCAGAAATATTGGGCAACTGCCTGCAGCTCAAAGCATGAAACCAGTCAGTTGAGAGGCACATGAACGACCAGAGAGCATCTGGAGGAGGAAATCTGACAGCAGCAGGAAAGGTATAGATCCTTCTGGCCTTGTGAAGAGATGTCCTTAGACATGGCCATTTTACCAGGAGAGCTGGAAACAATGTAGGGAAAAGAGCGATTAAATGATAGACTGAATATTGGTGACACAAGAAGATGGGAAGATCAGTATTTCTTCTCCTGTCATCAGTAAATTTCCAGGAAATCCGTGTTCATCATGGGGAAAATTTGCCATTTGTTAGAAGTACTCAAATGACACAGATAATAAAGATTTGCTTGTATATTATGAAACTAACAGATATTAAAATCTGTGCCCCTTTCCAGGCAGACATCAGCTGTGTGCCAAAGAACAGGCAGTGCCACTTGTGCCCTGAGGTGTCCAGCTAGGATTGGATCTCTCCGAGAGCACCTGAGGGAGAGCAGAGCACCTTGCAAGCTGCAGGTCCCTGACAGCCCTGCAGGGCCCCTGTCCCATCAACATCTGCTCTGCTCCAGTCTGAAACAGGGCCCAGCATGGTGCTGGGATCATCAGAGAGTTGAGGGGTGTGCTGGAATTCAATGCCCTCCCCATCCCACAGCAGCCCTGCATTTCCCTCCTGCAGCCTTAGTCTCCAGCACAGCCATGGAGGCTCTTTGGGCTCTGGACTGTTCCTGCAGCCCCCAAGGGCAGCTGAGCTCTGCCTTTGACACAGTCAGGCCTGGCCAGCGCAGGCCATGCTCAGCAATGTCTTGTGTGAGCCCGGCCTTGCTGTCAGCCCCAGCTGAAGCTGCGTGGCCCCTTGGTGGCCCTGTGCTGGCCCAGCCATGGCGGCCCAGCCCCTGTGCAGGCCCAGCCCAGGCCAGGAGCATTGCGGCTGGGAACGGCCCCTGTGCCGTTGTGCCCACGGCAGCCTTGGGGCTCTGTGCCCCATGGCCTCCCTGCTGGGCAGCCTTTGCCAGCTCCTGCAGAGCCCGTGGCACCTGTGGGGCTGCACAGACAGCCCTGCCCCAGGCTCTGCTGGCCTCTGGGCAGCAGAGAGGCAGCCAGGGCTGGCCATGGCTGGGAACAGGCCCTGAGCCCCACAGGAGGATGGAGCTGGGCCACAGCCAAACTCAGCCCAGGCCAAAGCTGGCCTCAGCAGCCAGGGCTGCCAAGGGCTGGGCACAGTGGCTGGTGCTGACAAATGTCCTCGGCCCCCTCCCTGCTCTGTCCATGCCACCAAGGGCACAGAGCAGCCTTCTCTCTGGGCCACTTGCCTGTTTGCAATGCCTTGCACAGGCACTGGCCCTGCCCCACAAGGCCTGGCCTGAGTCCTGCCCCTGCACGCTCAGCCAGGCTGAGATGGACACTGATGGTTTCTGGGCCAGGCTCTCTGAGCCCAGCCCAGCTCCCTGCAAGCTCTGCCAGCTGCCCTGAGCTCTGGGCAGCACCAAGGGCCTCTCCCCAGCCCAGCCCAGCCGGCTCTGGCCCCACAGCTCTGCTCAGGCCAGGCTGCTCTGGCCACTGCCCCACGGCCTCAGCCCCTGGCAAGGGCACAGCAGCAGCTGCAGCTGCCACAGGACTCAGCCCCAGCCATGGGGGAAGGTGCTTGGTCAAGGCCAAAGGAGGCTCCCTGGCTGCCCTGCTCCCCTCTGTCTGAGCTGCTGGGAGCTCTGCAGCCCCTGCTGCTATCCCATCTGCCCAGGGCAGCACAAGAGCCGTGGCCTTGGGGCCCTCAAGAGCTGCTCCTGCTCCAGGCCCAGGGCCCATGCCAAAGCTGGGGCAGCCACAAAGCTGTGCCCATTTCTGTTCATTGCTGCTCTGATGGGGGTGGATCCTCAGCCACTTGGAGGTTGCTGATGAACTTAACTACTCCAGAGGCCTCTTCTTTCTTGAGCTCTTAAGTTCAGCAATTCACTGAAAAAGGCTCATAAGCGTTTTTAAAAAACACCTGGGGAAGAAAAGACCAGGTAATAATCTGTTTTCAATTCTTCTGTGGTTAATTAGAGAGATTTCAGAAGTGTTTTCAAAGTGAATCTGCTATATTGAAAGAAAAACAAGCAGAGAGAACTGTTTTGTCCATTATTCTTTTCCTGTTTATAGTTTGGTAACAGCAATGTCCAATTGATATTGAGCCCCAGAACCTTCTAATGCAGTCTGAACAGATATGAAGATCAAGACTCTTCATGGCTGACAATCAGTCAGACTTTGTCCCCACCCCCTCCCCACCATTTCCCTCATCCAAGCCCTGGCACTCCTATGGATCAGGAATAGTGCGGCCAGCAGGAGCAGGGCAGGGATTCTTCCTCTGTGCTCAGCATTGGTTGGGTAGCACCTTGAGTTCTGTGTCCAGTTCTGGGCCCCCCAATTTAGGAAGGACATGGAGGGCCTGGAGCATGTCCAGAGAAGGGCAAAAAGGCTGGTGAGGGTTCTGGAGAACAAGTCCTATGAGGAGCAGCTGAGGGAGCTGCTGGGATTGTTTGTCCTGGAGAAGAGGAGGCTCAGGGAAGTCCTCATCACTCTCTACAACTCCCTGACAGTAGGATGCAGCCAGGTGGGGGTCGGGCTCTTCAGGGAACAGTGACAGGACAAGAGGACACAGCCTTATGCTGTACCAGGGGACATTTAAACTGGACATTAGGAAATATTCTTCCACAAAGAGTGATTAGGCATTGGAATGGACTGCCCAGGAAAGTGAGTGAGTCACCATTCCTGGAGGTGTTTAAGGAAAGACTGGATGTGGCACTGAGTGCCATGGTCTGGGTGACAAGGTGGTGTTGGTTCCCAGGTTGGACTTGATGCTCTCCAAGGTCTTTTCCAGCCAGGTTGATTCTCTGATGATTGTGACACTGCAGGGCCCTGGGGAAGCAAGGGGCCATTGTGACACTGCAGGGCCTGGTGGCACTAAGAGGACCATGGTGACACTGTGTAGGACATGGCAGCACAGAGCCAAGGGGCCATTGTGACACTGTGGGGCTGGATGGGAGCAAGGAGTCCATTGTCGGAGGAAGGAGACCCAGACACCAATTGGTTCATCCAAGTCCAATTTATTGATCGAATACGGCGGGTTAAATATGGTTCTTAATAAGCTTCATACATATTGCAAAAGTTGAGCTCAGGATTGGTTAGTTACATATCAGCAACTACACCTACTTCTACATTCTTGTGCTTATTCTTCTGTTACATTCTGCAGATATTCAGGACTAATCTCACCTCCCTTTCCTCATGTTGCAGCAAGGCCATCCGGCATTCTTGCCTGTCAGCAGTCACTGAATCAGAGACTGCTGACCGGCATTCTCGCAGATAGTTTACAAACTTTGGAATTGTTAGCAGTAGTATGGGCAATGTCTAACTTACAGGAGCCTTAAATGTGGTCACAGACTCTATGTATGTTGCCGGAGTAGCCAGACGAATAGAGGAAGCAGCAATTAAGGGAGTGAATAATAAACGATTGTATGAGTTATTGATACAATTAAGGAAAGTTTTACGAGAGAGAAATGCAGTGTATTCTGTGATTCATATTGGGAGTCATAAATGGTCTGAAGGTTTAGGAGAAGGGAATGAACGTGCAGACAAATTGGTTACTTTACCCATTGATAACTCTTGTCCTATTGACAAGCATACATTGGCCAGAGCAGCACATAGCAGATATCATCAAAATGCAAGAGGGCTTGCAAAACATTTTGAGCTGAGTTTATCAGAAGCTAAAGCCATTGTTAGAGCATGTCCAATATGTAGTTATCATAATGAGGGAATAGGTTTAGGCATGGGAGTTAATCCTCGAGGTTTGGAAATAAATGAAAAATGGCAAATGGATGTTACACAGGTACCTAGATTTGGTAAAGTTAAGTGTGTGCATGTCACTATAGATACATATAGTCATTACATATGGGCTACGGCTCAGGCAGGAGAAAAAGCTACACATGTTATCAGGCACCTGTTAAGTTGTTTTGCTGTTATGGGAGTCCCAAAGAGTATCAAAACAGATAATGGTCGAGCTTATGTGAGTGCTAGGGTCCAGAAATTCTTGAATCAGTGGTCTGTTAGGCATGTGACAGGTATTCCACACTCTCCTACTGGATAGGCAATAGTGGAAAGAGCAAATGGTACCCTTAAGCAGTATATTGAGAAGCATCAAGATTTAACAGACCCACAATCATGCTTAGCTAAGGTTCTGTATGTGATCAATCATTTATGTATTTTTGGGGAAGACAATATCCCTCCTGCAATTAAACATCATCCGAGGTCAGGTCAGGAAATTAAAACTCGACTACAGGATTATGGGAAAAACCTGCAAAAGTATTATACTGGGGTCGGATATCTTTGTGTTTCCTCACCTACAGGACCTTTGTGGGTGCCTGCTAAGTGGACTAAACCTGTTTTTGATGCAGCCTCTGGTGGACTGTCTCACGGAGGAGGACAAGGAGCTACTGGGGAAGAAACTGTTTCTAGTCCTACGACCATTACTGTTACAGTTGAAGGGACACTCGAAAGTGTTGGACAAAGCACTGACACGTCAGTATCGGACGGCCCAGGAGCCGATTGGTTTTATTGACTCATTATCAACTTTTCGTTTAACAAATCTAGCAAAGGAACATTGCCTTGACTGTCACGATCCACATTGTGCTGCCTGGATTGCTCTACGTTGTGGGGGTTGTGATAATACTTTTTGGATAGAACAATCATTATTATGGGATTTGTGGTGCCACATTTGTAAGCACAAGCACACGTGGGGTAAAAGCTGGCAAGATGAATTAAGGAGACAAACAGGGCTAAATGCATATGTAGCTTTAAATCTTTATGAGTCTCCTGAACAAAAAATTCTTGCTTATTATCAATGGGAAGTACAATGTGTTGTAAATAGAATTGAGGTTCAAAGTAAAGACACGTATAGTCTCTGTAAGGTGTAGAAAATTAGTACCTTTAACACAACGTTCGATTTTAGGGTCCTTCAGAGGGAATCCTGAAAGAGCACTAGACTGCTGCATTGAAAAGTTGCAAATAATTAAGTTTGCAAGTAACAGTACCAGTAAAGTTAGGAGCAGCAAAACTGAAAGCAGATAAGAAAAAGAAGGTAAGATGGGGAACAACCTCATCTAAATAAGGCTATTAGTGATTGCTAATTAGCTTTCTATGATGAGGGCAATTTCACATCTATGGGACCCTGCCTTGTGGGATGCTGTAGCTCCATGGGACCCTGCTTCGTGGCATGCTATAGGTGTTGAAGAACAAGAACAGCCATTACGAGATAAGATACATTTTGTATTAAAGAAGGAGCTTGAATTGGTAGCTATATATAGTAAGAAAGCTGAAGAGGCTTTGCAATCACCACCATTGAACTGGTTGGATTGGATCACACAGACAAACTTTAATACTGATCCTTTCCTATATACACTTCCTTGTTATGTTTGCAAAAGGGATAATGATAAGTGCTATGCTTGGGTAGCTTTGCATTGTGCTGATTGCAATAAGGTTTACTGGTATTCACAGAGGACAGTAGGAATTTTATGGTGTCACCCTTGTTTTGGGAAGTGGATTCAATATTCTTTCTGGTTTAGATCTCTTGAACAAAGTACTGGCCTTCCAGGAAGGGCAGGATTGGAGCTTTTTGAGAGTGCAGAACAAGTGGTTATAGCATATATTAGATGGAAATTACAGCAAGTACTTAGAGAGCTTGAAATTACTACATCCTCACGCATCATAGCAGCTCGCTGTAAAGCTGATTTGCTTTTAAACCTACCTGATGCTATACCTGTAAGCAAGGATGCTGATTTGGAATTAGATCAGTGTATTCAGAAATTGACTCAGCCTCACAATAGACATTCTAACAAACCAGGGAAAAGACAACGAAGAAAGGAAAAACAGAGAAAGCAGAAAGAAGAATGAAGTTTGTTTTTATACTGCTCAATGCTGTAGTAAGTGAAGCGATAGGGATAACACGTTTCAGTCAGCCAAGTCCATTGTCGGAGGAAGGAGACCCAGACACCAATTGGTTCATCCAAGTCCAATTTATTGATCGAATACGGCGGGTTAAATATGGTTCTTAATAAGCTTCATACATATTGCAAAAGTTGAGCTCAGGATTGGTTAGTTACATATCAGCAACTACACCTACTTCTACATTCTTGTGCTTATTCTTCTGTTACATTCTGCAGATATTCAGGACTAATCTCACCTCCCTTTCCTCATGTTGCAGCAAGGCCATCCGGCATTCTTGCCTGTCAGCAGTCACTGAATCAGAGACTGCTGACCTCCCTTTCAAGCTTAACCAGCGGCATTAAGTCAGTATGGCCTTTCTCAATTAACCAACTCTTAATAAAATCCTCCACAGTCCATTGTGACACTGCAGGGCCTGGGGCACTAAGGGGACCATAGTGACATTGTGTACGACATGGCAGAAGAGAGCCAAGGGGCCATTGTGACACTGCGGGGCTGAATGGAAGCAAGGAGTCAGTCCATGGTGACAGTCTGGGTCCTGGTGGAACCACAGAGGCCAGTGTGAAACTGCAGGGCCTTGTGGAACCAAGGGGCCATTGTGACACTGCGGAACCAAGGAGACCTTGGAAGAGCCTGGGGACAATGGAATCAAGAAGGCATTGCTGCATTGCAAGGACTTTGGGAACTGAGGGAACAATTGTGACACTGTGGTGGCCCATAGAACCAAGGGTCTCTGGTGACACTGAAGGATCTTGTGTCACCAGGGCTCCATTGTGACACTGCCACACCAAGGAATCCATTGTGGCACTCTGAGGCCTCCTGGAACCACAGAGGCCTCTGTGACCCTGCAGGGCCTTGTGGAACCATGCAGAGCTTTGTGACAGAGCAGTCCCTAGTGACATGATGGGGCCATTGTGACAGTGCAGGGCCCCATGGAACCAAAGGGCCAGTGGTGCTCCTCAGGGACTTCTGGAATGAAGGAAACATGTTGGACACTGTGGTGGCCCTTGGGACTAAGAGGCCATTGTGACGCTGTGGAACCAAGGAGAGCATTGTTTCACTGCCCGACCTCATGGAACCAAGGACCCATTGAGACACGGCAGGGCCTTGGGGGACCAAGGATCCATTGTGACATTGCAGGGCCCAAGGATCCAAGGACTTTGTGACATCAAGGGGTCCCATGGAACCAAAGAGACATTAAGGCACTGTGAGGCCTCATGGAACTGTGGTGACATCGAGCTGGCTGGGAGTGTTGATCTCCTGGATGGCAGGAGGGCTCTGCACAGGGCTCTGGACAGGCTGGATCCAGGGCCCAGATCCAACAAGCTGAGGTTTAACAATTCCAAGTGCCAGGTCCTGCACTTTGGCCACAACAACCCCTGCAGCTCTACAGGCTGAAGACAGAATGGCTGGACAGCAGCCAGGCAGAAAGGGACCTGCAGGGACTGATGGACAGCAGGCTGGACATGGGCCAGCAGTGTGCCCAGGTGGCCAAGCAGGCCAGTGGCTCCTGGCCTGGCTCAGGAATGGTGTGGCCAGCAGGACCAGGGCAGGGATTCTTCTCCTGTGCTCAGCACTGGTTGGGCAGCACCTCGAGTGCTGTGTCCAGTTCTGGGGTCCCCAATTTAGGAAGGACATGGAAAAAGGTGGGGGGGGGGGTGGGGTCTGGAGCACAAGGTCTGTGAGGAGTGGCTGAGGGAGCTGGGGTTGTTTACCCTGGAGAAGAGGAGGCTCAGGGGAGACAAGGTGGTGTCAGGGCACAGGGTGGACTTGATGATCTCCATGGCCTGTTCCAGCCTTGCTGATTCTGGGATTCTCTGAAACCACCCTTGGAGCAGTTGCAGGATGAGCCCTGGACCTCCTCTTCAGAAGCTCCAGCAGCCCAGGTCCCTCAGCTTCTCCTGCCAGCCCCAAAGCCCATCCTGTCAGTCCTGCAGAGCCTCTGCAGCTCCTCCTTATTGCCCAGAACAGGGAACCCCAGAGCCAGACACAGCAGCCCAGATGTGCCCCCCTGGCCTGGGGTGCCTCTGCAAGGGAGCAGCACCAGGCACTGCAGGAGCCTGCAGACAATTCCTGCAGCACTTGCAGGATGATCCTGCTGCCCAAGGGACGTTCCCATGTATAGTATAGGTGGCTTTTGAGTCCTAGTAAAATATCTGTATTGTACTTGAATATCTGTATATAGGCCTTGCCCAAGTAAGTCCCAGTTGTTCTCGATGGGCTGCAGCTGTGATGTCCTTCATTGGGCTGCAGCTGTGGCTAGTGAAGATAACTGGGATAAAAGGGGGTGGGTTGGCCAGTCAGGGAGAGTCTTGTGGGTGCCCTGACTAAGAAGGAAAAAACCTGAAGAAGGAGGAGTCTGTGCTGTGTAGGTCTTTAGCTATAGGAAAACGCCGAGGAGAGGAGGTATGGGACTAGAGAAATATGGGACTTTAGAAACAGTATGGGACTCTAGAAATATAATAACAACACCCATGGGGCCAAGTCAGGAACTGCAATGGGGAGTGGGGCCAGAGACGAAAGGGCAAGCATGGATGAGCTGTTTGCAGGGGAGGGAACAGGGGTGGGCAATGGGAAGACATTTGTATCAGGAAGAGTAAAGAAAGCAAAGGGGAAGCCAAGGAAATGCTCAGGGCTGTTTGGGGGTGGCTGCCAGGCAGCCCTGGCTCTGAGCAACAGCATCTGCAGTGGCACAGGAAACTCCCAGCTGATGGGAACAAACTTTCTGGCTGACTGCAGAGGCCAGGACAAAGCTGAGTGGTTTCCCTGGTGTCCCCCAGCCCTTGCTGGCCCCAGGGGCTGATGGCATTTGTGCTCCCCCTCAGGTTCATGTCCCCACAGCAACAGCATGGGGGTGCTCCCGCCTGCTCTGTGCAATGCAAACAGGGGCTGCTGAGCCAGTGCTGCCGTGTCTGTGCCTGCAAGGATGGGGCACCTGTGTGAGCTGGGGGAGAGGCCAGGGCTGCAGAGGGGGGATGTTGTTGGCAGCTCCATGAGGACGCTCTGGGAAACTGCCCTGGGCTGTGCAGCACACTGGGGATGGATCAGCCCCTGCTCTGCTGCTCCTTCCTGTCTCCATAAGGGCCCTTGCAGAGCCCCAGCTGTTGCTGCCCTCAGCTGCCATTGCAACCCTCAGGACGAAGCAGTGCCAGGGCTGTTCCAGGTACAATTGCAGTGACACTCGTTGGTGCCACCAGGTGCCATGGCATCAGCGACAGGGCCCGTTTCTTGGTTTGATGCCATGGAAACCAATGCCCAGAGCCGTTGTGATGGTTGGTGGCCATGGAAAGCTGCCCTGGGCCCTTGCTCAGGGCTGGTGTCAGTGTGCAGAGCCAGAGGGGGTCCCTTGCTGGGGGCTGTGCCATGGCCACCTGCCCTGTGACGCGCTGGCTGCTCAGGCACCAGGAACCAGCAGCCAACAGCACTGCCAGGGCCAAAGGCCAGGTCAGCCAGACAGAAAGGGGCGGGGCTGGACACTGTTTCCATGGCAACCGGCACTGGGGGGACACCTGGGTCACCTGTCCTGGCAGGTGCCATGGAAACCTCTGGCAGGGACTGAGGGCACAGCCCCTGGCACTGAGACACTGCTGGGCCGGGTGCTGAGCACAGGGCTGAGCACGCAGAGATGGTTTTGTTCTTGCTGAGCTGCAGCACAGCCAAGGCCTGTCCTGCCCCTCGTCCAGCCACGCTGGGGAGGGGCTGGGGCTGCGGGGCAGCTGGGCAGGGACACAGCCAGGACAGGGGACCCCAACTGACCCCGGGCATACTCCAGACCAGAGCACATCATGCACAGGGTGTAAAGGGGGGAACAGGGAGGAAGGGGGGAATTTTGGAGGGAGGGCTTTTGCCTTCCCAGGGAATACCTAGGCAAGAGGGGGCCCTGTTTCACCAGTGGGCAGGGTCACTACCAAGGATACAGACACCAACTGAAGGAATTGTGTCATTTATATCATGCACAGCTGCAAAGAGTTACAAAAGGATAAGCTCAGAAAAGCACATCATCATTAGCAAAGAATTACAAAAGAAGCTCAGCAATCCATCATAAGCCACCATTACATTTTGATGACCAATCCCTTGGTGAAACACTAGAGGTGTTTGTGGCAGACAAAGATTCTGGCTGACTATCAAGGTACACCTTACAGACACCAGTAGTACTTTAGTGACACCATTCTTTGTTCTTTTTTCTCAATCTCATTCCAATTAGGAACAAGAATTCTGTTGTCCCTGGCGCTGGCACCTTTTTAATTCCAGAATAATGCCCCAGGGCCCTTTGCTGTTCAGCTTTCCCATGCTGTCTGTGGCTAACAAGGCTTGGGGGGGGCCCTTTCCCTTCTGGCTGGAAGGGGCCGGGTCCCAGTCCCTGAGGGGCACCCAGGCTCCTGGATGGAATTCCTGTCCAAGTCCCTCAGTGTCACAGCAGCCTTCACATGGAGCCCCGTGGATCAGAGCATTTTCCAAAGGAGCCCTTGGGGCAAACAGGGAGATCTGGTCTGGCAGGATGTATAAAACAATATCCTGGCAGATCTACTTGTTCTCACACAGAATCCTTGGCTGCAGGGACACATTCCCATTGTTCCTGCCCAGGGTTCAGGACTCAGAGTTGTCTTTCCTAGGAGCTGCTCCTTCAGCTGCCTCGGGAGGGCCTTTTCGTCTCTGGACCCACACTCTGGCTCCATTATTAGGGCTGCTGGATCCAAACCCTTTATCTCCACAAATGGTGGTGACTGGAGCTGGATCTCCTGTTTTCAAAATTGTTCTTAAAACTGCAATATCGATAATTGTGCTACTCTGTCATGGGGTTGAAAAATCCAATCCTGGTAACTATTGTTTAACACAATTACTGTAATTTCTCCTTGATATTCTGCATCATTTCCTCCTGCCATGACAGGAACACTTTGGAAGGCCAAGCTCCAAGGAGCAGTTACCAAAGCAAAGTGTCCTGGAGGAATCTGAATTCCTGTTTCAGTACTGATAGCTATCATTTGCTTTGAATTTCTCCTCATTAATTCCAATGCATAAAGGCCCAGCCCTGCAGCCTCTGGGCTGCCCCTGCCAGGGGCCATCACAGCCAGAACAATTTCCCAGGCAGCCCAAGTCTCACTGCCCATGGCTGGATTTGCAAATTGGGGGCAGCCGTGCACAGCCAGGGGGTTTCTCTTTCCCCCGTGGGCCATTGTGAAGGGCATGGAGCACATCTGGGAGATGGGTTCTCCATGGTTCCCATCTCCTCATTTGTTCAACTGCTCTTTTAACAACCCCTTCACCCATGCAACCAATCCTGCAGCTTGTGCATAGTCTGGTACGTGAAAAACCCTGCAGGCAAAATCACAGTATTTTTTACAGCAACAGACAAAGCACTCTGCATCACAGTATCAGCACACCCTGTAAAAATCACCAATTTCCTCCCTTCCTCCTTTTTCCATTGTATATAATCTCACAAAGTTGACCACTGACTTTAGGGTCATGGCCAGTCCTGTTCTGTAGGGTATTTAGTGTTACATCCCTGAGCAGCCAAAGTTACCAAATTAGCATTGTCAGAACTATTTCACATTATTATTATTTTATATGTACATATTGATATAGAAATATAGATATAGATATGTAGATATAGACATATATAAATATATAAACATATATTAAGGTCTTATAATACTATAAATCTGTATATAGTTATTTATTATATTGATCTTTCACTTGCACAAGTGCATCTGAGCTCAAGATTAAAACCTTATTCTGTTGCTCCATGTGGGAGCATTCCAACAATGATTGTTCCTTCTGAAGGTGCTGTTTCCTATGTACTCTTAACAAATTCATCTTTGTCTGCCCAAACCCACAAGGTCTTTTCCTTTTCCATGTACAATTTTTTGATGCATTTGAAGCCATCCAGGGGTGCAGCTCCTTTTACCCGACTGCCCCACTGCTCCCACAGGGCTCCGACCTCAGCCCACTCCAGAGCCAGGGAACTCCAGGGAAGGGCTTCCCAGCTGGGAATTTCTGATGGGACTGATTCCTCACATTTACATTGAACAAGTGACATTTTGTTGGGATCTGGCCAGACTGTGTCAGTTTTGTTTTACCACTGGGGAGGGTCAGCACCAAAGGCACAGACTCTAACTGAAGGAATCAGTGTCATTTCCTGCAGTTCAGAGCAGCAAAGAATCACAAAAGGAGAAGCTCAGCAATGCACCCAACCATCCCCACCAAAGATTGCCTGCAGAGATTAACAAAGATCCAGCAGCATTTACCCTCAGCCTTTACCATCCCCCAGACCCACACAGCAGCTGGGGAAGCTGTCACAGCCAAGGGCTGCAGAGCCACTCCTGGGCACTGGGAATTCCTGCAGGTGCCTCCAGCCCCAGGTGAGGCTCCAACCCCGCTGGGAGAGGGCCCAGCTCTGACAGTGCTGAATGAACAAACTGACAGCACTGCTAGTGTGGCAACATCTGCTTTCATCCTCCTCTTGAGTTGCTCCCAATGCCTGGCCAGGGCTCAAGGAGGAACCAAGGGAGCTGACTTTGACCATACAGCCCCAAACAAGGCCAGATGTCAGATTTCATGGCCTTGTCTGGCTTCTAAATACACAAAGGTCAATCCATGTCTCACTAAGGAGTGGCTACATCTATCTCAGTGCTAATGACCATGCACATTTCATTAGGGAGCAGATACAAAGATAACGTTTGGTTGGAAGGTTCATCCAGAAGCCACCTTTGGCTCAGGGCCTGCTGTCCAGGCCTCACTCAGGGCTGGTGTCCAGGCCTTGGCACTTCAGGGACGTGGTTTAGTGCTGGGCTTGGCACTGCTGGGTGCCTGGCTGCACTGGGTGAGCTCAGAGGGCTTTTCCAACAGAAAGGATTCTGTGATTCCATGATTATATCCACTGCATCCAGCTGGGGCTATTTTAGCAGCATTACTTTGCTCCAAAAGCTCCTTCTTGCCCAGCTCCTTTTGCCTGAGGCTTCAGCTCCTTCAGCTCCTGGTGCTGAGCTGCTCATGCTGAACAAGATGACTCGGAGAGAAGAACAGAGTCCATGCAATTCCTTCTGGGACATGAAGAGGGGAGGCTGTGCAAACAGGAGCATTGTTTGCTGTGGCCTCCTCTCTGCCCTTCACGCCCTTCAGCACTTTGTAACAGCCAAGAGCTTTCTCCAAGAGTGCAATGGAGCAGCTGTTCCTGCTCCCAGGCCTGGCTCTCTCCAGTCTCTGCCCTTGCCTGGTTCTGTCCCTCTTGCTGTGCCCTCTGTTCCCCCAGGGCTCGCTGGCTTCTGCCCAGGACTGTGGCACTGGCACAGATCCAGTGCTCCAGAGCCTCCTTTCTGTGCCCTTGGAGCTGCCTGGGCACAGCAGCCTTTTCCATCTGGAAGCTCCCCATGGACAGGGAGTGCCCAGCTCCGTTCCCTGCACAGCCTCCAGGAGCCCAGGGCTGCCATCTCCAGTCCCTGCTGGCACTGGGGGCTCCCAGGTGCCTCAGGCTGCTCCCAGGTGACACCGCTGCACAAGGGAGGGAAGAGGGGCAGGGGCTGTGCTCAAAGTCAGCTCCATCTGCTGCTGCTGCTGCTGCTGCTGCTGCTGTGGCGTCATTTGTGCAGCCCTGCCCCAGAGTCAGGGATCAGATCCTGCCAGTCTCTTCCAGCCCTGGCTGCTCAGAGTTTGGGCCTTGGAGCCTCAGGTGGCCAAAGGTAGCTGCTGCTGGTCCCTCTGTGTGCCCGTGTTCAGCAGTGCTGCTCCATCAGTCTGTGCCCAGCAACGGGGAAAAGCCTCAGCCCTGCAGAGCCAGGAGCTGCCGGGCTCTCCTTGAGCAGCTCAGCCAGCAGGAAGGGAGCTGCTCCACACGGGAATCAGGAGCAAAGGACATTCCTTTGATAGGACATTTTTTCTATTTAAAGGAAAAAAAAGGAAAAAGGAAAAAACTAGGTAAATTGTAAAAGATAGGAATAAAATCCAGGTGTTACTGAAAAAACAAAACATAAAGGAAAAGGTAAATTCTTTCCATTAAGAGGTAAATGATCTTTTTATAAAGAGAACTCAGTTATTTACATTGTAAATGTGCTGATGGCATGGATCCGTCTTACTGACCTCAGCAGCCTTTTAAAAGATTTTGGGCTTTGTTTCCAAACATTTGAAATTTGTATCTGAAATTGTGCTTGAAGCAAGAGGAAATTGCTTTGTGCCCTTCCAGCTCCAAGCAGAACTGGGAATGGAAACCCTGTCAAAGCCCAAATCCTTCAGAAGATGACCTTCCTTCTCAGCCTGGAAATGAGCTGCACATTCTCTTTGAAACTGTCAGGGATTTCTTAGAGACGCAAAGTCCCACTGACAGCTTTTTGCTCTGGTTTGGCAGTGCAGAAAGGGCAATTCTCCATCCACCAGCTCCAGACTGCACTGCCTCAGGAACACGGCCCACTTGCCAGCTTTGGCCCACTCATGGCACTTCTAGAGGAGGAAGAAAGTGCAATTGCACAATTCCAGCCAATCAAGAAGGAAGAATGGGACAGACAAAACACCCTGTACAGATCCAGGCGTTCAGCTGGGACTGTGGAGAGTTTGGGTCCTTGCCAGTTGGATGTGTGTCCCCAGCTGCAATCTCTGGGCCTGCAGCAGAGTCTCACTCACCTGCCAAAGCAGAAAGCTCAGGCGCTGCGCTCGCAACGGGCTCGTCTGATGCAGAGCTGTCAGAGCAATGTGAGGGCAGAGCCAGCCCAGCTGGGCCCAGGGATGAGCCCAGCAGAGCCCTGGCAGAGCCCAGAGCAGCCTCAGCACCCGCAGAGCCCGGCTGCAAGGAGAGAAAGCAGAAACCGCCCGTCAGCTGAGGGCTCCTGTGTCCTTGTGCCAAGGCCTGCGGTGCCCAGGCCATGCTGGCTGTGCCCAGAGCTGTGCCCAGAGCTGCCCATCCCTGCTGCCTTTGGCAGCAGAGCAGGAGGGCAGCACATGTGCCCAGCCTGCAGCCAGCCACGGCACATCCAGCCCTCAGCAGCTGCCACGAGCAGGATGCTCCTGTGCTCGCTGCCAGCTCCCAAAAGCTCTGATCCCACCCTGCCAAGCACACAGGGACCCACCTCATGCCACCCACGGCTGCAAGAAAAGCTGCTCCCAAACCATGGCCTCAGCCTTCTCCAAGGGCATGGCCCATCCACGCCACAGCTGCTCCCCAGCACTTCCCCATCCACACTGGACCACCTGGAATGCTTCCTCTGGAAAAACAAACAACACATTCTTGAAAAGATATTAGATGCAAAAAGGGAAAACAAGAAAAACGGTAAAAACTCCCATCTCTGTCAGGGCCTTGAGGAAGGCCAAACCCCTGCATGCAAGGGAAAAACCCAGCCATGGGTGAGGGAAGCCTGCACTTTCTCTCTTCCCCTCTGCACTGCTCCCCAAATCACAGTGACCCCAAAGCAAACAAGGGCAGTAGAGCAGCCCAAGCCCTTCCTTGCCTGCACAGCAAAGCAGCTGTGCACAGGTTCGGGAGTCCCACCTCTGCTCCCACCATGGGGCTTTGTTTGTGTCGGGCTGGCTGCCCCAGCCCCAGCCCCAGCCTGGGGCACGGTGGGTGCTGGGGGCTGTTGGCAGGGCCAGGAGCCCACTCCCATTTCGTACCCACCCCAGCCCATCCTCCAGCCCTGCCAAAAGCAGCTGGGCAGCCACTGAAGAATGAGTTGCATCTGCCCCAGCAAAGGGGGAGCCTTTGGTTCCCAGCCAGGCTGGGCAATGCCCAAATCTGAGAGCATCCCCCTGCATGTGGACTCATCTGCAAATTCACTGTGGAGCCTGGCTTTGAAGAAGGTACCAGAATCAAAGTCCATCATCTTCAGCTGGCCAGGCTGAGGAAGAGCTTGTCATCCTTGGTGTCATCCTCACTCTCTCCAGCAGCAGCATCCCCACCCAGTACAGCTTCTCCAGGGGCTTCTTCTCCTTCCCTGGGGGCAGACCAGGCTCTCAGGGCTCTGCCCAGGGCCCCAGCTGTCAGGGAACCAGGACAAGCAAAACCAGCTTGGATGGCAGCCACCAGTGCTGGGCAGAGCAGCTCAGCTCCAGCACAAGGGCTGTGTGTTCCCATCCCATGACCCCGGTGCAGTGACACAGGCAGCACAAAAAGGGCTGGGTTCCTTTGCTTCTCATTGCCAAGGCACGTGTGGAGCTGGAACTTACCAGGGCCCTGGATCAAAGTGTGCCTGTGCTCTCTCCCTTCTTCTAGGGCAGATGAATATCCTGTATCCAAGGATGACAGAACAGCTCTTCTAATGAGGGCCTTTCCAAGTCCAGCATGGATAAACACCGCTTGATCAGATCTTGACACTCTGGGCAGAGAAACCAGAAACCACCACTTAGTTGGAGAAGGCTCCTATTGGCTTTGCCCCACCATTCCCATGCACAGGCCATGCTGGATGTGCCCAAAGGTGGGCCTAAACATTCCCATCCATTCCCTGTTTTGGAGGAGAGCAGGACATGTGCCACCTCCTCAGCAGCTGCCAGAGCAGGATGCCCACAAGCTTGCTGCTGTCTCCCAGCACTGGGATTCCCCCCGTGCCCAGAGATGAGGATCCACCTTGAGAGAGCCGTTGTGGCAGCGAGAGCTGATGGTCCCAGCTGATGTTCTGGCCCCTCCTGAAAGGGTGCTCCCCACAGACCATCTGGTGCAGCAGGATGCCCAGGGACCAGATGGTAGCTGGCTTGCCATAGTACCGGCCAAAGTGGGTCCATTCCGGGGGGCTATATGACCGTGTTCCTATGGAATACAGATGGAGTTCATCAGGGGGAAGCTGGTGCTCCCAGAGCCTGGCCGCAGCATCCCTGGGCATGTGGGGGCTGCCTCAGTGGCACACAGGTGAGCATTGCCCTCTCACCAGCACCTGGGACTTGTGTACAGACTTGGGGTTGGAAAAGAAGCCTCTGGTGTTTCAAGAGGGCAGTGGAAGCCCTGGCAAGGCCTGACCATAACAAGGAAGAACCCATCCAGTGCTGGGAAAAACCATGCTCTCATCCTCCCTGCCTGCATTGCCCCAAAAACCATTATGAACCCCAACAGACCAGGTGAGTGGAGCAGTCCAAGCCCTTTCTCACCTGCACACCAAACCGGCTGGGCACAGGTTCCAGTCCCCCCTCTCTGCTGCCCCCACCCACGGGTGTTTTTGTTGGGCTGGCTGCCCCAGCACCAGTTCTGGGCAGAGTGGGGGGCAAAGGCTGCCAGCAGGGCTGGAAGATGGCTACCCACTCAGCCCTGGGTTTCAAAAGAAACTCGCTGAAGACTCAGTGCCATGAAGGGCCGCAAAAGAGAGAATCCCTGCTGCCACAGCCAGCTTGGGCTGGGAGATGTTGGGCCACGAGATGCTGGGCCCAGGAGCCCTGCGTGGGCTCACCTGCAAAGTGAGTGTAGGCTGTGTCTTGCAGGTAGGTGCCACAGCCAAAGTCAATCAATTTGGCCTGCCCGGTGGCCAGATCAACCAGGATGTTCCCTGGTTTGATGTCGCGGTGCAGGACCCCGCAGCTGGTGCAGTGCCGCACGGCCTCCAGCACCTGGCGGAACAGCTCCCGTGCCTCCTCCTCAGGCAGGAACCGCCGTGCCCGAATGAAACGTTGCAGGTCCTGACACTGCTCTGGCCGCTCCAGCACCATCAAGATGTCCTTGGGGAGCTCAAGCCACTCCAGCAGCTGGACCACACCGGGGAAGCCAGTGGACACCTTGGCCAGCAGCACGATCTCCAGGGGTGCGCTGGTGCCGTCGGGCTGTGGGAGGAGCACGATGCCGTCAGTGGAGCCGATGCCGTGCCGGGGCTTGTGAAGCCCTCAGCCAGCCCGGGATGCTCTGCACCCTGCTCTGGCCCCACGCCCGCTCTCCCTCGGGGCGTCCTGGCGGCTCCCATCGTGCCGGGCGCCAGCTCATCCCCGCCCGGCAGCCCCGGCTGCTGGCCCCGCTCACTCACCAGCTCGCCCCAGTGCAGGACGCGGTTCCGTGGCACCCTTTTGATGGCCACCTGCAAGTCAAGGGGAGCAGCGGGCTCAGCTCGCCGCCTTCCCTGCCCAGCCCCATTCTCTGCCCTCCTTCTCCTCCTCCTCCGCCCCCTCCTCCTCGTCCGCCGCTCACCGGGGCGCCGTCCGAGAGCCGCGTGGCCGCGAAGACGCTGCCGAAGCCGCCGCGCCCCAGCAGCGAACCCAGCCTGTACTGCTCCTTCAGGCCCTGCTGAGCCTGCCCTGCGGGCGGGACGCGGCGGTCAGCGCTCGGCCCGGGGCCAGCAACGGCCCCCGAGCGCCCCTCACCCGCCCCGGGCCGGCCATGCCCAGGCGTTCGCTCCCGGGAACACGGCACGGGAGGCTCGGGGCCGGCGGCCGCGCTGCCGAGAGGCCGAGCTCGGGCCGGGGAAGCCGCAGCGGAAGCGGCGGGAGCGGCCGCGCCGCGTGTGTCCTCCGCGGGTCCCGGGAGGAGCCGGGGCCGGGGCCGGGCTCGGGCCAGGCGGAGCCGAAGGGCGGCGATGCCCGCCCAGCAGCGCCACCGCCAGTACGGCCAGAGCCAGGCGGAGGCGAGACCGCGGCGGGACGGCCGGGGCCGGGCACGGGGCAGCCGGGGGCGGGCCGGGGGCATGGCCCAGCCCGGCAGGGGAGAGGAAGGCAGGGAGAGGAGAGGGACGTCGGGCAAGGGACCCCGAGAGAAGGGTGCCCGACAGCGGGAAAGGGAGAGAAGGAGAAAGAAAGAGAGTGAGTGTTGTAGAATATCTGCTTTTTCTGCCGCTGCTGCTGCCGCCGCTGCTGCTGCCGCTGCTGCAACTGAGGCACCGGGGCCGTTCGTCCCCGTGTCCGTTCCCCGCTCGCCCCACGAGCCCCACGTTCGATCCCCCGCGCCCCGGGGCCAGCCCCTCCGTCTGCCCAAACACGGGAACTTTGCAGCCTTGAGCCCACATGCAGAGCCATGACTCCTGCACTCTGGCACAGCGATCCCCTCGCCTGCTGCTGTGCATTGTCCTTGCTGAGGGTCAAACACTGTCGGGCCACCTTCCCTTGGGGTAGGATTCCTACCTAAGCCCAGCACTGCACTTACATCTCCAGTGTTGCTTTCCAGTAAAAACAGGGGAAGGAAAACTGTGTGTGGCTCATGGGATTTTAGAGTGTCTAGAAATCACCAAGTCACCAGTCTTAGAGGTGAGGTGCATCTGGAATTACTGGGATGGAGAAGTAGTGCAACATGGAAAAGGAGAGCATAGAAATTAACAGAGGAAAACATCTTGGATTGTTTCCTTCATTTTCATTTCCCTTCTGTAAAGCTGTTTCAGTTTTCCAGGAATCTTCTCCTGTCTGCTCTTCCCAATAATCTCTCATGGAGAACAAGGTCAAGCTTCTGTCACAAGATTTGCCACCAGGAAATTATGTCACTGGTGAAATATTCATGATGACTGTTTGTGCTGGTTTAGGGCAAATTTTGGGAGGAAATCTCCAAAAGGGGTCCATCTAGAAAACAAGTTCAAGTGTCCCCTACCCCTACTAGTTCAGGAAAAGAGTTCCCTTGAGAAAAGTGAAAAAAACCCCAGTTTATTAAACAAGTAAAGTATTCGCAAGCATGGAAAATGAATAATATTAAATAAAACCTCTGGCAGTGCTGAAGCGATGGCAAATTCAGAAAGTCCTTTTTGTGGGTTGTAGTTGGCTCACTCGGTCTCTTCTAAGTCCCTCTGGTTCTGGAATGCAGCGTCCCAGAGCTCGGGGGGCCACAGGTGTGAGCTGCCGGTGTTTGTGTGGGTTTTCAGTCCAGAGCAGGTTTAAACAGTTCCAAGAAAAAGGAAAGTCACAGTCCGAGGAACTTCTCTTCCTAAGCTAGCTAAAACCACATTGCTAGACCTGGGCTGTGAAGGCATCGGGAAATTTCCAAATCTGGGCACTGGCGGTCCCAGCAAACACCAGAGCTGGATGGTGCTGGAGCCAGAACCTGCAAATTTCCAAACTTTGGCTTTCTGTGCCAGCAAATCACTGGGCTTGGGCTGTGCCAGCACCAGGAAGTTTTCAGATCTGGGTGCTGGTGCTGCCAGCAAACACCAGATCTGGGTGGTGTCGTTGCCAGCGACAGAAATCTGCCAGATTTGGGCTCTGCTGGCACCAGGAAATTTCCAAATCTGGGTTCTGGTGCAGCAAACACAAGATGTGGGCGGTGCCAGACCCAGTAGCAGGAAGCTGCCACAAGTTTTGGATTTCTGTGCCAGCAAATTGCTGCCCTTGGGCTGTGCCAGAATAGGGAAATGTCCAGATCTGGGCACTGGCAGTGCCAGCAAACAGCCCATTTCAGGCTCCAGGAAGGACTGGATCTGGATGCCATCCTCTTTTATTTCCTTCTTTCCTTCCTTCTTTCTTGGGATCCTGCTGTCAGCAAACTCCAGATTGGGTGGTGCTGGCAAGGGGAAATTGCCAGGTTTTAGCTTTCTTTGCCAGCAAATTGCTGGACATGGGTGGTGCCCGAAGAGGGAAATTGCCAGATGTGGGCACTGGCAGTGCCAGCGCACACCAGATCTGGGTGGGGAATGTGCCAGCACCAGGAAATTGCCAAATGTGAACTTTCAGTGCCAGCATATTGCTGGAATTATGCTGTGCAGGCATCTGAAAAATTCCGGATCTGGACACTGTGGTGTCAGCAAACACAAGATTGGGTTGCTGTAGGTACCAGGTATTTGCAAGGTTTTGGTTTTCTTTGCCAGAAAATTACTAGACTTGGGCTGTGCTGGCAGTGGGAAATTCCCGCATCTGGGCACTGGTGGTGCCAGCCAACACCGGATCTTGGCATTGCCAATGACGGTAGCAGGGAATTGCCAGATTGTGGCTTTCTTTACCAGAAAATCGCTGGACTTGGCTCTGCCAGAACAGGGAAATATCCAGATCTGAGCACTGTCAGTGGCAGCAAACACCAGGTCTGGGCACCTGTACTGGCATCAGGAGACTACCGGCTTTTGGCTTTCTGTGCCAGCAAATTGCTGGACTTGGGCTGTGCCAGCACTGGGAAATTTCCAGATCTGGGCACTTGCGCAGCAAACACCAGACCTGGGTGGTGCTGGTGGCAGCACTGGGAAGCTGCTGGGTTCTGGCTTTCTTTGCCAGAAAATTGCTGCATTTATGTTTTGCTGGCACTGAGAAATTTCCAGATGCTAATTTTGCAGTGCCAGCAAACTGCTGGAATTAGGCTGTGCAGGCATCTGAGACATTCCCGATCTGGGTACTGGCAGTGTCAGCAAACATGAGATCAGTTTGCTGTAGGTACCAGGTCTTTGCTTGGTTTTGGCTTTCTTTGCCAGCAAATTGCTGCACTTGGGCTGTACCAGAATAGGGAAATATAAAGAATTGGGAACTGGCAGTGCCAGCAAAAACCACATTTCAGGAAGGATTTGACCTGGACCTGTTCCCTCCCTGCCTCCCTCCCTCAGCAAGGTGCCAGAGGGGCTGGAGAGCAGCCAGGCAGACAGGGACCTGCAGGGACTGATGGACAGAAGGCTGGACATGAGCCAGCAGTGTGCCCGGGTGGCCAAGAAGGCCAATGGCTCCTGGCCTGGCTCAGGAATGGTGTGGCCAGCAGGAGCAGGGCAGGGATTCTTCCCCTGTTCTCAGCACTGCTTGGGCAGCACCTCAAGTGCTGTGTTCAGATCTGGAGCCCCCAGTTTAGGAAGAACATGGAGGGGCTGGAGCGTGTCCAGAGAAGGACAACAAGGCTGGGGAGGGGTCTGGAGCACAAGAGCTGTGTTAAGTTTCTGAGGAAGCTGAGGTTGTTTATCCTGGAGAAGAGCAGGCTCAGGGGAGAAAAGGCAGTGTATAGGCAGAGGTTGGACTTGATGATCTCCATGGCCTGTTCCAACCTTTCTGGTTCTGGGATTCTCTGAAACCACCCTTGGAGCAGTTGCAGGATGAGCCCTGGGCCTCCTCTTCAGAAGCTCCAGCAGCCCAGGCCCCTCAGCTTCTCCTGCCAGCCCCAAAGCCCATCCTGTCAGTCCTGCAGAGCCTCTGCAGCTCCTCCTCACTGCCCAGAACAGGGAGCCCCAGAGCCAGACACAGCAGCCCAGATGTGCCCCCCTGGCCTGGGGTGCCTCTGGCAAGGGAGCAGCACCAGGCACTGCAGGAGCCTGCAGACAATTCCTGCAGCACTTGTAGGATGATCCTGCTGCCCAAGGGACATTCCCATGGGGCCAAGTCAGGAACTGCAATGGGGAGTGGGGACAGAGAGGAAAGGGCAAAAAGGGATGGGCTGTTTGCAGGGGAGGGAAGAGGGGTGGGCAATAGGAAGAAATTTGCAGCAGGAAGAGGAAAGAAAGCAAAGGTGAAGCCAAGGAAATGCTCAGGGCAGTGTGGGGGTGGCTGCCAGGCAGCCCTGGCTCTGAGCAACAGCATCTGCAGTGGCACAGGAAACTCCCAGCTGATGGGAACAAACTTTCTGGCTGACTGCAGAGGCCAGGACAAAGCTGAGTGGTTTCCCTGGTGTCCCCCAGCCCTTGGTGGCCCCAGGGGCTGATGGCATTTGTGCTCCCCCAGGTTCATGTCCCCACACCAACAGCATGGGGGTGCTCCCGCCTGCTGTGTGCAATGCAAACAGGGGCTGCTGAGCCAGTTCTGCCGTGTCTGTGCCTGCAAGGATGGGGCACCTGTGTGAGCTGAGGGAGAGGCCAGGGCTGCAGAGGGGGGATGTTGTTGGCAGATCCATGAGGACACTCTGGGACGCTGCCCTGGGCTGTGCAGCACACTGGGGATGGATCAGCCCCTGCTCTGCTGCTGCTTCCCATCTCCCCCATGGCCCTTGCAGAGCCCCAGCCGTGCTGTTTGCCTCCAGCCTGCCCACGGCCAGCCTGGGGCTGCTCAAGGGGCTTTTCTGTGCTGAGCATTGGCCTGGCCATGTTCTTGAGAGAGCCTGGTCAAGGAGCCTGGAGCCCCCATGGCCTGTCTTGAGCTGTCAGTGCTGCCCCAGCCATGCCTATGGCCTGTCCCTGCTTCAGCCCCGGCACTGCCACACCCAGGACTGCGCCCGGCCCCGAGAGCACTCAGGCCCTACAGCAACACCAGGGCCACCAGGGCAGCCAAGAGAATCTAGACAGCCCTGGCAGCTTTTGTCTGGGAGCCACCTTTGGATATAAGGAATTTTGGAGGCGGATTCTCAGTTTTTGCCATGGATGTCTGGACTTGAAAGTGTTTTTTTCAATGGGAAGAAAAGAACGGGCCCCCAGTGTTTTGAAGGCAGATGAGGAGTGGCCCCCAAGAGGCCAAGGCCAGCCAGAGCTTCTGTCCTGGCAGGTTTCATATGGGAATAATCCTTGGATATAATCAAATTTGGAGGAGGAATCCCAATTTCAGCCTTGAACCCCTGGAGAAGGACAGTTCCTTCCCACAGGAAGGAATGCAAAGAATTCCAGGGTTTCAGGGGTTGATAAGAAGCAACTCTCAACATGCCAAGGCCAGCTGGACCAGTCAAGCAGCCCCCAGGAGGCCCAGCCACCCAGACCTGTTCCATGTTCTTGGATCCTTGGGGCCCTGCAGCATCAAAATTGCCCCTTGGTTCCATGAGGCCCTGTAGGATCACCACAGATCTTTGTTTCCATGAGGCCCAGTGATATAACAATGGTCTCCTTGCCTCTGCAGTGGCACAGTGGCCCCTTGCTTTCCAAGTGGCCTTGCAGTGTCCAAATGGTTTCCTTCTTGCCATGGGACTGCACAATGCCACAATGGCCCCTTGCTTCCATGAGGTCACAGAGTCTCCAAATGGCCCCTTGGTTCTATTGGGTTCCCTGGGATCACAGTGGCCCTTTGGTTCCAACAGGCCTGGATGTGTTACACTGGCCCCTTTTTCATGGGGACCCACAGTGTCCCAATGGCCCCCTGCTCCCATGAGGCCCTGGGATGTCACAATAGTCTCATCGCTTCCACAAGGCCCTGCTGTTCCACAATGCCCTTGAAGTGTCACAATAGTCCCAGTGGGTTCCCCTGCTGGTTCACAGTGGCCTCTTTTATTTTGTAGTGTAACAATGATATCCTTGGTTCCATGGTCAGAATGGCCCCGTGGTCTCATGGAACCCCACAGCCCCTTATGGAGCTCCACAGCCCCTTAT
Source organism: Melozone crissalis (assembly GCF_028551555.1). NCBI lineage: Eukaryota > Metazoa > Chordata > Aves > Passeriformes > Passerellidae > Melozone > Melozone crissalis. The sequence continues at coordinate 1,926,537 of NW_026535781.1, forward strand.
GGAGCCCCACAGTGTCACTTTGATCCCCTTGAGTCCATAAGGCCCTGCCATGCTACAAGGACCCCTTGGTTATACAAGGCCCTGCAGTGTCACAATGGCCCCTTGGTACCAGTGGTCCTGAAGTGTCCTAATGGTCTCCATGGTTCCATGACACCCCACTACGTCACAATGGACTTTTGGTTCCATGAGCTTTCCTACTGCCAACAACAGTCTCCTTGGTTCCACAGTGTCACAATGGACCCTTTGCTCCATGAGGTTCAGTAGTGTATCATGGACGCCTTGATTCCATGAGGTTGTGCAGTGTCACAATGATCTCCTTGGTTCTGCGGCCCTGCTGTGGCTGCTGTGTAACAATGGATCTGTGGTACCATGAGGTTCCATAGTGTCACCATGGTGCCTTTGGTTCCACAAGGCCTTGCTGGGCCACAATGGCCCCTTGGTTCCATGAGGTTCTGTACTGTCAACAATGATTTCCTTGGTACTGCAGTCACAATGGATCCTTGGTTCCATGAGGGGCCTGGCCTCCCACAGCCCCTCACAGACCCTTATGGCCCCTCATGCCCCCTCACAGCCTCCCACAGCTCGTGGCCCCTCACAGTTCCCCGAGATCCCTCACAGCCTCTCACTGAGGATGCCCTGGAAGAGAGAGAGAGAAACAGCAAGTGTTTCTCACAGCAGCATGTGAGAATTTTTAGGGTATGGTAGGGATGTGATAACTTGTTAAGTATAAACAATCTGCAGGTGGTGTTGTTCTACTTCGTCTTTCTGTTTCTCTATAAAAACTGCACGGTTCTCTTGAATAAAACCTTCTTTCACTCTCTCTACACAACTGCCTCCTGCCTAGTTCTGTGACATTCTCGACTCAACAGTGACACCTCACAGCCCCTCATGGCCCCTCACAACACCTTCCCAGTTCCCCATGGCCCCTCGCGGCCCCTCACGGCCCCTCACACCTCCTCACAGTCCCTCATGGCCCCTCACAGCCCCAGATGCGGGGCTCCTCCCAAAGGAGAAGGTGTTGGGCACTGATTGCTCTCCTTTCATTTCAGTCCTTTCACAGCCACGAGTGCAGAAAGGCTGAAATGGATCCTTTGCCCAGTGTTTCCCTTGGGGTTAACTGCGGGCTGAAGCTCTGTGCTGGCGCTGGCCCGAGCGCCACCATCCCTGCAGCCACCAGGCCTTTGCTGTCCCCCCCGTGTCTGTTCCCTGTCCTCGAGTCCCGCCCGGCTCTGGCAGCAGCAGCAGCCACAGCGCAGGGGGCGCCGGCCCGGCCCAGCCGGGGCTCCCGGCCAGGAGCAGCAGCAGTGCCGGCCCCTTCTCGCCTGCTCCTGCCTCTGCTCCCAAGGGCTTTTTCCAGCTCAGTTCTGGCGCAGAGCAGCCAGCACCCACACACAGCCCTGACTGCTCAGGGCCCGCCTGTGCTCCCCTGAGCCAGCCCTCAGAGGAAGAAAGGATTGGGTTCCAGCACTGTTTCCAGCTCTGTTTGACTCACCCTGAGGTGACAGGAGGAGGTGGCTGGTGCCTCTGCCTTGGGAATTGCAGATTATGGCTGCTCTTGGCCCTCTTCTGCTTGCAACCTGAATTTTATCCATAAAAATGCAAGTGCCTCTTTCAGTTGGTGCTACCCACGGTGCTTTCATGACAGTGAAGTCAGTATTTTTGTCACAGGCATAAAGATCAGCAGATACTGGAATGCTTACCAGCCCCTGAACACTAAGATGAGGGGAATTAAAGCTTCACAGGCCACATTTGCAGGGCTCAAACAGAGCCCTGTTGCTAGCACTGTTGAAATAGAACAAGCTGACAGAGGCTGTCACAGAATTCGCCTCCACAGTGTGGAGTTAAATTAAAAAATCAACTAGGAGAAGCAGAAATCAGAACTTCTAAACTCGCTTCATTGTTCCTTCCCAGCAGCAGGAAACGCAGATGCCCAGAGGTGTTTTCCACTGCTGCTGCCCCCAGTTTGAGCCCAGGCTCTGCCCAGGCCCAGCGGGAACCTGAGCCCAGCCCAGGGAGCTCAGCGCACGCGGGGCCAGGCCCAGAGCCACAGGCACGGCCGCCCATTGTGGGGCAGCGGCGCAGACGGAATGTCCTGTGGCTCAAACCTCCTGCTCCTGCCACACAGCGCCAGTCTTCTCCCCCTCCTCCTCCTCTCCCAACACGGCACAAATTCCAGCTCCAAGAAGGCTTCCCCAGACAGCGCTCCGGCTCCTGTTCCAGTTGAATGTCCCTGCAGAGAAACAGGGAATCTTTCAGCCACTTCCACAAGCTCAGGCTTCGCACTTCATGGGGAATCTGGAATGCAAATGGCCTTGTTAAGAAAGCCAAAGGCCAAGGGAATGGAGTATAGATTACTGATAAAAAATCACCCATCTTCCAGGCAAGGTTTACCAAGGCATTTCCTGCATTTCTTCTTTTCAGATTCTTTCAGTTGGCTGCTCTGGGAAGTCCAGCTTGTACTGGTGCTTATCATGAACTGATTGTGCTCTTGATTTAGGCACCAAGACACCAAATGTGGAATCATCTATATGGAACTGTTATGAATGATCAATCAAAAGCCAAATTATAAAAAATCTGAAAAGATTTCTTTATCTTTTTCTGCTATTAAAACATGGTCTTCAAAACCACCACAGTCAAAGAGACAGTGTCGAGCCCAGGGTTGGTGCGGGGTAAACCTGGATCCCCCCTCTATTGCATCGGACCCTCCACCATTCACGAGAGCCGCTTCTTGCAGGGATGCTTTATACAGTTTATTATGCCTGAGCAAAGAAGTCCCAGTTTCTTTTGTAACTCTGCATATTCATAGTTGGTTCTTTCACTGTGCAGAGCTGGACAATCGCCATTTCCTTGTTGATAGCCAGCACTGATCGGAGTCAGGGAAGTCACGTATTCACACGTATCTTTCTGGCGACTTTGACTATCTTGATCGATGTTATCAACAGGGCAATGATCACTCTCAGGCGTCTTCCGATTGACATGACATGTCTTGGGATAATGGTGATCATCGCACTGGGTGTGTCTATTCTTGGGCTAAAGTGCCGATCGTTATCTGGCCACCTTCAGGAATTTCGGAATTTGAATAGACGCCTGTCTCTCAGGCTGCTTGTGGTCAGAGACTTGTTTGGATTTTGCAATCTTTATGAAATACATGCTTTTATAGCATGAATTATTTCCCAACATATATTACAACATCACTACAATCTCACAGAAGAAGGCAATCATACCGATCACTGTATAGTCAAATTGCCCCCTAATTCTCATAAAGTCCACCTACTCTGCACACCCTTACTTTGTATTTTTGTTTCTCAGTCATCACAGAACTGAGAGCTTCAAGAAAAAGAGAAAGAAATATTAACAGGTATCCCTTAGGTAAGGGAAATACTGGACTGTCAGGAACTAAAAATAGTTGATAGCATCTGTATCAGGCAATTTTTTTTACCCTCTACCAGTGTCCATTTCAGGCATCCTGTTAGCATGACCTAGGATTTTGCAGCTAAATGCAATGGGCTGCAATTTGAGAGGCCTACAAGAAAAAAAACTTATCAGACTTTTCCCCCCCCCCCGAGTGACAGGTGCAAATTACAAAATGAAAGGGCCTACAGAAATATAAAATTTTCTAATTTTAGAAAAATACAGTATTAGCATCAGATTCCAAGGGCATAGAGATATAGGAGCAGCAAGGAAATGCTCCCAGAAATGTTTTCTAGCCTGAAGAGACAAGCTAGCCACAGGAACAAGAGACAGCCACTTCTTTTAAAATGTGTGAATTACTGAATGCAAGAGCCATTGGCCCTTTCAACTTCTGTTTTTAACAAAAAGTAAGCTATTAACTTGTGTTTATGAAGACTTTAGTTGGACTTCAATGTTTTTGAGACAGCTTCTGAGCAAAATACAAAAAAACTACATTACATATTAGTAAATGCAGCATCTAGAATAACAACTAAATAGTCCCTTCTCACAGTTAAATGTTCAGTTCTTCATAAATTGTGATTAAGACCATGAAATGCAGTACCTAATCCAGTTAAATCCCACCTACACCTCAGATTTGCTTGTGTAACTAATATTTTCCACTCCACTCCCTATCCCTTCTCTCACCTCAGTCCTCAAGCTCTCAGCCAGGCACAAGCCAACTTCTCCCCTCAACTGCTGTTAGCAATTACCAAGCACCTGTTGGTAATTGCCTGAGCACCTGCCCCACCCACAGCAGCTGTAGGTCCCTGGCTGCTGGGAGAACAGGTCTGAAGTGCAGACCTGAACACCACCACCCCCTCACAAAAAAAAAAAATTAAAACTTTTCTTAATAATTTGAGACTAGTAAAAGATCAGGACATGGAGGGACTTGTTTATCCCCTTTAGGCCAATCAAGAAAAGGTTTATAGCCTTCTCTGGAAAGGGAAGACTGGGGGTTTTTTCTTGAAGCAGAAGCATGTTTTATCAGCCCAGTTTCCTTCCTCATTTGTTCCTGCTGCCCAGGAGGCCATTCACTAGGCATATATATAAATATCTCTGTCTGAAAACACATCTACAGGAGTGCATGACTTACACTGGTGTGATTTAAAACATAGCTTTTATTGTACAAAAATGCAAAAATCTGTTCTAGGAGAGGCACATCTTGTGGAGCTGTAAGGACCCTGACAGCACATCTGCTACCAAAGCAACAACTCCTGCTCTGCAGTGGCTTAAGCGGGCTGAGATGGAAGTGTTTCTGTGGAGGATTTTATTAAGCGTTGGTTAGCTGAGAAAGGCCATACTGACTTAATGCCACTGGTTAAGCTCGAAAGGGAGGTCAGCAGTCTCTGATTCAGTGACTGCTGACAGGCAAGAATGCCGGATGGCCTTGCTGCAACATGAGGAAAGGGAGGTGAGATTAGTCCTGAATATCTGCAGAATGTAACAGAAGAATAAGCACAAGAATGTAGAAGTAGGTGTAGTTGCTGATATGTAACTAACCAATCCTGAGCTCAACTTTTGCAATATGTATGAAGCTTATTAAGAACTATATTTAACCCGCCATATTCGATCAATAAATTGGACTTGGATGAACCAACTGGTGTCTGGGTCTCCTTCCTCCGACAAATGGTGGAGAATGCGGGCAAAGGCACTCTGAACGTTCGCTCTCTTGGATTATAAATTCTCCACGGTCGGGGAAGTTGGGTGAGAGTCCTTGCAGCCAGGACGGTGCCGGATTTTAAAAGCACCCTTGAGGATCACAAAAGGTATCTCAAGTCTCTACGTGTCGCCGGAGCCTGGAGGGCTGCAACAGCGCGCGCTGATATATAGGTATGGATAGGCAAGCGACATACGATCCCTTCTCCTCATATTTAGAAAGGCGAGGAGTAAAAGGGGTGGATTTAAAAAAGGAATTACCAGGGTTATTAGCTTATGGTTATTCTAAAGGGATTTTTGCTAATTCACATACAGTTCATGAGATAGTAGAGTGGAAAAGGTTTGGGGATATCCTGTGGGATACAGTGTTAGATGATGATAAGTCAGCAAAGAAATTTGGCAAGTTATGGCGGGTGGTATATAATACGTTACTTCAGCAGGTCTCTGAGAGAAAGGCAGCAGAAAGGGCAACAGAAGCTCATAAGAGGAATATAGGGTATGGTCGTGAGGATGATCCCCTGGCACCTTCTGTAACTCAGATACTTATGCCTAAGAGTCCCCAGCAGAGTGGTGTGCAGGATTTTCCTATAGATAGTGTGGAACCGTCTGCACCCTTACTGTTGGGGGAGGAGGGCGAGTTGGATGGTGGAGGTAAGAGCAAGCCAGCTTTGCCTCCGCCGCCAGCTTCAGGCGGGTCGGATGGTGGGGGTGGGAGCAAGCCAGCTGCGCCTCCGCCGCCACCTTTGCCTCCGCCGCTTCCCCCAAGCAGGCCGGCTTCCGGGTGCCACTTCCTCCGCGCGAGTCGTCTCCGGTTTCACTGTCAGCTCCAGCAGCGGGGGGGCCGCTTCCCCCGCGCGAGCCGGCCTCAGCGGAGGGGCCGCTTTCCCCACGCGAGCCGGCCCCTGCTCCACCGCCTTCCCCGTGCGAGAGCTCGGTCTCGGTACCGAAGTGCCAGCAGCATAGCACCCTTAAAGAGCCAGATCCCATCCCAGGGGCACACCATGATCTATGGGGGAGATGGCTAAACAGAGGAGGGAAGCTTGGGCTGCTTTGGCAAAAGAAGTAATGCAAATGGGGGATGGCGAGGCAGTGGAAGTAGCTTCTAATCTTGCATGTCCGGTCACATACACACCACAGTATGATGCACAGGGGAACCTTACACATAATATAGCAGAATATACTCCCTTAGATTGGAAGTTGTTAGCGCAGTTACGTTCTACGGTTAGTCAGTTTGGAGTAAAAAGTGAACCTGTTAGGCAAATGCAAGAGTGTTAGCTACTTTAGGGGCAAATTGGACTATTGAGGAAGCTTTAGAGCGAATGGCATTAATGCCAACAGCTTCACAGGCATTTATAGCAGAAACTTTAAAGGAATTAGGATTAGGGTTACAAAAGCAAGCAGAGTCTACTCAAAATCAGGTGTTAGCTGCTCAGAATCAGGTGTTAGCTGCTCTTGCGCCTCTCCGAAGCGGCTCACTGGCGGACACGCAGAGCTCGAGACCATTCATCAAGTGTTACTGATGCGGCAATGAGGGACATACGCGCCCAGACACAAGTAGCCGCCGTGACATCGGAGACACCAGCTGCCGACGCAACATCGCTGTCACCTCCTGCCTGCAACCAGCAACAGCAGAGAGCCTCGATTTGGATTTATCAGCAGCAGTAGACGTCACACTAATGACGAACCGGCCTGAGAGGATACAAACTGGAGTAAAGGGTCCTCTTATATTAAATGGATAAAGATGTGGAGCATTGTTATTAGGACGTTCTTCAATAACTATGCTGGGATTATTTGTATTACCTGGTGTTATCGATGCGGATTATACAGGGGAAATACAAATCATGGTTTACACCCTTTATCCTCCTATTAGAATAACAAAAGGACAACGCATTGCACAATTAATACCACTATCACAAATGACATCTGGTATACTATCATTTACTGGACAAACGCGGGATGAAAAGGGTTTTGGCTCTACTGGTGTTACACTTTTAACTGTGGATTTACAAAATAGACCAAAACAAAAAGTGGAAATGACCCATGGGCATCAAAGCATAACCCTTTATGGATTATTGGATACAGGAGCTATTACAGCTTTTACAGATGCAGGAAAGAAATCAAGGCGTGCTGCTGTCACCTGGCAAGAAAAAGGACAATGGAAGCATCAACTTCTTACAGCAGATCCTGCAGATAGTTTACAAACTTTGGAATTGTTGGCAGTAGTATGGGCAGTGTCTAATTTACAGGAGCCTTTAAATGTGGTCACAGACTCTATGTATGTTGCCGGAGTAGCCAGACGAATAGAGGAAGCAGCAATTAAGGAAGTGAATAATAAACGATTGTATGAGTTATTGATACAATTAAGGAAAGCTTTACGAGAGAGAAATGCAGTGTATTCTGAGATTCATATTGGGAGTCATAAATGGTCTGAAGGTTTAGGAGAAGGGAATGAACGTGCAGATAAATTGGTTACCTTACCCATTGATAACTCTTGTCCTATTGATAAGCATACATTGGCCAGAGAAGCACATAGTAGATATCATCAAAATGCAAAAGGATTAGCAAAGCACTTTGAGCTGAGTTTGTCAGAAGCTAAGGCTATTGTTAGAGCATGTCCAACATGTAGTTATCATAATGGTAGAATAAGTTTAGGCATTGGAGTTAATCCTCGAGGTTTAGAAATAAATGAGAAATGGAAATGGATGTTACACATATAGTCAGATTTGGTAAAGTTAAGTACGTGCATGTCACTGTAGATACATATAGTCACTACATATGGGCTACGGCTTAGGCCGGGGAAAAAGCTACACATGTTATCAGGCACCTGTTAAGTTGCTTTGCTGTCATGGGAGTCCCAAAGAGTATCAAAACGGATAATGGTCGAGCTTATGTGAGTGCTAGGGTCCAGAAATTGTTGAATCAGTGGTCTGTTAGGCATGTGACAGGTATTCCACACTCTCCTACTGGATAGGCAATAGTGGAAAGAGCAAATGGTACCCTTAAGCAGTATATTGAGAAGCATCAAGATTTAACAGACCCACAATCATGCTTAGCTAAGGTTCTATATGTGATCAATCATTTATGTATTTTTGGGGAAGACGATATCCCTCCTGCAATTAAACATCATCCGAGGTCAGGTCAGGAAATTAAAACTCGACTACAGGATTATGGGAAAAACCTGCAAAAGTATTATACTGGGGTCGGGGATATCTTTGTGTTTCCTCACCTACAGGGCCTTTGTGGGTGCCTGCTAAGTGGACTAAACCTGTTTTTGATGCAGCCTCTGGTGGACTGTCTCACAGAGGAGGACAAGGAGCTACTGGGGAAGAAACTGTTTCTAATCCTACGATCACTACTGTTATAGTTGAAGGGACACTCGAAAGTGTTGGACAGAGCACTGACACGTCAGTATCGGACGGCCCAGGAGCCGATTGGTTTTATTGACTCATTATCAACTTTTCGTTTAACAAATCCAGCAAAGGAACATTGCCTTGACTGTCACGATCCACATTGTGCTGCCTGGATAGCCCTACGTTGTGGGGGTTGTGATAGAACTTTTTGGATAGAACAATCATTATTATGGGATTTGTGGTGTCACATTTGTAAGCACGAGCACACGTGGGGTAAAAGCTGGCAAGATGAATTAAGGAGACAAACAGGGCAAAATGCATATATAGCTTTAAATCTTTATGAGTCTCCTGAACAGAAAATTCTTGCTTATTATCGATGGGAAGTACAATGTGTTGTGAATAGAATTAATGTTCAAGGTAAATCACATATAGTCTCTGTAAGGTGTAGAAAATTAGTACCTTTAACGTAACGTTCTATTGTAGGATCCTTCAGAGGGAATCCTGAAAGAGCACTAGACTGCTGCATTGAAAAGTTGCAAAAAATTAAGTTTGCAAGTAACAGGACCAGTGAAATTAGGAGCAGCAAAACTGAAAACAGATAAGAAAAAGAAGGTAAGATAGGGAACAACCTCATCTAAATAAGGCTATTAGTGATTGCTAATTAGCTTTCTATGATTAGGGCAATTTCACATCTATGGGACCCTGCCTTGTGGGATGCTGTAGCTCCATGGGACCCTGCTTCGTGGCATGCTATAGGTGTTGAAGAACAAGAACAGCCATTACGAGATAAGATACATTTTGTATTAAAGAAGGAGCTTGAATTGGTAGCTGTATATAGTAAGAAAGCTGAAGAGGCTTTGCAATCACCACCATTGAACTGGTTGGATTGGATCACACAGACAAACTTTAATACTGATCCTTTCCTATATACACTTCCTTGTTATGTTTGCAAAAGGGATAATGATAAGTGCTATGCTTGGGTAGCTTTGCATTGTGCTGATTGCAATAAGGTTTATTGGTATTCACAGAGGACAGTAGGAATTTTATGGTGTCACTCTTGTTTTGGGAAGTGGATTCGATATTCTTCCTGGTATAGAGCTCTTGAGCAAAGTACTGGCCTGCCAGGAAGGGCAGGATTAAAGCTTTTTGAGAGTGCAGAACAAGTGGCTATAGCACATATAAGGTGGAAATTACAGCAAGTACTTAGAGAGCTTGAAATTACTACATCCTCACGCATCATAGCAGCTCGCTGTAAAGCTGATTTGCCTTTAAACTTACCTCACGCTATACCTGTAAGCAAGGATGCTGATTTGGAATTAGATCAGTGTATTCAGAAATTGACTCAGCCTTACAATAGACATTCTAACAAACCAGGGAAAAGACAACGAAGAAAGGAAAAACAGAGAAAGCAGAAAGAAGAATGAAGTTTGTTTTTATACTGCTCAATGCTGTAGCAAGTGAAGCAGTAGGAATAACGCATTTTAGTCAGCCAAGAGAGAATTTATGGGTAACACTTGCTAAACAGATTAACCAATCATCGCTTTGTCTTAGTCTTGGAGGAGTTACTAATCTATTTCGAACATGCCTGGTAGGACTTCCGGTTTGGTCTCCAGGAGAATTTTGCGGTTTGATAAATAATCAAACCTTATGTATGTCTAACATGTCAAACATCACATTGCCAGTGCAGCAAGGATATACTGCAGGTCAGAGTGATGGCTATCGCCAATGCTTACTAATCCAATCACTTAACACCTCTTTGCATTCTCCTCCTGAGGAATTGGATCTTTTTGGAAGTGCAAATGCCAGTATGCCTAACACCACAGCTGGCGGATGGTTTAGTTTCAAACCCTTAGATGCCCAGAATTTAAATCAACCTAAAGACACATGGGCCACCTTAGATTCATCCCTGAATTTGAGTGAATTCTCTCCACAGTATTACAGTCAATGTAACGGCACAAACATCACGGCACCAATGAAATTACCTACAGGAATATTTCTAATTTGTGGAGACAGGGCGTGGAATGGTGTACCAGCTAAGCCACAGGGTGGACCCTGTTATTTGGGAAAATTGTCCTTGTTTCACCCTAATGTGTCCTTGCTAATGCAGCTCAGTCAAACATCAAACAGGAAAAAGCGTAGTATACATGACTTGGACTGCAGCCAGATTGGAGATCCAAAGTTTTGGGGTACATTCAGACAAGTAGTAGTTTCAACTATCTTACCAGGAGGACCTGCCAATAAGGCTATGAATTTAGCAAAACAATTAGGGTGCTGGACAAGAAATGAGCTGAACCAGACATCCCAAATTCTGGACATGATGACTGCAGATGTGCAAAGTCTTAACCATGCTGTTTTACAAAATAGAGCTGCTGTAGACTTTTTGCTCTTAGCACAAGGGCATGGATGTGAAGAATTTGAGGGAATGTGTTGTATGAATTTGTCTGATCATTCGGTGTCCATTCATACTAAGATAAAAGAACTACAACAGGGACTTCACAATCTCAAAGAAGAAGAAGGTTTAGGAATTGACGAATGGCTTAAAGGCTTAGGGCTTGGACCATGGCTAAGGAACATTGTGACATATGCTATCGGCTTACTGGGTGTGATCTTAATGTTTTTGCTTATTTTGCCTTGTATTTTTACTTGTATTCAAAACATGGTTAGCCGTATGATAGCAAAAACCTGGCAAACTAATCTCCTTGCTCAAGAAGAAAACAGGGGAAATGTGAAGGATTTTATTAAGAGTTGGTTAGCTGAGAAAGGCGAGTTGGTTAGCTGAGAAAGGCCATACTGACCTAATGCCGCTGGTTAAGCTTGAAAGGGAGGTCAGCAGTCTCTGATTCAGTGACTGCTGACAGGCAAGAATACCGGATGGCCTTGCTGCAACATGAGGAAAGGGAGGTGAGATTAGTCCTGAATATCTGCAGAATGTAACAGAAGAATAAGCACAAGAATGTAGAAGTAGGTGTAGTTGCTGATATGTAACTAACCAAACCTGAGCTCAACTTTTGCAATATGTATGAAGCTTATTAAGAACTATATTTAACCCGCCATATTCGATCAATAAATCGGACTTGGATGAACCAACTGGTGTCTGGGTCTCCTTCCTCCGACAATCATGGAATCACAGAATCGTTTCTGTTGGAAAAGCCCTCTGAGCTCACCCAGCGCAGCCGCTCACCCAGCAGTGCCAAGCCCAGCACTAAACCACGTCCCTGAAGTGCCAAGGCCTGGACACCAGCCCTGAGTGGGACCTGGACAGTAGGCCCTGAGCCAAAGGTGGCCTCTGGATGAACCTTCCAACCAAAGGTTATCTTTGTATTTGCTCCCTAATGAAATATGCATGGTCATTAGCCCTGTAATAGATGTAGCCACTCCTTAGTGAGACATGTATTGACCTTTGTGTATTTAGAAGCCAGACAAGGCCATGAAATCTGACATCTGGCCTTGTTTGGGGCTGAAGGATCAAAGTCACCTCCCTTGGTTTCTCCTTGAGCCCTGGCCAGGCTTTGGGAGGGACCCAAGAGGAGGATGAAAGCAGATGTTGCCACACTAGCAGTGCTGTCAGTTTGTTCATTCAGCACTGTCAGAGCTGGGCCCTCTCCCAGTGGGGTTGGAGCCTCACCTGGGGCTGGAGGCACCTGCAGGAATTCCCAGTGCCCAGGAGTGGCTCTGCAGCCCTTGGCTGTGACAGCTTCCCCAGCTGCTGTGTGGGTCTGGGGGATGGTAAAGGCTGAGGGTAAATGCTGCTGGATCTTTGTTAATCACTGCAGGTAGTCTTTGGTGGGGATGGTTGGGTGCATTACTGAGCGGCTCCTTTTGTGATTCTTTGCTGCTCTGAACTGCAGGAAATGACACTGATTCCTTCAGTTGGAGTCTGTGGCTTTGGTGCTGACCCTGCCCACTGGTAAAACAAAACTGGCACAGTCTGGCCAGATCCCAACAAAATGTCACTTGTTCAATGTAAATGTGAGGAATCAGTCCCATCAGAAATTCCCAGCTGGGAAGCCCTTCCCTGGAATTCCCTGGCTCTGGAGTGGGCTGAGGTCGGAGCCCCGTGTGAGCAGTGGGGCAGTTGGGTAAAAGAAGCTGCACCCCTGGATGGCTTCAAATGCATCCAGAAATTGCATATGGAAAAGGAAAAGACCTTGTGGGTTTGGGCTGACAAAGATGAATTTGTTGAGAGTACATAGGAAACAGCACCTTCAGAAGGAACAATGATTGTTGGAATGCTCCCACATGGAGCAACAGAAGAAGGTTTTCATCTTGAGCTCAGATGGACTTGTGCAAGTGAAAGATCAATATAATAAATAACTATATACATATTTATGGGATAATAAGACCTTTATATTTATATTTATAGATTTATGTAAATATGTCTATATCTGTATCTATCTATATTTTCATATCAATATGTACATATAAAATAATAATAATGTGAAATAATGCTGACAATACTAATTTGGTATCTTTGGCTGCTCAGGGATGTAACACTAAATATCCTACGGAACAGGATTGGCCAGGACCCTAATGTCAGTGGTCAACTTTGTGAGATTGTATACAATGGAAAAAGGAGGAAGGCAGGAAATTGGTTATTTTTACAGGGTTTGCTGATACTGTGATGCAGAATGCTTTGTCCATTCCTGTGAAAAACACAGTGATTTTGTCTGCAGGGTTTTTCATGTACCAGACTATGCACAAGCTGCAGAATTCCTTGAATGGGTGAAGGGGTTGTTAAAAGAGCAGTTGAAAAAATGAGGAGATGGGAACTTTCCCATGGAGAACCCATCTCCCGGATGTGCTCCATGCCCTTCACAATGGCCCACTGGGGAAATAGAAACCCCCTGGCTGTGCACGGCTGCCCCCAATTTGCAAATCCAGCCATGGGCAGTGAGACTTGGGCTGCCTGGGAAATTGTTCTGGCTGTGATGGCCCCTGGCAGGGCCAGCCCAGAGGCTGCAGGGCTGGGCCTTCATGGATTGGAATTAATTAGGAGAAATTCAAAGCAAATGAGAGCTATCAATTCTGAAAGAAGAATTCAGATTCCTCCAGGACACTTTGCTTTGGTAACTGCTCCCTTGGAGCTTGGCCTTGCAAAGTGGTCCTGTCATGGCAGGAGGAATTGATGCAGAATATCAAGGAGAAATTATAGTAATTCTGTAAACAATAATGAACAATATTGGATTATTCAACCCCATGACAGGGTAGCACAATTATCGATTTTGAAATTTTAAGAATGATTGTGAAAAAAGGAGATCCAGCTCCAGTCACCACCGTTTGTGGAGATAAAGGGTTTGGATCCAGCAGCCCTAATAATGGAGCCAGAGTGTTGGTCCAGAGGCCAAATGGCCCTCCCGAGGCAGCTGAAGGAGCAGCTCCTGGGAAAGACAACTCTGAGTCCTGAAACCTGGGCAGGAACAATGGGAATGTGTCCCTGCAGCCAAGGATTCTGTGTGAGAAAAAGGAGATCTGACAGGATATTGTTTTACACATCCTGCCAGACCAGATCTTCTCTGTTTGCCCCAAGGGCCCCTGTGGAAAATGCTCTGATCCACGGGGCTCCATGTGAAGGCTGCTGTGACACTGAGGGACTTGCACAGGAATTCCATCTAGGAGCCTGGGTGCCCCACAGGGACTGGGACCCGGCCCCTTCCAGCCAGAGGGGAAAGGGCCCCCCAAGCCTTGTTAGCCACAGACAGCATGGTAAAGCTGAACAGCAAAGGGCCTGGGGGCATTATTCTGGAATTAAAAAGGTGCCAGCGCCAGGGACAACAGAATTCTTGTTCCTAATTGGAATGAGATTGAGAAAAAAGAACAAAGAATGGTGTCACTAAAGTACTACTGATGTCTGTAAGGTGTACCTTGATAGTCAGCCAGAATCTTTGTCTGCCACAAACACCTCTAGTGTTTCACCAAGGGATTGGTCATCAAAATGTAATGATGGGTTTTGATGGATTGCTGAGCTTCTTTTGTAATTCTTTGCTAATGATGATGTGCTTTGCTGAGCTTATCCTTTTGTAAATCTCTGCAGCTGTGCATGATATAAATGACATAATTCCTTAAGTTGGTGTCTGTGTCTTTGGTAGTGACCTTGCCCACTGGTGAAACAGGGCCCCCTCTTGCCTAAGTGTTCCCTGGGAAGGCAAAAGCCCTCCCTCCAAAATTCCCCCCTTCCTCCCTGTTCCCCCCTTTACACCCTGTGCATGATGTGCTCTGGCCTGGGGTATTCCCGGGGTCAGTTGGGCTCCCCTGTCCTGGCTGTGTCCCTGCCCAGCTCCCCCGCAGCCCCAGCCCCTCCCCAGCGTGGCTGGACGAGGGGCAGGACAGGCCTTGGCTGTGCTGCAGCTCAGCAAGAACAAAACCATCTCTGTGTGCTCAGCCTTGTGCTCAGCACCCGGCCCAGCAGTGTCTCAGTGCCAGGGGCTGTGCCCTCAGTCCCTGCCAGAGGTTTCCATGGCACCTGCCAGGACAGGTGACCCACGTGTCCCCCCAGTGCCGGTTGCCATGGAAACAGTGCCCAGCCCCGCCCCTTTCTGTCTGACTGACCTGGCCTTTGGCCCTGGCAGTGCCGTTGGCTGCTGGTTCCTGGTGCCTGAGTGGCCAGCGCGGCACAGGGCAGGTGGCCATGGCACAGCCCCCAGCAAGGGATCCCCTCTGGCTCTGGGCACTGACACCAGCCCTGAGCAAGGGCCCAGGGCAGCTTTCCATGGCCACCAACATCACAACGGCTCCAGGCATTGGCTGCTATGGCACCAAACCAAGGAACGGGTCACCGTGGGCGTTGCCGTGGCACCAACATATGTCACTGAATTGTACCTGGAACAGCCCTGGCACCGCTTTGTCCTGAGGGCTGCCATGGCAGATGAGGGCAGCAACAGCTGGTGCTCTGCAAGGGCCCTGGGGGAGACGGGAAGGAGCAGCAGAGCAGGGGCTGATCCATCCCCAGTGCACTGCACAGCCCAGGGCAGCGTCCCAGAGCGTCCCGATGGAGCTGCCAACAACATCCCCCCTCTGCAGCCCTGGCCTCTCCCCCAGCTCACACAGGTGCCCCATCCTTGCAGGCACAGACACGGCAGCACTGGCTCAGCAGCCCCTGTTTGCATTGCACACAGCAGGTGGGAGCACCCCCATGCTGTTGCTGTGGGGACATGAACCTGAGGGGGAGCACAAATGCCATCAGCCCCTGGGGCCAGCAAGGGCTGGGGGACACCAGGGAAACCACTCAGCTTTGTCCTGGCCTCTGCAGTCAGCCAGAAAGTTTGTTCCCATCAGCTGGGAGTTTCCTGTGCCACTGCAGATGCTGTTGCTCAGAGCCAGGGCTGCCTGGCAGCCACCCCCAAACAGCCCTGAGCATTTCCTTGGCTTCCCCTTTGCTTTCTTTACTCTTCCTGATACAAATGTCTTCCCATTGCCCACCCCTGTTCCCTCCCCTGCAAACAGCTCATCCATGCTTGCCCTTTCGTCTCTGGCCCCACTCCCCATTGCAGTTCCTGACTTGGCCCCATGGGTGTTGTTATTATATTTCTAGAGTCCCATACTGTTTCTAAAGTCCCATATTTCTCTAGTCCCATACCTCCTCTCCTCGGCGTTTTCCTATAGCTAAAGACCTACACAGCACAGACTCCTCCTTCTTCAGGTTTTTTCCTTCTTAGTCAGGGCACCCACAAGACTCTCCCTGACTGGCCAACCCACCCCCTTTTATCCCAGTTATCTTCACTAGCCACAGCTGCAGCCCAATGAAGGACATCACAGCTGCAGCCCATCGAGAACAACTGGGACTTACTTGGGCAAGGCCTATATACAGACATTCAAGTACAATACAGATATTTTACTAGGACTCAAAAGCCACCTATACTATACATGGGAACGTCCCTTGGGCAGCAGGATCATCCTGCAAGTGCTGCAGGAATTGTCTGCAGGCTCCTGCAGTGCCTGGTGCTGCTCCCTTGCAGAGGCACCCCAGGCCAGGGGGGCACATCTGGGCTGCTGTGTCTGGCTCTGGGGTTCCCTGTTCTGGGCAATAAGGAGGAGCTGCAGAGGCTCTGCAGGACTGACAGGATGGGCTTTGGGGCTGGCAGGAGAAGCTGAGGGACCTGGGCTGCTGGAGCTTCTGAAGAGGAGGCCCAGGGCTCATCCTGCAACTGCTCCAAGGGTGGTTTCAGAGAATCCCAGAATCAGCAAGGCTGGAACAGGCCATGGAGATCATCAAGTCCACCCTGTGCCCTGACACCACCTTGTCTCCCCTGAGCCTCCTCTTCTCCAGGGTAAACAACCCCAGCTCCCTCAGCCACTCCTCACAGACCTTGTGCTCCAGACCCCTCCCCAGCCTTGTTGCCCTTCTCTGGACACGCTCCAGCCCCTCTATATCCTTCCTAAATTGGGGGCACCAGAACTGCAAACAGCACTTGAGGTGCTGCCCAAGCAGTGCTGAGCACAGGGGAAGAATCCCTGCCCTGCTCCTGCTGGCCACACAATTTCTGATCCAGGCCAGGAGCCATTGGCCTTCTTGCCCACCTGGGCACACTGCTGCCTCATGTCCAGCCTGCTGTCCATCACCCCTGCAGGTCCCTTTCTGCCTGGCTGCTGTGCAGCCACTCTGTCCCCAGCCTATAGAGCTGCAGGAGTTGTTGTGTCCAAAATGCAGGACTCAGCACTTGGACTTGTTCAACCTCACATTGTTGGGTTTGGGTCCTAGATCCAGCCTGTCCGGGTCCCTGTGCAGAGCCCCCCTGCCCTCCAGCAGATCCACACTCACACCCACCTTGGTGTCATCTGCAAATTTGCTGATGCTGGACTCAGTCCCCTCATGCAGATCATCAATGCAGACATTGAAATCCATGCTGGCTGGCTCTGACCCCTCGGCCATCCTGTGGGTGCTCTATGATGGCACTCAAGGTGATCTGTTCCAACACCTTGCCGGGCACCTAGGTCAGGCTGACAGGCCTGGAGTTGCCCAGATCCTCCTTCCAGCCCTTCTTGGGGATGAGCTCACATTGGCACCTCCAGTCCTCTGGGACCTCCCTGCTGAGCCAGCACTGATGGTAAATGATGGAGAGCAGCTTGGGGAGCTCATCCACCAGCTCCCTCATCCCCCTGGGAAGGATCCCATCTGGTCCTAGAGACACCTGTGAGCATCTGAGTGGCTCAGCAGGTCTCCAGCTGCTTCCTCCTGGATTCCAGGGGGGCTGTTCTGCTCTCTGTCCCTATCTACCAGGCCAGGAGAACACTTGTTCTGGTTGGAAACTGTCTTATTTTTTAAATTACTCTTACTTTTGAAAGCAAAGAAAGGTTAAGTACCTCAGTCTTTTCCTCATCTTTGGTAACCATATCCCCCACAATAAGAAATGGAGGTTGTCCTCAACCCTTCTTTTGCCATGAATGCATTTATAAGATATATTTTGTTATCCTTCAAAGAAGTGGCCTGATTAAGTCCTAATTAATCTTTCACCTCTCTAATTTTCTTTCTAAATGACCTAGCGATATTCTTAAAAATTTCCTGAGTTTCCTGCCTGTCCTGTGTTGGCTACATGATGATTGTATCATGTAATTCGTATAATGTAATTTGCTCCCTGCCCAGCCAGGCCCGTCCTTTCTCATGCTAACTCAGTTTTGGGCACAGAGGTAAAGGCTGTTGCTGCTCCTTTGAAATTTCTATCTTGAAGGGTGTCCATCCTTCCTGGAATCCTTTGTTTTTAAGGGCTGTTTCCCTTTAAAAAATCAGTACCTGATTCAGTACTCTCCAAATCTGCATCCTGAATAGGCTGAAGTCTGCTCTTAAAAATCCAATGCAGAAGATTTGATGATGCCCCTCCTTTCACAGAATATATAAAACCTCAATAATTTCATGGTCATTGTGCCCCAAACAGCCTCTGACCACCACATCTCCCACCAGCCCTTCTCTGTTTGTGACCAGCAGGAGACAGAGCTTTCCTTGGCAGTGGGAATTGCAGGAAACCTCCCCAAAGTGAAGCTTGGAGAGTTCAGGCTGGATCTGAGGAGAAAGCAAAGTCCCTCGCAGGGCAGAATGTTGGTGCTGGAGGTGTGGCAGCGTGAGGCTGGGCCATGGCCGGGCTCTGTGTGCCAGGAGCCGGCAGCGCTGGGTGCAGGGAGCCCAGGGAGGGCACAGCAACGCTGGGTGAGAAATGCTGGGGCACAGCGAGATGGGCGAGTGCAGCCAGCCAGGGCAGAGGAGCAGCACGCCCAGGGGGCGCAGCCTGCAGGACAGATGGCCAAGGGCTGGGCAGGGCTGGCAGGGCCACAGGCACCCAGGCCTTTGTGCCCTGGGCTCGGGCAGTGCCTCTGGAGGCCCCACAGGAGGAACTTTCCTGGCAGGGGCTGCACTTTGCTTCTCCCTCGGCCTCCCTGGGGAGGCTGGCAGGGGCTGCAGGTTTATGACATTTGTCCTTGCTGCCCCTCACATCCCCCTGGCCCACAAACAGCCCCAAGGCAGCTGTGAGGGACAGGCCCTGCTGGCCCAGGCTGGGCTCAGGGCTTGGCCTTTCTGCTTCCCCCAGCCAGCCCAGGCCTTGCTCAGCATTGCAGTTCCCTGCTCAGAGCCTTTGGCTCCCTGCAATCCTTGCCTCAAGGATCTGCTCTCACCAGGCCCTGGGCAGCCTTTGGCACTCCCTACCCTCACTGGGGCCCAGTGCTGCTCCAAGGGACTTGGAGTTTTGCTGCTGACTCCTTGAGCAGCTTCTTCATCCTTCTCTGAGCGCCTGAGGCTCCTGGACCCAGCCCCAAATCCAGTGTGGGGCTGATTAAAATACAGAAAGCCCTCAGGAGCTCTTTGTAACCCTTCCATTGTCTTTGAGTCTCCAGGGCTTGTGCAGTGACTGGAGTCAGTTTGGAGTTGTCTTCAGGAGGGAGATTCCAGAGTGCACATCATGATTTTTTGTTTTTATTCACGAGTATTTTTTTGTTTTCCAGTTATGAGAAGAGGGGATAGAAGCATTCCCCCAAGAGATCTTTATGCTGAATGACTCCTTAGGAGGTCTGGGCACAGAGAAGAATGAGCCCATTGCAGGCTGAGCCTCTTTGGACAAACTGCTCTTCACCCCCAGCCTCACCATATCTGACATCACCCACCTGGGACTGACATTCCAAAACATATAAAAATTTAAGCAGTTTTCCTTAAAAATATAAATTATTAATAAAAAAATAATAAACATATTATTCTAATTAATATAATATCCTGCACTTTTTAATAATTTTTTAAATCTATACATTTTTAGCAACCAAGTAAATAATTTATCTCTCTGATTGTCTGACCTGGATCTTTTCCCTTTCCTGACACCATCAGGTCATCAACATACTGCAGGATCTGCACTTCATCTTCAGGGACAAATTGTTCCAACAAATTCTCTAAAGCTTGTTCAAAGAGGTTGGGGGAATCCGTGAACCCTTGTGGCAATCAGGTCCACCTTAGCTGTTGTCTCCTTTTTGTACTCGGGTCCTCCCATTCAAAGGCAAAACAATCTCTACATTCCCTTGCTAGAGGATACGCCCAGAAAGCGTCCTTCAAATCTATAACACTATAAATCTATAATCAGGTCAGACAAACTAGCATTAAGCTTTTGAATTTTCTAGGGGAGAAAGGATTAAAAGTTTCCCAAGAAAAACTACAATTTGTGCAATCAAAAGTAACATACCTGGGGCACATAATAGGAGGGGAGTATAAGAAGTTAAGCCATGACAGAATTTCAGACATTTTAGCTCTCCCGGCCCCAAAAACAAAAAGAGATGTGAAAAAACTCCTGGGCCTGTTTGGATATTGCAAGTTATGGTTATATCAATACACACAGAGTGTAAAATTTTTATACAATATATTAGTAGCTCCAGATCCCCTGATTTGGACAGCTGAAGATGACCGACAGTTGGAGAACCTAAAAGGCAAATTGCCTTCTGCCCCGGTCCTAAGCTTACCAGACCTCAGGAAGGGCTTTGACCTGTTTGCGAGTGCGGAAGGGGGTATAGCCTATGGTGTACTAACTCAAGAGTGGGGAGGTTGCAGAAAACCCATGGCTTACATCTCCAAATTGTTAGATCCAGTGGCTAGAGGCTGGCCAGTGTGTACACAAGCAGTAGCAGCAACTGCAATCCTGATAGAGGAGACTCAAAAATGGACCTTACAAGGAAAAGTTGAAGTACATACTCCTCATGACCTTAAGGCGGTACCGAGACAGAAGGCTCAGCAGTGGCTAACTGATGCCAGAATATTAAAGTATGAGATAATACTAATGAACACAGAGGACTTAGAATTTATGACTTCCAATGCCCTCAATCCAGCACAATTCCTAATGGGAGAGCCTATAGAGAATTTAGAACATGATTGCCTTGAATTGGTTAACCTCCAAACAAAAGTAAGAGAAGATTTAGAAGATCAGCCTCTAGCAACTGGAAGAATCTTATTCATAGATGTCTCTTTGAGGGTAGTAGATGGAAAAAGGGCTTCAAGTTATGCTATTACAGATGGAGAAACATTGCAAATTGATGAAAAAGGGAAACTACCCCCAAATTGGTCAGCTCAAAGCTGTGAAATATATGCCCTGAAGAGGGGACTGGACTTACTGGAGGGGGACCGGGGAACCATTTATACACACTCCCAATATGCATATGGGATAGTTCACACAGTTGGGAAATATGGGAGGAATGTGGATATTTAAGTTCAAAAGGAAAAAGCTTAGCCCATGAGAACTTAGAGCAGTGTTAGAAGCTCTACAGAAACCTACAGAAATAGCAGTGGTCCATATAAAGGGGCATCAAAGAGGAGACAGTCTTGAAGTTAGAGGAAACCAACTGGCTGATCAGATAGCAAAAGAAGCAGCTTTAGAACCAGGGGATCCAGTAAAAAATGTTAAAGCAGGAACAACACCTGAAGAAGGAGAAAGAAGAGAAGAACCTGTATTTAGTGAAAAAGAATTGGAGGCTATAAAATATTTAAAGTTACTCCAAGGGCAACGAGGGGAATGGTTAACGTCAGATGGACGGGTGTTTTTGAATAAAGCACTGGCTCGGACAGTGCTAACAGAATTAGATAAATTAACTAATTGGGGAGTTCAAGGACTATGTGATCATTTCTTAAGAAATAACCTATGCATAGGTGTATATGGCCTAGCCAAAGCAATTACAAGAGGGTGTGTCATTTGTCAAAAAGGGAACCAGAAAGTCATAAGAAAAGTAGCACCTGGAGGGAGAGAATTAGCTTTAAGACTTTCCCAAAGCATACAGATAGATTTCACAGAGATGGCCCCAGTGCAAGGATACAAATATTTACTGGTTATAGTAGATCATCTCACCCATTGGATAGAAGCCTTCCCAACCAGAAGGGAAACAACTCAAGTTGTAGCAAAAGTAATCCTAGACAACATTATCCCCAGATATGGAATGGTGAACACAATAGACTCAGACCGAGGTCCACATTTTGTGTCCCAAACATTGCAAAATATAATTGGAGCTTTAGGAATAAAATGGAAATTACAAACTCCGTGGCACCCCCAGAGTTCTGGGAGGGTGGAGCGGATGAACAAAACTCTCAAAAATGTATTATTTAAATTGATTGAAGAAATAAAAATGAATTGGCGAAAGTGTTTGCCCCTAGCGCTTTTGCGCATCAGAACAAGACCTTGGTCTGACATAAGAATTTCACCTTATGAAATGATGTTTGGACTGCCATTCTTGTTAACACCCCATAGCACAGGAGACTATCTGGAAGGGGAAGAGGCTACCAGAAAGTATTTAGAGATAATTGGAAGAACTCTGGAAGGACTTAGAAAAAGAGGATACCTCCCCCAAACTTCCCCTCTTGACACGAAAGTTGAAGACATAACTTAGCCCAGGAGACTGGGTTTTGATAAAATCATGGAATACAGGACCATTAATGCCTAAATTTGAAGGCCCCTTTCAGGTACTCCTCATCACTAATTCGGCTGTGCGGACCAGACAAAAAGGTTGGACTCACATTACAAGAATAAAAGGGCCAGTCTCATCCCCAGGTATAGGACCAGATCTGACATCAGCTTCTCTCTCTGGCATTGGACCAGATTCTGCATCACTCTCATCTCCGGGCACTGGACAGGATTCAACCACATCACAAGTTAATTCATCCGAGTATACTGCGATAAAAAGACCAAAAGATTTAAAGTTGACTCTCAGAAGGAGGAGTCAAAAAGACTGAACTGTATAGAAAAATAATTGGTATTAGAGCCCTAACATAGCTTAAAATGTTTCTAGACAGTTCTGTGTGTAAAATAAGTTTGTAAAAAGTTTAAGACTGTAAATAAGTCATTCTAGTTAAGTTCCCCAATTTGGCTCTAAAGACTCCAGGTTAATCCCCTACAGAGCACTCCACTAAGAGAAACCAAAATTGGTAGAGAAAAGACCAAGAGCAGTTTAACCAGAGAAGCGGGTAGAAGAGACTCTAAAGAGCTTGGAAGCTTCTTCTCAGTAAAATTCCCCAAGAGGCAAGGCCGGGTGGGCAGGCTCTGCAAGATGACCCATACAGGACTCTTGGGAAGGGTAGTAATGATGACTCTGATTGCTGGTGGTGCTCTGGCGAGCCCAGGAGAGCCGGGCAGTGAGTGCTACCAAGCCCTCTATGAGGAGGAAGAAGTGAGCTCCTTGTCTGGAGTCCTCATCAATTCTAACCCTACTTGCGTTAACCTCTCCCAATTGGTCCTTTATCAGAAAAATAAGACAATGCATTAGATGGCCCAGAATACTGCCACTTTTAGGCAGCCACTCCTGGGAGAGTGCCCTATAGGAGAAGCCTGGTTGTGCTTTGAGTGGGATGCTGCTGAAACAAGCTCAGTAGATCTAGTAAAAAGAAAAGAAATTGTAAAAACAGTAAGAAAGATGGTTTGTAACAAGTATTTAGCAGTAAAATATTCAGCTACCCAGGGGATCCCAAGAGATCCAAACAAATTAGAGTCTGTTGAAAAAAAGAAAGAACAAGTGTACCCACTATGAATTATATGAATGTTATGAGTGTACTGAAAAAGAGATAAACTCTTTTGGAAAATGAAAGAACTGTGTAAATATTGGAAATGCCCAACAGAAACTGATGACACATTTCGGGAGAGCTCTAAACACCTGGTTTTGATCTCTAGTACTACAGCATACACTAAATTGTCAGAAGACTGGTCTGGCAGCTGCACAGCTAGAATAATAAAACCAGCTTTCTTCTTATTACCCAAAGAAACTGGATCAAGTTTAGGAGTGCCTATATGCAATGATTTAGGAGAAACCAAACAGAAGAAGCAAAGTGCAATAGAAATAGAGAAAGTCCAAAATTGTAAAGCCAAGTTCAGACCCCAATATCAATGTTAAATAGAATCATCAGGCTCCAGGGAGTATTAAAGATGAAGGATGCAATTATTAGAAACATTTCAAATGAAATAAAAAAAAAATTAGCGTGTGTAAATAACCAAGAACAAACTCTTACACTTGATTCCAGTTGGTGAGATAACCTGTGGATTTTCAATAAGGATGTATGGGAAAAAGTAGCTTTTCTCACTCTGTGTATACATGGAGGATTGCTCTTTTTACTGTGCTTGTTTTCCTGTCCTGGAGTGACGTTATGATGCTTGTATCCCCATTCATCTGTTCTGTGCCTTTAAGACCGACTCTGAAGAGTGGAAGTTTTGTTTGGGTTTCTCTTATCAGGGACACAGAGACGGGCAGTACTTGGGGCTGTTATTCACTTCTTGCTTTCAGCTTGCTGCTTTGCTTGCTTGCTTTTCTGCTCTTGCTTCTGCTCTCGCTTTTGCTTCTGCTTATTAGCTAGTTCTAGCTAAACAGTCCAAATTCCTTCCCGGACTGTTTCTCCTCTCCTGTTGCTGTGACCATCTCGAACCTGCTCCGGACTGGGACCCGGGAACACCGAAGGTTTGGCTGCAGCAGCTGCCCCAGCGCCGGAGGGACTGAGAACAGAGCAACCACCCCCGAAAGAGACTTTCTGATTTTGTCATCTTTCTCAGAGCAGTGTCATCTGGTATTGTTCATTTTGTGTGCTGGGGGGGTGCTGGGCCAGTCAAATAAACAGGTTCTTTCCACCTCTCTCCGAGGAATTTTTTCCCGAACCGGTTGGGGGGAGGGGCCGTGTGGGTTTTGCTTTCTGGAGGATCCTTTGCAGATTTTTTAACAAATTTGCCCTAAACCAGGACAATTAAAATAGTAGCATTGGCCATGCAGACCAACCTAAAGAAACCAAGAAAGGTAACGAAGTTAAGTAACCACGATTACCAGAGTGCGCAAGAAATTTATAATCAATACCAAAAATTAAAGAAATATGAAGCTCATCGGTCAGAAATTGCAAGTTGATGCAAGCTTAAATTTAAGCTTGATCAAAGAAGAAGAGGGGGGACTGTTATAAACAAAATTCTGCCAATTTTTCTGTAAAAAAAAGTTCCAAAAACTAGTCAGACCACTGTTGCTGTGCTGCTAAAGTTTGTTCATATCATAACTTGTTTGTTATGATAATTACAAGTCGTTATCATTAATGGTTCTTTTTTGTATCAGTAAAGGCCCCTGCTGGAGCTAAATTAATGGCTCTTCTCCTGAGAAGGGTGGGGACTTCCCCAAACGGTGAAGAGAAGGGACTGAGACTTGGGAGGGGGTGCATGCAAACTAACTTCAGGACCAGCATTCCATGAGAAGCTACTACTCCAAACTTACTGAAAAGACCCCCAAAACAATGAGCTAACATAAAGTTAGGAAATTAGAGTGATGTGTGAATGTGAGGAGCAGAGTGCTGAGCCTGCAGAGATACTGGAGACCTTTGTAGCCCCTCACCCTGAGCACAAAAGTCATCCTGAAACCAGGACCTGGAGGGGGCGAGGCTGCGAAGATTAACATTTGGCTCCTACGAGGACTGGACCCCCAGCTCTGCTCCTAGTGGATAAAGCTGTGCATATCCTTCTCCTCCTCATCACGCTGGGACAGCCGACGGAGACTGCAGACCCGTCGAGCTGCCCAATTATGAGCTGATCACTTTAATTAAAGGCATTAAAAGGAGAAAAAGTCTCCTGCCATGTTTATTTCATCAGGGAGATAAGACTTCTGTTCCCAGAGATGAAGATGATTTCAGAAATAGATGAAGAGAACCTTTGCTCTTAAACAAGAGAACGTTTGCTCTTAAACAGCTCATCTTTAATATCCCATAAGTTGACATGGCCCATAAACACAGCTGTGGAAAAAGTGGTGATAAAATTGGAGGGACTTGACAATTTCAGATTTTTTAGGCGACTGCTATTTGTGGAATTGAGAGCCACGAGAGAACGGTTTTCTTGTGGAGAAGTCTCCATAGCACAATAGAGAGACTCCTCTCCTTAAGTGAACTGAACAAAACTATTCCAGAGGTGCTAAACTGACTGAAAATTTTACGTTTTGTCTCCTTACATTTTCAGTAAGGAAGAAAAGTTTTTAAGGAGAAGAAGAGTGTTCTGAAAGTTTTGTTCTGATTCTTATTCCTCTTTCTTTTAGTTACCATTGATAAACTTTTCTTATAGCCTTTTATTACTTAATCTTTTAGTCACTATTGTAATTTTTCTTTATACCATTTTAAAGTTTTGAGCCTACTTTGCCTTCCTCCTAATCCTATCTCACAGCAGGAAATGAATAAGTATATTCCAGTGAGTGCACTGGTAATTAGCCAACACTGAACCCATCACAGTAATTAAAGCATTTGCCAAGAAATCTCAAAAGGGCAAACCAAAACCACTACAGAAACCTTCCTGATGAACGGCACAAGAATAGAGGGAAATCGAAGGAGAGCCATGGTTTGTCAGGACTTGCCTGATTCTAATGAGCTCCGTGGTGCATTTGGAGCTGAGCCCTTGAACCTCAGGGCTTGAGAGGAGATTGCACAAACCTTGCCAGGAGTCAGAGTCAGAGGAAGCACCCAAACAGTCTCAAAGCATGAATGGCCCCCACTGAGGTCCATCCCCAACACAGACTCCTCATGGACTCCTTGGAGGAGAGAATTGGAGGCCAGGATGGCACAAAAACCTCTCAGAGAATCAGTGTGGAAAAGAAAATCAAAAGTACCTTAAAAACCTTGAGTATCTCAAGGTATTAATAAGCTCCACTGAGTGTCAGTACAAAACTCTCAAGGGACTCATTAAACCAGATAATTGGGGCCATGATTGCACAAATTTGTCATAGAGTTTGTATGAAATGGGGAAACACCAAGTACCTTAAAGTAACCAAAGTACCTTGAAGCATTAATAACCCCATGGACTCTCATTAATGATAAGGCCTCTACAGGGACTAATTAAAGTACATAATTGGAGGCTGTGACTGCACAATCTTTCTCATAGTCTGTATCAAAAGTAAAACACCAAGTAGCTTAAAAAACTGAAGTACCTTGAAGCATTAATGAGCCCCACTGTCTGTTGTTACTGACAAAGCCTCTCCAGGGACTAATTAAAGTACATAATTGGAGGCTATGATTGCACATCAGTGTTGCTTTTCCAGCCTCCTCAGGGTTGCTCTGACGTTGCCATCTGATCCTGCAGAGCCAGAGCATCCGCTGGGCAGTGCTAGAGCTGAGAGGGGTCTGCAGGGCAGAGCTGAGCCCCCAGGGCTGGGCTGGGCTGGGCTCTGGCAGCACTGGCAGGGCCCAGCCCTGGGCACAGAGAAGCAACTGCTGGCAGGGACAGCTCCAGGCAGCAGAGCCCTGGGCAGGGGGGGAAAGTGCCCCAAGGCTGTGCAGGGATATTTCAAGTCCTCTCCAAACCCAACTATTCCATGGTTACTTTTTGTTACAGATCCCCATGCCAAGACACAGCAAATGTCCAACAGCAGCTCCATCAGGCACTTCCTCCTGCTGGCATTGACAGACATGCGGCAGCTGCAGCTCCTGCACTTCTGCCTCTTGCTGGGCATCTCCCTGGCTGCCCTCCTGGGCAACGGCCTCATCATCAGCGCCGTAGCCTGCGGCCACCACCTGCCCACGCCCATGTTCCTCTTCCTGCTCAACCTGGCCCTCAGTGACCTGGGCTGCATCTGTACCACTGTCCCCAAAGCCATGCACAATTTCCTCTGGGACACCAGGAACATCTCCTACACAGGATGTGCTGCACAGCTCTTTTTCTTTTTGTTCTTCATCTCAGGAGAGCTTTCCCTCCTGACCATCATGTGCTATGACTGTTCCGTGTCCATCTGCAAACCTCTGCACTACGGGACCCTCCTGGGCAGCAGAGCTTGTGCCCACATGGCAGCAGCTGCCTGGGCCAGTGCCTTTCTCACTGCTGCATACAGCCAATACATTTTCCCTGCCCCTGTTCCATGGCAATGCCCTGGGTGTGAGAGTCTGTCAGAATTTTCCCTCATCTGCCTCAGGATCGTCCTTGGGAGACCACTGAAGAGAAGACCCCTCCCGTCTATATCTGGCTCTGAAGGAGAAAAGTCACACGCCACGGGCCCTGAGACCTGAAACCTCAGTGTTGAGCTATTGTTTTCACAGGACTGTTTGCTGCATGCTAGAGAAGGGGGCACCATGCCCCGTTTGCAACAATAGCGGCTCTGGAAGCTGTCCCATCTCTCGGCCTGACTGGACTTCTCCTGAGTTTCAGGTGGTCTCCTACCGAAGACCCTCACCTGTTTTACAACCACCGTGACAGACAGATGGAGATGTGAGAAGCTTCTCCACCAAGGACTGAGACATGAAACTCCTGAAAGGCCCCTCTGCTCCTTCCAAGGACTGGGACTGAAACCCCCAGCCCAGGGGAGGTGTGTGGGGCAGGCAAGCTGACCGAAGCGAGATGTTTGCCTGCAGATTGTGATCACTGAACCAAGAAAACAAGGGCTCTCGCTTACTGCTGAGAACATAGACTACCTGTTACATCTATCAAGCTCATTTACTGCTGAGAACATGGACTACCTGTTACATCTGTTCCCTATTGTATCTGTTTCTCCCCCCCTCACAATTTTCAGTAATAAAAACCTCTGAGTTAGCTAGAGCCTTTGAGATCTCCCCAGCGTAGCAGGCGGACCCTCGGCTGGACTGCACCAAAGGACTTCATCTCTGCGTTGGTAGCTATATCCCCTCTCCCTCCCGCTCTCCCTCTCTCTCTTTCCCTATCTTTTTCTCTCCCTTAATCCCTCTATTGCATTTTTGCTGTGACTATTTCAATAAAATTGCATTTGATTTGATTATCACTGCAAACCCCCTTCTACCGTGTTGGTGTTTTGCACTCTGAGATCATTCCTACGAACCATCAGGTCATCTGTCCACTAGGACGGACCCTGACAGGCCAAAGGCTTTTCCCTCAGGAGGTTGGACTGTCCCTCTCTCTGTGGACTCAATTTCCATTTTGTGGGATGGGAGAAGCCGGCTCTACCTTGGAAAGGTCTGGAATGGTCTCTACACTGCAGTGGGAGCTGCTGGCTCGGTGCATTCCTGGTGTTCTGCTCACCAAAGGCGCTGCTGGGAATTCACCCCAGGAACAGGCAGTGGGAATTTCCTTGTCCAGAAGCTCTGAGGGGTCTTTAACCTTAGAAAATTTAGGAAATGGATTGGAAGTGGAAGCTAAAATCCCTTTGATCCACAGCTGATTCCTCTTCCCATTCTTTTCTTTCCGCTTTTCCCCTTTCCCCCTCCTTTTCCCTCCCCTCTCCTTCTCTTCCCTCTGGAATTTCTCAGATCCTTCATGCACCCCATCCATTCCCAGGGGCCTCCATCTCCAGGATTCTTCTTGCCCAGCTCCTCACAGTGAATTCCCCTGACAGACCCCAAGTCAGGGAATTTTCCCAAATCCTGGTGGAAAATGACTCAATCCCTGTCAGAACAGGAACCCCAGAAATTTTTCCGTGTCATAGGGCCCTTGCTCATCCGTGTTGGCCTGATGGGAATTCTGCTTCATTCTCACGCTTTGCCAGCAGCTCTGCTCTTCCCAATGGAAGATTCCCAGATCCCAGGATCTCCCAGCCTTTGCCAGCAGCTCCGTTTTTCCCAATAGAAGAATTCCAGATCCCGCCCCAGCTGGTGGATGAGATGTTTTCCACACTGCCTCCATTATATCCAGGGAATATTGCACTGGGCTGAGGAGCTTCTTCCCAGCTCCCTGGAAAAGGGGTGGGAGAGGAATTCCATGAGCTTCCACCCACTGAATCCAAAGCTTTTCACATGGTAATTTCCCATAGAATGAAGGAAAAAGAGGCTATTCCATCCTGTATTGGGAAATGCCAGAACCTCCTGCTCTGGGTAGAGCCCCTTCCACATTCTCAAAAAAAGGGATTTATCAGAGGAAGTTGCTCCTGGAATGCTGCTGGGAATGGCTCTCCTCAATTTCCCATCCATCTCTAAAGCTGCCAGAATCAAAGGCAAGGGGGCAGGGAGGACCCTCAGGTGCTGGCTGCCACCTGGGGCTGGGCAGAGCAGGGCTGGGCAATGGCCATCCCTGTGCAGTGAGGCTGGGCCATGACTGGGCCCCACACATGGATGGCCACCCCAACAACATCAGCCACTCCACAATGCACATCACTGTCCCAACAACATCACAATATTTAATCAACAATATAATCAATAATGTTATATCAATTTGTAAAATATCCAGCGAAAGTCAACTTCCATTAACTTATTTCTCACAATACATACCAGTGAAGAACTGTTATTCCTGTTCCCACATCTTTGCCTAAAAGCCCCATAATTTCAAAGTTACAATAGTTCAGAGAGAAGGGGGTCATATTTTCCTTTCCGAGGGAGGTTCCCACCTTGTTCAGCTTCCTTGACAGAGCTGAACAAAGAAACACCATTTCTGCCAGGTTAACCAAAGAGCTGCATTTTTGTCCCAGGAGCAAAGAACCAGGTCCTGTGCCCCCTTGGAACTGGGACGGGCACCAGTAAGCCACCTTAGCGGGAGCACTGGGAGGGGGATTGCAGAGCCACTAAGCACATGGGGGTTAAGAGGAACAAATCTGGTTTTGATTTACGTCTCAACATATGCTACACATGAGGTGGAAAATGACTCTGTGGACTGTACATGTGCTGGGAACCCTGTCCCTGGCTAGGCTTCACATAACAGAGAATCAGGGGAGAGAAAGCTTCAGTGATTGGGCTGTGAGTGACCCCCACTGGCTGGTGGGACAGATGGCCAGGAAAAATGTGTGGGGAAAAATGCCTGGGAAAATCGGGCTCTGGAAGGACCCTTTGCAAATAAAAGCAGCAGACTGTGACACAACAGGAGCGTTTTGCTTTGGGTTTCTTGGAGGGATCAGGGGCTCGCTCAGAGGGTCAGCTTCACCCTCCTTCCCTGTGCGATTCACATTCTCTGAACCTGGGAGAAGTATTGAGAGAAGCAAAGAATGATCCAAACAATTCTTATCTCATTTACTGCTCCTGTGTTCTTTGCAAGTAGAATGAATTGTGGAAGATTGTTTACCTGAAGGGAATTAATAATTGGATTCTGGTGTGAGTGTTTTGATTCACTGACCAGTTGAAACCAGGTGTGTGTGTGTGTGGGGACTGTCGGCTGAAAGTCATGAGACTGTGTGCAGTGGAGTGCAGTTGAGTGCTTGTCAGATTCCGTTTAAATGTAATGTAATATCATATAGAATAATTTAGTATACTAATTATTAGCCTTCTGATAAGATGGAGTCAGATGCATCATTCCTCCTAGTCGTCAGGCAAAAATATCACTGGTACTCCCCCCGCCTCAACTTTTCCTCCCGGTGGTCCTTCTTCCCTGCCTGCATCCATTCTTCCCTGCTTTGCTGCTTCCCCGAGGCAGCTCATTCCTGTTCGTCCTGGATGTTCCTTCATTGCTCCCCAATGGAGCAGATGCTGCCTGCACCCACCCACCGCCTCTGCCGCATTTCCCGTGCTGCCCACAGCACCGAGCCTGCTGCACCTGCCCACTGCAGCCCCAGCCCACAGCAGCCAGCCCAGAGCCACCAGTGCCGCAGCACCAGCCCGCAGCCAGCCCGCAGCAGCCAGCCTGCAGCCATCGCTCGCCCATGCCAGAGACACGCAGGTGCCGTCCTTGGAAATCACGGCCAGCCACTCACAAAAGCCATGTGGGCTCGCCCTGGCTTGCAGCACACACACTCCATCTGCTTAGCTGATGCCCACAGAGCGCCCGGGCTCCTTGCGGTAACGCTGTCCCTGTCTTCTGTTTCTGTCTCTATCCTTTTCCTGTTCTACTCCCTTCTCTTCCCCTTCGGTACAAACGCTTATCCTCCTTTATCAAGAAACTGTTCTCAGATATAATATTGCCACTTTTGTGCTTCATTTTCATCTGAGAAACCTTTCAGCAAAATCTTCCCCGACTCCCCCTTTTACAGCGGGATGGGACAGGGGTAGTGGGAGGGGGAATGGGGAAGCCCTGGGTGTACTGCAAGCACTGTGGGGAGAGAATGGGGCAGTCCCTGAGGGTACTTGGGCACTTGGATGGGGCTGGGGAGCTGTGGGATTTCTGGGCTGTTCAGATGGTCTGGGGAAAAGCCCAAAGATGGCCTTGGGCCCCCGGGTTCGAAAGGACGAGAGGAAGCTTCAGATTTGTTCTCGGTCTTGGTGTTTATTAATTGCTTATCTAAAAGATTTTCTCTTGGCCTGACAGAGTTCTGCTCAGCAGTCAGCCATGGGCACACACTGAAAGCCCCTGGGGCGGTCACCTATCTTTATACCCGGAGTTACGTATACAATATTTATCATTTTTCTCCAATACCCTCTACCCTTATTAACCAGTGTTCCCCTAGTAAGGTCCAATCCTGGAGTGCCAACATCACCACAGAAGATGGAGGCCCAGAGGAGGAAGAAGAAGGAGAAGGGCACGCCCCAATCCCTCCATCTTGCCTCTCTAGACCCCCCTGTACAGGGATCTTAAACCCTGTATCTCACACTCCAATTAACTTGTCCCTTCACCATTCAACCCAGTGAAATCCTCCCGTCCTCATACTGATGTCATCTCCCATGTGGGATCAAAGTCCAGCCACCAGACATTTCTGGCAACATTCCAGGACTCCCGAGCCCCCCAGGGGGGGTCTTGCTCATCCTGCACCCCAGTTCTGAGAGACTGAGATCCCACATCTCCCCCTTCTGTTTGCACCAAAAAGATCTTTTTCGCCATCCGATTCATTGCATGTTTTAAACATGCAAATATGCATGGGACAACAAGTATGAGGACTAGGAGAACTATTAAAACATAAAACCCTATTTTTAAGATTCCTCTCCAAATGGGAGAGATGTCAAAGAATTCTGCCAATTGATCGATCCATGATCCTGTGATCTCACCAAGCTTATTTATGCTGTCCTTTATATTTTTGATATTTTCATGAATTGACTTTGAATGATCTGAGAGATTCATGCAGCACATCCCTTCGAACTCTTCACACCCATGTCCATGAGCGAGCAATAGATAATCGATTGCTGCTCTATTTTGAAGAGTCGCCTGTCTCACACTACCGACGTCTTTTAACATGTCATCCAATGTGACAGACACAGACCGCGCATGTTTGCTCAACCAACAACCCATGCGGTCGATCTGAGTCAAGGCCACCCCCGATGCTGTCTGAGGTGAGAAGATTGCTGTAGCAATACTCGTTTTCTTGTCCCAAGAAAACATTTCATCATTGCAATCTGCTGCATATTGCTGTATTGATCTTTTTTCTCTGTGCCTTCCCTCTCTTAACATGTTCAAATCAGGCGATAGCATTGAAATTTCCCCAATGCTGCATGGACCTCCCGTGGCATAAGCAGGAATGCCGTGCCAAATTCTGTCCCCGCAAATTAAGAACAGACCCCGCGGCAATTGCACCGGAACTTGGATCGATCCTTTGGTAGTTCTCTTTGTATATTTACACCAAGCTGAGGCATTCTTATAAAATTCATGAGTGGGAGTTAAATCAATAGTTTTCGCCTTTGTGTCTTTTGGAGCCTCAAACTGCATGCAGAGTCTCATTGTCATGGACCCAAAAATCTCCAATTCCTGAGGTTCTGTAGAAGCCACAGGAAGCAGGTGTGTCCAAGCACACCACTCTTTTATAGGATTTTTAATGACCTGCGAAATGTTAATTGCAGAGTGCCCTGGAACTGGCCATTGGTCCACTGGCAATCCAACCATGCATGCTGAAAACGGTTTACCTGGTCTTGAATGTGTCAGGCAGATGCTGTCTAAATTCGCTGCCCGAGCTAAAGCCTCCCATACATTTTGCCTTGGTTGACTAACAGGTAAATCTCCCCCACTGCTTACTGCAATGAATGAAAGAACGATGCACATAAGCATCATGAAACCCATTACTTCGCTTTTGTGTGAAAACCCCCCAGAGTCCTTGGTTTCTTTTTTATTTCTCTTCTGGGTCGTTTTTCGCAGTCTGAGTCTCGACTTCTGTCTGAGTACTCGTCTCTCTGCTTCTTGGATCAGCATTCTCGTGTTCTCGCGTTCGGAATGGCTTCACGTGCCGCGCTGACACCCACTTCAGACCTCGATCTGTGGAGATACAAGCGAAACCCTTTCCCCAAGTGATTAGTCTGAAAGGACCCTCTATTTGTCCGGTCTCTGGGTTCCTGACCAAAACCAAAGGATCTCCCTTTAGCTTTGCCTGTGTGTTGTTTAGAAAATATCTCACGATCGGTGGATCAGATGGATAATCCCTTTGTTGTGTTAACATTGTCTTCTTCGAGGTGCTTCTCTTTTTATATATTGTTGGAAAAAATTGCTGCATTGTTGCAGTCTCGCCACGAGATGGCGCTGTGGCTCCGCCGAGCCGACCCGGCATGTCGTGCACTTCTGCCCTCCTGCCACTAGGTGGCGCTGTCACCGGCCTCCCTGGCTCGGATGACGGTGCAATCTCGACTACCCCACTTCCTCTTCCGGCTCGGCGTCTCCCATGAAGGGAAGGAACTGAAACTCCGAGGCTCGGGACCAAAGGCGCCAGATCTGGAGACGGAGTGGAGCCCTGGGACGTAGAATCCCTAGCACGGCCCCTCCTCACCCGCGACGTCACAGGGGACCGGGCTCGGGCCCGCCCGCGTCTTACTCTCTGCGCGTGCGTACTCTCTGAGCTACTTCCGGTGTCCCCCAAGGTGACGTCATCATCGTCTCCCCCCTGTTTCACCTCCGAGGTTCCCGCCCCTCGGTCTGTCCCGGAATCCGACCCCTCCTCCTCTGACGTTGTGTTCGCCTCTGCCGCCGGCACCCCGGCTCTACCCGCGATTCGAGCTGACCGTCGCACCGGCTCTGACGTCACACCCGCGCGCCTCCTGCGTCCCGCCGCGGCGGCCCTCTGAGGCTGCAAATTTTCCCTCAGCCCGCCTTCCGCGTTCGCGTGTGAGTCTACACCCCGGTTTTTGCGAGTTTCGCCCTCCGCGCGCGTTTCCTCATCCTCACCCGCGCTGCTCGCGTTTGCCGCCGCCGCCGCGTCGCCGCTTTCACCGCGAACAGGCCCCCCCCCCGATCCTTTATCTTCCTGCTCCCCCCCTTCTGCTCCTGACTCCTCCACACTCTCTGGAGTTTCAGGACGCCCTTGGGGTTTGTTGCATTTTTTGATCGGGGGTTTTAATATTTTTTCCCACTCTCTTTTTTCGAGAGCCCTTTCCCCCTGGCCTTTCAAAGACAGAGCAATTTTTTTCCCGGAGCTCTGCCGCTCCGCCCCCTTCTCTGAGGGTACCGCAGCTTCTCGCTGCTTTTCCAGCCTTTTAGACTGGACTGAAATACCTTGTAACATGATTCTTGCCGGCGAGAGTAGCTTTAACGCTGTCTCATCTTTTTTTGTTGCTAAAATATATAAATGCCTATTAATCTCTTGCCAAAACCCGACTTCGAACAACAGACAAGTCTCTGCAAGTGGGTAATTGAGCCTTGCCCATAATAACAGCTGTTTTAATTCTTTCTTTGGGATCCCTTCTGTATATAATTCTGCTACACTTTGTAAGGTGGATAAGATTTCCCGTTGTTCTTGGGAGAGTGAGGCCCCCATAGTATTATTTTGGCCTTCTTACCGAATCTGTCGTCAGGGTGGTCTGGAGGCCCTTGTTCTCCGTCCAGCAGATCACGAGGGATGGATCAGAGGCGCCTTTCTGGTCCCAGTCCAGGCCGCTCTGCTACGAGCTGTCTTCAGCAGAAGCTGAGAGATGGGATTTCTCAGTGACTGCTGATTTTTGCAGCTTCTCCCGGCCGGTTTTTTCTTTTTCTTCTTTCTTTCTTCAGGCTTCCCTCCTCTGGAGTTATCAGTGCTGTTCTCTTGGCTCTTCAGCTCTTCAGGGCTTTCCCCCCCCCGAAAGGTTTGGTGGGAGATAGCCCACCCAGGGACGCCAATTGTGGGATTTCTGGGCTGTTCAGATGGTCTGGGGAAAAGCCCAAAGATGGCCTTGGGCCCCCGGGTTCGAAAGGACGAGAGGAAGCTTCAGATTTGTTCTCGGTCTTGGTGTTTATTAATTGCTTATCTAAAAGATTTTCTCTTGGCCTGACAGAGTTCTGCTCAGCAGTCAGCCATGGGCACACACTGAAAGCCCCTGGGGCGGTCACCTATCTTTATACCCGGAGTTACGTATACAATATTTATCATTTTTCTCCAATACCCTCTACCCTTATTAACCAGTGTTCCCCTAGTAAGGTCCAATCCTGGAGTGCCAACATCACCACAGAAGATGGAGGCCCAGAGGAGGAAGAAGAAGGAGAAGGGCACGCCCCAATCCCTCCATCTTGCCTCTCTAGACCCCCCTGTACAGGGATCTTAAACCCTGTATCTCACACTCCAATTAACTTGTCCCTTCACCGTTCACCCCAGTGAAATCCTCCCGTCCTCATACTGATGTCATCTCCCATGTGGGATCAAAGTCCAGCCACCAGACATTTCTGGCAACATTCCAGGACTCCCGAGCCCCCCAGGGGGGGTCTTGCTCATCCTGCACCCCAGTTCTGAGAGACTGAGATCCCACAGGGAGCCCCTGCAGGTAGCAGCAAAGGGATGGGGGAACCCTTGGGGGTACTGGGAGAGGAAATGGGGAGTACAGGGTGCCCTGTGTAGCCTCCCCCTGACTCATGACCACCTCCCTTGGAAGGATGGGCAACCACAGGAGGCATGGAGGGAGCACCCCCAGTGTCACCCAGTTCCTCCCACTTCCCAGAGCATCACAACTTTTGGTGTAGATTTTCATAGATGTCACTGGGTTCCCACGGTTGCCTGTGCAGCTCCATGTACGTTGCCTGAGGATCCTCCACTGGGAGTGCCAGGGGGTCTAGGGGGGGCCTGTGGGAATAAGGGGGTGTGTGGAAGGGGATGGGAGGTGCTGGGAGTTTGGGTAAAAGGTGTATCATGGCTGGAGGCTGCACTCACCTTTCCTGGTGCTTCCTGGCATCTGCAAAGGAAAACTGGAGGGGTGAGTTTGGAGACCCAGGGGCTCCCATCCACCCTTGGGAATGCTGAACCACCACCAGACACACAATTCCTCCCAGGGTCCCCCAGTATCCCTGATGCACCCCCAGTATCCCTGACCCACGCCACTTGCACCAACACCCTGAGCTCCCAGAACCCCGTGCCTGGCAGGGAGGGGGACCCCTGATAGAACCCCCAACATCCCTGCAGGACCCTCCAACAGCTCCCAGGGCTCTGAGCCATGGTCACTGGGGGCTCAGCCCCTCCCAAGTCAGGGGCTGTGTGTGCAGCCCTATGGCCCTCTTCTCTGGGGGCCTTCCCACTGATCTCCAGGACCCCTGTTCCCCTATTGTCACCTACCCAGGCAGTGCGAGTGGTACCAAGCCACAATGACACCCATAAGCAGGAGCAGGAACAAAAAGGCCCCACTCACCCCTGAGGCCGCTGCAAGTAACAGAGGGAGACACATCAGGCTCATCCATCACCCCAGGGGTCCTGCACTCCCTGGTGACACTGTGTGACCCCACCTGTGTCCCTGTGTGTCCCTGTGTCCCGTGGTGTCAGCTCCAGGACACCGGGTGTGATGGTGGCATTGTCCACAGGCACTGCGGGGACACAGACAGGGCTGAGGCCACAGCGAGGGGCTGGCAGCCAGTGTGAGGGGATAGGGAGGGAGGGGATGGGTGTGGTGGGAGATGTCAGGAATGGGGTCACACCACAGAGGGGAGAGGGGACACTGGGCAGAGGGACCCAACAATGTGTCTGGGGGACATGGAGGTGCCCAACCAGAGCGCTCAAGGAGGCTGTGGGGGCTCCCAGTGCCCATCCCCGCTTTCACTGCACACCGTGACGTGGAGCCGGGCGCTGCTCTTCAGCACGGCCCCCCCCTCAGAGCGCACCTGGCAGCTGTAATTCCAAGAGTGGGAGACCCCCACGGTGGGCACCAGCAGATGTGGGGACCCCTGTGGGCCCCCCATCACCTGCCCGTCCCAATAGAACATGTGCAGGAGGGGGGCTCGGGGCCACAGGGGGCTGGGGGTGCTGAGGCAGCTGAGAGTCAGGGGGGACCACAGAGTGGGTTTGGGGGAATCCTCCAGCACTTGCACAGGGAAGAGTTCAGGGAAGGAGAGGGGAGGTGAGGACTGTCACTCTGAGTCTGCTGGGAGGTATTTTTGGGGGTATGAGGAGATTGGAGTTCCAGCCATGGGGGTGCTCACCATGCACTGTCACTGTCACTGGTGCTGACCGTGATGGCCAGGACCTCAGAAAGCCCTCGCAGAGGTAGTGGCCGCTGTGGTGCTGCTGCAGGGGTTGCAGGGACAGCTCGGTCCCTCTGAGGGACTCTGTCAGGTCCTTCTTGTCCTGGTAAAATCGCATCCTGGGTACTGGGCTGTTCCACCGGCCCCGGCAGCGCAGTGTCACTGTGTCCCCCTCCAGCAGTGCCCATGCTGGCATCTGCAGCACCAGCTCGTCTGTAGGACAGGAGACTACCATCTCACTGAGGGGTTTGAGAGAGGTCCTAGGTGGGTCCCCACGGCACCGAGGACATCTGGGTGCACTGAGGTGCACTGGGGTGCAATGGGATTTCCCTGTGTGCAGGGCACAGGCTCTCGCCATGCGGGGGGTGTGAGGCCACCTACGAAATGGAGCCCACCCAGACCTATCGAGGGCCACCGTGATGAGTTAAGATTCCCCCTTACCATCTACGACTCTCACGGGGGGGCTGCGCCCACTGCCAGGCCTGTCACATGTGTAGGTGCCACTCTCGGTGACATTGAGGTGGTCGCATTCCACCTGCCCCCAGTGCTTCCTGTCCTTGTACCAGGTGGTGGCACCAATGGTCCCCGAGCCCTGACAGGTCAGTGTCACCCGGTCCCACAGCACCGCCGGCCTCCAGGGGGGCTCCACGAGGAGCTGGGTGGTCTGGGCACCTGTGGGTGACAGGAGACACCAGCCTGCCAGGCCCAGTGTGGGACTGGGGACAGCAGGGTGGGGACATGGCATCCCCAAGGACTCACCAGTGAGGCCAAGGGTCTGGGCTGGAAGGCAGAAGGGACATGGCTCAGTGGGGGTGGCACCATGGGGACAGAGGCACAGGGGTAGGGGGGGTGGGGGGCTGTCCCCACCTGTCCTTGTATGACATGGACTCCTTGTGGACAGGGACACTGCAACCACCCCTTGCTCAGGCAGGACATAGGGACACTGTGGACACCTCTGAACTGAGGATGCCACGGCCACCCTGTGCTGGCACAGGTCACCCCCACCAGCCCCATGATGCCTCCCCAAACCCTTGTCCCGCCTTTTTTGTCCCCATGTTCCTGTCCCCCTTCTCCTGTCCCCATGACCACTCCACGACCCCAGCAGACCCCATGCTTTGGCTCTGCTGGCATTGAGGACATCAGGGGACCCCACAGCCCCTCTGTGCCCCCTCCCCTCCCCATCCCTGGGGTGTCAGGCCCGTGCCCAGGGCACTCCACGCCACGCCACAGGAGCAGTGCCACCTTCCCGGCCATCCCGGTGTCCCCCGCCATGTGCACTGGCTGTCACTCGCTGCAGGGGGTGGCTGTCCCCTGGGTGGTTGCTCTTCAGCCAAAGGGGAAAGAAGCGAGGTCAGGTCTCATCCCCATGCTTAGGTGGCCCTTGGTGGGGGCAGGATGGTCACAAGCTGGGCACAGGCTGTGAGCAGGGCGGGGACAGGATGGGGACAAGCCTGGGTGGGACAAGGTGGGACATGGGGTTCCCAGGACTGGGGGGCTCAGGGCCTTTGGGGGACATGGACATGACTGTCCAGGGGAATGGGGGGTCCCTGGGAATAGGGGTGCTGATGAGGGGGAATCACTGGGGATTCACTGGGCATGGGGGGGCCATGGGAATGGGGGTCGTCCGGGCTGAAGGGACTCAGGGATGGGAGTGCCAGGGGAACGTGGGCTCCAGGGATTTGGGGTCATGAGGTGGGGATGCTGGGGAAATGAGGGATCCCGTGGGAATAGGGGTTCCTTAGAGAATCAAGGTCCTGGGGAAAGGGGCCTTTCAGGGGTTGGAATGAACAGGAGAGGGTTCCTTGAGAATCGGGTGCTGGGACATGGAGGTCCTGGGGAATGGGAGTACAAGGATGGGAGGCCCAGGGGAGGGCGGATGGAAGGAATCGGGGTCCCATGATTGGGATCCCTGGGGAATGAGGGTGCCAGGAATGGGCAGTGGCTTGGTGAGCCCGTGGGTCAAAGCTCCTTCCCTGGCTGGATCAGATTTTGAGGTGGCCCAGGGCTCAGCAAAGTCCCCCCAGGGTGCTTGTGGTTTGGGAGGGTGAGACAGAGTAAAGATCCATTCTGAATTAAGTGAAGTGCCTAAGAAAGGTGAAAAGTCTGTGAGGCCAAAGCTGAAGGAAAAACTCGCATGCCAGACAACAAGGAGACAGAGAAAGAAAAACAGAAAGACCACAAGGTCCATTTGCCCCCGACTTAGAAATTCCTTTGATAAAGAAGAACTAGTGCTAAATGTCACACAGAATGAATATGTATGAACTTATTGTGAAACTGTATGCATATGCATTTGGAAGGGGGATAAAAGACGACCCGAGGTCTTCAGAGGCACAAATGCCTTTTTGGGGGGCTTGCGTCTGGCGCGTCGTAATAAAAGCATACCGAGCTTTACAACTTTTACAAAGTTGTGAGGTTTCTTCTTTTCTCCGCAAAACAAGGGTCATGGCAGGGAGATTCTGACAGGGTCTGGGTCTGTGTTCCCCCAGCCCCCAAGGGCTTTTTCCCCTCTTTATTTCCATTTCCATTATTTTGCCTCTCAATTTCACAAGACCCCAGTTCATCCCTTCATGATCCTGGGGGGCACCTGAGCAGGGAACAGATTGAGGGAAGCCCAGTGTGGGGGAAGCTGAGTTGAAGGGTCTGCAGGGAGGGCTGGGGAGGCTGTGGGGGATGTGGGTGTCTGACAGTGCCCCCCCAACAATTTCTCTTTCCTGCACAGAAGAAGGAAGAGGCCTTTTGTGCTGAGTGTCACACGGGGGAGGGCAGATTCTGTCCTGGGAGGGCACAACCAGGGGGTACCTGTCCTGGGGGAACCCTATTCCAGGGGCGACACATGCTGGACAAGGGACTCCTGTCCTGGTGCATGGCAGCTCCGGGGGGGTCCAGACTTCTCCATTCTTGCTCGTCCCCTGCAGGATCTGAGCCGGCAAGAGCCGCTGGGGAATGGAGCCCTGGGCAGGAAGGAGCTCCCAAACTCCTGCTCTGTGAAGCCAGTGGCCATCCAAGCGTGGGGCTCAGCCATGGCCCAGCCGCACTGCACAGGGATGGCCATTGCCCAGCCCTGCTCTGGCCAGCCCAGGTGGCAGCCAGCACCTGAGGGTCCCCCCTGCCCCCTTGGCTTTGATTCTGGCAGCTTTAGAGCTGCTGCAGAGGTGAGAATTGTGTGGGTGGAAAAAGGCCTGCCTGTGGTTTGCTCAGCTCTTCAAGAAGCACAAAACCCAAAGGGAGCCGAAGCAGAGGCTCTTGGAGGGCCTTTGATGGTTTTCAGAGCAGGGCTGGCTGCAAACTGCCGCTGCAGGGGGACATGTGGGGGAACCAGTCCAGAAATGCAGCAATATATAATTTTGTACCTGTCCCCAAGACACTGAGATAGCCCAAGAACAACTGCAAATCCCACACCAGTCTGCTCAACAACCTGACCTGAACCCTCCTCCTCCTCCCTGCCTGGCTGTGGATGGACAGTGGCCGGATGCCCCGCACCCACCACAGCCTCTCTCTCACTGCTCTCCACACCTGGATGGGGAGAGAAAATTGAGCAAAGGCTTCCTGGGTTGAGACAAGGACTAGGAGAGATCACTCATCAAATCCTGTCACGGGTAAAACTGCTTATGATTTAGAGATATGAATTGAATTTATTGATGATAAAATCAGAGTAGGATAAGAAGAAGGTAAATAAATCCTCCAGTACACCTTTTCTCTGTTATGAAGGACTATGTAGTCATTGGCTTTCACTATTATATTGGTTATTGCAAATTATTCTGATATAATGCACTTTCTAGTCACTTTTTAACTGTTTTGATACACTAAAAATTGTCAGCCTTTTTACCCTAATCTCAGTGTAGAAAATATATTTTAATGTGATAAATATTTTATAGTTTAGTGTAGGAAACGCATTCTGTGCTGTTCTTGTGAGCCGGCAAAGGCTTCCTGATTATAAGGAAAGTCCTCTATCTCTCCTGAGGAAGACACAATGGTTGTCATCATGGAGACACGATGAAGGAGAGAAAGACAAGAGATACAGACTCTAGCTGGCTTACAGAATGATGTAGCTCCTTGGTCACTCACTGAGAACTTTGTTTCTCTCTTATGACCTACGGGCACTGAATGTGTCTCAAGTAAATGTAAATATCTTGAAAAACTATAAAAGCAACATGTTGCTCTAATAAATCTCTCTTTCACACCCTTCTGATGGAGTTGTGGTGTTTTGCTCTGTGTCGCGCTCTATAGCCACATCTGGTGCCTGTCCCCCTTGACTGCAACTGGACTGTAAAAAATGGAAAGAAAAAAGAGAGAAAAAAGGTGAAGGGTACCCTAAAACTGAGTGAAGGCAGCAAGGATGCTGCAGAGGTCCAGACCTAATTCAAACATCTGATTCGAGGTGAATAATTGGGAAAAATAATGGGACATAATTTATCAAACAAGGAAAGGACTATTTTGTCCACATGGAAATCTTTATTGAAAAGGAAAAATGTTAAAGCTTCTGATTATGCTCTTTGTAGCTTACTGATATGGTGTAAATCACAGGACTTTGAAGCTG
Organism: Melozone crissalis; assembly: GCF_028551555.1. NCBI lineage: Eukaryota > Metazoa > Chordata > Aves > Passeriformes > Passerellidae > Melozone > Melozone crissalis. The sequence continues at coordinate 1,969,100 of NW_026535781.1, forward strand.
ATGCCGACAATGCCTTCAGTGTCTGGGCATGGAAAGAGGTTTGGAAGAGACTATGGGAAGTGATATCTAAGGGGGATAAGACGGTTGTCCATTTGGCTACTACCTGGAGACTGTTGCATGAGGCATTGAAGGAATGGAAAGCAGAATAAGATAGCGAGGAGGAACTGGAGGAGCAGGAATTAGAGCAAGAAACTGAAGTAGAGGAACAGGTGGAAGATGAGGCTGAGCCTGTCAATGTATCTCCCCCTGAGGAGGCTGCTGCAGCTGTTGTGGAGGTTCCCCCAGGGTTTGCTATTGTGAGAATCAAACGGCAGGCTAAGACTGTTTCTTGGTATTTATCTCCAGAAGACCATGTTAAACCTGTGCATAGTTCACCTGCTCAGCCGTTAATTGAACTGAGTACAAAACCAAAGTATCTTACGCCTGCACAGCAGTTAGCAAAAATGAAGTTACAGAAGTGAAGTGAAAAACAGGCTGGGTCATTGGCCCTTTTGTCTCCCCCTGGGCCATCTGCTCCCCCCTCACCCTCCCCTTGGTCGGCTGCTCCAGCCCCTGCTTTCCCTTGAGCCATCCACCCCTTCTCTGCCCTCCTTCGAGTCATCTGCCTCTGCTCAGTCCCCTGTTGCACCGTCTGCCCTCCTCCTCCCTCCTGAACTGGTTGAAAAATTCAATCCTTAACATTGTGTCCTTCTTTGTCTAGTGATAGTTCTGACAATGAACTGCCAGTTGAAAGTACACCTAAAAAGACGCAGGAATTTGTTAGACCTCGTAGCAGATCCAGGCCAGCTGTTTCTTGTGCTCTGCCTCCCTGCCAGGTGGCTGTGACTCCTTTACACTCTTTACAATTTTGGGAGCATGTGAGAATGAAAGCAGCTGAAGTGGGAGATTGGAATTTGTTAGAGAAAATAGGTCCACCTAAAAGGATGGAGATGGCTGCTGCTGCTGCTGCTTCTGGTGGGCTTGTGGCTTTTCCTGTTTTCAAAGCTGCTCCTAATTCAGGACAAGATAGTCATCAGGTTTTTGCATGGAGGGTTGTACAGGACTTTCAGTCAAAAGTAGATCAGTATGGTGTTAACTCTTCACAGGTGATGCAAGTGATTCGTGTTTTAAATGCTGATGTACTCGCCCCTTATGATATTGTTCACCTTTCTAGGATTCTGTTTCAGCCAGTGCAGTATGGTGTGTCTCAAGCTACCTGAAAACAAATGGTTGAAAGAATAGCATTGGACAACATGCAGTTACCTCAGCATGATCTACGTCATGCTGTGGGAGTTGATGCCTTGCTGGGCAATGGACCATTCTCTAACCTGTATTTACAGGCAAGATGGGACCCCCTGGTTCTGGCACAGGCCCAGCAGCTGGGTATGAGTGCCTTACTTAAAACAATGGCGATGGCAGGTCCTAAAACAAGGTATATTACCATCCAGCAAGGGGTGAAGGAACTTTTTCTGCAGTTTTTGGAGAGGGTTGCTGCAGCCCTTGAGAAGCAAGTAGAAGATGATAAGTTGAGGTAAATTTTATGCAGACAGCTAGCACAGGAAAATGCGAACGATGATTGCAGGGGAATTATTGATTCTTTACTGGGAGATCCCTTGCTGTCTGATCTTGTAGTTGCTTGCTCAAAGGTTGGTTCAGTTGAGCATAAAATGACCGCTTTGGCAAAGTCATAAAGTCCTCACCCAGATGTTCAGCTTGTGAAGAATCAGGGCATGTGAAGACCCAATGCCCTCAAACTGTTGGACGATGTGTACACTCTAGTTGGTTTGGTTATCGCCCCAGACGAAGTTCAAAGACAGATGCCTTGGAAATATTTGGGGTTGATAGTCACCAATACACAAATTGTGCCTTAACCTGTAAAATTGGACATTGAAATTAAAACCTCTGCTGATGTGCAGAAATTGGTTGTTGCAATAGGTTGGCTTAGGCCATACTTGGGGATAACTAATCACCAACTACAACCTTTGTATGACTTACTATCAGGGAAAACTTCCTCTACCGATGAGAGACATTTGACCACTGCAGCAAAAAAGGCTGTAGAAGTTGAATTAGCCTTGACATCTGGATTTGTTACAAGGATAGATGTTTCTGTTGGTGTGCAATTCTTTATTTTGAGAGATGATGAAATATCATGCAGATTGTTGTGTCAATAGAATGATAAAAGGGAAGAAAAATTGCATATCTTTTGGACTGGATATTTTTATCTTTCAGGTCCTGAAAAACAGCTCCAGGTCTGTACAAGCTTTTTGCAGACATCATTATCAAAGGTCGCAGACGCTGCCATGACACATTAGGCCGTGGTCCTGTAACTATTGTCATACCAGTACAACAATGGTATTTTGAGTGGTGTTTTCAAAACAATCATGAGCTACAATCTGCTTTATCTTCCTTTACAGGTCAAATAGTATATCATTTACTTTCTGTCATGGTTGGACTCTGACACAATGCTAGTGCCTCTATGAGAATACCTTCTCTCTGGTGTCTGCTGTGTGATGTGACTAGGAATAAGCAAAGCAGGCTCTTGCTTAGAAATAAAGAAAACTTTATTAACTAAACTACAAGAAAAGAAGAAAAAAAAATACAAGGAAAATGAAAACCTTACAAAAGCAATTTTCTCCTCCCCTCCACCAAATTTCTCAATGCAATACATTCTCCTAAATCGCTAACTCTCAGTCTGGCACCACTCTTTAGAATACTCAATCCTCAGTTCATGAAGAGGAGAGGAGTCCTTCTTGCACTATAGGCTTCTCCTGGAAACACGTTGAAACTTCGTGTGCTTCTATGTCACTCAGCACTGCTCGGAAAGTTCTTTGCTATTGTGACACCTTCCTTCTATGCTTAGTGCTTTCACTACTGTGCATGGACCAGAACTGCTTCTAGGGTTGTCTTTCAAGGATGTCTTGTTTCACTCTAAAAAAGGCACAGTCTTTCCTTCCGGACATCTGTCCCCTCTAGTTTTTCCACCCCCTGGGGCTGAGGGGTACCCACACTGAACCCTCCTGGTTCTGAGGCACTGCCTCCCCCTAAATGCAGTCTCTATGTCACAGGAAAAAAAATGATTCAGTCTATGGCTACACAAAAAAAGTCCAGCCAAAAGGCTACTCTACCATCTCTCCCTTCATTCAAGAGTCTTCTCTACTTTCTTCGTGGCTAATCCCTTCTTATCTCATCGCTTATCTCTCTTCTCATTCAGCTTCAGGAGGATCAGCATTTTCAAGGTCTCAATCATGCAAGAAAAGGGTTAAAAATTTCAGTCTCTGCTTGTCTTAGAGCTCCGGAACTCCCACGCTGCTCTGGCCGGGCACCTTCTCCCCACGCTCCCCCCTCTTCTGGTTCCGGGCCAGCCGCTATCAAATTCAGATGCCGGCTCTCCCTCTCTCTCTCTCCTGGGGATGGGGGGACGGGAGGCTGCCCGATGTCTCTTGGTGCTCCTCCACCCTTCTATCTTCAAGGGCCTCCTCACCCCCCATCTCTGTCCAGGCCCAGGCCTACCACATGGCTGCCTCTCCCCTGCCCAGCAGCAGCAGCTGGACGGTGGAGGGAGATCTGACTTCTTTCCCTCGAAGTCTCAAGAGAGCTTCCCAGGGGCGCAGCTCTGGTTTTTAACTCCTGTGTGTTCTCAGAGGTGTGTCCAAACCTCACTGGTTACATCAGGTGCCAATATTAAAATCTGAGCACACATTGGTTTGACTACAGCATCCCAGAATTTCCATTTCCCCATCAAACCAGCACACCTTCTCATCCTATTTTGAATTTCACTAAGAGGATTCCTTTTCAGGGGAAACAACTTTGCTCTTCTGTGCCAGGGGAAGTTGTGACAGTTTTTAGCTGTGCCAGTTTTTACAGATGGATCAGGAAGAACTGGAAAAGCTGCTGTAGCCTGGAAGAAAGATGACCACTAGGAATATGAAGTAATGGTTCAACAAGAGTCTCCTCAATTAATTGAACTTTGTGCCATACTCTTAGCCTTTACCTTATTTCCTAGTTCCGTAAATATAGTTACTGATTCTGTTCATGATGCTAATTTAGTAACACAGTTGGATCAAGCTGTGTTTTATAATGTAAAGGAGAAACCATTATTTGTTATGTTGTTGAAATTGTGGACTGTTATTCATAATTAAAAGCATTCTTATTTCATTATGCATATTTGTAGCCATACATCGCTACCTGGATTCTTTGTTGAAGGTAACGCCTATGTGGATTCCCTTGTGGCTGCCTCAGCAGTAAAAATGGTGCCTAATGTGTTATAGCAAGCTGTTCTATCTCACCAAATTTTCATCACGGTGCTCAGACACTACAGCAGCAATTTAAATTATCACATAGTGAAGCAAAGTCAATTATTTCTTCTTGCCCTCATCGTCATACATCTCATGTTTCACAATATTACGGTACTAATCCTAGAGGCTTACTCCCTTTGCAAGAATGGCAAACAGATGTTACAAAAATGCCTGAATTTGGCTGTCAAAGTATGTTCATGTTACAATTGACACCTTTTCTCATGCCATGGTTGCCTCAGCATTGGCAGGTGAAACATCTCGGGATGTTATTTATCATTTTTGCCACACCTTTTCCATCTTAGTTGTTCCATCACATGTAAAGATGGATAACGGCCCGGCATATGTTTCAAAGAAATTCCAGGTGGTTTTTTGTGCCTGGGGTGTTGATCATTCCACTGGTATTCCTTATGCCTCAACAGGCCAAGCAATTATTGGACGTGATCATGGTGTGTTGAAGTGCTAGGTACAAAAACAAAAATGGGGAATGCAAAGGGAATTGCCTCAAGTGAGATTAGACAAAGCCATTTATGTCTTAAACTTTTTGCGTCCTTTACCTGACTTACATGTGTCTCCTATATTCTATCATTTTCTGTCTTTGAATTCAAAACAGCCAAGCTTTAAGAAAGGTATTAAGGTATGGGTAAAAGACTTAATCACAGAAAGGTGGACTGGCCCAGTGGAATTAGTAACATGGGGAAGAGGATATGCATGCATTTTAACAGAAAATGGACATCGTTGTGTCTCTGTCCATTTCGTTAAACCTTATTTGGAACCCAAAGAAAAGGACAGGATAAGTAGTTCTACAGCAGAAGTAAAATGAGTAGGTAATTGCGTTGATTATTAGGTGGATGGAAGCATGGACCCTCAAGGAATGTATGGTAAAGATGGTAATTCAAGACAGAGTAAAGGGAGTTACAGGCTTACGCTGAAAATCAAAAATTTAAGGTAATGGATGTTACTTTTGCTTCTTTTCTTTGAATTCTCCTATAGAGAGGTTGGTAGTACTGAGAAATGTGTCTTCTACCATTTCCTTTTGCAGGGCACACACAGTTCCAAAAATAGGGGAATTTGATGTACCTCAGGGAGAAATGTTGCCTTTGCATAAGGGTTGAATTAGTTGCTGAAGTCCAGACTTTGAGCAATTAGGTTGGTTATGAGAGCAGCAACCAATTGTAAAGTTAAGTGGATGCTACTTGGTTCTAAGTGGTGACTAGGCAGATGACTTGGTCTCTGATTCTGTGTGGGAGAAAGTTATTTGATTAGAGGTGAAGGTGTCATTCTGCTACAAATGTGTCATCTGAAAATTGTGAGGTCTGTAACGGTATTTGAAGATCTGTTTTTATGGACCTTGTTTGTATATGAATGTTAGGATTGTGAGGGTGTGTGTTGTGGAGTTGGAAGAAGTTGGTTTTCTGTAAGTGAATGAAGAATGGATCCTCTGTCTGCTTGGATTATTGCAAGGACCCTGCAAAAGTCCTTAGCAGTTGTGTTTCTGGGTCAAATACAAAAAGGAGGAATTGCAGGAAAGGCATTTTGTGCTGTTCTTGTGCGTCAGTAAAGGCTTCCTAAAGATAAGGAAAGCCTCGTATCTCTCCCGAGGAAGACGCCGAGGCTGTCACCACGGAGACATGATGAAGGAGAGAAAGCTAAAAGATACGGACTCTAGCTGGCTCACAGAATGACGTGGCTCCTTGTACACCTACTGAGAACTTTGTTTCTCTCTTACGACCAATGGGCACTGAATGTGTCTTTTAAGTAAATGTAAATATCTTGAAAAACTATTAAAAAAACTATAATAAATCTCTCTTTTACACCCTTCTGATGGAGTTGTGGTGTTTTTTGCTCTGTTGTGCTCTATAGCGACACCCCCACAGTGCCCCAAACCAACCCCTTCCTGAGGTCCCCCCTCTTCTTCTCCAAGTGTCCTCTCCCTGAACCCGCATCCTTCTTCAGAGTTCCTTTCCATACCCCTCATCTCTGCACCCCCTTGCCCTCACTGGGGTTCCCCTGCCCCTCCCTGACAGCCCCCCAGGTCCCTCACTGTCCCCTGCTGTCCCCCCCTCCTGCAGAGGTCCCACACTCAGGGGTCCCCCTGTGGGCGCAGTCCCCCAGGGGCACAGGTGGCACTCAAGGACCGCCTGGTGCTGAGCTGTGCGGTGGCTGCTGGGACAGGTCCTCTGTCCTCCTGGCACCGGGAGGGCTCAGGGGCACTGCCAGGCACCGGCCCCCACCTGGAGCTGCGCCATGTTGGGGACAATGACAGTGGCCAGTACCAATGCCAGGACAGTGTGGCTGAGTGTCCTCCTGAATGTCACCATCCTGGGTGAGCAGGACCCTCGGGCTGGGGGTGACTCCACCCACAGCACCGCTATTCCACCTTGCCCAGTGCCCTCAGCCCTGTCTCTGTCCCCGCAGTGCCCGTGGCCAATGCCACCATCGCCACTGGTCCCCTGGCACACCAGGTGCATGCAGGTGATGCCGTGACCCTGCGCTGCTCAGTGCAGGTGGGCTCAGCACTTGTCACCTGGCTGCACAAGGGGCACGAGGTGGCTCGGGGTCCCCTCCTGGAGCTTGGGGACATCGATGTGAGACATTCAGGCACCTACCAGTGCATGGCCACCAACCTGCTAGGACAGGACGGGCACTACGCGTTTAAGGCACTCACACCTTAGGTGGTCCTGGAGGTGACATCTGGCTCACCCTGGGTCACAGGTGGAGTCACGCAGGGTCGCCGGGATGTTCAGGACTCCCAGGGTCGAAGGTGTGTCCCCTCTGGCCCCAGTAGTGGCTGTGAATATTGGCAGGACCCCCCTGTTCCTGCTCGTGGCTGTCAGTAGGGGCTGTCACTGGTGGCACCACGGAGTGAGTGACAATGGAGGGGATGGGCGTCCTGGAGTGAGGAAAAGCCCTCAGAGTGGGGAAAGTGGTTGGCAGCACCCAGGTCTCCTGAGCTCGGGGAAACTGAGCCCACAGTGGCTTGGCTGGGAGTTCTAGAGGAATATAGAGGGTCTTGGTTCCGCTTCAGGGTCATCCAGAGTGGGCTTTGAGGAAAATTGGGATGGCACTGGGATGTCCTGCAGGGTTTGGAGAGCTTCCGGAGGGCTGTACAGAGATGTGGGGGATCATTTTGGAGTCCTGGGAGTGTTCGGGGATCTGAACTTATTTGGGTTCGACTTATTTCCTAGCTTCTAATCTTCAAGGGTATTGCTTTCTGACTGCCCTAACTCTTGTCTGTAGCTCAATTTTCATAGGGTCTGCTCATTTTGATTTTCCTGGGCTATCAGTATCCCATACTCTTGGGTATACCTGATTCAATACTTCCTCTAACTAGTTCTTCTTGTTTGTTGGTCTGGTGTCAATTGTCAGTCCTACTGCTAAAACCGCACATTTGTCTTCAGGTACCTTCCATTGAAGTTTTCTTTTTCTAAATGGAACTGTTGCTTCCAAATTTTCAAGCAAATCCCTGCATAGGACAGATTTGGGTGAGTTTGGTAAATAAAGAAACTGATGTATTCCCATTTTCTTCTTGATTTTATATCGAAGTGGTTTCAGGAAGAATGCATTTTATGGATGCTCTATAGTTGCTCCTAGTGCTTGACGATAGTTTTCACTTTTGGGTATCAGTGCTTGATTCAAGAGTGAAAATGTGTTTCCACTATTTCTTAAAATTTCAACTTCTTCATCATTGTTTAGCTGTATTTTAAACAGTGGCCTGCCAGGGTAAGAACTGCCAGTCTCGGTCATTTCTTATCATCTAGAGTGGCTGCAAGAGTTTAGTGTACTTTGTCTGCTAACTCTGGGCACTGGCCCTATTTCCAGTGTCCTGATTTCTTACAAGATGCACATTGATTTGGCCCCAGCTTGGTCTGTGGCTGCTTTGAACCTCCTCTGCCTCTGCTATTTTCGCCCCTGCCTCTGCTTCAACCACGCCTACATCAGTCCTCTCCCTGGTGCCGATCCAGAGCTGCCACCATGGCTGCAGGGAGCTCTTTTTCCCGCTCTTGACTATCGTACACTTTCTACTTTTGATGTAGTGTCTAAAAGCTTGCGTGACTGCTCCAAGTTGTTCAAACACTTCTCAAACTCAGACGGGATTGATGCTGTGCCCATTTCCCTGGGGTGTTCCGGTTCATGTTTATTTATCAGTTATGGTAGAATGGTTTCTTTTCATGTACCCCGTATTTTCCCCAAGTTGGTTTACCCCTAGGTTTTTCCCTCCCTCAAAGCTGTCCCTCATGCCATTCCCCGCTCTTTGTTCCAGCTCCTTCCCTGCCTCTCAAGATAATCCAGCTCTTTATTCCTGAACCTTCCCTGTCACTTTTGCCTTGGACCAATCCCTGACTGCACCACCCCTTTGGAATTCCGTATTGCTGGAAGCCCCTCTGGCCGATGTGACCTACCCTTTCCTCTCATCTGTCCTAATTAGTGCCAAGCAACTGATGGAATCCCCTCGCTCCTCCCCTGCAGATTCCTTTTTGCTCAATCCTTTGTATCCGCCCCCCTGAGTTGTACCCCGATAAAATCTCATGCACAGAAGTGCTGGTGGATCTATGCTGCTGAATCCTTCCCTTGGGATAAACCTTTGCCTGTGGAACCTCACAACTGAGGAGCCTCCTCCTTCTTTTTGGCTGCTCCGTGCTGCAGTTAGTAGATCCTGAACCACTGAGCAGTGGCTCAGCAGGGTCAGCCGCAGGCAGGACCCACGCCTTGGCCGTTCCCCACTCCTGGCGCAGCGCCGCAGTTTTCCCAAGAGCCAGCCTGGGCTCCGCTGTGCTACATCAATGGGGAACCCGTCCCAGTGCCTGACCGTGCTGCAGCGTGCCACCCAGGGCCCTTGCACACACTGCCTTCTGCCCTGGGGCCGCCCCCAGCCCAGCCAAAGTGGCCCAGGCTGGAAGGAATGCCTGGCCCCAGGTGTCTAAGACAGCCCGCACAGGATCTTTGGGAAGGGCTCAGACCACCAGCAAACGCTGCCCGGCTCTGCGGGCACAGTCCTATCCCCATATCTTTCCCTGAGAGCATTTGAATTACTAAATGAGAATCATTTGAAGGGAGGACATTTACATTTTCCATTTCAGAGAAGGCTTCTGCCTTCCTTAGCAGGCACCTCTCTCTTCAAACCAAGACAATTGTTTATCATCTTGCAGATGCGCAGTTGCTGGGGAGCCCCGTTTTACACCAGGGACCCGGAGAACCATTCCCAGCAATTGGGAAAATCCTAGGTGGTCCATCCACCCACAGATGAGGTCTCCAAATGTGCCCGAAATTGGGTCCAGCTCTTAGAGGCCTAAAAGAGCAAGTCCAAGTGACTTGATGATATTTTTAGCCCAGAAAGCCCTTCAGCTGATGGCACACTTCACAATCAGCAGGGGACACAGCTAGGCCAAAGCCCAGGCCTCTGCTGGGAGCCTTTCTCCTCAAATACCCTTCAAACAAACCTCCATGCAAGTCACTTGGAAAGTTTCTTCAAATGATCCATTTCTGGCACATGACTACACAGGGTTAAGTGAAAGATTCTAAAGCAGCTGCTGTGGAGTCAAAGAGCCAGCACTAAGGGTCCTTGTCATCTCTTTGTAGCTAAATGCCACTTTGGGGGATTTGAGGGAGTTTGGAACGAGCTAGAGAGCAGACCTCCGATTTTTTTACATGATGCCATTGCTTTTTCTTCACTTCTCCACAGACAGGAAGGGTGAGTTTGGCTCACATCTCCACCGCATGGCTCACAGGGCCGCAAGACTTGTAGTTACAAGAGCATTGAAGGATTTCTTGGCCAAGAAGACACGGCCAACATGGATATTTGTGTTTTGGACCCTATCTCCAATATCTCATCTTATGGAGTCGTGCTCTCGGGGTCTCTAGCTGGTCAGAGTGACCCCGAGATATGTTAGAAAGTCTCTTTTCCCAGTCCGGTGGTTGAAGAAGGAGTCAGAGCTCTTCATTTCTTGGTCTCCAGGTTGTTCATTTTATCTTATCTATAAAATTCTTTCTCCTGTCTTTCGAGGTCCGCACAGCCAGACAGTCTAAGGCACTCTGCCTCCCGTGGGGCGGTGTTATCTTTTTATACTAAAAACAACTACCTGTACAATATTTGCCATTACTTTCCCATAACTATCATCTACGTTAGACAGTGAGCTTCTACTCTAAACCAGCCTAAAAGTGCCAACATCACAGCAGCAGATGGTGGCCAAGAAGAAGAAGGAGAAAGGCTGGACATACCCAGATTCCTAATCTTCCCCCCTGAAGTCCCATTCTAAAACGCCCCAAAATCTATTTTTCCACTCGGTGATAAATTCACTGTCATTCTGCTTAAACCTTTGTGGCTTGTCATTCTTCCTACAAGGTTGGTAATTGTTTTTTCCAAGGGCTAAATCAAAGGCACAGTGGTCTCGGGCTCTGTGCCAAAGCCTCTGAGCCCTCTGACAGGGTCTCAAGTCTTGCAGGGCAGCCAGAGGAATTTCCTGGGTTCCCACATCCTGCCACAGTGTAAGCCTCCTTAGCCAATCATGCTATGACACACAAACCTACAGCACTGCATCCTAAACTTCTTGTTTACCATTGTAACTGATTTGATTTTTTCTAGATCTTGAACTCTGAAACTCTAAACTTTCCTCCACTTCAACTTTCCTCCCCGTGTCTCTGCTATAATAAACTAGAAATCCACATTCTCGCTTCTAGCACCTAGCTTTGGAAGCCCTTTCCAAGGTCTGTCTCCCTTCAAATCCTGTGTTTAATTCAAAGCTTTGCTGACAAGACCAAAGGTCTGAGATTTCCCTGCGTTTGGATTTCCAGCAACACTGATGCTGTTAGTTCCAGAGTGCCCAGGGTCCCTCTTGCAAGTCAACTCTGGAAGGATCAAGGCGGCTGCTGGGGGGCTGCTTGTGGCCTCTGACAGCCCATTACTCAGGGCTTGCCAGCGCCCCAGCCCCGCCAAGCTGCCCAGCAGCAGCGCCGCAGCCCCACAGCAGCTCCAGAGCAGCCCTATCCAGAGGCTCCTGGGAGCCCTCAGCAAGGCAGCCAGCAGCACACGGGCAGGAGGACACGGATGCGCTTTCTGCCTGGCACAGGGCTTGTGGCCATCTCCAGGCACTGCTCTCACAGGGATCCCCGCAGCTCCGGCCCCTGCCCACCCGCTCTGTCACCAGCACAAAGGCTTCAGCAGAACCACCAAAGGCCAAGGGGCTTCTGGCCATTTCCCCTTGCCCACTGCACGCCTGGGCAGCTTGCTGAGCGCAATCATCCTTTTCCCTCTCCTCCCCTATGCCCTGTGGACCCTGGGCAGCAAAAGAAAGATCCTTGCAGTCTGTGTATTATAACATAGTTTCTATTTACATTGTAAAGGAAAAGAAAGAAATGAAAAGAGCAATCTTGAAGAAAAAGAAAATTCCGCCTGACTCAGGAGGCCCAAACAAATAGAGCTTCTGGGATCAGCTCTCCACAGAGCTCTGGCCTGGCAGGCAGGCAGCTGAGCCATGACAGACGAGTCCTTGTCTTCCATGCCCTGCGCAGGTGATTTCGGAGCTACTGGAACCTCGAGATGGCAGCCCGCTCTCCTGACTTGAAGATGCACAGTGTTTGAATTGCTAGGCTTCCGACGGCGAGGCTGATGTCTTTTGTTTTGTCTTCAAGGGCTGCGAGAGAGAGGAACAGAGGCACGGTCAGAAGCTGGAGCTGCGGGGAGCCGAGGAGAGCCCCCTGCCAGGGCCATCCCAGCTGGCTCCTGCCATGGCCAGGAGGGAACAGGGAGCAAGGGGATCAGCCCGAAGCTGCTGACCACCAATGGCCCACGTGGCCCTGAAAGCTCCGTGTGCTCTCCCCACGGGAGCAGAGCCCTCCGCAGCCGGGGCAGAGCTTCCAGCTTTTCCCCCGGCAGCCCCCGCTGCCAGCCCGCTGCCCTCACTCACCGTGGCAGATGAGCCAGAGCTCTTCCTTCTTCCCCCTCAGGTGCCGCGCGGCCATGCCTGTGAACACAGAGCCTGTCACGGCCCCAGCGGCACAGCTCCCTGCCAGCGGCGCTGCTGGCGCTGTGGCCACACGGGCTGCTGGCCGGGCAGAGCTCAGCCCGGCCCTTGCCGTACGCTGCCGCCCCAGGGCACGGCTGCCAGAGGGCGGCAGCAGCAACGCCCGGGCGAGGCGGGGCTTCACGGCGCCAGGCCCCGCTGGCACTGCCGGGGCAGCAGACGGGGCTGGGGCCCAGTTGCGGCGGGCCGCGAAGGGAAAGGGCAGCGTGGGCTCATGGCTCACCCATGAACCTGATAGCTGTTTTGCGGAGAAAAGAAGAGAACCCCACATTTTTGTAGAAGTTGTAAAGCTGGTATTGTTATTACAGCGCTGGACGCATGTGGAGATTGTTCTCCTAAGAAAAGGCATGCGTACCTCTGAGAACTTCAGGTCTCTTTTTATCTCTCTCTTAAATACATACGCATACAGTTTCACAATAGGGTCATACATGATCATTTTTATGGGTTTCGCGTGACATTTACTGCTAGTTCCTTTTTATCAGAAAAAAATCCGAGGTCAGGTTGACTTGCCCTTACAGCAGTTCCTGTCTCCCTCTATCATCTTCTGTCTCCCCCCTTTATCTCTGTCCTTCACTGAAGTAACTTCACTAAGCTTAGGCCTTGCAATCTGGCTGAATAACTATGGTTTCTAACCACAGACTCAACTCAAAAATGTACATTTCACCTAAATTAAAATGGATTTCTGTCCTGGAAAATTTTTGCTTTGCCTCAGCGTCCTGATGGCATTAGAGTACACTGTGCACCAGTGTTGACAAAAGCCTTGTATATCTATGGCTCTGGTGTGTCAGGGATCCACACAGCCCAAGAGACACAATTTTCCCTGGCCTCCACCTGTCTAGAGGCAGGGCCTCTCTAGTCCTGGCTACCGTTCCCTCCCTGGGTGTATGTTCTGGATGTTCCTTCAAGGAGATCTGACATATCATCCTCCCTTCTGCTATACCTGGCAGCTCGGTCACAGGGAGCTGGGGTTTCATTCATTTGGGTGGAAATCTCTCTTCTAGTAGGTTCCTCTTTTAGCTCTCATACCCATGCTGCTAGGACAGAGATGAGTTTTCCATTCCACCCTCTCATGTCTTGCCCATGTTCATACAGGAAGAACCACAGGTCCACTCGTGGGGTGTACTCCCTCTCCCTAGCTGGGGGGTGTTGAGCTCTGACACTGGGGCCTCTGGTTTGCACTGGTGCCACATGGGAACTGTCCTTGCTCATCTCCTTCCTCATCTTTTCTCTGAATTTTTCCTGTTCATCCTTGAGACAACCACAGCAGAGACATGAGTGTGCATCAGGCCATGGACGATGGTCTCATCATTCCTGAGTTTGCTTGCTACAGAACTCACTGTCTCTTGGTCATCCATGAAATGCTTTGTTCCCATGAAGCTGGAGTATTCAGATGGCCCCTGTTGTGAACGGCTCCACCACATTTGCACTGTGTACCTGACCTTGTCAGGCTCAATGTGTTGTCCATTCCCTGCAAAACGTTATCTCCAATACGGCCATTTGTTTTAGTGTTGGAGGTCAGAATTTTTCCTTTATTTTTCTTGGGCAGCACCCACCCCTCTGCCCCCTCCAGCCCCGGCCCCAGTGGCTGCTGGCTGCCTCACAGGGCTGTGTGGGCAGGGGAGGCCAGTGCTGGCCACAGGGACAGCCCGGTCAAGGGGCTGAGTCTGCACCAGCTGCACCCTCCTGGCACTCTCCAGCTGGCAGAGGACAGGAGCAAAGCAGTCGAGCACCTGCGCCGGGCCCTTCAGTGCCAGGACAGCCCACAGGAGGCCCTGCAAGAGGCGGCCATCAGGTTCATGGGTGAGCCACGAGCCCGGGCTCTCTGCCTGCCCCACCCTCCTTAGCACCACCCAGCCCCACCCTTCCCCACCTTGCCCAACCTCTGTCTGCCCAGCCCTGCCCAACCCCACAGTGCCCTGCCCCGCACTGCTCCACACAATCCAGCCCCTCCCTACCCCACCTTGCTCACCCCTGCGCCATCCTGCCCCACCCTACTCTGCCCCACCCTACCACACCTTGCACCAGCCTGCCAAACCGTGCCCCTCCCCTCCCCACCCTACTGCAGCCCGGCCGTACCTCACCATGCTCCACCCTATACTGCGCCATCCAACCCGGCCCTGCCCTGCCCCACCCTGCCACAGCTCGGCCCTATCATTGCCTGGGGGTCTTTGCACAAATCACCAACGGGATGGGACTGCTGGGGAACGTGTCTTGAGCTGTTCATTTTCCAGCATCAGTCTCATTACATGGTTATGACAATGGGTAAATGCCAGCAGCTCACATCTGTTGCAGACATCTTTTGTGAAAAATCCTTTCTTAGGATTTTTCTCCTTTCTGAGAAGCTGCAGTTTCAGCAACAAGATGTAAACAATGATTATCTGCTGATGTAGAATGCAACAGGTCCACCTGTGATTAGCCCCTCTTAGATGTTTATAATTAATGGCCAATCAAGATGGAGCTGTCTCGGACAGGGTCTGAGAGAGCTGCCTGTGTTATCATTCTTTTCTATTCTATTCTTAGCAGAGCTAGCTTCTGAGGAAACCTTTTCCTTTCTTTTCTTTTAGTATAGGTTTAATGTAAAATATATATATAAAATAAAATAATAAATCAAGCCTTCTGAACATGAAGTCAATATTCTCGTCTCTCCTTTCACCTGAAAACCCCTGTGACCACAGTCACACACATCCCCAGAAGCAGACAAAGAACTTCATGTTAGAATTTACTTTAAAAGTTTTTGACCAATCACACAAAGCAGAAGCATATTGACAAGAGTTCTAGCCAAGCACTGTAAGCACACGTACCTTCAGTCAAACAATGCTCGCTTATTTTGAATATAATACCTGCTTGTAAGCATTAACATACAATCCACAGGGCTCCATTATTAAGCTTAAAACTTCCTAATATCTTGGTAGATAAACTTTTCTGTAGCTTAGGGAGGTATTCTAGCCAAGCATTAATACTCAGACCATTGTCCTATTTGTCCGTAGTTTTCTACTTCTTATAAAAACTTTCTGCTGACAAATCTTATGGCTACTGCCTAACTCTAATTGCACTTCTGCTGTCTCTGAGGCCTGCCTTTTGTAGCATTCCTAAAACGCTCTGATTTTCAGGATTCCCACAGGCCCCAGCCCCGCCTGCTGTCCCCGCAGCGCCAGCCGGGCCCGGTGCCGTGGAGCCCCGCCTGGCCCGGGCATTGCTGCTGCCACCCTCTGGCAGCCGTGCCCTGGGGCGGCAGCGTGCGGCAAGGGCCGGGCTGAGCCCTGCCGGGCCAGCAGCCCGTGTGGCCACAGCGCCGGCAGCGCCGCTGGCAGGGAGCTGTGCCGCTGGGGCCAAGATGAACTCTTTTTTCTCAGAGATGGCCGGATTTCCCATGATGAATGAGCAGCAGGAAGAGTTCCAGGATCTCAGTCAGGGTGAGTGAGGGCAGCGGCCTGGCCAGGCGAGCTGCAAAGCCTGAGCAGGGAGCTTCAATCCCTGTCCCACGTGCAGTGGGAAAAACTCCACTGCAGAGGAGGATGTGTCAGGCCTGATTCCGGGCTGGAGGGATGAAAAGGACAAAATGCCCATCCTTTTAATGCACGGGATGCCCTGAATGTGGGAGGCCTGCCTGCCCTTCCCACTGGAGCACCATGCTGAGATACCCTGAGAGCAGCCCAGTGCTCCTCGCTCCTCTCTGCTGGCACGTGAGCGTTTCTCTGCTTTCAGGATGGCCCTGGCTCTGTCAAGGCTGCTATGTGGACACGAGACAGCCGGCCCGGTCCTGCTGGGCCGCAGCAGTGCCTCGCAGCAGCCCTGCACCCACGCCAGGATGCTGGCCAAGAGAGGCCCTGGAAGCTGAGGCAGCTGATTTGAAGCTTTTGCAGATCCACACAGGGGATGGCCGCACACAGGGGATGGCCAACAGCTGTCCTGAGGGGTCTCCCTAATTCAAAGAAATCGGCAGACAAATGCATTGTCCGCCAAAAGCCCTTTTATTGAGCTGGCAGGAGGGCAGGGTCTGCACCCCACTAAAATGCTTCTCTGCCACATGTACATTTCAGTGGGATGATGTCAGAAATGGATCTCCAAAATCCCATCCATCTTGACTCTGCTGAGGTGATTCGATAGGCAGGGCGTTAGAAATACATTCTGTCAGGTTCCTGTACTTGAAGCTGATGTCCAGGCGCTGGCCAGGAGCGGCCTCCATGCCCTAAAGCAGCACTTCTTCCTCATGGCTTCCCTGCACAGGGCTCATTTTACACTTGCCCTTAGTTCTTCTGGTGGAATGTGTCTAAAGCTTTTTGTCAAGTCCCTCTCCTGTCAAGTTAGGCCAGCCAGGTTTTTCTTATGCTAACTGGTGCTAAGTGCTTGTGTAGTTCTGTGCCAAGTACTTGTTTACTCATGTGAATTGCTTGTGCTTATGTCAAACAAAGGCCTTGTTTCATTCAGCTCTTCTCTTTATCCTGATGCAAATTCTTTTGCAAGATCCTCTGGACAGTTCACAGAACATATGTACTGTTCTGCCGCTGTTTTAATTTTCTACGAAATCCATAGGTTTATGATGCTTCAGAGGAGGGTTAAATTTTTAAAATTAGAACTGGTTTGCTGAGGAAGCTAAAAATCTGAGGAGCTGTTGGTGGTTCCAGATTTGTCCATATCACAAGAAGATATCTGACTCATGATGTTCTCTTTCTTTCTCTCTTTTGGTGATGATTTCGATAACAACTTTGATACCGGATTTGAGTGTCCATCAGGCTCTGTGAGATGCATTTTTGACTTCTGCCACTAGCCATTCTATATTAGGCTGGTAGGGCATTTGCTTTAGAATGTGAGCGTCCCCTGCAGTTTGGAATTTGGGCACTTGGTGATACCCATCATGTGCATTCTGCAGAATCTCAAGAGAAGTTCTTGTGTGGTGCAGCTGAAGTCGCATCCACTTTTGGTTGTTGTGAAATTACAAATAGAGAAGTTAGTACCATTAGGAGTTTCCTTAAAAGACTCTATTGTAATAGTTGTGCAAGCAGATCTCACACAGGCACAGCCCCTTCCCACATAACACACCTGTGATTGTGCACGGGGAACTGGGCTCATTTCAAAAATACAACTGCTGCCCTCAGCATGCAGACACCGATCCTCTCTTTCAAGCACCGCATTTTTGCACACAAAATTCAGTGCGTCCCTTGGCACACATGCTTTGATACTAAGAGTTTGTCAGCTTCTAGTTTTCTTGTTGAAAATGGCCCAGACATTATGCTGAATGGGTCTGACAGTTATGTGAGTTCTTATAACTCCAAGGGCCAAAATTGGAATGACACGGTATTTTTTTGCAGTCTTAATGGTTAATACAAAAGACTGCAGGGTTTTGTTCATTCTATGTGAAATGGACCAATTGCAACCAAGTGTGGAAGTCTTTTTCCAAATTGCTTTATGGTTTCATTTTTAGCCATGATTTAGTTAATTCTTGTGACAATTTCCCCAGCTCTCCTTTTTTGAAGTTTTCCTGAGATTACAGACCATAGCCACACACAGTTGAGCTTGTAAACATTGAAATGCTTAAGAAATGTTACTCTGTAGTTTTCCCATAAAGCCAACAACTGCTTGAAAATCCCGCAGTGTATTGTTGGCCAGGGTGGTTAATAGGTTAGCTGCCAGGCTTTGGGTATGGGCAAGAGACAGTAGGGTTGATCTGAGAGGAGTTTGTATCTGCCCAATATAAGAACTCACAGTGTTTACTTTCTTGAGTAAGACTTCCTGATCAATAGAATTTAATACTCCCAGTTCAGACCCAAACCATCCCCTTAAGTATTTCTTATACCTATGATTTGGTGTCTGGGAATGTATCCACAGCTCCCATTCTTTTAGGCTTTGATGTATGAGTGGGCAGAATTGCTGTTTAATTATGGAAATATTAGCTTGTACTCTTCACCTCCAGCTTTTTCAGAGAGTACTGTGGATTTAGAGGCAACAATTCTTCATTTGTTTGTCTTACCCCAGAGTGAAAGACTCTATTATTTCACATATGGGTCCCATTCTACGGAGTTGTTTCTGATGTAAAGTTGTTTGTTTTGGTTTTAATTTTAAATGTCTGTGGTGTGACCCATTCCGTTTCGCTCCTTGTTGCGTACCCAAGGCATGGTAAGTGGTTTCTTCAGATACATTGCCTGCCTTTAGGGAGGCATTTCGGAAACCTCCAGAAACCTTACACTGGCCCCTGGTAGTATTACTGAGGATACTTTACCAAGTTCCCAGTGCAAATAGTTGAGTATCCTGAGTACCTCAGCCCATTAGAGGATGAAGTTGTGCTATTGGATTCCATGCATATCTGGGTTGCAATCATGTGGCCATGAAATCAGACATGATATACCCTAATAGGCTGATTGTGCTCCTGCCTACCCCTCCAGCTTGATTGCTTACTATTTATGATGGCCTGGAATATCCCAAGAATGAAACTCAATTCTCAAAAGCAGATACTGTATGAGACCCGTTCCATGTACTAAGCGCACAAGCAGGAAAACCTTCTGCCCTTGCCCAGGTTCCTGCCAGCTTCACCAGGGAAAATGGCTGCTCGTGCCAGTCCATTCCCTTGCCCAGAAGGCACCCACTTGTGTTTGGACACCAGCTGCTGGCCACAGCCAGAAAGGCAGCGCCCGCAGCATTGGCCATCAGAGGCTAGGCTGATGATTTTATCCAGAGAGCAAAAAAAATAGCCAGAAGGCACCTTGACAGTATCTCTGTAAGAATGTCATTGTCCTGTGAAACTCAATAGTGGATGGTGGTTTTGTGCTGCAGATAATGACTTCCGAGCAAACATCATTCCAAGAAGGGACAGCTTCTGCCTTCTGACGGATACCCAGTGTAGCCACCAATTGCTCCAGGTGCTCCTGCCAACAGCCACCTGTTGGCAGGAAAGATTGCACAGACACCAAGGCACGTTGGCTTTGGCTGTCCTCTGGCAGAGATGTCCCCCGGGGCCACAGGCCTCTGTGGCAGGAGACAGGCACCAGCATTGGCAGGCCTTGGGGATGGCAAATCTCCTTTGGCAGGGACTCTTCCACAGCTGCTGCTGTAAGCGCTGCCCAGAGGACAGAGCAGCATTGGTGCTCTGGGCCACAGGTCCCGTGCCTGTGACATGCCCCTGCGAGTGTGCCGGCCACCCAGCACCGGGACTGGTCCCAAAGAGGCCGTGGCAGGGCCTGTGGAAGGCCCCGGTGCCCTTCCTGCTCTGCTGTGTGTGCAGCCGTGGGGGCTCATTCTGCTGCCTTGAGCAGGCAGAGCAGAGGAGCAGCTGCTTCTTGTTTGGGCCCTTGCTAAAGTTCATGCTGGGCTTCAACACTTGGGGCAAGGTCTTGCCTGCAAGCTGGTGCAGTTTGGGTGGGGTGGGGGTGTCCCCAGGGCACGTGGAGATGTGTCCTGGGGCTCTCTGTGACACAGTGCACCGTGGTCACTGTGGGATGGAAAGGGACAGAGTGTGCAAGGGTGAACCTTTGTGACACACCGTGACATAGGTGCTGGCGGCGCCACGGCCACGCCACAGTGCTCGGTGCACGCGACGGGACAGGACGGGACAGAGCAGTGCTGTGAGGAGCCCCCCCACAGCCAGCTTGTTCCTTGCTGACCCGGAGCTTTTCCCAGGCGTTCCCTGTGCAGGTGACCTCGAGGCCAGGCTGCAGGACTCGGTGACGTGGAGCATTTCCTAAGCATCTGCCATCCCTGCAGCCGGTGCCCTTGAGGACAGACTGCGGGACTTGCAGTCCTTTTTCCTTCTTGAAACTTCTCTGTTGCTGGTGCCTTTGAGGACGTACTGCAGGACTTCCTATCCTGTAGCCTTCCCGAGGCTCCTCTGTTGCAGGTGCCTTCAAGGCACAACTGCAGCATTTGCTCATCTTCAGCCCTTCCGAGGCCTCTCTGCTTCAGCAAGCGCTCCTAACTGCAAGGAGTGACATGGAGCAGAGAGCCCCCAGCGTGCCCAAGTTGGCCTGGCTGGAGGAGGAAGAGGCTGGAGCTACCTCAGCACAGCAGCCGGAAGAACTGGAGCAGTTCCAGCTGCTGCAGGAGCGTGAGTGTCTGAGATGGGCTGCAGGGCTGGTGCCTGTAGCCAGTTTGGCCCCATCCCATCCCATCCCATCCCATCCCATCCCATCCCATCCCATTCCATCCCTGTGGACACATCCATGGATAGGACAGAAGCTGGGCTGGAGCACCTGGCAGCTGCACTCCATCCCCCGGGGCATCCTGAGGCTCTCCCTGCCTGGGCAGCGCAGGGCTGGGCTGTGTTCTCCGGCCTCGCCTGCAGCCCCTCAGCTCTGGCTGCGCTCGCTCTTTGCCAGATGCAGCCAAGGACCGGACAGAGGAAGAAGAGGCCTCCCATGGCCGCTTTGGCAGAACGGCGCAGGTACCTGCAGCCATCCCCACCTGGGCTGGGCCTGCGGGCACTGCTCAGCCAAGCACCAGGCTTGGAGCGCCCCATGGATTCTCCCTCCCTTGCTGCCCTTCTCCGGAACACCCTCTGTGAATTCATCACGTGTCTTTTGCAGCAAGTGACCGCCGGTGCCGGCACGGGCATCTTGGAGAACCTTCCGTTCCTCGATGCCAAGACCGGTGCTGCCATGCTGGATTTGCTTGTGGAGAAGGGTGTCTCCAATGCAACGCAAGTAAGCAGCCTGGGGCAAGGACTCAATGGCCCCAGCAGTGGTGTGGCAACTCGAGCCGGCTCTGCCGGGCTCCCTCGGCCTTTGAGGCCCGACCCAATGCTGCGCTTGGAAGGGAAGCACTTCTCAGGGGAAGGTGCTGCTCTGGCAGCTCTGTGAGTCTGCCCGTGCCTTCTGCAGGTGCCCGCCATGGTGATGTACATCCACCAGCGGCTCACGGCCAATGAGTCTGCTGGGCACAGGCTGGACAAGGCCCTTCTGGAGCTGACCCAGGAATACCCCTGTGACGTGCTGATCACCCTCTTGCGCTGGGCCCCATCGTGTGACAGGTAGGGCAGCCCCACCTGCCTGGAGGGCTTGGAGTTCAGCGGCCCGGCACCCTGTAGAGCCTGTCCCTGCTGAGTGCCAGACAGGCAGGGAGTTCCAGGATCCTCTGGCTCCTCTGTTTTCCAGTGCTGCCATGTCAGCTCCAGAGCCTGGTGCCACGCTCCCTCCCTGCCCCTCGCGGCCCCTGTACCCACATGGGCTGGCTGGCTGCTGCCGGCCAGGGGCAGTGGGCAGGGGCAGGGCTGAGGGCCAGTGCGGGCCCCTGCAGCTGCCCAGGCCACGGCGCTGTGGCCGAGACAGCCCTGACACAGACCTCTGACCCCACAGAGCTGCCGCCACCATGTGGGCATCTATCATGTCCTCGAGCAGGACTGCGGAGCCTGCGCTGCAGCTGCTCCTCGATGTGCTGAGCGCCTGGCCAGTGCACAGCGTGTACACCTCCGTTGCGGACGACGCAGGGGTCTTTGCCCTGGCTGTGAGTTTCTGGAGCTGGCCTTTGCCAGCCCCTAGGCTGCCTCTCCAGCAGCCAGCTCTCTGTGCTCCCCCCAGCCACATCCTTCTGCCTCAGACACTGCGCTGAATCCCGCCTTAGGGGCAGGCTTCAGGGGACCAAGGCGAGCTGCTCCACCCGTGTCTCCCCCGGCCTCTCTCTCGCACGCTCGGGCCCTGCCACGTGCATGTCTTGGCCACTGAGCCTTGTCTCTGGCTGTTTTATTTCTTGCAGGCAATCGTGGCACTGTGGAGAGTCTTCAATCTGGCCTGGCGCTCACGTGTCGTCCTGGAGTATTTCCCTAATCTCTTTCTGCGTCTGCTCTACCAAACTTACATCAGCATGCAGGAGATGCCAGAAGAGGTTGAGACCTTCTGGAAGGGATGCCAGGAGCAACACGGCCTCTCCACCAACCCCAACAGGTGCTCCATGCCAGTCCTCCCAGTCTCCCCATCCCTCCCATGCCCCCAGGGCAGGAGCCAGGGCTCCCAGCTTGACCTGGCCTTTGCTCTGCCCACAGCTTTGCGCTGCAGACCCTGAAGGCCCTGCTCTGCCAAATGCGCTATGAGCACGTGGTGCTGTCCATGGAACGCAAGCGTGCCTGGGACACGCTGCTCTGTGCCGACACCCACCACTGCGCCGTGGGTCTGCTGGCCAGGTGAGACCTCGTTCTCCCCACCGCCCCTCTCCTTCGTGCCCGCAATGCCCCACACAGTTCCTGTGGTCATGGGCAGCAGGGCCTTGTCACCAAGGGAGGGATGAGCAGACTGGAAAAGGCCTGCAGAGGAGGGTGCCCGGGAACAGCCGCCTCCCAAAGTGCCCCCGGGCTGCTCGGGAGCAGACCAGAGCTCTGCCAGTCAGCCCTGAGAGAGGTTTGCCTGCCCGGCCCAGGAGCAATGGTGCCTTTTCCTCCTTGCCAGGGAGATGCACCATGTCTCCATCGGCTGGTGTTGCGACATGGCATCCTGCCTCTTGGACCTGCTCAGCCAAGGCATTTCAGACTGGGAACTGCCCGCCCTGGCCTTCCTGGTGGAGGTGAGCCCCATGGCCAGCGCTGCCTGGCTGAGCTGCCTCCCAGCCCTCTGCCCTCTCGTAGCCGCAGCTGCCTGGGACGCTGCCTGTGCCCTGTGCTGCTGCCTTGGCTCGGCCCTGTGCACTTCTGAGCTCCTGCCAGCTGGGCACCTCTGTGCCTGCTGTGTGCCTTTTAGGTCCTGGATTGCCTGGACTTGAGCGAATGCGGTGAAAAAGTCCTGGAGATCTTGACGAGGCACCTGCAGAGCCAGTCCAGGCAGATGCGTTGCGTCGCGCTCCGAGGCCTCATGGTGCTCACTTCCATGGTGAGAAGGAAGCAGCAGCTGAAGCTGTGCTGGCAGTGTGGGGCTGGGGCAAGCAGCCCCTTGGGCTTAGCTGGGCTTTGGCAGCTGTGGCAGCTGCTCCCAGCTCTCCAGGGTCACTCTTCAGCTGCCTGAGTGCTTCGGGACAGGCCTTTGGCCTCTGAGCCCTGCAGCAGCAGCAGCAGCAGTGTGGGGTTGCCCAGCCTTGTTTTGCATACAGAATCCAAGCATGTACAGCCTGACTGAAAGCCTTGGGAAGCTACTGTGGGATAGGGATGGAGACATCGTTGAGACGACCCTCGTTGTGCTACGCCTCCTGCTGCTGCAGAAAGACCTGGCAATAGCCAGCCCCATCGCCCTGCAGCTGACTGAGGCGCTCTGGCACCACTTTGACAATGTGAGGCTCTGTGCCCCCAGCCACGGGCACTTGGGTGGTGCCTTGGGCCTGGCCACAGGGGGACCTGCAGCAGCTGATGTGGAGGCCTTTTGCTTCCTTTCCAACAGGACAACAGCCTTGTGCAACTGCTCTCCATTCGCCTCTTCCAAGAGGTGATCACGCGGGTCGTGGCAAAGGGAGAAAAGGCCCTGAAGAAGCATGTGAGCCAGAGCCTGCTCCCACTCTTCTTCCACTGCCACCATGAGGACCGGCCTGTGGCACAGGTGAGGCCTCCTGGGCGTCCCCATGGCACGGGGCTCAGCTGTCTCCCCACGCCCTGGCACCTGACGGGCTCCAGCCTCCTCCTGGCCTGGGCACAGAGATGCGGCTCCTGTGCCCTGGGCTGCGCTGCCATCTCTGCCTCTCTGCTGTTCTGCAGGCCTCTCGGGAAACGCTGCTTTCTCCACTAAGGGTCCTGAAGAGGAAGGATCTCAAGTAGCTGCTGAAGACCGATCAGATGTGGAGATTTGCCGAGCGCTTGGTAAGGACAGGCTGTAATCCCCAACCCGTTGCCTGCAGAAGCCGCCTGCCCACGGCGCCCAGTCTGTGGGGCTGGCGGCTGTGGCTCCTGCCCAGTGCCGCAGGCAGGGGCACCAGCCTGCGCCCCACACGCCGCTCCCTTCCCTGGGCCGTGCGGGCCCTTCTCTAGGCTCCTCCGGCCCCAAGCGCGGTGCCGACGGAGCCCCGAGCCAGCTGGGCTCTTCTGCGGGGCGGCACCGCTGCTCGGCGGGCCCTCCGCCCCGTCCCAAGCCTGGCGCCTTCGTCTACTGGTCGCGCCTCAGGGCTCTCTGGGCAGGGCCAGTGGCGCTGGCCCTAGAGAGCGCCCAGCCCAGGGGCAGGGCCCCCATCAACCCTTTCCCTCCGTGCCCTGCCGCTCTCTGCAGCTGGCAGAGGACAAGAGCCGAGCATCCGAGCACCTGCGCCTGGCCCTTCCGTACCTGCGGAGCGCACAGGAGCCCCTGCGAGAGGCAGCCGTCAGGTTCATGGGTGAGTCCCAAGCCTGGCTCCCTCCCCAGCCCGCCCCATTGCCGCAGCTGGGCCTCAGCCCCACCTGCTGTGCCGGCAGCAGGATCCGGGCGTGGGCATGGGCAGCCCCCGCTGGCCTGGGCATTGCTGCTGCCGCCCTCTGGCAGCCATGCCCTGGGGCACCAGCGTGCACCAGGGGCCTGGGCTGAGCCTTGCCAGGCCAACAGGGCGTGTGGCCTCAGGGCTGGCAGCGGCCGTGTGCGGCAGCTGTGGCTCTGAAGGCAGGACACGCTCTGTGTTCCCCAGGGATGGCCGGGCGCTACCTGACAGGGCAGCGGCCGGAGTTCCGCATCATCTGCAGCGGTGAGTGAGGCCCGTGGGCTCTCGGCGGGGTCTGCCGCTTGCAGCTGCCCTCCCTGGCATGCCCGCCGATGGCTCCGCTCCCTGCGTGCCCCAAGGGCAGCGTGGCCACAGCACAGTCACTTTGCAGGGGCCTGCGGCACATTCCTGGCCAGCAGCTGCCAGCTCATCCTTCTTGGCTCCTGCCTCCTCCAGGCTGTGCCAGGAGCTGCGTGCCATGGACGAGGCTGGAGGCTCTGCCCAGCTCCCCACAGATCCAGCCTTTGACTGTGCCTCTGTTTCTCTCTCTGCAGCCCTTCAGGTCATGACGGATGACAGCAGCCCTGCCATCTCATGCCTGGCGCTTCAAGCTCTGTACATCCTTTTAGCTGTATGGAGCGTTCCCTCCTCCTGAGTGCAGAGGATGCGAGACCAACTGCGCCGCCCCTGGAAGTCATGGCCTTTCCTGTGTGGCCGTGGCTGAGTGTCCTGCCGCGGCGCTGCGGAGAACGGATCCGGGAGGCTGCGTCTGCTGGGGCCAGCTGAGCCTGCGGGGAACAGCTCTCCTCTGCCAGCACTTCCTTTCCCTTCACCCACTAGAGGAACATTAAATTGCTGTTGTTGCACAGTTGGGTGTCCAGGAGCTTTCTCTTGGTGCAGAGTGTCTTCAGGCCAATGGGGAAGAGGGGAAAAAGGCTGCTTGCTCTGAGCCAGTTGCTCAAGCGTGCGGTGTGGAAGGGAAAGTGGCCAAACAGCCCTTGGCCTTTGGTGTTAAGGCTGAATGACTTCAGGTCCTTTCAGGACAGGCACTCCAGCTCTAGCTCCTATTCCCCCAAGTGAGTTTCCAGGTGCAGGTTCAGATGTGCAGCCCCAGGCCCTCCACAAACACAAGCTGCCCACTGCCTCTTCACCTGCCTTAACTCCTGTCTGTGCTCACAGCACCAAAACCAGGCTGTTCCCAGTCAGGGACCAGAGCCCTGTTCCTGCAGGACGCTCTTGCCAGCACCTTCCAGGACTCTCTGCTGTGCACACAGCGCTTTTCATGCCTGCTCCCAACAGGCTTTGGAATGCAGAGCCCAACCTGGCTGGCTCTGCCACCAGCACAGCCCAAACACAGGCAGAGGAAGAAGCAGCAGGGGTTGTTTTGCGGCCATGCCCAAGAGAAACTGGAAGGGTGCCCTCCCTCTGGTCTCCCTTGCTTGCCTTTCTGACTGGGTCTGAGCCTAGGGCTGCCATTCCTCACTTGTGGGGACCAGAAGCACAGCCAGGATCCCGGCACTGCCTGACAGCACTCCGGGCACCGGCACGGTCACACATCCGAGTCTCGGGCACTGTGCTGCTGCTTCATTTGCCCCTAGGCACACCCAGAGCTCCCTGCTAAGCCTGGATGGTCTCTGGTTCTGCCCTCTTCCTCATCCTGTGCAGGGAAGGAGCACTGCTGTGCTTTCAGGAAGATATTCTTGAAAACTTCCAGCATTCCAAGCTCAGTGACCCTCCATAGATGCTTGCCATGGAATCCCTCACAGCTGGGTTCACAGCATATTCAGGTTGTCTCTTCCAAAATCCAGGAACTCTGAGGTGCTCAGCAAGATCTGGAACTGCACGGTGCTGTGGAACTGCACCTTCAGCACAGGCACCTTTCCAGCCTGACCTGCCCTTGTTCCTCTGGGTCTGGGCACAAAACAGGGCCTGGAAGAGAACGGCAGCAGGGGTCTATGTGTCCCAGGGCCCCGGGTTTGCTTCAGCTCCACAGGGATGCAGGCAAAGTGAAGAAGCCAAACTGTTTATTAATGAAAGGCAAAGCAAAGGGATGAGCTGGAAGGGAAAAAAGGGGATGGGCAGTGTCTGAGGGCTGGAGGGAGGGAGCTGTCAACAGGGAGGGAGAGTGGAGGGAGAAAATGGTGATGGACAGGCTGAGGGCAGAGCTATCAAAAGGGAGGGAGAGTGGAGAGAAATAAAGGTGATGGGCAGTGTATGAGGGCTGGAGGGAGGGAGTTGTCTACAGGACAGGCAGGGAGAGGGCTGAAGCCACAAGAACTGTGCCCAGCATCAGCTGTGCCAGGACTTCCAGCAGCGCTGAGCAGTGATGTCATCTTTAGTGTCTCCATGTGCTGTTCTTGGGATACTGGTTCACTGGATCCAGAAGATGTCCCTAATTCTTGAGCTCTTTGGGGAAACTCGGCTTAATTTTCCAGGTCAGAGCAGGATGGGCTGGCACATTGCCTCCGGGCTTGAAGGACTGAAAGAGAGAAGAACCGAGCCATGGCAACAGCCCAGATCTGTGGGAATCCTACAAGACCTTCTGAACAGGGCCATCCAAGCCAGAAGCAAGTAGGAGACATTGGAATCAGCTGGGAGGTCTTGCTGAAATAAATGAAAAGGGCAGGAGATTTCTCTCCTTTTTAATGCCTTTATGAAAGTCAGCTTGGGTGGGGGCTCGACGGGTCGTGCGCACGCCACCGCCACTGCTGCCAGGAGTGGCAGGGAGGAGGAGGTGTGCAGCTCTGTCCGCTGGTGCGCAGGCAGAGCCGGAGCTTCCGTCCTCGCCAGAGCACCAGGAGATTCCCATTTTAGATTTAACATTTGAGGTCTACTTTCTAGCTGACATCTCCGGGTTAGGGTGAGAGGTTCAAAGGTCTTAGCAGACCCTGGATTCAGTTGTTTACCCTTAGACGTCACTTAGATTGTTTAATTCTGTGGTGGCTCGTTGTTTTAGGGGTTTTCTTTGCTGGACTTGGCCAAGTGTTTCTACATTCGCATCCAAGCTCTGACGTGACTCCCTCCTCACAGTCCCGGGTGCCATTTTCCAGGAAGCAGCAGGGGTGGTACCCGAGAGGGGTTTCTAACAATTAAACTACTAACAACAGGTAATTAAAGAATAAAACTATTAACAACAGGTAATTACAACATGAAACTATTAACAATAAGTAATTAAAGATCTAACTTAGTAGCAATTGGTTTAACTTGTTGACTCTCTAACTTTTAAAAATGGACGACTTTTTACTCCTTACACTCAGGACAAAGAAATGGCTGGGGTGGGCAGAAACCTATCCCTAAACTCTGGACCACTCCATGTGCCTATTGTAAGAAAGAAAGGCATTGGAAGAGAGACTGCCTGCAACTCAAAGCCAAGGTGGTTGAAGAACTGAATCAATGCAAGGGTTGGCTGGAGGGCATCCCCCCAGAAAACACTCTGGTCCAAAGAGAACTGGGGGAAAAGATGAGGAAAATGAAATGTCTGGTGAATGCAGGTGCAACACATTCTGTGTTAGATATAAAATTGGAGGAAATTGATCCTGGTAAAGTTGTGAATGCTATTGGAACCACAAGTCAACAGCAGAAGGTATCTTTTTAAAACCACGATCTTATGAACTGGGAAACACAGTAGGAATACATCAGATCCTAGATATGCCTACGCCTCCCAAAACGCCTCATTGGAAGGATTTGTTGGAGACATGAGAATGTTGTAACATGTTCCAACAGGCTGAAATGTAGTTTACCCCTGGAGGAGTACAGATCAAAGTCAATGACAAACAAATATCATGTTCTAAGTCTAGCTCTCCTTACAGATTTTCCGAATCAGAAGAGACATAGAAGAAGTTCTTAGTCAGGTTTGTCTTAAAGTCTGGGTGGATGGGACCCCTGGTAAGGCCAAAGCAGCACAACCTGTAATCATTAAACTTAAACCTGGAACATGACCAATAAGAATTAAACAATATCCACTTAAGGTGGAAAAAATAAAAAGTGTTAAGCCTATCATAGAAAATTTTCTAAAATTTGGGTTGTTACTGGAATGTGAATCTGAATAGAATACACCCATTTTACCCATACAAAAGCCTGATGGTTTGAACTACAGTCTGGTTCAATACCTACAGGCTATATTAACAAAATAGCTGGAGATCTCCACCCAGTGGTTGCAAATCCATATGCTTTGCTAATCAAACTAAAAGGTGAATATGGATGGTTTACCATTTCAGATCTCAAGGATGCTTTCTTCTGTATACCCTTGGACCCTGGCAGCCAAAACCACTTTGCCTTTGAATGGGGAAACGCAGAGACTGGAAGGACAAGTCAAATTACCTGGACTGGAGGACCACAAGGATTCAACAATAGTCCAACCATGTTTGGAAAACAGTTTGCTGAGGACCTTGAAAGTTGGGTAAGCCCGTCCACAAATGGAATTGTGTTATAATAGGTAGATGATCTACTTTTAGCCACTGAAACTTAAAAAGACTGGAATGGACAGTAAGCCGCTGAAATGACCTGGGATTAAGTGGTTACAAGGTATCCAGAAATCAAGCTCAAATAATCAAACAGGAAGTCATTTACCAAGGATACAAAATATCCCAAGCTCAGCAGCGACTAAGACAGGATGGCAAAGGGACCATAACCGAACCCCACTCCCTACTAATGCCAAAGAACTGAGAACCTTTCTGGGAATGACTGGATGCTGTATTAACCATGGTAGTGACTTTGGGCTGCTGGTTAAGCCACTGTAGCAGCTGTTAGAAGACAATCCCAGAGACCTGAAATGGACACCCAAAAGTAAGAAAGCCTTCAAAAGCTAAAGGAGGACTTGAGAAGAGCACCTGCTCTGGGCTTGCCAGATGTCTTGGAACCCTTTCAGCTTTTCTCTTATGATAGGCAAGGGATGGCATTAGGTGCACTAGCTCAAACAGCTGGACCATAGAAGAGAGCAATAGCATCATTTTCAAAACAACTGGATAAAGTAAGTAGGGGACAGCCTGACTGTAAGCAGTTGCTGCTCTTATTTCAGACATCCAAGGAGCCTGGAAATTCACTCTAGGTCAACAAATAATTGTGTTTATCTCACATCCAGTAGCAGCAATTCTTGACCAACAGGATGGGCATTGGCTTTCCCTCTCCAGATTCCTTAAATATCAGGCAATTTTGGTGGAACAATGCAGCGTTACAAAACAAATCTCTTCTCTAGTTAACCCAGCACCATTCCCAGCTACTCACTAGACAGACAAGGAGCCTTTGTAGCATGACTGGATCAAAACCATTCAGCCCACTTTATTCCAGCTGCCCAGATCTTAAAGAAACCCCAATTCCAAGAGCAGAATCTCAGTATACAGATGGGAGTGGCTTTGTAAGAGCAGATCAGTGAAAATCAGGATATACAATTAGCACGGAGCAATAGGGGATAGAAGCCCTACACAAGTCAGCTCAGAAGACAGAGATAATCACTTTAACCCGTACCCTCTGACCAGCCTGAGGAAAAAGGATTAATACATGAACAGATTCCAAGAATGCCTTCAGCGTAATAGATGCCCATGAAGCAGTTTAGAAAGGTAAAGGACTATTGGCAGCTCAAGGAAAGCAGTTGAAGCATTCAGAAGAAATCTTAAAATTGCTGCAGGCAGTACTACTACCTCAAGAGGTTGCAATTCTGCACTGAAAGGGACAACAGAAAGGAGAAACCGACCCCAAAAGAGGGAACAGGTTGCAAAAAGAGTAGCAGAACAAAGCCATGCTGAGATTCAGGCACTAATTCCCAAAGGTAAGGAACAATATGACAATGATGTATGCTGTATAATCAGAAAGATCTAGAATTAACAAAGAATTTGCAAGCAGAATGAAAACACTGTGTTTTTTTCAACTCTTCAGGGAGGGAGAGTTATGCCAGAAAGAACATCATGAAAACTAATTAAAGATGAACATAATTGTATACACTAGGAAGGAGATGTCTTACATAATTATTGGATAAGGACAACAGTAAGATGCAACCCGTACTTTAGTGTAAAGCAGGTAACCCAAGGGTGTGAAATAACGTCTTAGAGCCAATCCACAAACCAGGACTAGACTTGAGCTTGGCCCAGTAGACAAGGGACAATATCCTGGACAGCACTGGCAAGCTGACTTTTCTGAATTGCCAAGAAAAGGGGGGTATAAATACCTTCTGCCTTTAACTGATACCTTCTCAGCATGACCTGAGGCATTCCCAACCCAAACAAAAAAAGCCAAAGTTTTCAACATTTTGTTAAACAATATCATGCCCTGGTTCAGAGTGCCTTTAGACATCTCCTCTGACTGAGGACCATGTTTCCTAGCAAATATTGCACAGCAACTTTGCAATAATCTCCAAATCAACTGGCACCTACACACACTGTATTGGCCCCAGGCCAGTAGCCAGGTGGAAAAGATGAATTATCCAGTCAAACAACAGATAGTCAAAACTGTACCAGAGGCCAACATACCTTGGCCCCAGGCCCAGCCTTTGGCTTTATAATGGATTTGATAAGACCAAGAGCAAAAGAAAATCTGAATCCCTTTGAAATACTGTACAGAAGACCATGGAAGCAAAACTAGCAAGGGGAGGATACTGTACAAGGTGGAGAGGGGTATCTCCAGAACCATGTTGTCCAACTAACACTACAGCTGCAGAAAATAAACCAACACATTTTGAGCAAGAGGATGCTCCTCTCCACAATCCAGCCTGGGGACCAGGTAGACCAGGTAGAAAGCCTCTTATCCCAAAATGGAAAGGAGTCTATTTAGTACTTTTAATCACTTACACAGCCTTTAAAGCTTAAAGCATTAATCTCTTGGATACATTATTCCAGAAATAAAATACTTCTGCAAAAGGCAAGTGGAGTCCAAAAGTGGACCTCAGAAAGAACAGGAGAAACCAAGATACATTTCACATGATCATTGTCTTCCCGATACTTCTAATCAGAATCCAAGCCACAGCAGATGACTGTCACTACCATAATGATCTCCTTGGCCTGAAAGATCCTGGTAGATGGAACACTCAAAAATATTCAGGACCTAACTGGCTAAAAGGGATTAAAAAGGTAAAAATACTTTATGCCATTTTAAGGATTAATGACTGAGCAGTTAAAGATTGAGGAAACCCTGACTCCATGCTTGCCTTTCTTGTCCCACATGAAAGCAAGATCTCTATGGCTTGTAAATTGGAAACTGACAAACCTCTTTCAGAGAAGATTGCCCGAGTGATCATGCGCATCTGCGACCTTTCTAACAAGTAGTGTGTGGATTCATTTTCATGTGAATCCTATCAGGATTTTTGCCCTATGCAAATTAAAATGGGAGACTATAACCGAGCCAAGATAGTTCCCTTCTTCTGTGGCACACAGGTGGGGTGGGAGGACCATCATCACACAGAGATACAGGAATGGAGCCCGCCAGCAATCTGACCCAACAAATATTGTTTCCAACCGGCAGCTATTGTGGGACTAGAGTTATAAATTGTCCTGCTTGTACCCTTACTACATGGAACAGGTCTCATACAGGATCTGCTTTTGAGAATTGAATTTCATTCTTGGGATATTTCAGGCTATCAGAAGTAGTAGCGTGTCAAGTTGGAGGGGTAGCCAGGAGCACAATCAGCCTGTTCGGGTATATCATGCCTAATTCCATGACCATGTGATGGCAACCCAAGTATGCATTGAATCCAATAGCTCAACTGCATCCTCTAATGGGCTGAGGTACTCAGGATACTCAACTATTTGCACTGGGAACTTGGTAAAGTATCCTCAGTAATACTACCAGGGGCCAGTGTAAGGTTTCTGGAGGTTTCCGAAATGCCTCCCTAAAGGCAGGCAATGTATCTGAAGAAACCACTTACCATGCCTTGGGTACGCAACAAGGAGCGAAACGGAATGGGTCACACCACAGACATTTAAAATTAAAACCAAAACAAACAACTTTACATCAGAAACAACTCCGTAGAATGGGACCCATATGTGAAATAATAGAGTCTTTCACTCTGGGGTAAGACAAACAAATGAAGAATTGTTGCCTCTAAATCCACAGTACTCTCTGAAAAAGCTGGAGGTGAAGAGTACAAGCTAATATTTCCATAATTAAACAGCAATTCTGCCCACTCATACATCAAAGCCTAAAAGAATGGGAGCTGTGGATACATTCCCAGACACCAAATCATAGGTATAAGAAATACTTAAGGGGATGGTTTGGGTCTGAACTGGGAGTATTAAATTCTATTGATCAGGAAGTCTTACTCAAGAAAGTAAACACTGTGAGTTCTTATATTGGGCAGATACAAACTCCTCTCAGATCAACCCTACTGTCTCTTGCCCATACCCAAAGCCTGGCAGCTAACCTATTAACCACCCTGGCCAACAATACACTGCGGGATTTTCAAGCAGTTGTTGGCTTTATGGGAAAACTACAGAGTAACATTTCTTAAGCATTTCAATGTTTACAAGCTCAACTGTGTGTGGCTATGGTCTGTAATCTCAGGAAAACTTCAAAAAAGGAGAGCTGGGGAAATTGTCACAAGAATTAACTAAATCATGGCTAAAAATGAAACCATAAAGCAATTTGGAAAAAGACTTCCACACTTGGTTGCAATTGGTCCATTTCACATAGAATGAACAAAACCCTGCAGTCTTTTGTATTAACCATTAAGACTGCAAAAAAATACCGTGTCATTCCAATTTTGGCCCTTGGAGTTATAAGAACTCACATAACTGTCAGACCCATTCAGCATAATGTCTGGGCCATTTTCAACAAGAAAACTAGAAGCTGACAAACTCTTAGTATCAAAGCATGTGTGCCAAGGGACGCACTGAATTTTGTGTGCAAAAATGCGGTGCTTGAAAGAGAGGATCGGTGTCTGCATGCTGAGGGCAGCAGTTGTATTTTTGAAATGAGCCCAGTTCCCCGTGCACAATCACAGGTGTGTTATGTGGGAAGGGGCTGTGCCTGTGTGAGATCTGCTTGCACAACTATTACAATAGAGTCTTTTAAGGAAACTCCTAATGGTACTAACTTCTCTATTTGTAATTTCACAACAACCAAAAGTGGATGCGACTTCAGCTGCACCACACAAGAACTTCTCTTGAGATTCTGCAGAATGCACATGATGGGTATCACCAAGTGCCCAAATTCCAAACTGCAGGGGACGCTCACATTCTAAAGCAAATGCCCTACCAGCCTAATATAGAATGGCTAGTGGCAGAAGTCAAAAATGCATCTCACAGAGCCTGATGGACACTCAAATCCGGTATCAAAGTTGTTATCGAAATCATCACCAAAAGAGAGAAAGAAAGAGAACATCATGAGTCAGATATCTTCTTGTGATATGGACAAATCTGGAACCACCAACAGCTCCTCAGATTTTTAGCTTCCTCAGCAAACCAGTTCTAATTTTAAAAATTTAACCCTCCTCTGAAGCATCATAAACCTATGGATTTCGTAGAAAATTAAAACAGCGGCAGAACAGTACATATGTTCTGTGAACTGTCCAGAGGATCTTGCAAAAGAATTTGCATCAGGATAAAGAGAAGAGCTGAATGAAACAAGGCCTTTGTTTGACATAAGCACAAGCAATTCACATGAGTAAACAAGTACTTGGCACAGAACTACACAAGCACTTAGCACCAGTTAGCATAAGAAAAACCTGGCTGGCCTAACTTGACAGGAGAGGGACTTGACAAAAAGCTTTAGACACATTCCACCAGAAGAACTAAGGGCAAGTGTAAAATGAGCCCTGTGCAGGGAAGCCATGAGGAAGAAGTGCTGCTTTAGGGCATGGAGGCCGCTCCTGGCCAGCGCCTGGACATCAGCTTCAAGTACAGGAACCTGACAGAATGTATTTCTAACGCCCTGCCTATCGAATCACCTCAGCAGAGTCAAGATGGATGGGATTTTGGAGATCCATTTCTGACATCATCCCACTGAAATGTACATGTGGCAGAGAAGCATTTTAGTGGGGTGCAGACCTTGCCCTCCTGCCAGCTCAATAAAAGGGCTTTTGGCGGACAATGCATTTGTCTGCCGATTTCTTTGAATTAGGGAGACCCCTCAGGACAGCTGTTGGCCATCCCCTGTGTGCGGCCATCCCCTGTGTGGATCTGCAAAAGCTTCAAATCAGCTGCCTCAGCTTCCAGGGCCTCTCTTGGCCAGCATCCTGGCGTGGGTGCAGGGCTGCTGCGAGGCACTGCTGCGGCCCAGCAGGACCGGGCCGGCTGTCTCGTGTCCACATAGCAGCCTTGACAGAGCCAGGGCCATCCTGAAAGCAGAGA
Organism: Melozone crissalis; assembly: GCF_028551555.1. Taxonomy (NCBI): domain Eukaryota; kingdom Metazoa; phylum Chordata; class Aves; order Passeriformes; family Passerellidae; genus Melozone; species Melozone crissalis. The sequence goes on from NW_026535781.1 coordinate 2,003,945, forward strand.
AACGCTCACGTGCCAGCAGAGAGGAGCGAGGAGCACTGGGCTGCTCTCAGGGTATCTCAGCATGGTGCTCCAGTGGGAAGGGCAGGCAGGCCTCCCACATTCAGGGCATCCCGTGCATTAAAAGGATGGGCATTTTGTCCTTTTCATCCCTCCAGCCCGGAATCAGGCCTGACACATCCTCCTCTGCAGTGGAGTTTTTCCCACTGCACGTGGGACAGGGATTGAAGCTCCCTGCTCAGGCTTTGCAGCTCGCCTGGCCAGGCCGCTGCCCTCACTCACCCTGACTGAGATCCTGGAACTCTTCCTGCTGCTCATTCATCATGGGTAACCCGGCCATCTCTGAGAACAAAGAGTTCATCTTGGCCCCAGCGGCACAGCTCCCTGCCAGCGGCGCTGCCGGCGCTGTGGCCACACGGGCTGCTGGCCCGGCAGGGCTCAGCCCGGCCCTTGCCGCACGCTGCCGCCCCAGGGCACGGCTGCCAGAGGGCGGCAGCAGCAATGCCCGGGCCAGGCGGGGCTCCACGGCGCCGGGCCCGGCTGGCGCTGCGGGGACAGCAGGCGGGGCTGGGGCCTGTGGGAATCCTGAAAATCAGAGCGTTTTAGGAATGCTACAAAAGGCAGGCCTCAGAGACAGCAGAAGTGCAATTAGAGTTAGGCAGTAGCCATAAGATTTGTCAGCAGAAAGTTTTTATAAGAAGTAGAAAACTACGGACAAATAGGACAATGGTCTGAGTATTAATGCTTGGCTAGAATACCTCCCTAAGCTACAGAAAAGTTTATCTACCAAGATATTAGGAAGTTTTAAGCTTAATAATGGAGCCCTGTGGATTGTATGTTAATGCTTACAAGCAGGTATTATATTCAAAATAAGCGAGCATTGTTTGACTGAAGGTACGTGTGCTTACAGTGCTTGGCTAGAACTCTTGTCAATATGCTTCTGCTTTGTGTGATTGGTCAAAAACTTTTAAAGTAAATTCTAACATGAAGTTCTTTGTCTGCTTCTGGGGATGTGTGTGACTGTGGTCACAGGGGTTTTCAGGTGAAAGGAGAGACGAGAATATTGACTTCATGTTCAGAAGGCTTGATTTATTATTTTATTTTATATATATATTTTACATTAAACCTATACTAAAAGAAAAGAAAGGAAAAGGTTTCCTCAGAAGCTAGCTCTGCTAAGAATAGAATAGAAAAGAATGATAACACAGGCAGCTCTCTCAGACCCTGTCCGAGACAGCTCCATCTTGATTGGCCATTAATTATAAACATCTAAGAGGGGCTAATCACAGGTGGACCTGTTGCATTCTACATCAGCAGATAATCATTGTTTACATCTTGTTGCTGAAACTGCAGCTTCTCAGAAAGGAGAAAAATCCTAAGAAAGGATTTTTCACAAAAGACGTCTGCGACAGATGTGAGCTGCTGGCATTTACCCATTGTCATAACCATGTAATGAGACTGATGCTGGAAAATGAACAGCTCAAGACGCGTTCCCCTGCAGTCCCATCCCGTTGGTGATTTGTGCAAAGACCCCCAGGCAATGATAGGGCCGAGCTGTGGCAGGGTGGGGCAGGGTGGGGCAGGGCAGGGCCGGGTTGGATGGCGCAGTATAGGGTGGAGCATGGTGAGGTACGGCCGGGCTGCAGCAGGGTGGGGAGGGGAGGGGCACGGTTTGGCAGGCTGGTGCAAGGTGTGGTAGGGTGGGGCAGAGTAGGGTGGGGCAGGATGGCGCAGGGGTGAGCAGGGTGGGGTAGGGAGTGGCTGGATTGTGTGGAGCAGTGCAGGGCAGAGCACTGTGGGGATGGGCAGGGCTGGGCAGACAGAGGTTGGGCAAGGTGGGGAAGGGTGGGGCTGGGTGGTGCTAAGGAGGGTGGGGCAGGCAGAGAGCCCGGGCTCGTGGCTCACCCATGAACCTGATGGCCGCCTCTTGCAGGGCCTCCTGTGGGCTGTCCTGGCACTGAAGGGCCCGGCGCAGGTGCTCGACTGCTTTGCTCCTGTCCTCTGCCAGCTGGAGAGTGCCAGGAGGGTGCAGCTGGTGCAGACTCAGCCCCTTGACCGGGCTGTCCCTGTGGCCAGCACTGGCCTCCCCTGCCCACACAGCCCTGTGAGGCAGCCAGCAGCCACTGGGGCCGGGGCTGGAGGGGGCAGAGGGGTGGGTGCTGCCCAAGAAAAATAAAGGAAAAATTCTGACCTCCAACACTAAAACAAATGGCCGTATTGGAGATAACGTTTTGCAGGGAATGGACAACACATTGAGCCTGACAAGGTCAGGTACACAGTGCAAATGTGGTGGAGCCGTTCACAACAGGGGCCATCTGAATACTCCAGCTTCATGGGAACAAAGCATTTCATGGATGACCAAGAGACAGTGAGTTCTGTAGCAAGCAAACTCAGGAATGATGAGACCATCGTCCATGGCCTGATGCACACTCATGTCTCTGCTGTGGTTGTCTCAAGGATGAACAGGAAAAATTCAGAGAAAAGATGAGGAAGGAGATGAGCAAGGACAGTTCCCATGTGGCACCAGTGCAAACCAGAGGCCCCAGTGTCAGAGCTTAACACCCCCCAGCTAGGGAGAGGGAGTACACCCCACGAGTGGACCTGTGGTTCTTCCTGTATGAACATGGGCAAGACATGAGAGGGTGGAATGGAAAACTCATCTCTGTCCTAGCAGCATGGGTATGAGAGCTAAAAGAGGAACCTACTAGAAGAGAGATTTCCACCCAAATGAATGAAACCCCAGCTCCCTGTGACCGAGCTGCCAGGTATAGCAGAAGGGAGGATGATATGTCAGATCTCCTTGAAGGAACATCCAGAACATACACCCAGGGAGGGAACGGTAGCCAGGACTAGAGAGGCCCTGCCTCTAGACAGGTGGAGGCCAGGGAAAATTGTGTCTCTTGGGCTGTGTGGATCCCTGACACACCAGAGCCATAGATACACAAGGCTTTTGTCAACACTGGTGCACAGTGTATTCTAATGCCATCAGGACGCTGAGGCAAAGCGAAAATTTTCCAGGACAGAAATCCATTTTAATTTAGGTGAAATGTACATTTTTGAGTTGAGTCTGTGGTTAGAAACCATAGTTATTCAGCCAGATTGCAAGGCCTAAGCTCAGTGAAGTTACTTCAGTGAAGGACTGAGATAAAGGGGGAAGCCTAGCAATTCAAACACTGTGCATCTTCAAGTCAGGAGAGCGGGCTGCCATCTCGAGGTTCCAGTAGCTCCGAAATCACCTGCGCAGGGCATGGAAGACAAGGACTCGTCTGTCATGGCTCAGCTGCCTGCCTGCCAGGCCGGAGCTCTGTGGAGAGCTGATCCCAGAAGCTCTATTTGTTTGGGCCTCCTGAGTCAGGAGGAATTTTCTTTTTCTTCAAGATTGCTCTTTTCATTTCTTTCTTTTCCTTTACAATGTAAATAGAAACTATGTTATAATACACAGACTGCAAGGATCTTTCTTTTGCTGCCCAGGGTCCGCAGGGCATAGGGGAGGAGAGGGAAAAGGATGATTGCACTCAGCAAGCTGCCCAGGCGTGCAGTGGGCAAGGGGAAATGGCCAGAAGCCCCTTGGCCTTTGGTGGTTCTGCTGAAGCCTTTGTGCTGGTGACAGAGCAGGTGGGAAGGGGCCGGGGCTGCGGGGATCCCTGTGAGAGCAGTGCCTGGAGATGGCCACAAGCCCTGTGCTGGGCAGAAAGCGCATCCGTGTCCTCCTGCCCGTGTGCTGCTGGCTGCCTTGCTGAGGGCTGCCAGGAGCCTCTGGATGGGGCTGCTCTGGAGCTGCTGTGGGGCTGCGGCGCTGCTGCCGGGCAGCTTGGCGGGGCTGGGGCGCTGGCAAGCCCTGAGCAATGGGCTGTCAGAGGCCACAAGCAGCCCCCCAGCAGCCGCCTTGATCCTTCCAGAGTTGACTTGCAAGAGGGACCCTGGGCACTCTGGAACTAACAGCATCAGTGTTGTTGGAAATCCAAATGCAGGGAAATCTCAGACCTTTGGTCTTGTCAGCAAAGCTTACAATTAAACACAGGATTTGAAGGGAGACCTTGGAAAGGGCTTCCAAAGCTAGGTGCTAGAAGCGAGAATGTGGATTTCTAGTTTATTATAGCAGAGACACGGGGAGGAACGTTGAAGTGGAGGAAAGTTTAGAGTTTCAGAGTTCAAGATCTAGAAAAAATCAAATCAGTTACAATGGTAAACAAGAAGTTTAGGATGCAGGGCTGTAGGTTTGTGTGTCATAGCATGATTGGCTAAGGAGGCTTACACTGTGGCAGGATGTGGGAACCCAGGAAATTCCTCTGGCTGCCCTGCAAGACTTGAGACCCTGTCAGAGGGCTCAGAGACTTTGGCCCAGAGCCCGAGACCACTGTGCCTTTGATTTAGCCCTTGGAAAAAACAATTACCAACCTTGTAGGAAGAATGACAAGCCACAAAGGTTTAAGCAGAATGACAGTGAATTTATCACCGAGTGGAAAAATAGATTTTGGGGCGTTTTAGAATGGGACTTCAGGGGGGAAGATTAGGAATCTGGGCATGTCCAGCCTTTCTCCTTCTTCTTCTTGGCCACCATCTGCTGCTGTGATGTTGGCACTTTTAGGCTGGTTTAGAATAGAAGCTCACTGTCTAACGTAGATGATAGTTATGGGAAAGTAATGGCAAATATTGTACAGGTAGTTGTTTTTAGTATAAAAAGATAACACCGCCCCACGGGAGGCAGAGTGCCTTAGACTGTCTGGCTGTGCGGACCTCGAAAGACAGGAGAAAGAATTTTATAGATAAGATAAAATGAACAACCTGGAGACCAAGAAATGAAGAGCTCTGACTCCTTCTTCAACCACCGGACTGGGAAAAGAGACTTTCTAACATATCTCGGGGTCACTCTGACCAGCTAGAGACCCCGAGAGCATGACTCCATAAGATGAGATATTGGAGATAGGGTCCAAAACACAAATACCCATGTTGGCCGTGTCTTCTTGGCCAAGAAATCCTTCAATGCTCTTGTAACTACAAGTCTTGCGGCCCTGTGAGCCATGCGGTGTAGATGTGAGCCAAACTCACCCTTCCTGTCTGTGGAGAAGTGAAGAAAAAGCAATGGCATCATGTAAAAAAATCGGAGGTCTGCTCTCTAGCTCGTTCCAAACTCCCTCAAATCCCCCAAAGTGGCATTTAGCTACAAAGAGATGACAAGGACCCTTAGTGCTGGCTCTTTGACTCCACAGCAGCTGCTTTAGAATCTTTCACTTAACCCTGTGTAGTCATGTGCCAGAAATGGATCATTTGAAGAAACTTTCCAAGTGACTTGCATGGAGGTTTGTTTGAAGGGTATTTGAGGAGAAAGGCTCCCAGCAGAGGCCTGGGCTTTGGCCTAGCTGTGTCCCCTGCTGATTGTGAAGTGTGCCATCAGCTGAAGGGCTTTCTGGGCTAAAAATATCATCAAGTCACTTGGACTTGCTCTTTTAGGCCTCTAAGAGCTGGACCCAATTTCGGGCACATTTGGAGACCTCATCTGTGGGTGGATGGACCACCTAGGATTTTCCCAATTGCTGGGAATGGTTCTCCGGGTCCCTGGTGTAAAACGGGGCTCCCCAGCAACTGCGCATCTGCAAGATGATAAACAATTGTCTTGGTTTGAAGAGAGAGGTGCCTGCTAAGGAAGGCAGAAGCCTTCTCTGAAATGGAAAATGTAAATGTCCTCCCTTCAAATGATTCTCATTTAGTAATTCAAATGCTCTCAGGGAAAGATATGGGGATAGGACTGTGCCCGCAGAGCCGGGCAGCGTTTGCTGGTGGTCTGAGCCCTTCCCAAAGATCCTGTGCGGGCTGTCTTAGACACCTGGGGGGGCCAGGCATTCCCTCCAGCCTGGGCCACTTTGGCTGGGCTGGGGGCGGCCCCAGGGCAGAAGGCAGTGTGTGCAAGGGCCCTGGGTGGCACGTTGCAGCACGGTCTCGGTGCCATGGAACGGAACCCGGTGACCAAGGGCCCTTTGTGACACGTGGGAAATAGAAGTTTGCCCAGCTGCTGGGAAGGCACAACAGGGCAGAACGGGACAGAGCGGTGCCGTGAGGAGCCCCCGCACAGCACACTCGGTCCTGTCTGACCCGGAGCCTTTCCAAGGCGTTATTCCTGCAGCTGAGCTCGAGGCCAGACCACAGGACTTGGTGACCTGTGGCCTTCCCAAGGCTTCTCTTCTGCAGGTGCCCTCACAAATCCAGTCATTTTCATGGAGCAGAGACCCCTGAAAGCGCCCAAGGTGGCCTGGGGGGAAGAGGAGGAAGAAAGCCCTGGAGCTGCCTGTGCACATGAAACCAAAGCGGTGGTGCCGTCTGAGCTGCCGCAGGAGGGTGAGTGGCAGAGCGGGGCCACAGGGTTGGTGCCTGCAGCCAACTTGGCACCATTCCATCTCATCCCATTTTATCCCATCCCAGTTTCTCCCATCCCATACCCACGGACAGGACGGAAGAGGGGCCGGGCAGACACCCTGCAGGGGCCATGCTCCATCCCCTGGGGCGTCCCAGGGCTGTCCCTGCCTGGGGAGCGCAGGGCTGGGCCGTCTTCTCCGGCCTCTCCCGCAGCCCCTCAGCTCTGGCTGCGCTCGCTCTTTTCCAGGTGCAGCCCTGCAGCGCACACAGGAGCAGGACCCCGCCCGTGGCCTCTTCCGCAGCACAGCCCAGGTACCTGCAGCCATCCCCACCTGGGCTGGGCCTGCTGGCACCGCGCTTGGAGCATTCCCTGCAACATCCCTGGCTTCTTGCCCTTCTCCTACAGCTGGTTTGCAAATTCATCAAGAAAATTCGGGCGGAAGAGACCAGCACCATGGGTCCTGGGCTCAGAGCATATTCGCACATCTTCAAAACCAAGACCAGTGCTGCCCTGCTGGATATGCTCGTAGAGGAGGGCTTCTCCAGTCCAAAGCAAGTAAGCAGCCTGTGGCAAGGGTTTCATGCTCCCAGGAAATTGCTTGGTCTCCCAAGCCACGCCTGCTGGTCACTGGAACTCTTTGAGGCCATGGCAGTGTGGTGGGAAGGGAGGCACTTCTGTGGGGAAGCTGGTGACATTGCTCCCTCTGGCAGCTTTCCAAGTCTCCCCGTGCCTTCTCCAGGTTCCTGCCCTGGTCAGGTACATCCACCAGTGGCTCCTGGCCAATCAGTTTGCTGAGCACAGGCTGAACAAGACCCTGCTGGATCTCACCGAAGCACAGCCTGCTGACGTAGTCATGACGCTCCTGCGTGTGGCCCCGTCCTGTGACAGGTATGGGGCCAAAATGCCCAGAGGGCTCAGGGCTCGCCAGCCCATCAGCCTGTAAAGCCTGGCCCAGGTGTGTGACCAACAGAGAGTTCCAGGGCCTTCTGGCTGCTCCCTTGGCCAGCCCCGGCACATCAGCCCCCGAGCCTGCTGCCGTGCTCCCTCGCTGCCCCTCAGGGGCCTGTCCCCAGTGGCCTGGGCTGCCTGGGTGCTGCTGGCGAGTGGCAATGGGCACAGGCAGAGCTGGCAGCCAGCTCAGGTCCCCACTGCTGCCCAGGCCACGGTGCTGTGTATGAGACAGAGCTCTAACCCCACAGAGCTGCTTTGACCATGTGGAAGAGCATCATGTGCTCGCCCAGGACTGCAGAGTCAGCGCTGCTGATACTCCTGGATGTGCTGGGCAGCTGGCCAGAGCACAGCATGTGCACCTCGGATGGGGACAAAACGGGTGTCTTTGTCCTGGCTGTGAGTTTCTGTAACTGGCCTTTGCTGGCCCCAAGGCTGCCTCTCCAGCAGCTCTCCGTCCTCCTTCCCCCACTGCATCTCCCTGCCTTAGGCACCGGGTGGAAACCCGGCCCAGGGGCAGCTTCAGGCCCACCAGGCCCCGTGCTCCCCCTGCGTCTGTCTGAGCCTCTCCCTGCCCTGCTCGGGCCCTGCCACACCGACACCTCGGCACTGAGCCCTGTCTCGGGGGGCTTTGTCTTTTGCAGGCAACCGTGGTTATGTGGAAGATCCTCCAGATGCCCTGCGTCCCACATATGGTGACGGTGTATTTGCCCCGCCTCTTTCTACATCTGCTCTCCCAAGTGTTTTCCAGCACTCTGGATACGCCAGAGGAGGTCGATGCATTCTGGAAGGGATGCCAGGAGGAATACGGCCTTGCCACCAGCCCCAACAGGTGCTCCATCCCAATCCTCCTTTCCCTGCTACGTCCCTGGGCAGGAGCCAGTGTTCCCAGCGTGACCTGGGCTTTGCTGTTCACGCAGGTTTGCAGTGCGCACCCTGAAGTCCCTGCTCTGCCGAATGCAGCATGAGGATGTGGTGGTGGCAATGGAACGCAATTGTGGCTGGGACACGCTGCTGTGCGCTGACACCCACCACTATGCCGTGGCTCTGCTGGCCAGGTGAGACCCCCTTCTCCCCACTGCTGCCTCTGACATTTGTGCTCTGTGTCCAGGGAGCTCCACACAGTCCCCGAGGTCGTGGCCCAGAAGGCCTTGTCACCGAGGGATGGACAAGCAGACTGGGAAAGGCTGGGAGAGGAGGGCGCCCACCAGGAGCTGCCTCCCAAATAGCCCAGGGCCCCTTGCAGGATGCTGGGGAAAGACCAGACCTCTGTGTGTCAGTCCTGGCAAAGGTTTGTCCGCCTGGCCCACAGTCTTGGTTCCTTTTCCTCCTGCCAGGGAGATGTGCTGTGTCTCCATCCCCTTGTGTTCCCGGATCGCTCGCTACCTGCTCCGGCTGCTCAGCACACAGGAGCCACGCTGGGAGCTGCCCGCCATGGCGTTCCTTGCAGAGGTGAGCCTTACAGCCAGCGCTGCCTGGCTGAGCTGCCTCCCAGCTCTCTGCCCTCTCGGAGCCGCAGCTGCCTGGCACGGTGCCCGTGCCCTGTGCTGCTGCCTGGGCCCGGCCCCGTGCATCTCCGGGCTCCTGCCGGCCGGGTCCCTGTCACTGCCCTGTACCTTTCAGGTCCTCGAGTTCCTGGACTTGAGTGAACGTGGTGCTAACAGAGTCCTGCAAATTTTGTCAAGGCAGCTGCAGAGCGAGTGCAGGGAGAGGCGTCGCCTGGTGCTCAGGGCCCTTCTTGAGCTCATTGAGGAGCCCTCAATGGTGAGAAGGGGGCAGTGGCTGAGGCTGAGCTGGGGAATGTGGTCGCTTGGGCTTGGCTGGGCTTTGGGTGCTGGGGCAGCTGCTCCCACCCCTCCTGCCTCCCAGTTCAGCTGCCCCAGTGCTCCAGGACAGGCCTTTGGCCTCTGGGCCCTGCGGCAGCAGGATGGCGTTTCTCAAACTTGTGTTCCGCACAGACCAAAAAAATGTGGAGCCTGACTGAAAGTCTTGTGGACTTCCTGTGGGATGCAGATGGAGAGATAGTTTTCATGACAGTCATGCTACTCAGCTTTATCATCTTGGACAAAGACATGCTGATGCCCGGCCCCATCACACTGCAGCTGCTTGAGGCGCTCCTGCCACTCTTTGACCACGTAAGGCTCACTGCTCCCAGCCACGGCCACTGGGTGCCGCCCGGACACTTTGTGCCCTGTGGATTTGCAGGCCTGCGCCAAGCTGAGCCCCATGCAGCCGCAATGCTGAGGTCTTTTTTTCTTCCTTCCATACAGAACAATTGGCAGGTGCAGCTGCTCTCCATACTGCTCTTCCGAACACTGGTGACTCTTCCAGAAGGGGAAAAGGAAAAAAAGGCCCTGAAGACACCCCTGCACCAGAGCCTGCTGCCCCTCTTCTTTCACTGCCACGATGAGAAGCGGCTTGTGGCACAGGTGAGGGCTCGTGGGCTGCTGCTGTCCCCCTGGCAGGGGGCTCGTCTGCCTCCTGCCCTGGTACCTGCCGGGCTGCAGCCTCCTCCAGGCCTTGGCACAGGGGACACGGGCCTTGCACCCTGGGCTGTGGGGCCATCTCTCCATCTCTGCGTTTCTGCTCTTCTCCAGGCTTCTCAGGAAACTCTGCTTTGTGTGGCCGAGTTCCTGAAGAGGAGGAATCTTGAGAGACTGGTGAAGAGGCAGAATCTGTGGAAGTTCAGCGAGTGCCTGGTAAGGAGGGCCTGCAAGCCCCAGCCTCAGCCCGGAGAAGCCCCCTGAGCGCGGTGCTCAGTGTGTGGGGCTGGCAGCTGTGCCCCTGCCCGGTGCTGCACCCAGAAGCCGTGAAGGTTCTGCTCCAGGCTCCCTTGGGCCCGAACCGGGGGCCGATGGAGCCCCGGCCCGGCGGGGCTGCGGGGCTGTGGGCCGGCACCGCGGCTCCCCGGCAGCAGCAGGCGGCCCTCTGCCTCTCCCCTCGGGAGCCCTTGGCCAGCGGCTGCTGGCCGCGCCTCAGGGCTGTGTGGGCAGGGGAGGCCAGGGCGGGGCGCAGGCAGCACCTGGCCCAGGGGCTGAGCCCGTGCCAACCCTTCCCTCCTGCCGCTCTCTCCAGCTGGCCGAGGACAGGAGCCGAGCGGCCAAGCACCTGCACCGGGTCCTGCCCTACCTGCAGAGCCCAGAGGAGCCCCTGCGAGCGGCGGCCGTCAGGTTCGCGGGTGAGTCCCGAGCCTGGGCTCCCTCCCCGGCCCGGCCGGCGCAGCTCGGCCCCGGCCCCGCCTGCTGCCCCGGCAGTGCCAGCGGGGCCTGGCGCCGTGAAGCCCCACCTGGCCCGGGCATTGCTGCTGCCGCCCTCTGGCAGCCGTGCCCTGGGGCGGCAGCGTGCGGCAAGGGCCCGGGCTGAGCCCTGCCGGGCCAGCAGCTCGTGTGGCCACAGTGCCGGCAGCGCCGCTGGCAGGGAGCTGTGCCGCTGGGGCCGTGACAGGCTCTGTGTTCACAGGCATGGCCGCGCGGCACCTGAGGGGGAAGAAGGAAGAGCTCTGGCTCATCTGCCACGGTGAGGGCAGCGGGCTGGCAGCGGGAGCTGCCGGGGGAGCTGCAAGCCCTGGCCCGGCTGCAGAGGGCTCTGCTCCCTGTGCGGACGAGGGGCGGCGTGGGGAGAGCACACAGAGATTTCAGGGCCACCTGGGCGATTCCTGGCCAGCAGCTTTGGGCTGGTCCCGTTGGTCCCTGCTCCCTCCTGGCCATGGCTAGAGCCGGCTGCGATGGCCCTGGCAGGGGGCTCTCCTCGGCTCCCTGCAGATCCGCGATCTGACCGTGGCTCTGTTCCCTTCTCTTTCAGCCCTGGAACACCTGACTGAGGACATCAGCAGTGCCGTGTCAGATCTGGCACTTGAAACATTGTATGTCCTCCAGGCACTGCAGAGTGAGCGATATTCCGTCTTCCAGAGGCTGCAAGATCAGCTCCGCAGGGCATGGAGGACACGGCCTTGTCTGTCGGGGCTCGGCTGGCTGCGCTGCTGGAGCTCTGCAGAGAGCTGATCCCAGAGGCTCTGTCTGCTGAGGCCACCTGAGCCAGCGGGAATTTTCCATTTCTGAAAGATTGTTCTGTTTCTTTTCTTCTATTTGTTTTTTCTTTAGTGTATAAATATAGAGTATGTTATAATACACAGACTCCCAGGAGCTTTCTTTTGCTGCCCAGGGTCTGCAGGGCATTGGGGAAGAGGGGGAGAAGGGTGCCATGGCTCAGCAAGCTGCCCAGGCATGCAGTGTTGCAGGGAAAATGGCCAGAAGCCCCTTGGCCTGTGGTGGTTCTGCTGAAGCCTTTGTGCTGGTGACAGAGCGGGGGGGGAGGGGCCGGGGCTGCGGGGATCCCTGTGAGAGCAGTGCCTGGAGATGGCCACAAGCCCTGTGCTGGGCAGAAAGCGCATCCGTGTCCTCCTGCCCGTGTGCTGCTGGCTGCCTTGCTGAGGGCTCCCAGGTGCCTCTGGATAGGGCTGCTCTGGAGCTGCTGTGGGGCTGCGGCGCTGCTGCCGGGAAGCTTGGCGGGGCTGGGGCAGCCCCTGAGGGGCTGGGGCGCTGGCAAGCCCTGAGTAATGGGCTGTCAGAGGCCACAAGCAGCCCCCTGCCAGCCGTCTTGTTCCTACCAGAGTTGACTTGCAAGATGGATCCCGGGCACTCTGGAACTAACAGCATCAGTGTTGTTGGAAATCCAAATGCAGGGAAATCTCAGACCTTTGGTCTTGTCAGCAAAGCTTACAATTAAACACAGGATTTGAAGGGAGACCTTGGAAAGGGCTTCCAAAGCTAGGTGCTAGAAGCGAGAATGTGGATTTCTAGTTTATTATAGTAGAGACACGGGGAGGAACGTTGAAGTGGAGGAAAGTTTAGAGTTTTAGTGCTGAAGATCTAGAAAAAATCAAAGTAGTTACAATGGTAAACAAGAAGCTTAGGATGCAGTGCTTTGAGTTTGTGTGTCATAATTGGCTAAGGAAGCTTACACTGTAGCATCAGTCCCTAAGACGAAATATTGAAGGATTGGTGGCAAAACATAAAGATTATTTTTGGCAGTGTCTTCTTGGCCAAGAAATCCTTCAAAGCTCTTGTAACTACAAGTCTTGCGGGCCTTGTGAGCCATGCAGTGCAGATGTGAGCCAAACTCACCTTTCCTGTCTATGTAGAAAAAAAGAAAAAGCAATGGCATCATGTAAAAAAATCGGAGGTCTGCTCTCTAGCTCGTTCCAAACTCCCTCAAATCCCCCAAAGTGGCATTTAGCTACAAAGAGATGACAAGGACCCTTAGTGCTAGCTCTTTGACTCCACAGCAGCTGCTTTAGAATCTTTCACTTAACCCTGTGTAGTCATGTGCCAGAAATGGATCATTTGAAGAAACTTTCCAAGTGACTTGCATGGAGGTTTGTTTGAAGGGTATTTGAGGAGAAAGGCTCCCAGCAGAGGCCTGGGCTTTGGCCTAGCTGTGTCCCCTGCTGATTGTGAAGTGTGCCATCAGCTGAAGGGCTTTCTGGGCTAAAAATATCATCAAGTCACTTGGACTTGCTCTTTTAGGCCTCTAAGAGCTGGACCCAATTTCGGGCACATTTGGAGACCTCATCTGTGGGTGGATGGACCACCTAGGATTTTCCCAATTGCTGGGAATGGTTCTCCGGGTCCCTGGTGTAAAACGGGGCTCCCCAGCAACTGCGCATCTGCAAGATGATAAACAATTGTCTTGGTTTGAAGAGAGAGGTGCCTGCTAAGGAAGGCAGAAGCCTTCTCTGAAATGGAAAATGTAAATGTCCTCCCTTCAAATGATTCTCATTTAGTAATTCAAATGCTCTCAGGGAAAGATATGGGGATAGGACTGTGCCCGCAGAGCCGGGCAGCGTTTGCTGGTGGTCTGAGCCCTTCCCAAAGATCCTGTGCGGGCTGTCTTAGACACCTGGGGCCAGGCATTCCTTCCAGCCTGGGCCACTTTGGCTGGGCTGGGGGCGGCCCCAGGGCAGAAGGCAGTGTGTGCAAGGGCCCTGGGTGGCACGCTGCAGCACGGTCAGGCACTGGGACGGGTTCCCCATTGATGTAGCACAGCGGAGCCCAGGCTGGCTCTTGGGAAAACTGCGGCGCTGCGCCAGGAGTGTGGAATGGCCAAGGCGTGGGTCCTGCCTGCGGCTGACCCTGCTGAGCCACTGCTCAGTGGTTCAGGATCTACTAACTGCAGCACGGAGCAGCCAAAAAGAAGGAGGAGGGTCCTCAATTGTGAGGTTCTACAGGCAAAGGTTTATCCCAAGGGAAGGATTCAGTAGCATAGAGCCACCAGCACTTCTGTGCATGAGATTTTATCGGGGTACAACTCAGGGGGGCGGATACAAAGGATTGAGCAAAAAGGAATCTGCAGGGGAGGAGCGAGGGGATTCCATCAGTTGCTTGGCACTAATTAGGACAGAGGAGAGGAAAGGGGAGGTCACATCGGCCAGAGGGGCTTCCAGCAATAGGGAATTCCAAAGGGTTGTGGAGTCAGGGTTAGGTCCAAGGCAAAATTGACAGGGAAGGTTCAGGAATAAAGAGCTGGATTATCTTGAGAGGCAGGGAAGGAGCTGGAACAAAGAGCGGGGAATGGCATGAGGGACAGCTTTGAGGGAGGGAAAAACCTAGGGGTAAACCAACTTGGGGAAAATACGGGGTACATGAAAAGAAACCATTCTACCATAACTGATAAATAAACACGAACCGGAACACCCCAGGGAAATGGGCACAGCATCAATCCTGTCTGAGTTTGAGAAGTGTTTGAACAACTTGGAGCAGTCACCCAAGCTTTTAGACACTACATCCAAGGTCAAGGGTTGTGACCTCTAGGTTTACATGATACTCCTGAGTATGACTTTAGGCAGTGTTTTAAGAAACTCGTTTTATGTCCGATCATACCCCAATTCCTTGTAGATTGTGTGGAATGTGGAATCCTTTTGTTTTCACTGCTTGTTAGGACTATAAAAAACAATATTCGTGCTGGGTGAGTCAGAGACAGCCTGTGTATGTTAAGTGTAGTCTACAGGGGATAAAGAGAAGGAAACAAGAAGTACTAATACATCCGGCTAAGTTTGGAAATTTAGATAGCATGAAGAATGAATAACACAAGAAGTAAAGATGATATTAAAAAGAGTCCACTAGAATGTAATTTAGCAGATGAGAAAGATTTGGGAGGAGTCCCAGAGGGTAATTTTTCATGTAAGGTAATCTGATGAAATACTCTTACCCAATGGTAGGCTTAGTATCAATTAGAAAGTGGTGAAAAGTGACCCCCTAATGGAACGTTATGATCCATTGTTACAGTTGATGTTATTTTTAAGACAAGGAGAAAAATGAGATCCAGTGATATATGCAGACATGGTTTTTACCCTGAAGAATAAAGCCAAGTGTCAGAAAGAATGTGGCTTTGATTTGGCCCCATGGGACCTTTAGTCCTAACTTTGGAAAGAGATAAGAGGCAGAAAAGAAAGAGATGTCATTTAGCACTCAGCATAAGGCAGAGATGTTTGAAATTGGCTGAAATTCACCAGGAAGATTGTGTTCTAGGTGTCCAAGACTTAGAGCTGAGTTAGCCCAGGCCAGCACGGGTACACTCCACCTCAGGCAACCACTCCGGCCCCTGAATGAAAGCCAAATGGCTGTGAGGATGAGATGAATAATCCAGGTGAGGGGACAATTTCAGGGACCCCCAGTGACAACCAACCCAAGGAATAAAACCAAGAAAGCTTGGCCTTTAGTCACCCCCTTAAGGCAAGTCTTGAGTCCCCCAGGAGAAGCCATGTGGGTGAACATCTGCTTTTCTACTAGTGACCTCAAGAGTTGGTGGCAAAAAGTTGAAATGGATAGAGAAAACGCTAGCAAAGCAGCAAAAAGATTGGAGTTCATAGTCAAGAGTCAAGAGCCAGACTGAGGTGATAGTGATTTCATATTGACAGAGCTAACCAAACCAGCAAGAGAGTTGGTGATCAAGGTGGCCAGAGCACGTGTGCAGGGACAAATTGCTAGTGGAGCCTTGCAAGGTAGAATGGACCAGCTGCGTCCTACTGCAAGCCCTTTGTGGGACGTGAACAATGCAGGCAGCTGTGCAATGTTAACCAGATACCAGGACATAGTCACATTGGAATTAAAAAATGCCATTCCAAAACCAATAACTTGGTCAGTAAGAGATAACGTTACACAGGGACAGCACAAGTCACCCACTGACTTTGTGGACAGGCTCTGATCAGCTGCACGTAAAGGAACAGCCCTGCATCCCTGGTCGGATATGGGAAACAGCAGTGGGTTTCCCTGATGTCAGGGCAATCTAGCCCAGATGTCAGGCAGAAATTTCAGAAGCTGAAAGAGCCTGTCAAGAGAGACTTAAAGGCATGAATGAGAAAAGCATAGAAAGTGGATGATAATCAAGAGAGAGAAAATAAAAAAGAGCTCCCTGCAGCCATGGTGGCAGCTCTGGATCGGCACCAGGGAGAGGCCGGACGTGGGCGTGGATGAAGCAGAGGCAGGGACGAAAAGAGCAGAGGCAGAGGAGGTTCAAAGCTGCCACAGAGCAAGCTGGGGCCAAATCAATGTGCATCTTGTAAGAAATCAGGACACTGGAAATAAGGCCAGTGCCCAGAGTTAGCAGACAAAGTACACTAAACTCTTGCAGCCACTCTAGATGATAAGAAATGACCGAGACTGGCAGTTCTTACCCTAGCAGGTTACCGGTTAAAATACAGCTAACGAATAATAAAGAAGTTGAATTTTTAACTAATTTTGGAGACACATTTTCACTCTTGAATCAAGCACTGATACCCAAAAGTGAAAACTATCTTCAAGCACTAGGAGCCACTGGCCAGCCAGAAAATGCATTCTTCCTGAAACCACTTCAATGTAAAATCAAGAAGAAAATGGGAATACATCAGTTTCTTTATTTACCAAACTCACCCAAATCTGTCCTATGCAGGGATTTTCTTGAAAATTTAGAAGCAACAGTTCCGTTTAGAAAAAGAAAACTTCAATGGAAGGTACCTGAACACAAATGAGTGGTTTTAGCAGTAGGACTGACAACTGACACCAGACCAACAAACAAGAAGAACTAGTTAGAGGAAGTATTGAATCAGGTATACCCAAGATAATGGGATACTGATAGCCCAGGAAAATCCAAACGAGCAGACCCTATGAAAATGGAGCTACAGACAAGAGTTAAGGCAGTAGTCAGAAAGCAATACCCTTGAAGATTAGAAGCTAGGAAAGGAATAGAGCCAACAATCAATTAAATCCCTGACATCAGGACTATTGGAAGAATGGCAGCCAAAATTTAATACTGCTACATCAGCAATAAAGAAACCTAATGGAACTTAGAGACTAGTGCCAGATTTCCAGGCAATTAATGGTTTATACCTTACTGGCTTACTAGCTAAGCTTGGAGATGATTTTATTTGGTGCGGGGAAGGTCCATGGGCAGGTGCTGTCGAGAGCCGTTGCCTCATGGTCTGAGAGACCAGATCTCCCAGGCCACCCTGCTCTCAGGCCGGAGGTTGTATTGTGCGCTCAACCGGCAGCGGAAGGAGGGCTCTTGACACCATGTCTGATGCAACAGGGTTTTTTGAAGGTAGGTCAGAGGGTGCAGGTTGGGTGAGGGTGAGAAGAGGGACAGGAAGAGGCAGGAGCACAAGCACCGTAACATGACACATAAGGCACCTGCAAACTGCTGGGGAAGCCTCAAGTCTGCTGAGTGAGCCACGCGTGCCCTCAGCATTGGGACAGCCACCTTTCCCTCAGTGAGCCTCACATGCCAGGGTCAGCAAATCAAGAGGCACCAGCCATGCTGTAGGTGACTCAGAGCGAGTGCAGAGGGTCATGGTGGCCAGGGGCCAGAAGCAGGCAGAAAGCCATCGGGGCTGAGGAAAAGGCTCTGCTCTGCTTACAGCGTGGGCTGAGGGCTGGGAGAGCTCCATTTCCCCCTTGAGATGTTGGAGACGGGGCCTTTCAGCCTCCTGATAGGGCTGCAGGCAGCCAAAGGAGTACGACAACACAAGGCCGAGAGCAGCAAAGCAAAGAGCCAGCCGTGCGCAGCACAGGGAGGTGGCCCAGTGCAAAGCCAGCGTGGCACCCTGAAGGTGCCCGCTGCACTCTCATGTGTCCCTGGCCTGGGAAGGACAGGAATGTCCGTGGTCCAAGAGGGCCTTTCTGTGGCCCCTTTGGGCTCAAAGCTGCTGCTCTTCTGGCTCAATGGGGCCTAAAGCGACTGAGCTCGGCCTCCCCCACAGCAACAGGAACAAGACTTGGATATCAGGCAGTGGAGCTCAATGCCTAAGGCGCAGGGGCAGGGGCCTCCAGTCTGGAGCACAGGGAGGGCACACGCCCAGCCCCACAACAGCTGGCCTCACAGCCCTGAAAGGCCAGGACCAGGGTTCCACGCCTGATTCCAGGGGGTCCCTCCAACAGGCCACTGACCTGGAAGCGCCAGAGCAGCCGGCTGTCAGGATCAAGGCAGCTGCCAGGGGGCTGCTTATGGCTTCTGACAGCCAATTGCTCAGGGCTTAGCAGTGCCCCAGCCCCTCAGGGTCTCCCCCAGCCTGGCCAAGCTTGCCGACAGCAGCGTCGCAGTCCCACAGCAGCTCCAGAGCAGCCCCATCCAGAGGCACCTGGGAGCCCTCAGCAATGCAGCCAGCAGCACGCAGCCAGGAGGACACGGATGGCCCTTCCTGCCCCGCACTGGGCTTGAGGCCATCTCCAGGCACCGCTCTGGCAGGGATCCCTGCAGCTCCGGCCCCTGCCCAGCTGCTCTGTGGCCGGCACAAAGGCTTCAGCAGAGCCACCAAAGGCCGAAGGGGCTTCTGGCTATTTTCCCTGAAACACTGCACACCTGGGCAGCTGGCTGAGCACAAGCACCCTTTTCCCCCTCTTCTTCTATGCCCTACTGACCCTGTGCAGGAAAAGAAAGATCCTGGGACTCTGTGTATTGTAAGATATTCTATTCTATTCTACTCTAAGATATTCTATACTCAACAAAAAGGAAAATACAAACAGAAAAATCTCAAAGAACAAAAAGAAAATCCCTGCTGGCTCAAATGGCTCCAGCAGACAGTCTTGCAGATCATCTCTCTGCGGAGCTCCAGCAGAACAGCAAAGCAGTGCCGCACAGACGAGGCCGTTTCCTCCATGCACTGCGGAATTGATCTCGCAGCTTACGCCATGGGGAGTAGGAAGCTCTCTGTACGGCCCGGAGAACTAAACAAGATTCAACTGCAGCATCTCTGATTGCAGGACTGCTGTCATAGGCCATTTCTTCAAGGGCTGCAAGAGAGACGAACAGAGGCAAGGTCAGATCCCGCATGTGCAGAGAGCCGAGGAGATCCCCCTGCCAGGGCCATCCCGGTCGGCTCTTGCCATGGCCAGGAGGGAGCAGGGACCAACGGGACCAGCCCGAAGCTGCTGGCCACGAATGGCACACGTGGCCCTGAAATCTCTGTGTGCTCTCCCCACGGGTGCAGATCCCTCCGCAGCCGGAGCAGGGCTTGCAGCTGCCCCCTCCAGCCCCCGCGGTCAGCCCGCTGCCCTCACTCACTCACCAGTGCAGATCAGCTGCAGCTCTTGCTGCTGCCCCCTCAGGTGCCGCCCGGCCATGGCTGGGAACACCGAGCCTGTCACGGCCCCAGCGGCACAGCTCCCTGCCAGCGGCGCTGCCGGCGCTGTGGCCCCACGGGCTGCTGGCCGGGTAGGGCTCAGCCCGGGCCCTTGCCGCACGCTGCCGCCCCAGGGCACGGCTGCCAGAGGGCGGCAGCAGCAACGCCCAGGCCAGGCGGGGCTCCACGGCGCCGGGTCGGGCTGGCGCTGCCGGGGCAGCAGGTGGGGCCGGGGCCAAGCTGCGGTGGGCCGGGGAGGGAAGGGGCAGCCCGGGCTCGGGACTCACCCATGAACCTGACGGCCGCCTCTCACAGGGGCTCCTCTGGGCTCTGCAGGTAGGGCAGGACCCGGTGCAGGTGCTCGGCCACTCGGCTCCTGTCCTCTGCCAGCTGCAGAGAGCGGCAGGAGGGAAGGGTTGGCGCGGGCTCAGCTCCTGGACAGGGCGCTGCCTGCGCCCAGCGCCGGCCTCCCCTGCCCGCACAGCCCTGAGGCGCGGCCAGCAGCCGCTGGCCAAGGGCTCCCGAGGGGAGAGGGCAGAGGGTCAGCTGCTGCCCGGGGAGCTGCGGTGCCGGCCCGCAGCCCTGCCGGGCCGGAGCTCCGAGGCCACCCGGCTCGGGCCCACGGGAGCCTGGAGCAGAGCCCGTGCAGCCTCGGGCTGCAGCAGCGGGCACAGCTGCCAGCCCCGCACACTGAGCACCGCCCTCAGGGACCTTGGCCATGCTGAGGCTGGGGGTTCTCGGCTGCTCTTACCAGGCACTCGCCAAAGCTCTGATCCAGGTGTAGCATTTGTTCGATGTCCCTCTGTCGGATTTTGGGGCTGTTTAGATGGTCTGGAAAAAGCCCAAATATGGCCTTGGGCCCCCGGGTTCGAAAGGACGAGAGGAAACTTCAGATTTTTTCTCGGTCTTGGTGTTTATTAATTGCTTATCTAAAAGATTTTCTCTTGGCCTGACAGAGTTCTGCTCAGCAGTCAGCCATGGGCACACACTGAGAGCCCCTGGGGCGGCCACCTATCTTTATACCCGGAGTTACGTATACAATATTTATCATTTTTCTCCAATACCCTCTACCCTTATTAACCAGTGTTCCCCTAGTAAGGTCCAATCCCGGAGTGCCAACATCACCACAGAAGATGGAGGCCTAGAGGAAGAAGAAGAAGGAGAGGGGCACGCCCCAATTCCTCCATCTTACTTCTCTAGACCCCCCTGTACAGAAATCTTAAACTCTGTATCTCACACTCCAATTAACTTATCCCTTCACCATTCACCCCAGTTCTGAGAGGCTGAGATCCCACATCCCTCCTCTTCAGGAATCTGGCTGAGGAATGCAGCGTTTCCCGGGAGGCCTGGAGAGCAGCAGAGACGCAGAGATGGCCCCACAGTCCAGGGTACAGGAGCATCCCAGTGCCACAGCCTGCAGGAGACTGAAGCCCGCAAGGTGCCAGGGCAGGAGGCAGCCCAAGCCCCTGCCTGGGGGACAGCAGGTGGCCACAAGTGCTCACCTCAGCAACAATCTGATTCTCACCATGGCAGTGGAAGTAGAGAGGGAGCAGGCTCTGGCGCACGTGGGACTTGAGGGCCTTTCTTCCCTCTTCTGTTAAGTCCAGCATCTCTTGAAAGACAGCCATGGAGCTCAGCTGCACCTGGATATCATCCTGGATGAAAGGAAAGGGCAAAAGACCTGAGCATCAGCTGCTTCAGGCCCCCCAGGGCACAGGCGTGCATCTCCACAGGGCACCAAGGGTCCGCACAGCAGCCAGTGGCTGTGGCTGTGGGCACAGAGCCTTACGCTGTCAAAGAGTGGCAGGAGAGCGCCTCAGCCAGCTGCAGGGCGATGGGGGTGGCTATTGGGGCACCATTATCCAGGAGCAAATATCTCAGTAAAAGAATGCTCATCCTGATCATGTCGCTGTCATTTTCCTCCACGAGCTCCACAAGACTTCCAGTCAGGCTCCGCAGTTTTTCGGCCTGTGTGGAACACGACTTTGTGAAAGGCCGCCCTGCTGCCGCAGGGCCCAGAGGCCAAAGGTCTGTCCCGAAGCACTGGGGCAGCTGAAGCGGGAGGCAGGAGAGCTGGGAGCAGCTGCCCCAGTGGCCGAAGCCCAGGCAAGGCCAAGCGACTGCGTTGCCCAGCCCCACGCTGCCTGCACGGCTTCAGCCACTGCCCCCTTCTCACCATCAAGGGATTCTTGCCCAGCACTACGAGGCCTCGGAGTGCCAAGTAATGCCTGGCCATGTGCTCGCTCCGCAGGTTCTGTGCCAGGATCTCCAGAGGACTGTCACTGCATTCGCTCAAGTCCAGGCACTCGAGGACCTGAAAGGCACAGGGCAGTGACAGGGGAGCCGGCCGGCAGGAGCCCGGAGCTGCACAGGGCTGGGCCCAGGCAGCAGCACAGGGCACGGGCACTGTCCTGGCAGCTGTGGCTGCCAGAGGCCAGAGGGCTGGGAGGCCGCTCAGCTAGGCAGCGCTGGCCTTGAGGCTCACCTCCACAAGGAATGCCAGGGCAGGGAAATCCCATTATGGCATCTCTTCACCGAGCATGGCAAGCAAGTAGAATGCAACCGCGGAACAAAAGTGGATGGCTAAGCGGCAAATTTCTCTGAAGAGGGGAAAAAGGAAACAAGACCCTGAGCTAGTGAGGCAAACCTCTCCCAGGCGTGACTCATCCAGTTCTCATCTTTTCCCAGCACCCTTCCAGCAAGGGGACGTGGGCCATCTGGGAGTCGGTTGCCCATGGGCACCCTCCTCTGCCAGCCTTTTCCAGTCTGCTTGGCCGTTCCTTTAGTGACAAGGCTCTGTGGCCCATGGCCACCACAAAGACTTTGTGGGGCACCTGGGCACAGAGCAACAATGTCAGAGGCAGTGGGGAGAAGGGGGTCTCACCTGGCAAGCAGAGCCACAGCAAAGTGGTGAGTGTCAAGAGAGAGAAGCGTGTCCCAGGCACACCTGCGCTCCATTGCCAGCACCACATCCTCGCAGCGGAGAAGGCAGAGCAGGGACTTCAGGGTGCGCACTGCAAACCTGCGTGAAGAGCAAAGCCCAGGTCACACTGGCAGCACTGGCTCCTTGGCAGGCCACGTGACCTGGAGCCATTTCAGGCTCCGTGCTCCAGGAAGGACTGGATCTGGACTCCTTCCTCTTTTCTTTCCTTCTTTCCTTCCTTCTTTCTTGGGATCCTGCTGCCAGGAAACTCCAGATTGGGCAGTGCTGGCGACGGGAAATTGGCAGGTTTTAGCTTTCTTTGCCAGCAAATTCTGGACTTGGGTGCTGCCAGAAGCTGGAAATTGCCAGATGTTGGCACTGGCAGTGCCAGCGCACACCAGGTCTGGGTGGCGAATGTGCCAGCACCACGAAATTTCCAAATGTGAACTTTCAGTGCCAGAAAATTGCTGGAATTATGCTATGCAGGAACCTGAAAAATTCTGGATCTGCGCACTTGCGCAGTCAGCAAATACAAGATTGGGTTGCTGTAGGTACCAGGTATTTGCAAGGTTTTGGCTTTCTTTGCAGACAGTACTAAACTTCGGCTGTGCAGGCAGCAGGAAATTCCCGCATCTGGGCAGTGATGGTGCCAACAAACACCGGATCTTGGCATTGCGAATGACAGTATCAAGAAGTTGCCAGATTGTGGCTTTCATTACCAGAAAATTGCTGGACTTGGCTCTGCCAGAACAGGGAAATATCCAGATCTGAGCACTGGCAGTGGCAGCAAACACCAGGTCTGGGCGGTGCTGGTGGCAGTGCTGGGAAGCTGCTGAGTTCTGGCTTTCTTTGCCAGAAAATTGCTGCATTTAGTTTTGCTGGCACTGAGAAATTTCCAGATGCTAATTTTCTGTGCCAGCAAACTGCTGGAATTAGGCTGTGCAGGCATCTGAAACATTCCCGATCTGGGTAGTGGCGGTGTCAGCAAACCCGAGATCGGGTTGCTGTAGGTACCAGGTATTTGCTTGGTTTTGACTTTCTTTGCCAGCAAATTGCTGCACTTGGGCTGTACCAGAATAGGGAAATATAAAGAATTGGGAACTGGCAGTGCCAGCAAACACCACATTTCAGGAAGGATTGGATCTGGACCCGTTCCCTCCCTGCCTCCCTCCCTCAGCAAGGTGCCAGAGGGGCTGGACAGCAGCCAGGCAGAAAGGGACCTGCAGGGACTGATGGACAGCAGGCTGGACATGAGCCAGCAGTGTGCCCGGGTGGCCAAGAAGGTCAAAGGCTCCTGGCCTGGATCAGGAATGGTGTGGCCAGCAGGAGCAGGGCAGGGATTCTTCCCCTGTGCTCAGCACTGCTTGGGCAGCACCTCGAGTGCTGTTTGCAATTCTGGGGCCCACAATTTAGGAAGGACATGGAGGGGCTGGAGCGTGTCCAGAGAAGGGCAACAAGGTTGGGGATGGGTCTGGAGCACAAGAGCTTTGAGGAGAGGCTGAGGGAGCTGAGGTTGTTTATCCTGGAGAAGAGGAGGCTCAGGGGAGACAAGGTGGTGGCACAGGTTGGACTTGATGATCTCCATGGCCTGTTCCACCCTTGCTGATTCTGGGATTCTCTGAAGCCACCCTTGGAGCAGTTGCAGGATGAGCCCTGGGCCTCCTCTTCAGAAGCTCCAGCAGTCCAGGTCCCTCAGCTTCTCCTGCCAGCCCCAAAGCCCATCCTGTCAGTCCTGCAGAGCCTCTGCAGCTCCTCCTCACTGCCCAGAACAGGGAGCCCCAGAGCCAGACACAGCAGCCCAGATGTGCCCCCCTGGCCTGGGGTGCCTCTGGCAAGGGAGCAGCACCACGCACTGCAGGAGCCTGCAGACAATTGATCTGAAGGCCAAACCTCCTTAGCTCCTTCTGAAAGAGCAGGAACAGTTCCTCATTCCAGTGTGGTGGAATGCTGGGCACCACAGCTCCAGGTGAGGACTGGACACAAGTTTGCTCCCACTGAGTGCTGTGATGGGTTCTGCAGGAGCTCTGGGCTCCTGTGCTTGCCAGGCACAATGAGGAGAGAAGGAGCCAAGTGCACTGATGTAGGAAATGGATTTGTAGAAAGCTTTTAGGGCCTAATAGAAGGCCCACACAGTACGCATCTGTATATAACCCTTGAGACAGGAAACACTAACTTAAAAATGCCATGGAATAGGACAGATATTGTTGAGAGAGAAATGGAGCTGGAAACAAGTTTCAAAAGATGGCCTTGCAAATAAGACTTTGGAAAAACAGAGCTATGAAAGATGCATTGTAGTGGGACACACAAGAGGTAGTTTTAAATAATTGGCTTTAAGGCATCTACAACATGGCATGGCAAAAAGCTGATAGACCAAGAAATACTGTAATTAGGAAATAGTTGGCTTCTTAACTGTGATGGCATGAATTATAACATCTGTATTGTCTCACCCGTCTCATGAGACTGAAAATGGAAGAAAAGTTTTTAAAACACCTCTCAGTTGCCCCATCTCTAGGTCAAGAAAAGAGTATTATCCAACACACTGACACACCTTTGCCCTGAGCATAACCCAGCCTGGACCAAACACACTGAAAGGTTTCCCCTGTGGCCCATGTCTCGAAACATCAGGTCTGCTGTTTGACAACTCGGGTTGGGTTGCTGTCAATGAGTTCCCTCAGAAATACTGAGTTTGTCTTCCTCTGTGCCTTCCCCTCAGCAGCCTTGGGGATGCTCCTGTGTGAAGCCATCTGTCTCTCACAGTTTGAGACAACTTCAAACAGGATATTGTGCAATAAATTGTTTCCTCTAAAGTGTTCCAACAATCCCTTTCCAGCAATAGGAAATTATTACTAATAGATGAAAGTGGAAAAACCCCAACAGTTTAGTAACAAACAGAATCCCCCCATGACACGCGTTAGTTACAAGAAGGTGCCGGGGTCTCTCTTGGGAAGAACAGGAGCTGTTACGGAGCAGTTCCAGCAGCTGATGGAAGCTCGGGGGCTCGTCCGGCGTCGGCTTTCTCCCATGGCAGAGCTCCATGGAGCAGGCAGGGCAGTGAAGCAGCTGGGCTGGAGCCCCTTGCTGCCTTTTCTCCCCGGCGTGGCTCAGCTCACAGACTCTCGGGCTGGGAGCGGGGCCGCTCCACTCCTGCCGGCACCGTGTCCCTGGGCTTGGACAAACAGTTTCCTGCCAGGAGAGCCCTGCACACTGCTCCACAGATCTTTCATAAAGGCCCAAACCAACTCCAAACACTCTGTCTGCAGCAGCTTTTCACAAAGGGCTGCAGAAATCCAGGACAGCTGCAAGTGAGTGTTGGAAGGCTCTTGTCTTGTTCCTGACAGCAGAATTCTTGATGATTTGATGCAGTTTTATTCAGGTGTAACATGAGAGCTGAGGTTTTTTGTTAAAATATTTCTTGATTAATAACAAGCCTGGGGAGCATGAGGTACAGGACTGACATGCGAAAGCATGAGCATATCCTCCAAAGTGGCCAGTTTAATTGTCCATTTTATTACTCTTGTATTTACTCGACACTAATAAGGAAAACCAAGCTTTGCTTGGAGGCAAAACAGGCATGGGATACACTACAGTCCCTCGCAGGCTCAGCAGGGCTGGCAGTGACAAAGCAGGCAGTCTGCTTCATTGTGAACCACTACAGAGATACATCCCAATCTGGTTTAAGTAGCATGGTATTATTAAGAGCTCCTTTTCTGCATGAGACACAAAAAGGAGATCCCAAATGATCTCAATGCAAGCATGCAGTAAAGAACTGGTCCTGCTGTCCTAACAAAGCGTTTCCTTTGGCAATTACACTCTTCCCATTCATCTTTTGATGCAGACACTTCAGGTTTTCCCCCACACCCCTGCAAGGCTGGCAGTCGATGATTCCCATTTCCTGTTCTTCCCTGGAGATGGTGCAGAGGCTGCTTTGAAACAAAAAGCCCTGAGATCTGGACAGCTTGAAGGAGCATGAAATGCTAATTAAGTGCTCATATTGGTAATACCCAGGTCTGCACTGCCCAGTGCTCTGCAGCAGCAGCAGCAGGACCATGCGTCATTCCTGTTGGTGGATGTTCATGCTTCTGGTGTTTAAGAGCAATGACTTTGAGGAGGGACAAAAATGCCCCTATTCAAACAGTGGCTGTGCAAGGAGATGTGATGTTTCACAGCCTTTTCTAGAATATTGCAGAAAGATCTAAGGTAATATTGTGGCATGGAGTAGGTCACTAAATTTGTCCCCAGAGGAATCCCCAAAGGGCACATTCACTCTGCTGCTGATGGCAACCCCATAAGCTCATGGACCAGTTTTCCCTGCAACGTGCCACCCTGCCTGGGCTTTACTAGGCCGGGACTAGACCCAGAGCTAAGCAAGCACATGCAGCCAGGTGACATTGTGTGACAACAAAAGCTGGCAACCATGAGGACTTTGCTGTCAAAAGGTTACAGCCTGCACTGGGCCCAGAAGTGTTTTACCCTAAAGCAAAGCAAATTAAAATGTGAAGTTTCAAAGCTTCAAATGACTATGAAAGGAAACTGCAGAATAATTTCTGGAAATGCAGCCTTGTCAATGATCATGCAGCCCACCAAGAGCTGGAGCTGAATCCAGAATTGCTTCTTCCAGCTGTGCAGGAATTCATTCCACTGGCAAGCACTGGTCCATGGGAACAAATGATCCCCTAGCTCTGGGCTGAATGGCACCCAGGCTGCAGTGCAGATTGGAGGAACCCTTGTCACTTGTTATTGGCCGCCCAGTGCACTCATCCTTCTGCAAACAAGGGGCAAACAACACAGCTGCACTGCTGTCCCCAGTAATATACATACAGGTGGCTTTTCCAAAGCAGTGCATCATTTCCCAGTGGAATACATGACATCTTCTTACCTATGGAATTGTGATTGAAGACACCTGTGAGCCAGATCTGTGGGAGATTGCAAAGGAGCAAAGCTTTGGGATTTGGGCACACTTCTCTTGGTTTCTTTGCTCAGGGCTTTGGTGGGCACAGAACACACCTTTGACTATACAGGATCTTTTGGATCCATTGTCCCTCAAACAGGTCAACAGGTGACTCTGTTGTAATGCCAAGTAACAAAGAGCAGCACAAATGACACAAAGAAAACATGGCCAAAGAGGAGGAGGAGAGGCCCAATGCGGAAAGGATGTGGTGAGACGCTGGCACATCGAGTGAGCTGCACTCCCATAATCTCTAGACTAGCAGGTCCTGGTCTCACATTCTCCTTTTGGTTTTTTCAATTTTGTTTATTTATTTACTTTTTTTCATCATCAAAAAAAAAATAGAATTAAAAATATGTCATCAAAACTTAAAGATAGAATCAAAACACATTAATTCAAAACTACATCTAAAGATGTAGTTCTAAAGATCTGATCTAAAGATCAGAACATATGTACAGCTGTAACTGTGAAGCTGTTATGTTTGCCCAATTATCCCATCATAAAAAACCTCAAACAATATTAAAAGTAGTCGCAATTTTTTTTGAATAGTTAAAATAAAAAAATATAAAATTGGATACAATATAATTTGATTAAAAGAAGGGATAATTTGGTTCCAATAATAGCACATAAGCAAAAACAACCGCGGGGTACGGAGTGCAGGGTTCAATGACCCTTGCCACTTCACGTACAAGCTTGCCAAGTGAAAATCACCCCTTATATGCTATGTGTCAATGCCATCTCCTCCCATTTTTGGTTCGTCATATCTCTATCTCCGCCTTCATTACCACCTTTACCACGCATGTGCCACCACTCGGTTTGGTGGTCGCACAAGTCTTTGGGGGTCGTCACTGATGAAGGCTCAGTAGTCTCCTTCGTTGTCCTTTAATTCACCTTTGGGTTACACATGCGCACCAAGCCAGTACAATGTAAGCCAAGACTAACGTATCACTGCATCTACATATCAAGGCAATAAATCCCTTATAATTAGCATTTTCTGGGATCCAACCAGGTTCTTGGTCATTTTTAGCAACTGTATCTTCAGCTTCTTTCCTGTGGTCCTTGAGAACATCTGCTGGGAAGGGCGGGTGGAGCCCCTCCTCTCCCTCTCTTCTTTGGCACTACAACTTTAAACTATTTTATTATTCTCAAATATTAATTGCTGTATCAATATTGATTACTGTTTCAATATTTATCAGCACAAATCGTACCTATTTATCACAGACTGATGTCACTGGAAAAATTCCCTCTTTTCCAAAGGTTTTCATTTGCTTTGGCTGTACTTTGTATGGCTGCAGGTCACATTTCCTTTGGCTTAAGGAAGTATCTTGGCGGTTACTCTTGGTAATATATCTTGCTAATTCTGCCCTTGGAGGAATTACTCAGTTCTGCAGTCCTTATTACACGCCCTGTTCTAAAAGACTTTTATATTGTTTTCCCTCTCTCTGTGTTTTCACACTTGTTCAACAAGGTTTTCTTTCTAAGAATATTAGTCACAATATCCCAAAGGATTAAAAATGCTTAGGTATTTGTTCCCTAAGTATTTACTAAAGAAAAAAAAATAATAAAAAAAAACCTGTATGCATGCTGGATGTAAAATACAAACAGAAATAAACTTGAGAGTTCTCCCAAAAACCTTAAGAAAAAACCCCATGTATTCTATAAAACCTGGAGTATTTATCTACAGTATACAAAAATGGGCATGTTCTAGAAGAGAAAATTTGTGCAACGGTTCTGCACAGAATTCTATGCTTTCAAGCTTTTTGCCCTTCAAGGGCAGTGCCATTCTCTGAACTGTAATGCTCTGAGCATGTTCTGCTCACCACGGCAGCTTTCTGCTCTTCCCTGGTACAGATCATCCTCCCAGCAAAGGGGGAGTGCAGCCACTACAACTCGCAGCACCTTCCCACACAGCAAGAACCTGAAGGAGAGAGATGGCTTTCACCAGCTGCTGCGGGTTCTAATAGTGCCACCTCTCAGCTGCCGAAACCCTGAATTTCTGTGTTGCAGTGTGTTAGTTTATTGAGCCAAATGTTCTGTTATGTAGTGGTATGTTCAAGTGTTCCCCGAGTTATTACAGTTAGCTTCTCCCCTATGTTATGCCTTCCTACCCAAGTGTCCCTCAAGGAATTCCCTCCCTCCTCACCAGATTTTTCCCTGTCTGTCAAGACAACCCGGCCCCTTTGCCCCATCCATCAGCCCAAACCCTACCCTTTGTTCCGCAAAGTTCCCTGTCCCTCACCCTAAGATCCAATCCCTATCCCAACGCTCTCTCTTCCCCTTATTCTGCTTTGTTGTAGCCCTCAAAACTACACCCCAAGAGTCGCTTATTGGTTACTATATGGTGTCCACCCCCTGTTTTGAAAGATTTTAAAAACCCGCGCACAAGGGTGCTGGGGCTTCTTTGAACATCTGTTCCCTTTGGGAATTCTGACTTGTAGAACCTTCCCCCTGCCTCTCCTGATGAATTTGCTGCACTTTACACCGCAGAAGAGCCTCCTGTGCTTCCTTCACTCGGTCCTCCAGGGGTCTCTACGTCTCAGCATTTGGCCTAGAGGTTCTGGCTCAGGCAAAACCCCAACCTAGCCAGATCCCCACTCTTGCTGTTGTCCCTGGAGCATCACAGAGCTAGCCAGGGCTGCGGAGGGCAGTGACAGTGACCCATGCCCTGGCATGTCACAGCCCCCAGAGCCACACCTGCCAGGCCACAAGCCCCAGCCCTGGTCCCCACTGCCGGCCTCAGGGGCTCCTGGGCATCCTCACCCTGAGTGCAAAGGCAGCCTCAGGAGCCGCCCAGGCCGCTCTGGATCCAGGCTGCAGACACCCTAAAGCCATCACTGAAGGGGACATGGATGGGGACTGCAGCTGGATCTTGCAGTACTCACCAGCCCTGACTACTCTCTAAGTGAACCCAAACCTCATTGGCAGCACCTTGAGCACATTGACCCTGCTCGCCCGTCCTGGAATGTGGTGTTCCCACATCATAACCAGCCCTTTGCAGGGAGTGACCAGCTCCCAGCTGCTCTGCTACCCTGGCCTTACTTTCTGTTTGCCGGCAATGAACTTAACGGATACACTCCTGAGAAACCTAGCCCAACCTTTGCTTCTCAGGAGCTCTGTGGCAAAAAGACTCCACCAGTCCCTTGTTTTGCACAGAGAAGGAGGTCCTGACAAAGCATGAGGCACAGGCAGGCTCTGGCATACGAATTCCTGAGCCACAGGATTCCACCCATTGTTGTTGCCAGCTACTTTGCTGATATTTTAGAGCCAGTTCTGGACAGGGGCTGCTGCTGACAGGGTAGGAAAATTTGGAGGAAAAAAGGTGCAGGAGACAACCAAAAAAACCAAGGGGGGAAACCATTAGAAATACAGAGCACAACAGAAGTCCTTGGAGATGGTTCAATAGAAAATGCCAGCAGCAGTGAGCAGAGCCCGAGGTTGCTCACTGCCACCCCAGGGGCTCCTCAGTCCCCTGCTGGTTTGTGTCTGATGCAGCCGTGCCTGGAAAGGGCTCCCGGCTCTGGTGTTCCCAGCTTGCTCCAGGCTACATTCTTAGCAGCACTGAAAGAAGAGGTGAAACAAAGAGCCATTTTCTGTGCTTCATTGGAACTCTTCTCTTTCAGCGCCACTGCCAGAGATCATCCCTCTGTCAGCTTGGCACTGTGCCTGCTGCATCCTCGTCCCTGTCCCTTGCATCAGCTCCTGCACATCATCAGCACTCGCTGTCCCACATCATGAACAGAGAGAGCTGTGTCAGAAGAGCAAGGATTGCATTTTCTTGGCTGTGAGATGCAAAGCTGTGTTTTGTGTCAGGCACAAACAGGCGATGTGTGTATTTGTGAATGCAAAATGTGTGGACCCCGACAATGGGAGAGCTGTGAATTCTAGTAATAACTGAAGAAAAACAAAGCATGGAAAAAGGCCTTTGAACCTATCTTTTGTTTGCAATTAACCCTTGTTGATTTAGGAGCATTGGAATTAAGGTGTTGAAGATGTTGCGTTTTCCTTGCATTTAATCCATAAAGTTCTGCAATAATAACCTTTTGAAGTATAATTTTAGAATATTACTTGTATCCTTGAAACTGTAGCTTTGGAATATATGTAAAGGAAATATGTTTATCTCACGCCTTATTGAAGCAGAGAAAAACAGCTTGAGAAAGGAAGATGAACATCACCTCAAGGGTTTATGGTTTTGACCAAAGGGAAGCTGGACATCACTGTTATGAGATTTAGAGTCTCTGCAATTAAAAGGTGGACACACATCTGGGGAGCGGGACCCCACCAGATGGGAGTCGTCTTTCTTCTTTCGGAAACTGGACCATCACCATCTGGGGATACTCCTTTGAGATACATCCTGAGAAATTAAAATCACAATAGTGTATAGATTTGTGATCTAATAATTTGGAATAAAAATTGCTGATGAGTAAAAACTGGAAATAGAAACTGTTGAAAAAAACTGATGGGTACCCCTATAAATACCCGTAACCCTCAATTATTGGTGTGCAGTTGGAGGGAAAACTTCCCCCACCGTACCCAGCGCTGCATTGCTCATACTTTACCATATTAAATAATAAATTGATTGCTGCTTGAATATTGGCCTAGTCAAGCTTCTTATTCATAACACTGTTAGCTGTGCTCTTCTTTGGGCTGGCCATGGCACTGGGTAATTAATACGCTGTCATGCTGTGAACTGAATTCACACCTTACAGGGCTGTGTTTACTGGGCCTGCTGGATCAGTGCCCACTTCCTTCCTCTGCTCCTCCTCACTCCAGGACTGTAAGAGACCAGCATGGGGTCAAAGACCCTGCAGTATCATTACCCTCTGGTAATGCTCAGAGGTCCTCTAAGGGCTGTGTAATGCACAGCATCTGGGTGTGGGGCATGTGCTAAGGAGAAAGAAAGAGTCTGTGAGAAAGCTGAGCTGCTCTTACATGGGACTGCAAAAATGACAGGAACTTTTTGGCATATAAAGCTTTCCTTCCAGGTCAGGGACCAGGGAAGGCCTAATCAGCTGTGGCCCCACAAAGCAAGTCTGTGCTAACTCCCAGCACCAAGTGCAGGGGTGTGGGACAGGGCTCCTACAACAACAGCACAGCTCTGTGTGAGAGCCCAGCCTTGCATCTGGGTTCCTGCCTGCTTCCCCTTTAGAGACAGCTGTGGCCTGAGGATTTGTGTCTGAGGGAGAGCTCCATCCTTGGACCTCCTGATCTTTCCCAAGAGTCCAAATGGGGATGCACCAGCAGCACTGCTGGGAAGGTGCTGGCTCAGTGGCTGTTTTTTGAGACTGTGCCCCCCATACCAGCTTTATGTGTGTGTGTGGGGGGGGTGCTCTGGTGGGTGTGGTTACACACTCACTGGCCTTGGCAGAGCACAAGTCGGAACCTTGGAAGGTTCCAGCTGCTGTAAGGCTCAGGAGGCAGAGCTGGTGCTAGGCACAGTGTGGTACTGTGCTGAGGGAAAGGTGAAAACAGTTAATAATCCACCCTCAGCTAATCACTGAGGGCTGATGGGAGGCACAGGCTTGGTGGAGCTGCTTTGTACAGGCCAAGGTGCTTATCAGCTGTGCAGCGTCCCCAGCAGCCCCTGGCCATGCTGGTGCAGCTGAAGGACAGGCGTGATGGGTCTGGTGCAGCCCCACAACCTCAGACACTGCGGCTCCATCGTGCAAAGCAGCATGGCTCAGCTGGTTGTTGGTCAGGTGAGGGCTCAAATATATTTCCTGCAACTTGCTCCAGCACAGTTCAGCCTGGAAAAAAGGCATTTTTCCAAGTGTAGGGGAGTCAAGCTCCAATAAATGTCAGCTGAGCCCTGGTGCCTGCTCCCCTGCATGAAGCCTCGGTGAGGCACCAGGGCCTCCTTTCAGCAGGAGGGGAAGGGAGATCAGAGTTGTTGGAAGAATACGTGACTGAAGGCTGAGCACAGGGTTGGTGGTGCTTTGCATGGCTCTTGCATGACATCCAGGCTGGGCGTGGCAGTGTAAGCCAACCTTTTGTTTTGCATCAGGCTTTATGCCAGAGCCAGCCCCTTTCCAGCCTTTGGGGTGATTACAGCTGTTGCTCTATATTTCTCTCCCTCCTTTTTTTTCCAACAGCTATTCTACTCCAGCACCATAGGCAGGCAGTGATGGCTGCCTGTAGCTAACAAGACAAACTGAGATCTGCCTGCAGAGCCATAGGAAGGTGTCCCTGGGCTTGTGAGAAATGCCAGGACAACACAAACTGAGGCCACAGCCATGCTGTGCTTTCAGTTGAGCCTGTGGTGGAGCTGCTGTGCTTGTAGTCAGCATCTAGATGGGGCAGGTGACATATCTATCTTAGTTGGGACAGAAACAGAAGTACAGCCCTTGCACAGCATCCTTCTGCTACGCTGTGCTAAGCTCAGGGGCCTGCAAACTTGCCCTTAAGACCTAGGTCTCCACTCCTTGCCCAGATCCCCAGCCTCAGGGAGAAGGACTTGGGTTTAAGAGCCATGGCTTTTTCTTCCATCAGACTCCATTAAGAAAAAGTCAAGTTAAGCAGTTCATTAACATTTAAAATACTGTACAGCATGTAAACCAAATATCCCCCTCCCCACAACAATCCCGTGCTCTCAGTGGATGCTATGGTGAGGAATACTGCTTTTGGCACTGTTTGCCTTCTGTTTCTCCTTCTTCTTTATGGGATCCACCTCAAAACAGCACCAGACCTGCACTGTTTCATCAGCAGCTGCTGAGGCCACTGCTGTACCATCAGGGCTCATGGTCAGGTTCAAGATTCTATCAGTATGAGCTGAGGAGGAGAAGGAATGTGCAATCAGGGCTGAGCTGATCAGCACATGCACATTTACTCCTGTATGCTCCCATGAGCCCTGCCAGCTTGCATAGCTGTCTCCCCAGTGGCTGTGGCAGCATGATTTCAGACCCCAAGCATACACTTGGATCAATGGTATCTCTTCCACAGCCCCCTGGGCATGCTTTACTCCTAGCAGCATGGCCCCGGATACTGTCCTGTATCAATGATGCTGCAGGCTCAAACCAAGGAGTGCAGCTGTCTTCAACCTCTAACAGCACCCCCCCCCCCCAGGCCCTGTCCACCTACCTGGCAGCTCTGCAACCTTGTTCATCCTTGGATACTTCCATATAATCAACTGATTCTGTGCAAAGCCATGGCCTGAAATGAGCTCCTTGTAGGTTGTGGACCATAGGATAGAAGTCACCTGCAAAGAGGCAGTAACACAGGTGAGACAAGGTGCATGTGCTGATGCTCACCACTCGGAGGCGAGCATGGTCCCCCTCCTTCCCCGTGCCTCTGGGCCTGAGGAGCCAGCAGCTCTGTGTAGGTGTGCTGCCAGAAGGTGTTTGTCTCCAAGCTGATGTTCATCTCTCACCTGGGAACGGGTATCAAGAGCACTGAGGCAGGCACCAGAACACACGTTCCAGATGCGGATATGTCTGTCATTAGTGCCACCTCCAGTGGCTAGAACATTCATCTGCCATGGGCACCACGCCACGCCTGAGAGAGGAGAGTTCATTTTAAAACATACAAGAGGCAACCTGCACCCAGCCAGTGCTGCATGCCTGCCTTGCACACACATACCTGCCCGTGGCAGCTCTGTGCTCACCTTGACAGCACCCTGGTGCTGAGTGAAGGTCTGTAGAGGAGCAAAGTCTCCATCCCTACATTGGGTGCATGGCCAGACGTTCGCCAGACTGTCAATGCCACCACTGGCCAGGTAGCGGCCATCCAGAGACCATTTGAGTCCGCACACCTTGTGTGTGTGGCCAGCAAGAATGGCCACGTGATGCTCAGCCACTTGGACATCGTGGTGATGGATGTGCCCAGTCCATGCATCACTGCAGAGAGAAGAGAAGGCTTGCAGGGTCAGGCTGCACATTTTCACCCAAATCCATTTTTGTTGTTGCAAGACTGCTATACCTGCCACTGGGTTTCAACCAGTGTTAGCAGCAACACAGGTCTGTTGGTGTGAGTGAAACACCCACACAAGCTCTTTACAGCTTCAGCACAAATTGCAATACAGGAAAGAGGCCTTCTCCTCACAGCCCCAACAGATAAGGCTGAGTAAGAATCCCAAGCCAAGACAAATTTCTCTCTGCCATCCCTAACCCATGCCACACGTAGATTGAGGGATAGGAGTTTGCAGCAACTGGAAACTGCCCTTGACCCACTGCTTTACCTGGAGAGGATGTAGCTGTTCCAGCTGAGGGTTCCCACACAGCCACAATGGCTGGTCATGGTTCGGAGACGTGTCTGCTGCTCAATGTCCCATAGCTTATAGGGGCCTTAGTAAATATATGTATTGCAGTAAAAGATCTCTGTATTGTATAAGTGACCCTGCCCTGATTCTAGTTATTGTAACTGGGCTGCAGCTGCAATGTCCTTGATTGGGTAGCAGCTGTAGCCCGTGGAGGTAGCTGGGATAAAAGGGGGTGGGGCATTCAGGAAGAGCTGGAGAGGAGTCCTGACTGAGAAGCAACAGCGCCAGTGCTGTGAAGAGCTGCTGTGAGAAAACCACCCAGCAGGTATGAGACCCTAGAAATATGATATACAACAACATAAATGCAACAATAGCTGGAGAGGCAAAGCAAAAAGTTCTTCAGAAGAAACCCAATCCTCTTTCTATGCCCTAGGAACCTCACTGCACAGGCTCTGGCATTCAGCTTTCTCAGTAAGGGAACAGAGAAAATGTGTATCTCATGACTATAGCACAGAAGGTAATGCTGCTTATCAGAAAACCCCCAAACCAAACCCTGCCTTGCACACTGGGCAGTTCCACCCCACACCAGGGAAGACAAGTCAGGTGCATGGCATCCTTCCCCTGCCAGCCAAGGTTTTGTCCCCAGGCCCCACAGTTCTGTCAATCCCTAGAAAACACCTCTAGTTTTAGCCCTGCATTCACCTGAACATCAGCACTACTTGTGCCAACAGCAAGGTAGTCTCCATCTTTAATCAATGACGCAGAGGAAATGTAAACATCTGGATGCTCCATCTGCAGCAGGGGGATAATCTCCCTAGTAGCGTGATTCCACAGATAAACAGTGTCGTCCAGAGCCACTGCCAGGAAGTTCTGGGAGCTCCAGTCTACGAGATTCAGATCTACAATTTGAAAGAGCAATGCAGGTCACGCCATGCTTGGCTAGAGAGCATGCCCTTCACCGGTGCTGATGCAGCAGGTGCGGGTGCACATGTGCACACACACACATACAGGTGAGGGGCAGCCTTCTGAGTGTCACTGTGCCCAGCTGCTGGGGCCAGGTACCCTGCTCCAAGGCACCAACACAGTGCCCTAGACCACTGTGCCTGTAAGGCCACACAGGGACACTCCAGAAGTGGTCTGTGCTAGCCTGGGTACACAAAATAATACAGACAGCCCAGTCACACTGTCCTAGGAACAGCAATCCAATGCAGAACGTTCTGGATGCCCAGCACTCAACCCTGCAGCCTACTTACAGTAGTCGTTGAACATCTCTGGTGCATCCAAGACCCGTTCTGGCTTTGAGGGAATATATCTGCTATTCTTCCTGCTGAATCCAGGTGCCATTTTCTGACTGTAGAGCACTTTCAGGTTATTCTGATAGTCTGTGTGCAGGGGAACAGGTTTGTTAACCTGAGTTCATTTCCTCCCAGCTGAGTGCTGCTCACCCAACTAGGAATCCCTTGGAGTGAAAATAAAGTCCTAAGAGAAACGCTCACAAGCCTGCAGTGCACTAAAATCACTGGGTGCTTCCCCATGACCAGATGACACAGCAGGAGGCCCAGGGACCAGATCGTGGCTGCCTCGCCGTGGTAGCGTTGGTGCTGGATCCACTCTGGTGGGCTGTAGGACAGAGTTCCTGTGGAACACAGACAGAGATCAGCAGGGGGATGCTGCTGCTCCCAGAGCCTGGCCCCAGCATCCCTGGGCATGTGGGGGCTGCCCCAGAGGCACATGGGGTGAGCGCTGCCCTCTCGCCACCACCTGGGACTTGTGCACAAACTCGGGGCTGGAAAAGAAGCCACTGGTCCTGGAAGAGGGCAGAAGAGACTCTAGGAAGGCCCAACCATGACACACAGAGGAAAAACCCACCCAGTAGTGGAGAAAACCCACTCTCCTCCCCACCTACATGGCCCCCAAAAATGTTAATAAGCCAAGGCAAACAAGGAGAGCGGAGCAGTCCAGCCCTTCCTCGCCTGCACACCAAACCATCTGGGGCATGGGGTCAGACTCCCATCTCCGCTACCCCCATGGGGGTTTGTGTCGGGCTGGCTGCCCCACCTCCAGCCCCAGCCCAGGCCACAGTGGGTGCTGAAGGCTGTCAGCAGGGCTGGGAGCTGGCCGCCCTCACATCCCACCCGGAACAACTCGGCTCCAGCATCAATCCCGTCCCGGCTGCAATAGGGGGAAGCCCCAGTGCTGCACCCAGGCTGGGCCACGAGATGCCCAGGAGCATCCCCTGTGAGGGCTCACCTGTAAACTGGGTGTAGGCTGTGTCTTGGAGGAAGGCACCACAGTCAAAGTCAATCAGTTTCAGCTGCCCACTGGCCAGGTCGAGCAGAATGTTCTCGGGCTTGATGTCCCGGTGCAGGACCCCGCAGCTGGTGCAGTGCCGCACGGCCTCCAGCACCTGGCGGAACAGCCCCCGCGCCTCCTCCTCTGGCAGGAACCCCCGCTCCGCCAGGAAACCCGGGAGCTCCTGGCACCGCTCCGGACGCTCCAGCACCAGCAGGAAGCTGTCGGGGAGCTCAAGCCACTCCAGGAGCTGAATGACACCGCCACAGCCACGGGACACCTTGGCCAGCAGCACGATCTCCAGCGGGGCGCTGGTGCCGTCGGGCTGCGGGAGGAGCGCGGTGCCGTCAGTAGGGCCGAGGCCGTGCCGGGGCTCTGCGAGCCCTCAGCCAGCCCGGGATGCTCTGCACACCCCGCTCACCCCACGCCCGCTCTCCCTGCAGGGCTCCCGGCGGCTCCCACCCTGCCGGACCCCGGCTCCTCGCCGCCCGGCACGGCCCGGCTGTTGCTGCTGGCCCCTTTTGAAATAAACAAGGCCAGGAGACTTCTTCTCCTTCTTAATACCTTCATTAAAAGTGATCAGCTCAGGATTGGGCAGCTCGGCGGGCTGCAGTCTCCCGTTCTCTCTCCCAGGGTGACCCACAAGAGGAGGATATGCGCTGCTTTGTCCACTAGGAGTAGAGCTGGGGATAAGGTCCTCGTGGGAGCGTTTAGGGCGTGATGATCCCTTCGTTGTTACTTTTCCCGGCCCCGTCCGCTCAGTCTCCATGCCGGGGACGACTCCAAAGGTCAGGGCGAGAGGGACTCCGAAGTTGTTCCACATCTCTGCAGGCTCAGCACTCGGCTCCCCACGTCCAGACATCACTCCAGTCTCTCAACTCTTAGGTGGCTCGTTGTTTTTGGGGTTCTTCCTGCACGTTTGGAGTAGGGGTCCCACACAGCATGCTGGTCCTTAGAATTATTTTGCATATCCCTCCCCTCCAAAGTCTTTTCTCCTCACTGTTCGGGAGGTACTGCACCCTTTACTGCTGAGACAAGAGCTATTAACTCGCCCCAGCCAGGGCTTTTACCGATACAAAGACAACTATTAACCACAACAACCCGTAATTACCATAACACAGGCAGCAGCCCAGCAGTAGTGGTAACCTTTTTCTCACAGAAAAAAATCAACTGAATTTTTGTTCATAACACCTCTCACTCACCAGCTCGCCCCAGTGCCGGATGCGATCCCGCGGCACGCGTTTGATGGCCACCTGCGAGCGACGGAGAGCAGCGGGCTGAGCTCGCCACCCGTCCCGCCGCGCCCCGACCTTCTCCTCCTCCTCCCTCCTCCTCCGCCCCCTCCTCCCGCGCCCGCCGCCGGCCCCGCCGCTCACCGGGGCGTCGTCCGAGAGCCGCGTGGCCGCGAAGACGCTGCCGAAGCCGCCGCGCCCCAGCAGCGATCCCAGCCGGTGCCGCTCCTGCAGGGCCTCCTGCGCCTCACCTGCGGGCGGGACGCGGCTGTCAGCGCTCGGCCCGGGGCCAGCAACGGCCCCCGAGCACCCCTCACCCGCCCCGGGCCCGGCATCCCCACCCGCCCTGGGCCCCGGCGGCTTGGGGCTGGAGGCCGCGCTGCCGAGCGGCAGAGCTCGGGCCGGGGAAGCCGCAGCGGAGGCGGCGGGAGCGGCCGCGCCGCGTGTGTCCTCCGCGGGCCCCGGGAGGAGCTGGGGCCGCAGTCGGGAGTGGAGCCTGCGTCGGGTCCGGGGCCGGGCTCGGGCCAGGCGGAGCCGAAGGGCGGCGATGCCGCCCCCGCACCAGGCACTGATGCCCGCCCAGCAGCGCCACCGCCAGTACGGCCAGAGCCGAGCGGAGGCGAGACCGCGACGGGGCAGCCCCGCCCAGGGCCGGGGGCGGGCCGGGGGCATGGCCCAGCCCGGCAGGGGAGAGGGAGGCGGGGAGAGGAGAGGGACGCTGGGAAACGGACACCGAGAGAAGGGTGCCCGACAGCGGGAAAGGGAGAGAGAAGAGTGAGAGTGAGAATGAGAATGAGAATGAGAATGAGAATGAGAATGAGAATGAGAATGAGTGTGTGTGGCTTATGGTATTTTAGAGCACCTAAAAATCCCTAAGTCACTGATCTTAGAGGTGAGGTGCATCTGGAATTACTGGGATGCAACATGGAAAAGGGGAGCATAGAAATAAATAGAGGAAAACATCTTGGATTGTTTCTTTCATTTTCATTTCACTTCTGGAAAGCTGTTTCAGTTTTCCAGAAATATTCTCCTGTCTGCTCTTCCCAAAAATCTCTCATGGAGAATAAGGTCAAGCTTCTGTCACAAGATTTGCCACCAGGAAAAATTGTGCCGCTGGTGCAATTTTCATTGTGACTGTTTGTGCTGGCTTAGGGCAAATTTTGGGAGGAAATCTCCAAAAGGAATCCATCTAGAAAGCAAGTTCAAGCAGCCCCTACCCCTACTAGTTCAGGAAAAGACTTCCCTCGAGAAAAGTAAAAAAAAAAACCAGTTTATTAAACAAGTAAAGTATTCACAAGCATGTAAAATGAATAATATTAAATAAAACCTCTGACAGTGCTGAAGAGATGGCAAATTCAGAAAGTCCTTTTTGTGGGTTGTAGTTGATTCACTTGGTCTCTCCTGAGTCCCTCTGGTGCTGGAATGCAGCGTCCCAGAGCTCGGTGGGCCACAGGTGTGTGCTGATGGTGTTTGTCTGGGTTTTCAGTCCAGAGCAGGTCTAAACCAGGCCTCGCAGTGGCACAGCAGGCAGTCTGCTTCATTGTGAACCACTACAGAGATACATGCCAATCTGGTTTAAGTAGTGTGGTATTATTAAGAGCTCCTTTTCTGCATGAGACACAAAAAGGAGATCCCAAATGATCTCAATGCAAGCATGCAGTAAAGAACTGGTCCTGCTATCCTAATGAAGCGTTTGCTTTGGCAATTACACTCTTCCCATTCATCTTTTGATGCAGACACCTCAGGTTTTCCCCCATACCCCTGCAAGGCTGGCAGTCGCTTTTTCCCATTTCCTGTTCTTCCCTAGAGATGGTGCAGAGGCTGCTTTGAAACAAAAAAGCCCTGAGATCTGGACAGCTTGAAGGAGCATGAAATGCTGATTAAGTGCTCATGTTGGTAATACCCAGGTCTGCACTGCCCAGTCCTCTGAAGCAGCAGCAGCAGCAGGACCATGCATCATTCCTGTTGGCGGATGTTCATGCTTCTGGTGTTTAAGAGCAATGACTTTGAGGAGGGAAAAAAATGCCCCTATTCAAACAGTGGCTGCGCAAGGAGATGTGAAGTTTCACTGCCTTTTCTAGGATATTTTAGAAAGATCTAAGAGAATATTGTGGCATGGAGCAGGTCCCTAATTTTGTCTTCAGAGGAATCCCCAAAGGGCACATTCACTCTGCTGCTGATGGCAACACCATAAGCTCATGGACCAGTTTTCCCTGCAACGTGCCACCCTACCTGGGCTTTACTAGGCCGGGACTAGACCCAGAGCAAAGCAAATACAGGCAGCCAGGTGACATTGTGTAACATCAGAAGCTGGCAATCATGAGGACTTTGCTGTCAGAAGGTTACAGCTTGCACTGGGCCCAGAAGTGTTTTACCCTAAAGCAAAGCAAATTAAAATGTGAAGTTTCAAAGTTTCAAATGACTATGAAAGGAAACTGCAGAATAATTTCTGGAAGGGCAGCACTGTCAATGATCATGCAGCCCACCAAGAGCTGGAGCTGAATCCAGAATTGCTTCTTCCAGCTGTGCAGGAATTCATTCCACTGGCAAGCACTGGTCCATGGGAAGAAATGATCCCCTAGCTCTGGGCTGAATGGCGCCCAGGCTGCAGTGCAGATTTGAGGAGACCTTGTCACTTGTTATTGGCCTCGCAGTGCACTCATCCTTCTGCAAACAAGGGGCAAACAACACAGCTGCACTGCTGTCCTGGGTAAATATACATATAGGTGACTTTGCCAAAGCGGTGCATCTTTTCCCAGTGAAATACATGACCTCTTCTTATCTATGAAATTGTGATTGAAGACACCTGTGAGCCAGATCTGTGGGAGATTGCAAAGGAGCAAAGCTTTGGGATTTGGGCACACTTCTCTTGGTTTCTTTGCTCAGGCCTTTGGTGGGCACAGAACACACCTAGGTAGAAAACCTTTGACTAGACAGGATCTTTTGGATCCATTGTCCCTCAAACAGGTCAATGTATGGCCCTGTTCCAATGACAAGTTGAAAACAGCAGCACAAATGACACAAAGAAAACATGGCCAAAGAGGAAGAGGAAAGGATGTGGTGAGACACTGGCACACTGAGTGAGCTGCACTCCCATAATCTCTAGGCTAGCAGGTCCTGGTCTCACATTCTCCTCTTGGTTTATTTAAATGTTATTTATTTTTTACTTTTTTTTCATCATCAAAAAAATATATACAATTAAAAGTATGTCATCAAATTTTAAAGATACAATCAAAACACAGTAATTCAATCTACATCTAAAGATCAGAACATATGTACAGCTGTAACTATTCAGCCTAACGCATCAATTCTATTCTTCAAACACTCTTCACACAGGCAGCAGCTTCTTCCTGAGCTTGGAGGAAAGAGAGCTCTTCTGGACGGGAGGTGAGGACTTTGTGGGTGAGGGAACATCGGAAGTGTCCAGAGAAAACTTCTCGGTAAGACTGTAACCAGTCAGATCTGC
Source organism: Melozone crissalis (assembly GCF_028551555.1). Lineage (NCBI taxonomy): Eukaryota > Metazoa > Chordata > Aves > Passeriformes > Passerellidae > Melozone > Melozone crissalis. The sequence goes on from NW_026535781.1 coordinate 2,045,881, forward strand.
AAAATGGAGACACAAAGTTTAACGGAGGCCACCATGCAAACCTAAAGCAGCTGAAGCTCCATATTTCATGGGACAAATTTCCTGGAAATGTCTAAACAGCTGCACAGGGAAACATGCTCCTGCTGGCAGACACTGAGGCAGGCCGGGGCAAACCCTGAGCCACTTGCCCAGAGCTGGCACAGGCACAGCCTGGCCCCTGCGCTGCCCTGGGACAGCAGGGAGCCCAGAGCCCTGTGCTCTCCAGGAGCGGCTCAGCTGCACATGCACCCTCCTGCTCCTCTGCCTGCCCCACAGCTCAGCAGCCCTACAGCTCCAGGGGCACTGGCAGCAGCACAGCTCATTGCAGGGGCACGTGCAGGCACAGCTGTTCCCTGGCACTGTGCACAGCCTCTCTGGGCTGCCACAAGACCCTTCCTCCCAGCAGGGATTGGCCCAGCTCCCCCCTCACCTCTGTGTGAGGCTGAGCCATGATTGCCTTCATCTTGTGCTCCATCTGGAGCTGCTTCAGGCCCCCCATGCCATGACTAGGAAGGGCAATGGAGAGAGCAGGGGCAGATGCACACCCTTCCTTAGGATTTTGTCATTTTTGGCACAGCTCAAAAGGCAAACCCAGAGGCATCCAACTCAGCGCTTCCTCAGCCTTCTGGAGAACATCTCGCCTTCACCAGCCCAGCATTTTGGAGAGGTTTTCCCGCACATGTGGAGGCTTGCTGGCAGCACATTTCTTCAGCTGGGTGCCCATCACCTTGCAGAGGGCAGAGGCCAGCTTGGTGGCCACGGTGCGGACGTTGGCGCTCCGCACAGGCAGCGCCTTGTTCCCCAGGCAGGACCAGAGCACGGGCAGGGCGTCGCACTGGGCGACTTCAGGGCTCCTGGCATGAACCCCCTGCACAAGCACTGCCGGGACAGAGACACAGCTCCTTACCCACCAGCCTCACTGCAAACAAGGATCTGCCTCTGCTTCTGCTTCTTGCCAGCCTCTCTGGCCAAGAGCAGCAAAATAGCACCCAGAGCCCCTTGGTCCAGAAACGGGCAAAGCAGCTGAGCATCCTGGAAACAGAACCACCAACCCCTCAGCACTAATTGCTCCAACCAGAGCCTTGTCCCTGTGGCAGACTTCCTACCTTTACTAAATTATGTCACAATCTCTGTATGAACAATGAATGAAATGTCCAATTGCCTTTGATTTCCATTAAGAAGTTGTCTAAACCCACTCTGAAGATTTGGAAATGTACCATAGAGAGGAAATGGAGAGATTTCTAATAAAAGGGATGATTCCATTTTTGTAACTTTGATGTCAAGTGCCAGATGCCTAATCTGGCTCTTCCCTTGGCACACAGCAAAGGGCAGGGTTAAAACACACCTCGAAACTCCAGCCCACCAGAGATGGCTGCTGCCTGACAGCTGGATGAGAAACATCAGTGACCAGCTGGGGTCTTTGGCAGAATGCTTTTGGGGCTTCCAACAAAGAGCTGTTTCAAACCTCAGGGCATCTCTAGAGAATTACCCAGATCCCATTGCCTTGGCATTTGGGCATCTCCACATTTTAATGCCACTTCCTCTCCCAATGTTAATGGCATTTTTTCTTATATGTCCACTGAAATAGGGGCATAGAGAAAGAAAAATGCTACACAGGGGACTGAAATGTAACCAAAACACGAGTGTTTTCTCACTTTCAGAGATTTCCCCTGAAATCTCTCTGCCCATTTTCTGAACTGAACTGTATCAAACACGGACAAATGTTTACTAGCAACAGGCTCCTTGCAACAGTCAGATTTGGCTAAGAGATGAAAACCTGAAATGCTCTGGAGACCATTCTTATTTTCTGATCAGACAAAATGTTATTTAGCAGCAATTTAATATTCTGTGGCGGAAGAGACTTCATTTTCTCTATGCTGTTAATCCACCAGCAGTCATCAACATTGAAAGAGCTCCTGCAAGTACCCAAAACCAATTCTGCTAAGCAGGAAAGGGTTATGGTACCCATTTTAAAATGGGAATTCATTTGAATTTAAATGCAATTAAAGACATCAGTGACTACTGAATGTGAGGAACAGCTGTCCGGTCCTGCTAAATCTCAGAGAGAACATCTGCTTTTTCTAAAGTAGTCCTAATTTATGGGTAATTCCTTTATTTGAAAAAGAGATCAAAAGAAGTGCTAAACTAAATGCCCTATTGCTGGAGATCTACTTTATTCAAATGCTCTTTAAAGGGCCTTTGACATTCCCAATCGCTGAACATGCCCTTTTCAGATTCCTAATGAAGACACAAAGTGTATTAAACCTTGCATTTAAAGATGTTGGCATAATTAGCAGTAGATTTAGCCCCAGTTAAAGCAAGGCTATCAATCATCCTCTCTGCTATATATTGAGATTATCCTTTTTCCATTCCTTGGCTATTGCTGACACAGCAAGCTCCTCTGAGGAATCAATTATCAGCTGCATTTGTAGCATTTTGGACAGCGCTGACACAGGCAGACACTGTTTGCACACCCTGAAAGGCTCAGTCCAAGGCCACTGTGACAGCACAGGCAGGGAGCCTCAGCACTCTGCTTCTGTCCCTGTGCCCCAGAGGCTGCCTTGCAGTAAACCTGTGCCTCTGATACCTCTGTTGAGTTCTGACCTAAGCTGTGACCCCCAGGCCCTGCACAGTTCAGCCTCAAAACTTTCCAAGAGAAAAACAAGAGTTCTGTGAGGACAAAACAAACTGATACCCTGAAACAGCATTGGCCACCATTTCCCCTCAAAGATCACAGATGTCCCTGAGCTTCCCAGAGAGGAGCCAGCTGGGGCATTTTTAGCCCTCCCTTTGCTGGAGGTGGTTCTGAGATGCCCCAGTGAGAGCTCAGCCCCAGGCCGAGCGCTGCCCCCATCTCAGGTGCTGCCCAACTCTGCAGCAGCCAGGGAAAACCTGCCCAACCCACCTGCCTTGGCTATGGGGCAGCAGGGACACGCTCAGCACCTCCTGGTTTGGAGGAGCTGCTCTGCTGTCTGCTCACAGGCATTGCCTGTAAATGCTCCCTGGGAAGAGCTCTTGGCTCAGAAGGGGAGGCTGTACCTGTGATACGCTCGGTGACATCCAGCAGGGCTTGGCCACTCAGGTGATTCCATTGGTGGCTGGACTCTTTCAGCAGTGACACTTTATCTACAAGGGAAACACACGTTTCTGCTCACTTTCCTCAGGTCATAGGAGAAAGGGCAGGGCCAACCCCATTTTATAAAATCAAGCACATTTCTGCAGATGTTTGAATCCTATTCTTCTTTCCTTCCAGCATACTTGGCAGGGTTTTAAATTCCAAAAGATAAGCTCTCCATTCACATTTGTAAATCCAAACTTGTCTGCTGTAGCAGGAGCTGTGTTAAAACATTTCACATCAGGGACCTCAAGAGTTCAGTCACATGGAAGCAGTGGAAAGGTTTTGCACCCCAGAGCAAAAAGGAAGAGCCCCATACTTGGGTCACAGAAAGGCACTGAGTCAGGCAGTTCCTGAGATCACAAAGCAGCTGGGGAGGAGAAAGTGGAAACTCCTCTTGAAGACCTGCCTCTTCAACACTCCTTTGTTCAGGCATATTCCACCAGTACGGAATTTTCAGAGCTGACATAAATGTGTGTGGCAAAGGAATTTGGACCAGCCCTTGCCTATGCAGTTAATTGCTGTGGCCACCTTGCCCCATGCAAAACAACAGGTGGAACAAGGCATCCTTGACAGCTGGGTGTATACCTCTTTGTTCTAAAGAAATGAACTTGGTGAATCACAAGTTCCCCTTTGAAAATAGAAGAAAAGAAGAAAAGTGGAAAATAGGCAGCTAATGCCTCTAATGTAGAGCCTCCCAGGTGGCTGCTCTGCAGAAGCTCTGATGGGTCAGTGTCCCTTCATGCCAACAGCAAAGCTGTTCATTTGGGAAGTCAGACGGGGCCCAAGCAAACTCCAAACCCCCTTTGCCTCTGAACTGTAGCAGAGCTGTAGCCCAGGACTTGCTCTTCAGACAAGCAGCACAGAGCCAAGGGCTCCTGGGACTGTTGGGAAATGCCGATCCCATTCCAGCCTGTTGGGGATGGTGCATAAGGACTGCACCTGCACAGCCTCTGGTGGGTGTCAGCTGCAGTGTTCCACAGACAAGAGCAGCTGTCAAGGCACTCAGCGCTCTCTTGTGCAGGAGAGACAGAGACGAAGGTGAGGAGAGTCCCTGCCAGGGCTCAGCCTTACCCAAATGAGCAATGGATTCTTCCAGTGCTTTCACAGCTGCCCCACGAACCCTGGCATCCTTTGAGTTCAGGTTCTTTGTTATTCCCTCCACCAAACCAATGATCACCGGGTTCAGGGCATCTTTCAGGGCTCCTGTGATTTCAGCCAGCACATCCAGCGCCCTCTGCTTCACTTTCTTGTGGCTGTCAGATATTCTCAGGACAAAATAGTCAAAAATCTGTGAAGAGAACCAGCAACGTGAAAGCTGCATTCAAATGTCCTTGTTTGAAGAGTGGCTGTAGCAGTCAGCAATGTCAAAGATGAAAGTGATCCTTTCTGTCAGGTCAGCACTCGCTTGCACAATTTCTCTGTTTTCCTGTGGGCAACTCACTGGAATGGTGGCACAACCTCATGCTGGTTGAAAGATTTTCTTCTGTCTTTAAGAGGTTTGGCTGGGGACAGAATAGTTCCTATGGTATTTCTCTCCATCTATAAATCATTAAATTAATTCCATTTATTAATGCTAAAGAGTACCTTTGCTTTGAATGGAAGCAGATGTTTACAATGCCCGGTTTTCTATACAGTTGCCTCAAGTACTGAGGGCAGTTATGATTTTACCATGGCTGGAGGAGATCTAAGTTTTCTTTTGTTTGTCTCAGAGGCAGTGTCTGGAGAAGTGCAGGGCTATGATCAACTCTTCCAGGATCCAGACCATTTCTCTAAGTAACAAGTGGACTTCTGAAATGTCATGTGCTGTACAGCTCTCATTAGAGCAGGTTCAGTCCCTTGAACGCCTCATTATCAGGCACCTTTTCCTGGAAAAAGGGAAAAAGCAGCTACTGGGAGGAGAAGGCAGAGATGAGTCCTTAGCTGTTTTCTTCCTTTTCCAAAGAGAAAAACAGACCCCCAAGAAGGGAGAGCACTGTCTTTACCAAGAGGAATAGGAACAAGGATGGAAATGAGGAGCCAGAGCTGTGCCTGTGTAAGACAAGATGGAGTATATAGAAGTGTTCTTAAAAAAAGCAACTGGGTTTAAACCAACCCAGCCTGATACTTCTCTTCCCTATGCAAACCCATTTTTGGACTAGAGAACAATTGCCATGCTTTCAGGGGCTGGATTCCCTTCACTTCACCCAGCTGGGAGTAGGAGAGAGCAGCAGTTACACCAGCAGAAAATTCTGCCATCATCTGATGAACAGCATCAATAGGCACCCGCCAGACAAATACAGCTGGACTGAAATAACTTGTCCTGAAGCCTGGACCTGAATTAATTTTTTTCTGGGTAAGAGGGACCAGAGTGTCCCAGACAGCCAGGACGGAGTGCCAAGACACACTGAATTAACTTTGCTGCTACAGGCTTAGGAAAGGAGCTAAAGGAAAGGAGCAGTGAAGATACCCTACATACTTGGGCAATGTTAGTGGAGATGAGCTGGGGGCTGGTTTTGCACAGGTCTAGGAGGAGTTCCACTCCTTCCATCCTTGTCTGAAACCCCTTGGCTTCCAGGAGATGGTAAAGCTTCTGGAGCAGCTCCGTTTCTTCCACAGGTGGAGGTGACGTGACCTGGGCTTTTGCACAGTGTAGGAGGTGTCCATCAGAGGGAGATTTCACCCTGGAAAATAAAACCAAATGAGGACCTGGTGGTGATAATTATCGTAGCATGGCATCCCCATCAAGGAAATAATTAGCATTGACTCCGTGATTCCAGAAGGCTGATCAATCACTTTATTATACTATGCTATGCTATTCTATGCTGTGCTGAAACTCATTGCCCTTAGAGACAGTCTGATAGAGACAGACCAGATTGGTCAATTGAATCCAAACACCATCACCAGTGGCCAATTAAGAAATTACCCTTTGGTAAACAAATCTCCATATCACATTCCACATGTTCACAACAACGGGTGCAGCAAGTGAAGATAAGAATTGTTTCTCACTCTTTTCTCTGATCTTCTAAAATCCTTCCCCAGGACAACGCCTGGCAAAGTTGTGCCTGCTGCTCTCTATGGAGAGAGCTGCAGCCACAGACAATACCTTCAAATAATTGTGAGCAAAACATCTTGAGCAGCTTTCCTAATCCTGTGATTTCAAGCTGGAAAATCACGAGGCTCTGAAGAACACATAACTTCATGTTAATCGTTATGGCAGACAATCTGCAAGTGACATTCTCCCCAGTTCTCACTCAGGAAAACCAAGGATGAGGTGCATCTGATCTATCTTCAGATGGCTGCCAGGGCACACAGGTCACATTGCTTTGTGGAGAAAGAGAGACACTACTGCCAAGTTGAAATGCCTCCTCATATGGGATGTGTGTTTCTTAGAATAAGGGAACTCATCACTCTGGAGAAGTGTTTCTACAACCAGGCATGACAATCTGCAAAAGTAGCTCAGATGCATCTGAACAGATAAACAGGGCCATATTTGAAGGATTCAGAAGATCAGTAACAGAGATAAAAACAAAAGCCAGACATCCCAGAACTACGCTCACATTTCATTTGCTTCCCTGGAGACTAGATGCACAGCTTCACTGGGAACAGAGAGACTAGATGCACACCCCACTGGGAACAATTCTCCTGATCAACCTGCCTCTTCCATGAGCACAGGAAGATGGTAGCTATGCTACTGAGGCATGTGGTCACTTTCCTGCCACTGCTGAGCAGGACAGAGCTAAATAAATCCCCTCTGCTGTCAGAGGAGAACAGGTACAAGCAGCTCTGCAACTGCCATGAAGAGACAGCAAGGAGCAAATTCCTGTCTTAAATGCTGATTGCAGCACAGAGGGAAATAAACCAAACATGCTGTCCATCAAGCAAATTACATGAAGGACAGGAATATCAAGGCAAAAAGTCCACATTCAGACACCCGTTGACTGAAGTTGTTCAGGAATTGCCTTGCTACTTACTACTCAAACTTGGTACTGTTTGAGGGAAAGAAAACCATGATTCAGCCAGGCCAAACCTCACAGATGAGAACTGCATCTTTATGGAATGGCATCTTGCTTCCAGACTGAGATTTCTCATCAAAACATCCATCTGAAAACGACTCCACTCAGATTAAAAAAAAGCCCTATTTTATAGGAACCTGAGTAAATATATGTATGGCAGTAAAAGATCTCTGTATTGTATAAATGACCCTGCCCTGATTCTAGTTATTGTAAATGGGCTGCAACTGTGATGCCCTTAATTGGGCAGCAGCTGTAGCCCGTGGAGGTAGCTGGGATAAAAGGGGGTGAGGCATTCAGGGAGGGCTGCAGAGGAGCCCTGGCTGAGGAGCAACAACAACACTGCTGTGAGAAAACCCCCCAGAAGGTATGAGACTCTGGAAATATGATACACAGCAATATGATTACAACACTGTTTGAATTTACTTGTCCCAAGTCAGGCAGCAGAAACTTGGCCCTCTCCCAGCCTCCACAACACTGCCCTTGCCACTGCACTGGATCGTCTGAGCTGCAGCCAATGAGTGTCTTTTTGTCTCTCCATTTTTGTGGAAACCCCTCCAGAGAAGTTGTGTTCAGCACAATGCACAAGTAGACATTTTTTATCCTAGAGCATTTGTAGGGAAAGGAAACAATCTGTGGCATTGGTCATCTCTGCCAGAAAGTTTTTCCTGAGGAAGAGACATGTAAAGCTTGCCATGTGCTTTGTCACATCTGACAAAAGTGCTCAGTACCATTTGCTAGCAGACAATGTGGCCTGGGGCTCCTCTGAGCCATCGTTCCTCTCCTTCACCGGCTCCTTGACAGATGGGCCTTCAGCCTTCTGGTGTTCCATCCCCTACAAAGACACAGAGAAACCCCATCAATCCTTAGAATATAAAACAGGAAATTCCCTGTTGAAAACACAAGTTAGAACCAGGATCACTGCTACCAAGGCTTAGGGAAACATTTCCTAACTTACAGATGGAAACAGACCAGAGATTCAGTGATGCCAAGTCTTTGTATTCCATAGCCCAAGGCAGGTTATGGGTGCTGCCAGACTGAGCAGCAGTCTAAAATCCCAAATTTCTTAGTCTTGAGCATAAATGGGAATAATGCAAATAGGTAGGCAACAAGTGTTTGTAAAGGAATCAACGGAAAAAATTGGACTCTTTTGGGGGTTGGCCCATTGTGTTAGAAGTTGATTTGGTTCAACACTCACTCTCCTTGCTCCTGCACAAAGGCAGGCTCCCTTCTGTAATGTTGATAACAAAATATAAAATCCTGCCCCAAACAAACAAAGGATTTTTCACTCGATGCTGCTGAATTCACCAAGCTTCTTCCAGCCCCACAGGGCTGGACAGCAGGGCAGTATTCCCAAAAGACAGACAGTCAGTCATTGTAGTAACTAGGATTGACTTGGACATCTTTTGTAAATTTGGGAATTTTCTTGGCACTACTACTTCCAGTGTCCTTTGCAAAGACTCTTGTATCTTCAGAAGCACAATTCTCACTTAATTGCTTTACAGGGGGCAGAGTAGGGAGAGCATGGTGGGGGCTTACACTTAAATGTAAATCCATTTTCTCCTCTTTCCCTTTCCTCTTTGTGACCAATATTGAAAATATTCAAAACCCCACTTTTCCCTAATAATATCAGTTCCTTTGTGGTCTGCAGATGAACAGGCTCAGGATTAACAGCTCATTCCCAGGAGCAAAATGATTCAGCAGAACAGGAATGAGCTGAAGACAGATTTGGTATCTTTGATTTCATACTAGCAGAGGCAATACTTGCACAAAGGAGACATTTCTCCTGCCAAGCACTTACTTTCTTCTGAGTTCTTTTCAGAATATCTTCCAGGTCACGGGGGGAAAAGAGATTGTTCCAAAAGCATTTTAAATTGTTGATGATTGAGCAACATCTTCACCATCTCCTGTCCATAATGCCTAAGGAAGGAAGGCAGGAAGGAAGGAAACAAAAGAAAAGTGAACAAACAAAGGAAGAGTGTTAACAGAAGAGGCTGATCCCTTAAACTCATCAGGTGCAATCCCTGCATGAGAAGGCATTACCTACTCAGCAAAGAGGGAGATTTACCTCACTTGACACTGCACAGTGCTGTCAGCTGAACACAAGAGGCAAAAGGAGAATATGGGGCAACAGAAAAATAGCATTTCACTCTGAAACTGGGGCTGTGCTTCTGTGGCATCAAAGGATCCCAGGGAACAAGCAAAACACATCTGCTTTGTTGTCAGAGACTATTAGCCGTGTCTTGCTGCCATTGCACAATAATTTGCCTTTCTTTAACTGGCAGGGAAGCCAGGACAAAACACCTCATGCATCCTATTGATTATTCTATACTATGGGTATGCACAGGGACAGCTAGTTGTTCTGGTGTTCTTGGCAGCTATTCATGGGAATTGAATCACCAAAGGAAGGGGATTTTGGTGGTTTGGGTTGATTTTGCCACTAGGAAACCTCTGTTTTCTTCAAGAAGAAATGTGGAGTTCACTGAGCCGCAGATAACAGCATTGTAGAAATCTGCAGAACAGGTTTAGAAAGACTGAATATGTTGGTTAAAGACCCCTGAAATATTTCTAGGATAGTCTGAAGCTAATGAGAAATGGATGTTTGGGATCCTTCAGTGATGAGCATTAGCCAACACTTGGGCTTTGTGTTGTGCACCTGAGGCTAAACAAAAGTGTTGGACTGGCTGATCTGAGATCTTTTGATCTCAGTAAAGAATCCTTCAAGCCACAGGAAAAAGGTGGCTATGCTCCTTTTTTCTGGCCAACCTCAGGTTTCCCAGTACAGCCATTTGCCCAGGCAGCCCAGAGCAGTGGTCACAGTGCCAAGGCTGACAGAGCTCAAGAAGAGTTTGGACAATGCTCTCAAGCACATGGAGTGACTCTTGGAGTCACTGCACATGGCCAGGAGATGGACTTGATGACCCTGATGGGTCCCTTCCAACTCAGCATATTCCATGATTCTATGACCTTTATTCACACGATGAGGTAACTTCATATTCCCTTTAGTTTCCACTCTTGTGTGGTTTCACCTTTACAGCCAGACACAAAGCGGTTTTCCTGTTTTGGGAGGTGAAATGAAGATCATTACCTTGTGTCCTTGTGGCAGTCCTGAGCAAACTTCCCTGCCACGTGTGGCAGCCTCTCAGCCCTGGCTGTGCCTGCGAGCTGGGTGACTCCAATTCTCTCCATCAGGGACAGGAGGAGTTGGGCCGCACACTCGCGCACCGGGGCGGGGCGGCTGCTGGGGAGGAGAGAGCAAACCCTGGGCACAGGGACAAGGAGCAGCAGCAGCGCCGGCCTTGGCCAGAGCTGCTCCCTGCCCTTGCTGGGGGAAGGAGCCTGGGCTCTCCCTGCACCTTCAGGCACCTGCACAAGGTTCTGGCCTCAGGGAAACACAAAGGTAGCATTGTACACAAGGCCTGCCTGCATGGAAGAGGGAGAATTCAGTCTCCCTGCACTGTCTGATACTCAATTTCTTTCACGGTATTTACTCTGAGAAAGATTAATAAAATAGATGACACATGAATAATTTAGAAATTAAGAACAATTGATGCTGACCCATCAGAGGTCACTCACTACACAGAGCTGCAGCCGGACTGAGGCTCTTTCCAGCCATTTATCCCCAAATCTGCAGAACTTTGGAAAACAACAAATGCAGGGAAAACACGTTGTGGGCCGTGAAGTTGCAGAATATCTAGCAATGCAGCCTGTTTCTTCTGTGAGGCTTGGCAATGGATCCATCTGAATGTTTTACCCTATTGCAAAGCTGAGGAAAGGGTGGCAGGCAGTTTAGCCGGGCTGTCCTGCTCTAGAGAGTGTCTCTTGGGAACTAGCAGGCCCAGCACCAACATTTAAGGCAGCATTTGCTCCAACTGTCCCATGGCAGTCAGCCTGTGAAGGCGCCTGTAAAGTGATTCATCATCTCAAGTCTAACATGAAACATCAGTTGGAATAGAAAGTAGAGCTCTAAGGCCAGGACAGTCATACAAGAGTCCTTTGGCAGGAGCTGCACCTGCAGTGCAGGCTGTGCCACACCCAGCAGATTGTCCCCCATGTGCTCCATGCCCCAGCAAGGACCCTCTTCATTTCTCAAGTTAATGGCATCATGAGGAGACATGGTTTTCCCAGGGCCTCTCTGGTTAGAGCTGTGAAATACCGAACACTGCTCACAGCTGCAATTGCAATTGTCCCTCTTCCCACAAAAGCACAAGGCTCTATCCTTGGCCTTTGCAGGCACTTTCCCTTCCCCACTGATCACCACATCTAGGAAAATCTGACAGACTGGGAGAACTCCAGGAAGCAGCAGGAAGCTGAGTCAGAGGAGCTTTAGTTTGGACATCAGGAAAAAGGGTTTTTCACCCAGAGGGTGGTTGGGCACTGGAACAGGCTCCCCAGGGCAGTGGTCACAGCACCAAGCCTGACAGGGTTGAAGGAGCATTTGGACAACAATCTCAGGCACTTGGTGTGACCCTTGGGCTGTTCTGGGCAAGGCCAGGAGCTGGACTTGATGGTCCTGATGGGCCCATCCAATTCGCCATATTCTACAGTTCTGTGATTCTGAGAACCAATAGGCTGCAGGAGGGCAGAAATAGGTGACAAGAAGAAAGAAGTGAGGTTGGTTGGAGAATCAAGTCACTGAGTTCACAGGAGATGCAGGATACAGGACCCTTCCCTCCCACCATTCCCATTCTCTGTCTCATCCCTTCTCCTTCACACACACACAAAGGTGAAGAATATCACTAAAAGAAAAAGAACCTACTTGACTCCCATGTCCATGAAGGCAGTCATTGCTCGTGCAGGAGTCACATTCTCCACCATGATCCCCAGGGTCTGACTGGCTGCTTTCTGAACAAATTCTGGGGAGTTGGACACCATCTGGAGAAGGAGCCGAGCAACCTCATCCACCTCAGAGTCCATGTCCTTCTTCAAGGTCACAGAGAGCTCTCCCAGAGTGACAATGGCAGAGCAGGACACCTTGGAACGGAGGTTGGTCACCTGGGGAAGCCATGAGGGGAAACATAGGAATCACCTTGGAAAGAAAACCAGTTGCCTTCAACAGAAGTCCCAGGAAATGACAACACATCCCACTGTGTCCAGAGGAACATACAAGTACAAGAAGAGCAGGAGAGCACAAGCACAGAAAGGCACTTACTCTGGCACCAATTTCTGGCCTCAGACCTTCTCACTGCAGGCCTAAAATAAAAATTTCATTCAGTGTTCTACTTAACCCTTCTAAAATGTCCACAGCTTTGATTTTAGGCCCTTTTACTAAAAAATTAAAGCAAGGGCTGCTTTCAAATCATAAAGGCACAAGTGATAAAGATAAAAGAGTCAGGTGCTCCTGTTCAAAAAACCAACACCAGCAGTTGAAGCACTCAGCCAGGAAACAGAAAACACAGGCTCAGGTCTACAGAATAATTTGCGGTGTTGAATTACAACTTGGACAGAGACTGGGACTCTGGCAAATAACATCATTAGTGTCTCAATTTTTCATTTGCACATTGCATTATAAAGGCACCACACTCAAAGATGAGTGTCAGATACCCGACCTGCCAGTAAATACAGCTGCATGTACCCACAGATCCTACAGATAGCTGACAGACATTAGAAATCTTAGGTCTAAAACCAGAAATGAAGGCAGACCCTGAGCACACATGGAGATGAACAAGCACATACCTACTCTACACACCGTGTATGAAGTATGGGGGACAATTCAGAACAATGTTCTCACCTCGCTGGTGTTATGTTTGCCCAATTATCCCATCATTAAAAAGACCTAAACAATATTTAAAGTAGTAACAATTTTAATGAAATAATTAAGATGAAAAATATAAAATTGGATACAATATAATTTGATTAAAAGAAGGGATAATTTGGTTCCAATAATAGCGCATAAGCAGGAGATATCGCGGGGTACAGAGTGCAGGGTTCAATGACACTTGCCACTTCACGTACAAGCTTGCCAAGTGAAAATCACCCCTTATATGCCATGTGTCAATGCCATCTCCTCCCATTTTCGGTTCGTCACTTTTCTTTCTCCGCCTTCATTACCACCTTTACCACGCATGTGCCACCACTCGGTTTGGTGGTCGCACAAGTCTTTGGGGGTCGTCACTGATGAAGGCCCTGTAGTCTTTTAATTCACCTTTGGATTACACATGCGCACCAAGCCAATACAATGTAAGCCAAGACTAACGTATCACTACATCTACATATCAAAGCAATAAGTCCCTTATAATTAACATTTTCTTGGACCCAACCAGGTTCTTGGTCAGTTTTAGCAACTGTATCTTCAGTTTCTTTCCTGTGGTCCTTGAGAACATCTGCTGGGAAAAGGGGGGTGGAGCCCCTCCTTTCCCTCTCTTCTTTGGCATTACTATTTTTAACTTATTTTATTATTTCCAGATATTAGTTACTGTATCAATATTGATTGCTGTTTCAATTTTTATCAGCACGAATCATACCTATTTACCACACTGGTAACTGCCAAGCAAACTTCACCAAGTCTACAAAGCAGGACCTCTGAATGGGACCCAGCCAGGTGTTTGATGCTGAAGAGTCCCTTCTCCTTCAGCTCCCTGGAAGGCAGAAGATTGATTTTTCTCTCCACCAAGGCAGCACCCTCTGAAATGACTAGGCTGGCAGCTCAGTTGAACAATGGGAGGTGCTTTTCAAGGAGTGCTTAATGAAATCGTGGAACGCGTTGCCCCAGGATGCTGTGGCTGTCAAAAGCATTCACAAACCCAAGAGGCAAAGAGAGGGGTTTCAGAGTGGCCATTTGAGAAGACAGCCTTTCTGAAATCTCTGGCACATGAGGCCCCTCTGTCACTGCTTCCTAGGAGCTGTGAGACCGGGCCATGCTGCTGTTTGTTGTCACCTCCCTGTACCTGTCCCTGAGACACAGTGCCACCGGGCTGTTATTGGGGCCTTTTCCTTCTTTGCCAGCCCCAGCAGGCATTCAGCAGGGAGAGTCTGCACTGGCTCTCTGAGCTGAGTTTCCACTCTATGATCTCGGCCTCTCTGTCACCCCCTCCATTCTCCTCACACATTCCCTAAAAATGCAGCAGGATGTCTGCTGGGACCCCCTCAGCCTGCAGGAAGGCCAAGTGGGTCCTGGCCTCTCCTGACCCACAGCACAGCTTTCTTTCATCCCAGCATGGAAATATAAAAACTGTACTATCACATCACGCAGAGGGCCAGGAGCTTTTTATTTTGGCTGCAAGTGTCCACAGGGCATTGGGGAAGAGGAGAAAAAGAGTGTTTTGCAGCAAGCAACCTGGCTGCTCAGGCAGGATGGTAGGAAAAGTGTCTGGAAGCTGCTTTTTAGGACTTTGGTTGTTCTGCTGAAGCTTCTGACAGAGCTGATGGGCAGATCCCAGAGCTGTGGAGAGTTCCTGGGAAATTTGTCCTTGGATCTGTCTACGAATGCTCTCCCAGCCATGAACTGCCATCTGTGTCCTGTCCATATGTTACTGCCTTGACTGTTGAGTGTCTGAGGTGCCTCTTGAGGCTGCTATGGACCTCCTTCACCAAGGAATGGGTTGTGACACAACATCCCTTTCTGCCTATGTTTGGGCACTGACAGAGCCTGGACCACTCTGGCTTGAGCTTGGGCTCTGGCCAAGCAAGATTGCAAATGAGAGCAGCTCATGGTCCTCAGCTCTTCCCTGCTGCTGGGACAGACAGACATGGCCATGGGGACAGAATGGAGCTGCCCCATCTGCCAGGTCACTAAGAAGGATGTGAGCTTTTCTCTGCCCTGTCACCACCAGTTCTGCCTGGGCTGCATCCTGCAGTGGGCAAAGAGAAATCCAGCATGCCCACTCTGCAGAAGAATGATAGAAGCTGTCATGTTTTCTGAGTAGGATGAACAGGACTACATACAATGTGCCATCAGCTCCCCTAAACAATTGCTAGAGTCCAGCAGGGAGAGAGCCTGACCCCCTTGCTGAAAGCAGCCCCCCAGACCCTGTGATGGCTGCTCCATCTTCCCCACAGGGAACACTGTCCCCAGCTGAGCAGGGGCTGCAGGACCAGAGCCTGTGCATGGCCTCCTGCCCAAGGTGTGGGCCGAATTTTTCAAATAACAATGTCATCTGCTGGACCAAAGGTGGCCCTGGCTGCACCAGAAGCTGGAGGGAATATGCCAGCACCAGAGATGGCTGGTTAAGGAATTCATAGAGCAGCATCCTGCACGCCCTCTGTGCCTATGGTCAAGTTGCCCAAATCTTGGTGCCAGTACTGCAGCTTCTCCTCTGGAGCAGTCTGAATTGCTGCTAGCATAGTCCAGGGTAAAGAAGCTAAAAGGACCTTTGCATAATCTCCACAGATGTTTTATTCAGCTCTGCAGGGAGATGTTCAGGTCCCAGCAGCCACACACAGAGGGTCTCACTTTGTCTCTACAGGGGCCTGGGGGCTGATCCTGATCTCAGGGCAGTACAAAGATAAGGGGGGCAATCAGGGAATAGGGAAGGTGTGGCTCAGGAACGCAGGAACAGACACATGAACAGGGGAAGGAGCCAGTGGGGTCTAACATAGGAACAGGGGAAGGAGCCAATGGGGTCTAACAGCTTTTAGAGGGAAACTTCTTGTGTCTCCCTTGACCAGGGAATGCTCCCCCCCGCCAGGGTGTCCACAATTCCCCATGTATTATATTATTAGGAAAGCTTCTCTGAAGGATCAACTGAATCAACACAAAATGACAAAAACAATCAAAAGCACTCATAAGACAATTGTTCAAAATGGAAACAATTCTGAGTTCCCAATGTGCCAACAGATTTCTTGGAGTTTCTTAGATCTGTCAGGAGGGATGCAGGGTTTTCTTAGCACAGTTTATCAGGAAGCTGAGTCACACATACTGAACCTCTGGTCCATGGCCTCCTCACTGCCATCGTGCAGCAAGGAGGCCCAGAGGCTGCTGTGCTCTGGTCCTGTCAGGGATGAACACAGCGGCGCTGTGGCCAGTGCCAGCTCCAGCTCCAGCAGCTCACAAGAGGAGACTCCTTCCAGAAGCTCTGCTGGCTCCAGTGTGGCAGACCAGCAGAGCCCACTGGAAGCCACCCTCCATTGCAGCCACCCCCATCTGCGCCCATCATCACTGCAGAGCAGGAGCTGCCCCAGAGGAGCCGCGGCAGGAGCTCATGGCAGTGGCAGATCCCTGTGCCCAGGGCAGAGCCACAGAACCTCTGCTCCTGCCTGGGACAGGGGCTGCTCACCCTGGTGTCCCACCAAGAGGAGGGATCCTGGGCCCCAAACTCTGCCCAGCCCTGCAAAAGGCCACCCCGCCAGCAGTGCCAGCAAGGTTCCTGCAGCCATTCAGCCAAATCAGAGGAAACAAATGTCTCTTTATCTGACACAGCCTCTGCACACAGCTTTCTCTCCCTTCTCCTGGTGCCTTTCCCTGACTCCAGCAAGAGCTGCAGGAAATGCTGTGTGAGCCATCATGATGGAAGAGCTACTGATAAAAACACTGGGGTGATGCTTTCAGAGGAGTCATGAATGGAAGATTGACCAACCTTTCAGCCAATGGTATGCCAAAAGTTTCCATTCTTTAACTAATTGACTGCAAGAAATTAGTAAAAAGAAAGATACAGAAACAAATTAAATCTCCCACAGCTGCTGGCTTTCCTCAGGCTCCATGGTCTATGTATTGCTAGACTTACTTCATTTAGGCAGAATATTACCTGCCCTGACTTGCTGGAGACTGACCACAAGGTCTAATCTGTGGTGGGCAGTCACTAAAATTAGCTCAGCAGAGGCATCTTCAGCTGTCCAAGTGTAGCAGAAATACAAATTCTCTGCTTCATGACTGTGTGGCAGCAGCTGCTGGTGTGGATTTTTCAGCGTTGCTTCATGGATTTCTCCTGGGAAGGAATTGTGTGCACAGGCACAGTGTGATGGCTTCCATCTCCTCTAATTACTCCAATCGGATGATGGCCAGAACTTGTAGGCAAAAAGCATCATGACAGAATAATTTACAATATTCTCCAAACTACTCCTGTGGTTTTGATTTTCTTACTGATTAGGTTCAGTGTCTGGCCTCAAGAAATCAGTCCAGAAAGAACAGGCAAAGCTCAGCTTGCAAGTTAGAGTGCAAGTCTTTAATCTGCCGTTTTTGCAGCATGTACAAACAACTTTACAACATATTTGCGAAAAAATGTCTTAGTTCTTGCTATACCTATCTAGAACCTGACTGTCTCCTTGTTTTATTTTGATTTGAGATCCAAGCATGATTTTTTTCTGGACAGGAAAGTAAGAACCAGCTGCAAATAGAGACTACAAGTGTGAATCTATACTGCAGGAACTGAGCTGTAGCTTGGAATTAAAGGCAAGAAGTGATGCGTTGGTAAATGTGAACATTTAGTGCTGGCATAGGAGCCTTCTGCAATGCTCCACCAACCCATGGTTCACATTGCTACAAACTCTCTTTCCGATGTTACAAAGAGTGTTGAAGAGCTGGCTGTAAGTAAAAAAAATAGCCAGAATGATAATTTTTGTTAACATAGCAAACAACGACTATCTAATAATTCAGAGCTCATAGAAGTGAGTATTCAGATTTCCACTTAGTATGTGCTGGCAGTTTTAATTTGAAATTAACAGGTTTATTCAAATCAAGTTATCCATAGGAATTAATTTGCTCTATGGTCTAACTAAAAATGCCTCATTGTCTGATAAGTTTAGTAGAAATTTGCAAAGTCAACAGTCCACAGATTTTCATTTCTTGTTCAGTGGCTATTCTGCAGGAAAGCTTTTACAGACTAATCAGTTTGGATGCAATTAAAATGCCAGTACATTTCATCTAGCCATTTTAGTATTAGAACAAAACCATATGACTGGACAGCCTTTTAAAAAAATATTTTGAAATGAATTTTCAAATCAACAGTCTGAGTAGGACTCAGAAAAAATACTCTACCAAACTTCAACTCCATTGGAAGATTCCCTTGTCACCCTGTGAATCAACTCTACATTCAGAAGATTAAAAGTCCCAATGGTATGGGGTTAGGAATTGCGTATGGTTAGGAATTGGGGAAGGGTCTTCTTCCTTCTCAACTCCATGCTGCAGTGCCTTTGGGATGTGGCCTGCTGGCCGTTGTTTGTGCAGCCCTGGTATTTCTCCATGAGGCAGAAAGTGCAATTGCATTTCCAGCCCAGATGGTAGGGGTAGGGTTAAAGTCCCAATGGTATGGGGTTAGGAATTGGTATGGTTAGGAATTGGGGAAGGGTCTTCTTCCTTCTCAACTCCATGCTGCAGTGCCTTTGGGATGTGGCCTGCTGGCCGTTGTTTGTGCAGCCCTGGTATTTCTCCATGAGGCAGAAAGTGCAATTGCATTTCCAGCCCAGAGCCCGTGAGGAGTGGGGCGTGCAGAGCTGTGCCAGACACAGGCCAGCAGCTGTGCCACCAGAGGGTTTTGGTTCCTGCCCAGGGCAGCTGGTGCATCTCTGCCGTGAGTGCCTCCCCTTCCAGATGCCCATGGACAGCAGGTGCAGGGTTCTGCAAGGGGCATGGAACAGGGTGGGGATGTCTGCTGGCAGCAGAGTGCAGCGGAGAGCAAACAGTCCAGGATGGTCCTGGAGTGTGTGACAGAGAACTCCTGACACAGCTGGTGACTGAGGCAGTGAGGGAAGGAACTGCTGGGCCTGCTGTTTGTGAGGAGAGAAGGGCTGCTGGGTGACAGGAGGGCTGGAGGCGGCCTTGGGCTCAGTGACCACAAAATGCTTGTGTTTGATTCCCAGAGAAGGAACGAGAGATGTTGGGGAAGTGTTGACGTGCAACAAATTGTGAATTTGTTAAGCTTTTACAGGCAGTGCTTAATCGTACCTTCTCTCACAGCAGTGGTTAATGTGTGCAAGTGGATGTCTTAGCCTTGAGAATAAAGACAGTGGGCCTACTGAGGAGGTAGCTGCAATGCATTCAAGGAGAAGAAGGCTCTTAACCATGAAAGTAGAATTTGAGGAATGGGATATTCACCACATGACCCCCAGAGACCCTCAAGAGACCCCTACTCTAAATGTAAGTAATTTTGGGGAAGGGATTTAAACATGTCAAATACTTTCTGAGAATGTTTAGCCTGTGAGTTTGAGCAAAGTAATGAATAAAAGTAATGAAAGTAATGTCTTAATTCCATGGATACTAACACGTGGGTGTGCATGTTTCAGGAAAGTGATTCCCATGCACCCAGCACTGAAAAAAAGTAATGCCTCTTTTCTCACACTGAGCTGGCAGTGTGGATCGGCCCTGCTTGGAAACTTTCATTTTGGTCATTCCTATTGAAGCATAAAGAATGGTTGAAATGAAATCTTTTCCACCTGTTTCCCTCTGGTTTACCTGTTTGAGGGTTAAAATTCTGTGCTGCAGGTGTGCTGGGTGTGTGCAGAGCAGTGCAGCCCCAGAAACCCCTTGGCTTGCCCACAAGTTGTCATGCCTTGTTGCCAGGTGTGCCCAGCTGTGGCAGGAGAAGGAGCCCGCAGCGCAGTGGGCACCGTGCCCTGCCCAGCCGGGGCTCTCTGGCACAGAGCAGCAGCAGCGCCAGCACCGTTCATCCCGCTCCTGCCTTGGCTTCCCCTGGCACACAGAAGCCTCTGGAAATCAGCACCACCAGTGGCGTTCCCAGCTTGGAGCAAGTGCTGCTGGCGGGTAGATGCTGCCAGTTCGACTGCTGCCACAGGGGAAGAAAGGCAGAGATGTGTGGGATCTCAGCCTCTCAGAACTGAGGGGCAGAGTGAACAAGACCACCCCTGGGGGGCTCGGGAGTCCTGGAATGTTGCCAGAAATGTCTGGTGGCTGGACTTTGATCCCACATGGGAGATGACATGAGTATGAGGATAGGAGGATTTCACTGGGGTGAATGGTGAAGGGACAAGTTAATTGGAGTGTGAGATACAGGGTTTAAGATTTCTGTACAGGGGGGTCTAGAGAAGTAAGATGGAGGAATTGGGGCGTGCCCTTCTCCTTCTTCTTCTTCCTCTAGGCCTCCATTTTCTGTGGTGATGTTGGCACTCCGGGATTGGACCTTACTAGGGGAACACTGGTTAATAAGGGTAGAGGGTATTGGAGAAAAATGATAAATATTGTATACGTAACTCCGGGTATAAAGATAGGTGACCGCCCCAGGGGCTCTCAGTGTGTGCCCATGGCTGACTGCTGAGCAGAACTCTGTCAGGCCAAGAGAAAATCTTTTAGATAAGCAATTAATAAACACCGAGACCGAGAACAGATCTGAAGTTTCTTCTCATCCTTTCGAACCCGGGCGGCCCAAGGCCATCTTTGGGCTTTTTCCAGACCATCTAAACAGCCCCAAAATCCGACAACTGGCGTCCGCTGGGCGGGCTATCTCCCACCAAACCTTTCGGGGGGTGAAAAGCCCTGAAGAGCTGAAGAGCCAAGAGGACAGCACTGATAACTCCTGAGGAGAGAAGCCTGAAGAAAGAAAGAAGAAAAAGAAAAAACCGGCCAGGAGGAGCTGCAAAAATCAGCAGTCACTGAGAATTCCATCTCTCAGCTTCTGCCGAAGACAGTTCGTAGCAGAGCGGCCTGGACTGGGACCAGAAAGGCGCCTCTGGATCCATCTCTCGTGATCTGCTGGACGGAGAACGGGAGCCTTCAGACCACTCTGACGACAGATTCGGTAAGAAGGCCAAAATAAGATCATGGGGGCCACACTCTCCCAGGAACAACGGGAAATCTTATCCACCTTACAAAGTGTGGCTGAATTATATACAGAAGGGATCCCAAAGAAAGAATTAAAACAGCTGTTACTATGGGCAAGGCTCAATTATCCACTAGCAGAGACATGTCTGTTGTTCGAAGTGGGGTTTTGGCAAGAAATTAATAGGCACCTGTATATTTTAGCAACGAAAAGATGAGACAGCGTTAAAGCTACTCTCACCGGCAAGGATCATGTTACAAGGTATCTCAGTGCAGTCTAAAAGACTGGAAAAGCAGCGAGAAGCTGCGGTACCCTCAGAGGTGGGGGCGGGGCTGAGCTCCGGGAAAAAATTAGCTCTGGCTTTAAAAAGCCAGGGGGAAAGGGCTCTTGAAAAAAGAGAGCAGGAAAAAATATTAAACCCCCCGATCAAAAAATACAACAAACCCCAAGAGCGTCCTGAAACTCCAGAGAGTGTAGAGGAGTCAGGAGCGGAGGGGGGGGAGCAGGAAGACAAGGGATCGGGGGGGGCGCTTGTTCGCAGCGGGCAAAGCGGCAACGCGGCGGCAGCGGCAAACGCGGGCAGCGCGGGTGAAGATGAGGAGACGCGCGCGGAGGGCGAAATTCGCAAAAACCAGGGTGCAGACCCACATACCAGCACGGGGGCGGCGAACGCGGGCGGCGAACTAGGGGAAAATGTGCAGCCCCAGAGGGCCACCGTGGCGAGACGCAGGAGGCGCGCGGTTGTGACGTCAGACCCGGTGCGGAAATCGGCTCGGATAGCGGCGCGAGCTGGGGTGCCGGAGGGAGAGGTGAACACAGCGTCAGAGGAGGAGGAGGTTGACTCAGGGACAGACCGAGGGGCGGGGACCTCGGAGGTGAAACGGGGGGGAGAGGATGACGTCAGCTTGGGAGACACAGGGAGCGGCTCGGAGAGCACGCATGCGCAGAAAGTAGGGCACGGGCGGCGCCGAGCCCGGTCCCCTGTGACGTCTCGGGTGAGGAGGGGCCGTGTTAGGGATTCTACGTCCCGGGGCTCCACACCGTCTCCAGACCCGGTGCCTTTGGTTCAAACCCTCGGAGTCCCAGTCCCTTCCCTTCACGGGAGACGCCGAGCCGGAAGAGGAAGTGGGGCAGTCGAGCTTGCTCCGTCATCCGAGCCAGGGAGGCCGGTGACAGCGGCACCTAGTGGCAGGAGGGCAGAAGTGCACGACATGCGGGGTCGGCTCGGCGGAGCCACAGCGCCATCTCGTGGCGAGACTGCAACAATGCAGCAATTTTTTCCAACAATATATAAAAAGAAAAGCATCTCAAAGAAGACAATGTTAACACGACAAAGGGATTATCCATCCACTTCGGAATTTCATGAAGATGATGAAAGCTCAGATGAAGAACAGCTACAAGGGGAAGATGTCATAAGGATCACAGCATCGGAAGGTGTCCCAACATGGATGCTATCAGCAGCAGAAGCAGCAAAAAGCTTCTTGCATTCATTCGATACAGTAAAGAAGAAATATCAACAGGATCCTCGAGTTTCCTTTTCGGATTTAGCAGCAAGGCCAAAAACCTCAAGGCGAAAAATGAGACACGATGAATCACCGATGACGTCCACAACACCATTATTCATGCAAATCCCAATGGAGTCTGACGAAGAGGCATTTCAAGAGCCCGTGAAGACAATGGATTGGAGGCAAATCAGAAAAGCATTGGAAAAGGAAAAGCATTTATTCCCGGGATCAGGGGATTTGACAATGCCAGTGACATATGATGCCCAGGGACAGAATCCAAGGTGGGAAAGGATGGGTCATGAGACACTCAAAGACTTAGGGAAGGCGGCTCAAACTTTTGGGCTGAACTCACAATACTTCAAACAGCTATTAAGAGGGACATTCTCTATGTATGATCTCACACCATATGATATTCGAAGTATTGTGGCAATGATCCTCACTGACACACAGAGTCTTATCTGGGAAAAAAGGTGGAGAAAATATCTTGCTGAGTTGCGGAACAGATACCAAGGTGGGCCAAATGCGAACCTCACAGAAGGGCAATTAGCAGGGGATCCTCCAGATGACAATCCAAGGGAACAAGCAGCGCGGCTTCCACGAAGAGTGTTAAACGACATCAAAGAAGCAGCGCGATTGCCAATCATACAAATTACGCCGACAGGAGCTCCGGATGTTCCGTTCTCTTGCATCAGGCAAGGTCCCACAGAGCCATTCATGTCATTCATCGACCGACTCACGCAAGCCGTGGATCGACAGGTGACAACAGAAGAAGTGAAGAGGCCTCTCTTGGAGAATTTAGCTTTCGGCAATGCCAACCCGGATTGTCAACTAGTGATTAGCACCATGCCAGGACGGCCATCCTTGGCAGAGATGGTGGAGGCATGCAGCAAGGTGGGGACGCCTCAGCACATCACAGCGATTGTGAAGAATGAATTAAAAGAGGAATGGGAAGAACAGCTGAAGGGACGCTCAGAAGGGCAATCAGAGAACAAGACATTGGAGAAGATGCTCGAGAAATTACTCCATCAACAGGACGAAAACATCAACAAAGTTCTTGCGGCAATGCAGAAAGAGAACAACCCCCAAGGAGGACAGTGCTACAGATGCGAGGGAGATCATTAGTGCCTGTCCAGACTGTCAGCTTGTGCAGCCACCTTCTTCTACCAGGGCCATCAATCCGCGGGGGCTGCAAAGTCTTCAGTTGTGGCAAGCTGATGTCACAAAATACCCATCTTTTGGGAGGCTCAAAAATGTTCATGTTTCTGTAGATACATTCTCAGGTGCAGTCTTTGCTTCAGCACATGCTGGGGAAACAGCAGACCATGCTTGCCGACACTTTCTGCAGGCATTTGCAGCATTAGGTGTGCCTCAGGAGATAAAAACACACAATGGTCCAACATACACAGGCAGGGTGCTTAACAGATTCCTGAAAAGATGGGGTGTCAGACACACGTATGGTATTCCGCATTCACCCACAGGTCAGGCAATCATTGAGAGAACACATCACACCCTAAAATCCCTTCTGGACAAACAGAGAAGGGGTGAGCCAGAGGCAACACCTCACATGAAATTAAATAAGGCACTGTATGTGCTGAATTTCCTAAATAGCTCATCCTCGGAACCTGATCCACCAATCGTGAGACATTTTCTAAACAACACACAGGCAAAGCTAAGGGAAAATCCTTTAGTTTTGATCAGAAACCCAGAAACAGGACAAATAGAGGGTCTTTTCAAACTAATCACTTGGGGTGAGGGTTTTGCTTGTATTTCCACAGATCGAGGTCTGAAGTGGGTGTTGGCGCAGCACGTGAAGCCCTTCCGGACGCGAGAGCACGAGAACGCTGATCCAAGAAACAAAGAGACGAGTACTCAGACAGAAGTCGAGACTCAGACTGCGAAGAACGACCCGGAAGAGAAATAAAAAGAAACTAAGGACTTTGGGGGATTTTCACATAAAAGCGAAAAAGGTCTTTTGGTGCAAACAGAAGGGGGAGATGTGGGATCTCAGCCTCTCAGAACTGAGGGGCAGAGTGAACAAGACCACCCCTGGGGGGCTCGGGAGTCCTGGAATGTTGCCAGAAATGTCTGGTGGCTGGACTTTGATCCCACATGGGAGATTGTGGGATCTCAGTCTCTCAGAACTGGGGTGCAGGGTGAACAAGACCCCCCCTGGGGGGCTCGGGAGTCCTGGAATGCTGCCAGAAATGTCTGGTGGCTGGACTTTGATCCCACATGGGAGATGACATCAGTATGAGGACGGGAGGATTTCACTGGGGTGAATGGTGAAGGGACAAGTTAATTGGGGTGTGAGATACAGGGCTTAAGATTTCTGTACAGGGGGGTCTAGAGAAGTAAGATGGAGGAATTGGGGCATGCCCTTCTCCTTCTTCTTCTTCCTCTAGACCTCCATCTTCTGTGGTGATGTTGGCACTCCGGGATTGGACCTTACTAGGGGAACACTGGTTAATAAGGGTAGAGGGTATTGGAGAAAAATGATAAATATTGTATACGTAACTCCGGGTATAAAGATAGGTGACCGCCCCAGGGGCTTTCAGTGTGTGCCCATGGCTGACTGCTGAGCAGAACTCTGTCAGGCCAAGAGAAAATCTTTTAGATAAGCAATTAATAAACACCAAGACCGAGAACAAATCCGAAGCTTCCTCTCGTCCTTTCGAACCCGGGGGCCCAAGGCCATCTTTGGGCTTTTCCCCAGACCATCTGAACAGCCCAGAAATCCCACAACTGGTGTCCGCTGTGCGGGCTATCTCCCACCAAACCTTTCGGGGGGGGGAAAGCCCTGAAGAGCTGAAGAGCCAAGAGAACAGCACTGATAACTCCAGAGGAGGGAAGCCTGAAGAAAGAAAGAAGAAAAAGAAAAAACCGGCCGGGAGAAGCTGCAAAAATCAGCAGTCACTGAGAAATCCCATCTCTCAGCTTCTGCTGAAGACAGCTCGTAGCAGAGCGGCCTGGACTGGGACCAGAAAGGCGCCTCTGATCCATCCCTCGTAATCTGCTGGACGGAGAACAAGGGCCTCCAGACCACGCTGGCGACAAATTCGGTAAGAAGGCCAAAATAATATTATGGGGGCAACACTCTCCCAAGAACAACGGGAAATCTTATCCACCTTACAAAGTGTAGCAGAATTATATACAGAAGGGATCCCAAAGAAAGAATTAAAACAGCTGTTATTATGGGCAAGGCTCAATTACCCACTTGCAGAGACATATCTTTTGTTCGAAGTCGGGTTTTGGCAAGAGATTAATAGGCATTTATATATTTTAGCAACAAAAAAAGATGAGACAGCGTTAAAGCTACTCTCGCCGGCAAGAATCATGTTACAAGGTATTGCAGTCCAGTCTAAAAAACTGGAGAAGCAGCGAGAAGCTGCGGCACCCTCAGAGCAGGGGGCGGAGCGGCAGAGCTCCGGGAAAAAATTAGCTCTGGCTTTAAAAGGCCAGGGGGAAAAGGCTCTCGAAAAAAGAGAGCAGGAAAAAATATTAAAACCCCCGATCAAAAAATGCAACAAACCCCAAGGGCGTCCTGAAACTCCAGAGAGTGTGGAGGAGTCAGGAGCAGAAGGGGGGGAGCAGGAAGATAAGGGATCGGGGGGGGGGCCTGCTCGCGGCGAAAGCGGCGACGCGGCGGCGGCGGCGGGCGCGAGCAGCGCCGGTGAGGATGAGGACACGCCCGCGGAGGGCGAAACTCGCAAAAACCGGGGGATAGACTCACATACCAGCGCGGGGGCGGCGAGCGCGCAAGGCGGGCTGAGGGAAAACGCGCAGCCCCGGAGGGCCGCCGCGGCGGGACGCAGGAGGCGCGCGGTTGTGACGTCAAAGCCGGTGCGACGATCAGCTCGAATCGCGGGTAGAGCCGGGGTGCCGGCGGGGGAGGCGAACACAACATCAGAGGAGGAGGGGTCGGATTCTGGGACAGACCGAGGGGCGGGAACTTCGGAGGTGAAACAGGGGGGAGACGATGATGACGTCACCCTGGGGGACACCGGAAGTAGCTCAGAGAGCACGCACGCGCAGAGAGTAAGACGCGGGCGGGCCCGAGCCCGGTCCCCTGCGACGTCGCGGGTGAGGAGGGGCCGTGTTAGGGATTCTACGTCCCGCGGCTCCACACCGTCTCCAGATCTGGTGCCTTTAGTCTCGAGCCTCGGAGTTTCAGTTCCTTCCCCTCATGGGAGACGCCGAGCCGGAAGAGGAAGTAGGGTAGTCGAGATTGCACCGTCATCCGAGCCAGGGAGGCCGGTGACAGCGCCACCTAGTGGCAGGAGGGCAGAAGTGCACGACATGCCGGGTCGGCTCGGCGGAGCCACAGCGCCATCTCGTGGCGAGACTGCAACAATGCAGCAATTTTTTCCAACAATATATAAAAAGAAAAGCACCTCGAAGAAAACAATGTTAACACAACAAAGGGATTATCCATCTGATCCACCGATCGTGAGACATTTTCTAAACAACACACAGGCAAAGCTAAAGGGAGATCCTTTGGTTTTGGTCAGAAACCCAGAAACAGGTCAAATAGAGGGTCCTTTCAGACTAATCTCTTGGGGAAAGGGTTTCGCTTGTATCTCCACAGATCGAGGTCTGAAGTGGGTGTCGGTGCGGCATGTGAAGCCATTCCGAACACGAGAGCACGAGAACGCTGATCCAAGAAACAAAGAGACGAGTACTCAGACAGAAGTCGAGACTCAGACTGCGAAAAACGACCCAGAAGAGAAATAAAAAAAAGAAACCAAGGACCTTGGGGGGTTTTCACACAAAAGCAAAGCAATGGGTTTCCTGATGCTTATGTGCATTGTTTTTTCGTTCATTGCAGTAAGCAGTGGGGGAGATTTACCTGTTAGTCAACCAAGGCAAAATGTATGGGAGGCTTTAGCTCGGGCAGCGAATTTAGACAGCATCTGCCTGACACATTCAAGACCAGGTAAACCGTTTTCAGCATGCATGGTTGGATTGCCAGTGGACCAATGGCCAGTTCCAGGGCACTCTGCAATTAACATTTCGCAGGTCATTAAAAATCCTATAAAAGAGTGGTGTGCTTGGACACACCTGCTTCCTGTGGCTTCTACAGAACCTCAGGAATTGGAGATTTTTGGGTCCATGACAATGAAACTCTGCATGCAGTTTGAAGCTCCGAAAGTCACAAAGGTGAAAACTATTGATTTAACTCCTACTCATGAATTTTATAAGAATGCCTCAGCTTGGTGTAAATATACAAAGAGAACTACCAAAGGATCGATCCAAGTTCCGGTGCAATTGCCGCGGGGTCTGTTCTTAATTTGCGGGGACAGAATTTGGCACGGCATTCCTGCTAATGCCACGGGAGGTCCATGCAGCATTGGGGAAATTTCAATGCTATCGCCTGATTTGAACATGTTAAGAGAGGAAAGGCACAGAGAAAAAAGATCAATACAGCAATATGCAGCAGATTGCAATGATGAAATGTTTTCTTGGGACAAGAAAACGAGTATTGCTACAGCAATCTTCTCACCTCAGACAGCATCGGGGGTGGCCTTGACTCAGATCGACCGCATGGGTTGTTGGTTGAGCAAACATGCGCGGTCTGTGTCTGTCACATTGGATGATATGTTAAAAGACGTCGGTAGTGTGAGACAGGCGACTCTTCAAAATAGAGCAGCAATCGATTATCTATTGCTCGCTCATGGACATGGGTGTGAAGAGTTCGAAGGGATGTGCTGCATGAATCTCTCAGATCATTCAAAGTCAATTCATGAAAATATCAAAAATATAAAGGACAGCATAAATAAGCTTGGTGAGATCACAGGATCATGGATCGATCAATTGGCAGAATTCTTTGACATCTCTCCCATTTGGAGAGGAATCTTAAAAATAGGGTTTTATGTTTTAATAGTTCTCCTAGTCCTCATACTTGTGGTCCCATGCATATTTGCATGTTTAAAACATGCAATGAATCGGATGGCGAAAAAGATCTTTTTGGTGCAAACAGAAGGGGGAGATGTGGGATCTCAGTCTCTCAGAACTGGGGTGCAGGGTGAACAAGACCCCCCCTGGGGGGCTCGGGAGTCCTGGAATGCTGCCAGAAATGTCTGGTGGCTGGACTTTGATCCCACATGGGAGATGACATCAGTATGAGGACGGGAGGATTTCACTGGGGTGAATGGTGAAGGGACAAGTTAATTGGGGTGTGAGATACAGGGCTTAAGATTTCTGTACAGGGGGGTCTAGAGAAGTAAGATGGAGGAATTGGGGCGTGCCCTTCTCCTTCTTCTTCTTCCTCTAGACCTCCATCTTCTGTGGTGATGTTGGCACTCCGGGATTGGACCTTACTAGGGGAACACTGGTTAATAAGGGTAGAGGGTATTGGAGAAAAATGATAAATATTGTATACGTAACTCCGGGTATAAAGATAGGTGACCGCCCCAGGGGCTTTCAGTGTGTGCCCATGGCTGACTGCTGAGCAGAACTCTGTCAGGCCAAGAGAAAATCTTTTAGATAAGCAATTAATAAACACCAAGACCGAGAACAAATCCGAAGCTTCCTCTCGTCCTTTCGAACCCGGGGGCCCAAGGCCATCTTTGGGCTTTTCCCCAGACCATCTGAACAGCCCAGAAATCCCACAGGAGATGACATGAGTATGAGGATAGGAGGATTTCACTGGGGTGAATGGTGAAGGGACAAGTTAATTGGAGTGTGAGATACAGGGTTTAAGATTTCTGTACAGGGGGGTCTAGAGAAGTAAGATGGAGGAATTGGGGCGTGCCCTTCTCCTTCTTCTT
Source organism: Melozone crissalis (assembly GCF_028551555.1). Classification (NCBI taxonomy): domain Eukaryota; kingdom Metazoa; phylum Chordata; class Aves; order Passeriformes; family Passerellidae; genus Melozone; species Melozone crissalis. The sequence continues at coordinate 2,074,924 of NW_026535781.1, forward strand.
CTTCCTCTAGGCCTCCATTTTCTGTGGTGATGTTGGCACTCCGGGATTGGACCTTACTAGGGGAACACTGGTTAATAAGGGTAGAGGGTATTGGAGAAAAATGATAAATATTGTATACGTAACTCCGGGTATAAAGATAGGTGGCCGCCCCAGGGGCTCTCAGTGTGTGCCCATGGCTGACTGCTGAGCAGAACTCTGTCAGGCCAAGAGAAAATCTTTTAGATAAGCAATTAATAAACACCGAGACCGAGAACAGATCTGAAGTTTCTTCTCATCCTTTCGAACCCGGGCAGCCCAAGGCCATCTTTGGGCTTTTTCCAGACCATCTAAACAGCCCCAAAATCCGACAGAGATGTACCCGCACCAGAGCCCTGGGCATCTCCAATAAAGGTGTAAATTTGTGGGGAGATTTGTTAGGTAGCATTTCAGCTGTGATGCCAACAGTGGCTTCTCTCCTGGTTCTGTGTGTTCTGGACGAGTAATGCAATGGTTGGCTCTGACAATTAAGAAGTAGATGTTATGTGGATGTTCAAATGTGTAGTGATGGTATTGTAATATATCCTCCCATAGTCCTCTTTCCCGTCCCCCTTGTAATAGCCTTGGTAGTCAGGGCATTTGGGGAGGGCTGGCTCGTGACCAGCAGGCAGGGTGTAACAACACCTGACCTCCAGTCAGGATGCAAGAAAGTAATCTCCACCAATGGGCAGCAGAGAAAGAGTTGACTGACAAAATTTTTAGAGGGGCTAAGGGTATAAAAGGCAGAGCGTCCTTTTTGTAGATAAGCACATGGCTGCTAGTCACAGAGACTCCCAATGCTGCAATTTTTCCTTATTCAGTCATTTGTTAAGGTTTACTAAACCTTTAAAATGTTAAAAGTGAGAGTCATTTCTCACATGTGCAATGCTGTGGACCATTTTCTTGGCCTGTTTTCCTTTGCCTGAGGCCCATCTGAGTGCTCAGCTGGGGTACAGGCTGTAGGTCCTTGGGGCACTCTTGGAGTTCCCCTTGGATCCCTGAACAACAGGGTTTGGCCCATGAGGGGATTTTGTGCTGCTTGGTGACAGATGAGAACTTCCCAGGCTCTTTTGTGTTTGCTGTAGGAAAGGTTGGTTATTGCTTTGCATAAATTCACAGACCAACATGGAGCGTTTGCTTTGTGATGTCAGGGCATGGTTGCCACATCGTCATAGTGGCATCAGAAGGTTGCCTTGGTGCACGGAAGGCCTGAGTGTCAGAGCAGCCCTAGGCCTTGCTTGCATCAGGAGAACCCTCCTGGTTTGAACATTGGTCAGTGGGCAGCTGCACTCTGACAGGGCACTTGTTTTTCTAGTGTTGGAGAAAAGTTGCGCAGCACTGGGACAATGATCCACCATCTGGCCACAGCAGCTTTTGCTGCCTATGGTGTTTGTTTTTCTGCATATTACGGTGCACACTTTGTTCGTAAGTAGAGTTTTCCATTGTACTTCGGTAAGGGTGTATCCTAACCTGGCTTTTGTATGTCTTCCTGCTCTTTCTTGGTGGCTGACTTTCTGATTTTGAAACAGAAAGAGCATTAGAATGCCAGTGGTTTGGTAAACTCCTGTCAAGAGGTTCAGCTAAAAAGGGGGTGTCTGTAGCCACAGGAGCAGCATTTACAGGGGAACCTGCAGGGCATCCCTTCCCTCCGCAGGGGAGTCTGTGGCAGCAGAGTCTGTCATTTACTCAAGTTGCTGGGACAAGCAAGACACCTTTGAAAATGTAGACTGGCAGAGCTTCAGGGAAGGCCTTCTAAAAACTCTGCAGTTTTTCCCAGAATTCAGAGAAAGCTTCTTTCTTTTTAAATTTTGTCATGAAAGGATTTGACTGTCTAACTTAATAACCTTTTACTGAGTGCAAAAATAGTTATTTCCTTTGAAAGGAAGTGCAAACTCTAAAGCAGTGAGTGTCTGCTCCTGAACCCTAGAGGTGCTGCTGTGCTCTTCCACAACAGAACTGCCACAGCTCAGGGGAATTTTGGGAAGCTTTTCTGGGCAACTGTTTCCTGCAAGTTATTGAGAATTAGTGCATGTATCTGATTGGGAAAAAAAAAGAGTACCTGAAGGAGAGGATTTCAGAAGCTGTTTTATGTGTTTGGTAGAACAGGAGCATTGAGTGTTAAAGGACAATTTGCATTTTCTTGATCATCTTTGTATTCATTTACTGGCTAAACAGGCTGAAGTGTAGGAACAGCCAAGAATATTGTCCTGATCCCTTGCTGGCTGTGTGAATGAAATGTGTCTCCTGGAGGGATGTTGTGAAACGGGAAATCGTACCTGTTTGGGTTGACTTGTTCTGTTGGATTCAGAGGGCCAGGCAGTTTTCTGACAGCATCTGGTTCATTTTCCTTTCCCACTACAGGTCACCTGAAGCGTGTATTCAGCAGTGCTAAAGATCCTGAGGTGAGTGAGAAAGGAACATTTCATGTTCCTGGTGTTGAGGAATTGTAGAGCAAGCTGGGACCTTGGCCAGTAGCAGTAGAGTGTAGAGGGCCAGCTAAGAAGGCTGAAAGAAATCCATTTCCATGCCTGAAACAAAAGTAACAAAGGCAGCTATAGATATTTTTAAATTTCCTTCTCAGAGTTTGAAGAACTAAAACCTAGTTTTGAAAAGAGAACAATGCTTGCAGACAGGAGATAGGAAAAATTTAATTAAGACCGTTTTGCTGTACAGTTGAATTAGATAATTTTAATTTAAACAGAGTGACTTAGAATCCTATTCCTATCAAATTTTATGATATCTACTTGGAACATGAGGTGGTAGAAAAGGAAGGCCATCTTGCAATGGTGCCTGCTGTATCTGAAGTGCAATGGGCACCTTTGTGGCTGGGGAGCTGCGTGGGCCCAAAGGACGCAGGGCTGGCGGCCGTGAGCAGCTGAAGATGAGGCAGCGTGGGGCCAGGGGGCCAAGAAGGCCAAGGGCACGGTGGCTGTGCCAGCAGCAGTGGGGCAGCAGGAGCAGGGCAGTGAGCGTGGCCTGTGCTGGGCAGCGCTGCGGCCACAGCTGGAGTGCTGTGTGCAGCTGTGGGCCCTGGGAAGCAGAAAGTCATGGAGGGGCTGTAGCGAGTGCACAGAAGGACAGGGGAGCTGGGCAAGGGGGGGCAGCACAAGGCCAGTGAGGAGGTGCTGAGGGAGCTTTAGCCTGCACAATGGGGGCTCCTGAGGGACCTTCAGGCAGACTTCCATAGATCCCTGCCTTAGATCCATAGAGCCAATGCTCAGCACAAGGGCTGCTTCCCTGCCAAATATCTCTTCACTGCATCCAAGTGCTTTAGACACTGGAGTAGGTAACACTTTCATATTTTGTTTGTTTATTTGTTTGTTTGTTTGCTAGAAGGAGAAGCCTTCTAGCCTGTAATTTCTCCTTCTCCAGGGAGCTTTTTCTCCATCTTTCCTGCCCTTTTCCAGCACTGGCAGAAACACATCACTTTCACGGTAACGGCTCCCGTGTCTTTTGGCAGCCCAGGGAATCAGTGTGTGTTGTGTTTGGGAATTGAGCAGGAAATCAATGCCCTTGCATTCCAGCTGGTGCTCAGAGATTAGAGGAGCTGGGATGGGCTGGGCTGTATTTCTGATTCCAGCCACTTCAGCACCATCACTGTGGCCAAGGGCAAGAGAAGAACTTGCCCGAGCACAGATGCACGAAGAGTGCAGTTCCCAGTGCAGTGCTCTGGGTCTGATTGCATTTCATAAGGACCCATATGCTCCAGATTCCCCAAGTGTGTGGGTTACTGAAGCAACAGGAGAGCAAGTTCAGGATGGCTGCTGATCGGGGCACTGCTACCGAGTGTTGATGTGTGTAGTGACAGAAAGGACAGTGTTGATTCAGGGTAACCCCCACGTGGTGAATAATGTGCTTTGACTCTATGATTTAAAATGTTAAACAAATGCTTTTTTAAGCTATGTTATATTACACTAGTACTGTATTAAAACTATACTAAAGAGATATTATACTATAAAGCTACTAAAGAAAAACTCGTGACTGTCTCCAGAAAGTCATGACACAGCTTTTATCTAATTAGCTAGTCAAGCTAAACAACTATCACTAAAATCCAATTAACAAATCACTTTCATTAAACAATCACTATAACACATTCTGCATGTACTAAACAACAAGAACAGCCAGTAGAGATAATAATTGTTTTCTCTTCTTCTCTAAGTTTGTCACTACCTTCCCTTAAAAAAAACCTAGGAGCGGGAATTATATCTCTCTGTGTTCAAAGAATGTAAATACCACAGCACAGTAAAGAGAGATTATAAAAGTGATATCTATCTATCTATCTATCTATTTGAATCTTCCTGGTTCTGCTCCAAAGCAGTGGAAGATGCAAAGCTCACCTAAAGGCATCCCTTCAGGAGAGGGGTAGAGACAAGTTCCATTGACTGATCCTGAGCAGGCAGAGATGTTTCCCCCTCCAGAGATGGTTGTTTTTTCCCCTCCTGTTTTTCTACTCCAGCCTCTTGTGCCCTGAAGCCTTCTTTTTATCCTTTAAATTTTTGCATGTCCTAAGGGAATGGAACTATCCCATGCTGTAGCTGGGGTCTGGTGACTTTGCTCATACATGCCATACATGACACATGGTTTCCTTCACTGGCATCCCCAGGGCTGTGTAAGTGCATTCGTTAATGAGGCCTTATGAGAAACTCTGTTGCTGCTGGTCAGAACTCTCAGTTGACAAAAGAGGCAGAAGAAACACCTTGGTCCTCCTCCATATACTGAGGTGGCCATAGAGGTTCTCTGACTTCCATCAGAGATCTTTGCACGCATCCTCATCTCCTGAATGACCCAGTTTTCTAACAAGAATGTGGATGTCAGGAAGTCACAAAGCTGGTGCAGGCCTGAAGAGAAGGTGAACTCCAGAAGTGTCTCTGACAAGGAGTGAGCTCACCCAGGAAGCCCCTGCAGAGCCAGGATGGAGCTGTGGGACAGGGCGGGGTGTCAGTCACTACTGAAAGACAAACAGGACATGGCAGAAGCAGAGGGAGGCCCTCACCAGACCCTTGAGAAATGCCACCCCTTCCCTGCCAGCTGCCTGAGAGGCTGTTGGAGCTTCAGTCCCAGATGGCCCCTGATTGTAGGGCCAGGGTCACTTTGGAATCTGTGCCTCCCCTCGGGCAGAGAACGACCCAGGAGAGCAGCAGCACAGTGCTTTGGGAACGTGTGAGCCCAGCAGCCTTTGAGTCTTGGCCCACAAAGGGCGTATGGGAAGTTGAAACCCATCTTGTCTTGCTTTCTGTGCAGGTGCTTCTAGAGAAAGAGCAGGAGCACACTGCCTTATCTGAGATGCCATGCCAGACTCAGGGAGAGCTGTTCCCAGCCCGAGAGCAGGGAGAGCAGCACAGGCAGCAGGTGGAAGAGCCACAGGAGAATGGCCAGGTGAGCCTGACTGGCCAGGGGACAGAGGGAAGGGCAGGAAGAGGGGCATAAACCAGAGCTCCTGGGACTGAGGAGGCCAGGAGTCCCACAGGCACTGAAAGGACAGAGCCTTGCAATCTGCAGAGATCAGCACCAGGACAGGATGGTTACAGTGGAAGCAGAGCTGGGTAGGGAAGCAGAAAAAGGGGCTGAATAAATGTGATTTTGAGGCTAAAAGAGGGAAAAGCTGAGCTTGATGGCAGCTCTCAGTCACTTGCTCTGCTTTTGTGTGTACAGAACAAGGCAGAGCCACAAGCAGAGCTGCCTGAAGCTCAGAGTGCCATCATGGCAGCGAAGAGGAGGAATGAAGACATCCAAGAGGAGAAGAATCTCCCTATGCAGAGGGGCAATCAACAAAAACAGGTGAATGAAGGAATGGCAGCCACTCTACAAATGAGAGTGAGTCCTTTCCATTGTTCTTTACAGAAAATTGATGAACAGATGCAGACAGAGCTGCAGGAAATTGAGGCTAGGATCAAGGCAAGGAAGAAGAGGCTAGACGAAAAAATTAAAATTATCAAAGAGAAAATTAATCGCCTCCTTCAGGAGCAAAAGGATCTAGAAAAGCAAGTGAGTGAAATAGCAATAGGCAGTGCAGTCACCCAAGGGGTGGTTTCTGCCCTCCTTGCCTTTCCAGTGCAGAGCAGCAGGGGGTGGGTGATGCCTCTGAGTGCCATCCTGATGAGGCCTCTCTCAGAGCTGCTCTCAAGGACACTTCCTGCTCTGCTGGATCTCAGCTGATGCTCTAGACAGTGGCATTACTCCTCTGGCCATTTAGCCAGCAGTCATCCGAATGAACTCCTGCTGGCTTCTTCCAGGTGACCTTGTTTCTTGAGGTGTTTTTGCAGGTGAACATGGTCACTCACATAGATTTGGAATATGAGCTACAAGCTGTCTGTATCCCTTGTGAATGCTCCTGTCCTTTTCTTTCCTTTCTTCACAGTCGATGACTCCTGGCTGACGGGGACAAGCTGTAGTCTCTGACTGCTTTGTTCTGTTTGACTTGAGGTGGAAGTGTCGCCATCCTACCTGGCAGCCTGCAGAGAGTTCCAGCAAATGACAGGCAACCAAGAGCCCCGAGGCTGGCATGAGGCCCAGGCACTGAGCCATCCAGAGATGCTGCAGGATAAGCACGTCCCGAGGAAGGTGCAGAAAAAGAGAATTTCATGGCAGGAGGTAGAACATTAGATTGAGGAGCTGCAAATGTATCTGCAGACCTAGAAGGGGGAAAGGAGTCTTTGAGAGAAGTGGAGCGGTCGTTGCTGCAGTCGTCCTTTAGAACAAGAAACTGGCTATGAACTCAAGTAAAACCAGCCTTTGGTTTTGACCATTTGGTTTCACAAATGGACATCCAAAGCAATCCAGTTGAAGAGCTCTGCATGTGGCTGACAGCAGCTTCATGAGGGCTTGCATTTCAAATGGCAATCTCTCTTGCATTTCAGGGCAATCTCTGCCACACCTTCCTGACATCAACTCATTTCTTGTCTCAGATCTACACCGACTCTGACACTGAAGCTGTTGCAGAAGCAGCAGCACCGTCCCAAGGAGCCTTTGCTCCCCAGCTGAAGAAGTGGAGCCTGAGCCCTTGGTTCACCTCCCGTGCTGACCCAGCTGCTGCTCAGCAACAGGAGATGGCGGGTGACTCCCTGGAGCAGCAGAGTGCATCTGGTATCTTTCTTATCTGAGGGACAGTGTGTTGTGTGCACGTGTCAGCATAGCTGTACCAAAGGGTTCTGCTCAGTTTAGTGTCACAGAAGTGCTGGCATTGCTCCGAGACAGCAAGAGAGAGCTCTGGGTGTTCCTGCTGCCTCTGAGGGCAGCTTAGACTGGCTGGAGTTTGCCTGGGCTTCCCTCTCTGCCAAAGGCAGAAGCAGGGATTGTTCCTGGATCAGCAGAAGGCTGTGACTGCTTGAGTCCTAGCCACTGGCAGAAGCCCTGCTGAGATCAGTCTCTAGGAGAACACATCAAGCCCTTTGTGATTCTGCAGCACAACCCAATGAATCTGCTTCTTGTCCTTAACAGCTGCCAGTGCTGTGCTCTCAGATAAGATCTGGTAGGGTTGAGAAGAGAGCCCAGTGGATTCTGTGTCTACCATCACCTGTTGGGACAAAAAGGGCACTGATCCACCCCTCGGTGTGGCTGATCTCAAAGCCCATCCTGGTGTGTCCTGAATGGAGGCAACAGCTTGTCCGGGGCTCAGGCTCACTCTGGCTTCTTCCCATCAGTGCCTGTCAGTGCTCATGCTTGGGCTTTGCCAGCCTTGTTGTGGTCAGTGTCCTGCCCCTGAGGGCTGGTGGGAATGCAGAGGCTGGAGCCTTCCTTAGCTGGGAGGGTCCCGCTGCTGCCCAGCTGCTGCAGCGCGGAGCTGCCTGAGGCCGCAGCCCCTTCTCTGGGCCGGCTTCTGCCTCGCACGGCCTGGACTCACAGGAGGGTCAGCATCTGCTCTGGGCAGCTCTCTGTGTCACAGGGACACCTGAGGAGCACTGCTGTCCTCTGTGCCCATGCCTGCCGTGCCGAGTTGGGAAGATGGGGACGTGTGTGGTGCCAAGAGGGCGAGTGCAATGGGAGCGACTGATCCGCGCTGTCAGGGTGAAGAGAAGCGGCGCGGTTCTTCACGCGGGGAACGGGAAAGGGCGTCTTTGAGCTCAGTCTGCTCATAAAGGGTGAGGGTTCTGATGCTGAAAGCCCCATGGGGATTGGTTCTAGCATGAGCTGCTCTGGTTTACAAACACAGAGGCATTCTTCTGGCAAACTGCTGCAAGGTGGAAAAGATGGGAACACTTGGCAATATTCCTCCTGTTCTGAACTTAGCTTCTGTTCAGAGGAATTGATTCTAGATGTCCAGGTGCATTTAATCTTAGCCAGTAGGAAACCTTTTATAAATCGCACAGTGTTTATTCCCAAGAAAAGAAAGGCACTGTTAGTTCCAGCTCTCCTTAATGTTTCTAGATGACAAACTTACTTGCCTAGGTAGGTATTCTCTTCTGATCTCAGTCTCCTCTGAATGTATCTCCCTGTGCTTCCCTGTGTGCCTGCTGTCTAGAGGTCTCTCAATTCAAAGGATGCTGGAAATCAGTCTCTGTGCCAGCCACTTGTGCTGTGGGCCTGCTATTCTTTTCTTGTTGTTCCAGTTGCTGTTCCTGTTGTTGTTAGCCAGCTGTCCACAAAGGGAGGGCTCAGAGCTCCAGACAGTGGGGCTGCCTTTTGTATCTCCTAGAAGGTGGGATCTCTGCTTTAAAGTGAACATCTTGCATTTTGTTTCCCTCAGGGACAATGGTGAAGATGGAAAATCCTATTGTAAAATACATTGAACTGGAAAATATTGGCAGTGGGTGAGTCCAAGCAATGTTAATTGTACAAAACTATGCATCAGGTGTTTTGCTGGTGGAATAGGTATCAAATGTAAAGTCAGACAAGCTGCAAATGTGTTCAGGCACTGGGCTTAGATTGTCAGTGCGGATCAGAATTTCTAAGTGTGCTCAGAAGGCATTGTCAAAGACATCTCCATGCTTCCAGTGTCCTGCAGGTCTGCGGCATTTACAGCACAGATCTCCTGTGTGGGCTGACTTTCACTGCAAGATCTAAATGGCTTCTCCTTTCTCTGCTTCTGTTTTGTTTCTAGGACTTTTGGAGATGTTTGTAAAGCACTCGACACTGCCACAGGAGGAGAGGTAAATGTCAACAGCCTCTGCAGACTCTGCTGCATTCGAGGGCTTTCCCCTCTGGTGTGAGCTGTGGCTGGAGCTTTGGGCAGAGCTGTGCTGAAAAGACACAAGAAGCACAGACTGGTGCCAGCCCACAGAACACATTTGGAACTTTGTCCTCCTCAGCTGCCAGAAGGAAGGCACGGAGGGCAGCAGTTCCTTTCAGAGAAGGACGCGCTCACTCGCTCTCCATTGCTAAAACAAAGGCAGTGCCTTCGAGCACCTCACTGCTCTTTGGTGCTACAGCTTCAGAGTCCTGAGTTCTCATTTCTGGCTGCCAGCAAATCCATCTGAAAGTTACTGGTAGTTCCTTGGCCACCTGCAGTGCTGCACTTGGGAACTGCACATAGGGAGAGATCTGCAAGGCGTCCCTGAAAGCCCTAAGCCCTGCCCATATCACAAGATGTGTCCACAGAGCATTAAGGCATGGATTACTTCTTCTGAGTCCCAAACAAAGCAGCAGAGAGTGTGGTCAGAGGTTTGTGGGTGATAATTGAGACACTGCTGTTCCCAAGTGGTCAAGGCAAAATGTCAGTGGCCCCACGTGTCCTGTAACTGGCTCCCAAGGGAGCAGAGAAATGGGCTGTTGGAATGTCAGTTCCTAATTACTGCAGTGCCTAATCACAAGGCAGTTTGGCACAGCTCAGCTGTGTCATTGCAAAATCACTCGCTCCACATGCCTTGTGGTCTCGTGCCACCAACCTCTCAAGTTACTGATTTTCAATGTCATTTTAGGTGGCCATCAAGAAAATACAGCTTCAAAGACTGAGGAAGAATGAACTAAAAGTCAGTGAACTCATGGTCATGAAGGTGAACAGGAATGCCAACCTGGTCAACTGTTTAGACAGGTGAGTTGTGGTTTTGTCCCATGAATGTTTGTTCACATATTGCAAACATGCAAGGTAAAATCCCACTTTGGTCACTGGCAGAAAATAGAGTTGTAATTATTGTCTAATTATTATTGCTCTTTTCATCTCAGTGGATGGGAAGAGATTGCATTTTGTCTGCGTGAGTCTTCGCTGGCACATGGTATTTGAAAATTGTTCAAAAACCCGGATGAGCCTCGTGTCTTACAAAATCAATGATCTCTATATTCACAGCCACCACTTTGTTTTGGAGCTTGATTTTTTTCTAGTGTCTTCCTACGTCCAGGTAAACTAACAAGGATTTCCCTTGGATTGTTGCCACTGTTTTCCCTTGCTATGCATGCCAGGAAGACTAGGTGCTTTTTTCCAGAAACACCATGCATGACAGGTTTTTTATCTGGGCTGTTACTAAACTGCACATTTTGCTTGCTGCCCATCTAAGACATCTCCTTTTTTGCAGCTGTGCCTTTCTTTCTCCTTGAGATTGCACAGATGGCAAAAAAATGCACAGCCAAGAGGGAATGTCTATTCCTTTATTTTGTTTTTGTCTCAAAGGGACCTGAAAAGAAGAACCAACCTGTCTTTTCCAAACAGCAACCTAGCCATGTAGATTCATCTCCATACCCTTGTTTCCTCCTTTCAGCTACCTTGTGGGTGAGGAACTGTCCCTGGTTATGGAGTACATGGATGGAGGCACTCTGAGCAATGTCATCAGCCAGACCTACTTGTCAGAAGATGAGATGGCAGCCATCAGTCGGGAGGTCAGCAATCCCAGCTGTGTTTCCAAGGGCTTGGGCAGCATTGTCTGGGAAACAGAGGCTCAGAGCTGGAGTGATTTCCTGTGCTGAACTTTGTTTCTGTGTTGCTGGTATGCTATGGGCAAGTAAAAGCATCTCAAGTGAAAGGCCTGCCAGTGCCCCTGCACTCCCTGTACTCAGTGCCAGTACTCTTAGCTCCTGCTGTTGTATTCTCGCTCTGTCTCTTGTATTTGTATTTGCTGCTCTCCACCTTGCCTCTCTAAATGTTTGCCTGGAGTCTGTCTTCACTGCATTCCTTGCCTGTAAAAGCAAAGGTGCTGGTGGAAGGATTTGAAATGATCAGCAAAGGAAAAAGACTCATTTCTCACAGTCCTCAGCTGAAAAGGATAGTAGTGCAGCCAAAATGCTCTTTACTTCCGGAAAGTGACTGGTGTGATACTTCCAAGCCTGTGCTGAGGCCAGCAAGAAAATCTTTGTCATGCAGCCTCCCACCCAAAAGTGATCCACTTCACAATAAAGGGAGGGACTTCTCCTTTCCAAACCCCTCCTTTGTCCTCTGCATGGCAAAAGCATGTCCACTGCAGCAGGAGTCATCCTGGCTGGATGGCAGGGGACAGCCTACAACAGCAGGTGCTGTTGCTCTTTCAAAAGCTGACGCGCCTTTCCTAGGAAGGTCCTGCTCTGCAGGTGTTGGAGCAGCAAGCTCTTCCTCTCAGTGGCCATTACTGTTCTGTCATTATTCCCCATTCCCCTGGAGAGGGAATCTTTCAGATTCTTTGTTTCCTTTCTTATGTGATGAAATCACATCACTCATTTTTGCCCTGCTGTTTCTGTTTTCTCCCTCAGTGCCTGCAAGGACTGGATTTTCTTCATTCAAACCATGTTATCCACCAAGATGTGAAGAGCAGAAACATCCTTCTCAGAACCGACGGCTCTGTCAAACTGGGTCAGTATATTCTTGGTCAGGTGCAGCATTCCAGGGATGTGGGTGTGGGGCTGCTTGGAGTGACAGCCAGTTCCCCAAAAATGGTGCTGGTGGCAGTGCAGGGACCCCTGCTGCGAGCTGAGGGCACAGTTGGAACGTGCACAGAGGTATAAGGAACCACAAGCAGTCAAGAGTGGCCTTTCTCTGTGTGTGTCCCTTCCAGACAGAGGGAGCTACAATCTAAAGCTTCAGGGGAATAAAGTCCACTGCTGTGAGCAGCGTTAAGAAACCTGGGATTTTTTGGAAGTGGCCAATTCCATACTCCCTTGGCTGAAGCCCCAAGGAAATCGAGCGTGGACAGTTCTCCAGGAGATTCAACAGCACATTCTGAGCCTGAGAGTGGGGAATTCTTTTGCTTGGTTTCCTAATTGGAGCTGACTTTTATGGTTTGTTGTTTTCTCCACAGCTGACTTTGGCCTCTTTGCTCAGCTCAGCCCTGAGCAGGGCAGACAGAGCTCCGTGGCCGGCGCTGCTGGGTGGCTGGCGCCTGAAGTGGTGACAGGTCAACCATGTGGCCCCAAAGTAGACATATGGTCTTTGGGAATCGTGGGCATTGAAATGGTGGAACGAGAAGTTCCTTCCTGGAATGCAACTCCTGTCTTGGTAAGGTGCAAATACTCACTGATCCCATTGTCTTTCTCACCTGTCCCATGTTCTGTGTGCCATTGGACGAAATCCCATTGCCATCTGCTGGCACCACTTCCACCAAGGTCTCCTTCTAAAAATGCCCCTGCAACACATCAGCATCTGCTGTAGCTTTGGTTGTATCAGAAAGGGAAGTGGCAGTTCAGAAACCTAACAAGTTCAGAAACCTACCATTTTGGCCTCCAGCCATGCCTGACAATTCTCACTTGTTTTTTGAACAATGTTGGAATTCTGTTTCTGAAGGACAATAATTTTTCAGTGGAGAGGGCAGACATGTGATAAACATCCTGAGAAATAGAGGTTAGACCTTCCCAGTTTCAATTTTATAGAAAACGTAAGAAAAAAAGGAAAAAGAAAAGTAAACAAAAAAGAAAAAGAGAAAAAACCCTACTATCAAAGCAATGCGCAAGCAGTTCTGCTTGCTTTTTCATATTTTAAACACAGCTCTTGTCTTCCATTCTGTAGCATCTTTTCCAAATCCTGTGGGTCTTCAAAACTTTCAGGCTTTCAAGTCATCTGTACATTGTTCAGTCACCTGGGTGGGTGGCCTGGATAAGTTGAGGATGTATTTTTCTCTGACTGCAGTTAAAATTGTTTGCCAAACCCTTGGCTGTTTCTGGGTACTTTAACAAGTTGATGAGCTTGCAGGCAGGTGCCTGGGCTGGGATCCAGCGTGGGCAGTTGACACCGGGGCTGTGTTTCTTTACCACAGGAGCAGGGCCATCCCTGGCCTGCACAGTTCTAATGACAGGGAGGACTCCAGCTCCCCACCATGGCCAGTGGCTGAGCTCAGCTGAGAGTCAGGATAAAACCCTCTTTGTCACCTCTGGTGATGTGGGGAAAGGACAGAGAGCCACATAAATTATTTGTACACAAGGGGAGTGCATTGCCATTTCTGGCTTTGAAATTCTCCTTTGGGTTAAAGAGGCTAATAACAAAGTCTCTTTGGTCACCATCTATTTCAATGCCATGAGTACAGAGTTATCATGACAGTGGTGGGCATTTTTATGGAGACTCCAAGGCCTCTTGCCATTGTTCTTTTTGTCTATTTGAGATGGATTCTGCAAGTTGAGGTTTGAATAGTTCCAAGTCAGTGTCTTATGTTTCTAAATACCATCTTGCAAAAACAGAATGAGCTCTCTCCCTCTGACTTGTCAGCGTGTTAGAGCTTGGTTCCACATGAACCACACTGGATAAGGATCAGCCGATCCTTATCTTGCCAATCTACACTGTAATTCCTTGGCCTGAGGAGTATCAGAAAGACCTGCTGAGCTCCGTGGACACTGTCAGCTGCATGGAAGTGAGCATCCTTGGCCTTGCTGAAGAAACTGGAGCTCAGCTTAGGTTAGATGTTCTTGAGCAGGAGAAAGGCTGGAATCATCAGGTGTTTCCAGAGGCCTGCATGCCCAGAGGGACTGAGTTTTGGGGAGCAGCTGGATGTTTCTGCACATCATGGAAAGGGATTGCCAGACAGCTCAAGCCTCACCACAGGCAAACACTCCCCAGCTCTTCCCAGGCAACATTTGTTTCGGGTTTCAAATTGTTCCCACTTGTCTGTCTGTGAAGATGCCCCTCAAACCACAAGGCAAGCCTCTCAGAACTGGTGTTACATTTGCAGAGATGAAGAAAAGAAGGCCAAACACAAGGAAGTTGCTAAGGCACTGGTTTTTAGAGAGGAACTTAACCCCTGTGCAGTTTCTTCTCACTGGGAAACATGCCTGAAACCTGGGCATGAGGGTGTAAAGGCCACAGAGTCTCTTCTGCATCTTGTGCAGTGCTGCTGGAACACTCAGTGACTGTGATTCTCTCCTGGCCCAAGCCACATTCTGCACATCACCAAGCCAGAGCCTGGTGATGTGGAGAGCCTGCCAAAACCTCCCATTTGTTTCCTGGCACTTTCTGGGATGGGCCTACCATTCATGCATTGACTTGAGTAGCCAAATGAGTAGAGGGTGACCGTAGGGATGGAACCTCTCCTTCTGATTTGACCATGAAAAGTTTTTCTTTTCCATGTAAGGAAAGCTGCAATTTTCAGACTGCTGAGACACAGAGCTGCAGGTGGCTCCTGTGTGTCCAAGCAGGCATTTTCATCCCAGTACATTTGTGCAGGCATCTTAATTTGTCTGTGTTGAAGATGAGATTCCAAATATTTGTTTCCTTACCTGAAGAATACCTGGTGAATTTCCTTTCTTTCCCTCCAATTCCCATTGTTTTCAAGAACAAAGCAAAAAGCTGATTAGTTTTGTTTTATGGCAGCAGTGCTTAAGGGACAAGAACCACTGCAGAAATACTTTCCATGTACTAACCCTTGGATACAGTGGAGTTAGTATAGCAAAGTCCTTCTTCCAAAAAGCCTCTCAAGCTGATATGAATTGTCAGGGAAGGAAATGTGCTTGTGCTGATGTAGTTCCCACTAACTAGGTCAGTCAGTGAAATCAGCTGCCGAGGCAAGATCTGTGGGATGTTGGAGAGGCTGTGGCTGCATCGGCGTTTGGGTTTTTGGTTGATAAAGGAAAGTCATCTCTGGGTCTCTGCCAGGGCAGAAACTGCCACTGCAGAGTGGAGCTTAATCAATGGGATCTGGGAGAGCAGTGACAGATGGGAAAGAAGCAGGTGAAGCCTGGTGTCTCCTTTTTCCCCAGCCTCAACTCCTGATAGCCACAGGAGGAAGACAAAAGCTGCAGCAGCCCAACCTATTTTCATCTTGCCTGCGTGACTTCCTGAGCTGCTGCCTGCAGAGAGACGAGGCGCGGCGCTGGTCTGCCAAGGAGCTCCTGCAGGTAAAATGTGAAGGGGCTGCAGGTGAAACAGGCTCTGAGCGATGGGCTCCTCCTCCACTCAAGTCCAAGGCAGCAGATGAGCCCCCTTCCTCCTCACCTCCACTCTTGCTGCTCTTCAAATGAAAATGGTGAGGAATCCTCGACTGGGCTGGGCTGGCAGGGCCCTGTAAAGGTCCTGTGGTGCAAGTGTCCTGCAATGAGAAGGGACATCTTTAAAGAGATCAGGTTGCTCAGAGCCCTTTCCCACTGGAGCCGGAATGGTTGCACGGATGGGGCACCTACAAGCTCTTGGGGCCACCTGTGCCAGGGTCACACCATGCTCCGAGTAAACAAGTTCTGATTAGATCCTATTTGTGTTAAAAAATATTCACCCACATCCTATTGTAACTGGCCCTGTTAAAAAAGATGTTCCCCACTTTCTTCAGAGCCACTCTGAAGTCTTGGAAAGTGGCAATAAAGTCTCCCCGGGGCCTGTCCTTCACAAAACTGAATAACTCCAGCTCCCTCTGCATTTCCTGAGAGGAGAGGTGCTCTGTCCTCTGACTGTTTCTTTGCCCTCTTTTGTGATTTGGTGGAGTGTTCAGTTTTATCTAATGGCAAAAGAATTGAAGTAGAGCAATGCAGGGTACAGAGACATGAAATGGTGGTGGAGGAGCCCAATGAAGCCAGTCCCAGCCTAGGGGTCAGAGATTTGGCTGTGGGCAGGAGGGGCTGTGGGGGCTCACTGTGAGCCTCTGAGGGCCCCTGGTTTGTGCCCCCCAGCCCACCCTTAGAAGTTTCTGCCATGCAAACAGGGACAGCTGGGAGGGACTTGTCCCAGCCCCATCTGCTGCCTGGCACCCTCAAGCAGACGGGAACTGCGCCAGGGTTACTGCCAGGTTGTGTGGCAGAGAGGGAACTGCGGGGCCCAGTGCCACTGGGCTGGCCCTGCTGGGAAGGAAGGTGCCATCCAGCACACGAGGGGCAGGGCATGGAAAGGTAGACACTGCTTTCTGTCCCTGTGGGAATCAGCACAGTGCCTGTCTTTCAAAGAGAGGGACCAATGAGAGGCTTTGGAGTTTCCTGAAAGGAAGAAAACCCAGGGACAGAAAGCACCATTTCTAGAGCACTGGCAGGGCAAAAATCCCAACAAGATAAAGAAACCTGTATAAATGGATGAGTGGGATTGTGGGCCAGGTTTGCCTGTGATGGCTGGGTCCTGCGCATGACTGCTGGGTAGCAGATGGTCCCATTGCTTCTCTTTCTGGGTCTTTTTAGGACCCAGAGCAATCCCAATTGAGCCTGTGAAGCACTGAGGTTGGAAAGTAATGGTTCACTGTTCTTTGTCTTTTTGTTGTTTTTTTTTTTGTTTTTGTTTATTTGTTTTGTTTGGTTTTGTACTGTTTTTGGTTTTTTGGGTTTTGTTTGTTTTCTTTTTTTTTTGTTTTTTGGGTTTTTTTGTGAACAGCATCCATTTGTAACATCAGCCGAGGCTGCATCCACCCTGGCACCTCTCATCATCTCAGTGAAGAGGAAGATGGAGAAGCAAACAGTGCTATAATCATATCAGGACCATTTTCTCCATAGCCATCTTAGAGTAGGATTGTAGAGTAGGATTGTAGAGTGGGATTTAGAGTAGGATTATGTGGAGAAAAGACAAAAGACTCTGCACAATCCCATGTGAATCAAGGAGAAGCCATTTATTGTGCTTCTAAACACAGTTTATAATTACTTCCTATCCTACAGGTTTCTATAGTCATGCATTGTTTGTTTGGTTGCTGCACTTTGTCCACACATCTCTTGACTGGTAGCTCTATTTTGTCCTGAGGCAAGCATGCATCTTTTTCTTAATCTAATTGGTAGATGCTGTAAGGGTCATTTTATTTGGGTTGCTACCCCTTTGTCTGTCAGCAACTCTTCTGCTTCTTCTTTCTGCTCGCAACATCACCTTTTTTCCACAAAATTGAATGCAGCTTTATTAAAAACCTGACCTAGTCCTAGAAGTTTAATTAGTTTAGTTAGCTCCAGAAGGTTAGGCTGGTTGATTTAGTACCTGTCCATTTTTCTGTAAATACCCCCCACAGGATTATAGAGTAGGATTGTAAATAAATAAAGTTTCTGAAACTAACTCATCTGTAAGAATCCTTTCTTTCTCACCCTGTGAAGAAGCTGAGCATTTCCTTCTGCCTTGTCAGCTGTCTCTTAAAGGTGCAAATGGCTTCTTTGGTGTTGTGAAAAGTACATATTACAGGATAGGCACTTCACAGGTATTAAAATGAATATATATATATATAAAAATTAATATACTATATGTGTTATGTTGTCTTAGTTAGTAGTACTGTATTGTTTTAAGTAGTGTGGTATGTTGCGGTGTGATGTCATGGTTTGCCTCAGATACCCCAGGTTCCTCCCTGATAATTCCCTTCCAGGTGTTTCAATCATCCCTCCTTTCCACACCCTGACCCCTGCTGAGCGCTGTCTGTCAATCCTGGCATTCCAGAAGGGCGTCAAGTGATTGGCAGAATTCAAAAGATGCCCTCCCCTCCTGGAAGGACATTGGGCCATCCAGGTGTCCTCTGTCCCTTGACACTTCCCTGCCCCGTACCTGGTTGGTGGTCCCCCGTGTTCCTTCCCTGCCCCTCTGCCGTGGGTAAAAGGGCGAGCAAACCATGTGGTTGGGAGTTCTCCTGGAGCCGTTGCTGGATCCAGAGGCCTGTGGGCCAGGAATAAAGCTCTGGATCGAAACCCTCCATCAGAACCGACTCCTTTCCTTCACCTCACCGTAAAGCTTCTCCACCAAAGGTAAACCTGAGCTCCTGCATGCCTGGGCTTGCCTACAAGCGCCCAGCTGCAGCATCCAGCTAGCCAAAAGTGTCTCTGGGGTAAAATTCCACAGTTGCCACTATTTGGTCAAGCAGCAAAGGCCAGACAAGCTCACGTACGTCCCGTCCGGCTATATTGGTAATTATTTCAGTGGTAAATGTAGTTTTAGGTTATTACGTTATGTAAAATAGAAACTATGCCATGTAGGATGCTTTTTTAACTAGCTCAAGAAAGGGATGGGATAATCAAGAAATTCTTTGCCCAGAGATAACAGCAACAGGACATCTAAAGCCACAAGAGAAGAATTCTTGTGTATTTATTGGAAAAGACCAACTTTCTTCCACCTCCTTCCCGACTCTGAGGAGCCAACAGGATTAACAAGTAGAACTTGACAATAACCCGAGAACACCCTTTGTTTGAAAAGAGTTTATGCATCATGTATGAGATATATGAATATGCAAAAGACTATTGCCTTTAAGGGCTAATCCTTTGTTAGCCTGTGTGCTTTTGGGGCATAATTGCCCAGGAGGCACCAGGACTGTCCCTATGTCTTTTTTTATATTGTCCTTTACTGTTCTAACTCTGATTGTCCAAATTCTTATTGCTCTAACTTTTATTACTGTCTTAATAACAATTTTATTGCTATTAAACTGTTAAAATTTAAAAAGAAGGGATTATTGTTTTTCGCAGTGTGCTTTGAAAGTCGGGAAGACCCTTTGTTCATCATCTCCAGAGCACACTGTCTTTGGCCAGCACATTGGCCCATTTTGGTACATCTGTGACACTTCTAGTTGAGGCAGAAAGGGCAATGACATTTGAAGGCAAAAACAAAGGAAGAATGAGGCAGCCCAAACATCTTGTGCAGATGCAGGCCTTCAGCTGTGACTGGAGAGGATTTGGGTTCCTGCCGCTTGGATTTGTATCCCTAAATGCAATAATCTCTTTGGCTGGAGGAGAGCCTTGCTCAAGTGAGAAAGCAGAAAGATCAGAGAGGGTGCTCGGGAAGGTCGTCTGTGGTGCAGAGCTGTCAGCGCCTGTGAGGTGAGAGCAGGCCCGGCCTTGCCCAGGCTGGAGCCCCAGCAGCGCCCTGGCAGAGGCCGGAGCAGCCTGAGCCCTGGCAGAGGCAGGCTGGAAGGAGGCCCTTGGAGCTGCAAGAGACAGCAGCCGGGCCCTGGGTGCCTCTTGCTGGGAGCGGGTGAATCCTCCGCTCTCAGAGCCCAGGTGGCAGCTGGCTGCTGCTGAGGGGAAGCGCATCCGTGCTGGGCACAGCCTGGCCTGGAGGCATTGGCTGTCTGGAGTGTGCCCAGGAGCAGAGAAAGGCCAAGGGCAGCTGCGGGCAGCTGGGCTGGCTGAGGATTCCTCCTCTTCTGCCGGCTGCCCTGCAACTCCTGGCAAAGGCCAGCAGTGTGTGCAGCACTCTGGGCACCGTGGGAGGGAGCCGGGCTGCTCTGCAGGCTGGAGCACAGGGCAGCCTCCTTCAGGCTTGGCACTTGTGACAGGGAAGTGAGGCCAGCGTGAGGCAGGGACAGCTTGGCAGGGCACATCTGCAGGAGCCAGCACCTCACACAGCTCTGAGAGGAAGCACCTGCAATCCTGCAGTTCTGCACTGAGCCTGAGCAAGGTGTGAGATGCAGAGTGTTTGGCAGAAATATTCAGGCCCACCAGGCCAACCTGCTTTGTGCTCTCTGGTGCACAGCAAACGCTGTGCAATGCAGCTCTGAGCTGCTGGGAGAGAGGCAGTCGGGGATGTGCCTGAGGTGAGTCAAGGGGTTAGCTGAAAATGTAATGAGGATAATTGAAAAGTGCAGATGAGTGGAGGGGCCAGCTGGGAATAGAATTGGGATAGTAGAAGATTGCATGTTTTAGTTAAGATCTTCAAATGAGGTAAGAAGCTAAGTTAATAATACAGAAATCATGTACCTTAGTTAAAGCGTACCAAATATATTAGGAACGTAAAGCTAGGAGTGACAGGGATAGAGGAAGCAATTGTGAAGAAGCAGAAACCATAGAAATACCTTGCCTTAAGAATAATTGAACAGTTAGGAGACGCTTGGACCATGAGCAGCAGGTCAAAAGGTCTTGCCAACAGGCCATAGGAGAAGAGCTCACCATGAGGAAGACGGCTTTCTTCCTCCCATACAACCACTCCCTCATTTCAAAATCCCACCGAACCAGTTAAGGGAGTACAATTGCACAGCTGTAATAGATATTCAGCTGATAAAAATGAGAAGCAGGCAGGTAATAATTATGTATTATGGGTCCTTAGAAACCTAATGTAAAACCTTTTCTGTAGAAATAGACAGCAGGAGTCTGCAACTCCTTGCACGCATCTTTGGAAACTAGTTCACATGTGACCAGGGGTGCAATAAATACCCTTCTTTTCTACTGTAATTAGTTGAAGAGCCATCTGTCCGTGCTTCAAGGGTTATGTTGGAGTAGTGAACTGATTTGCAAGGGAGCAGAAGAGTTTCAGCAGGCAATTTTTGGAAGAGATGGAAGCCTCTTGTGACTGAAGGGAAAGCCATTTGGAATGGAGAAATGATTCCAAAGTCCATACAATTGTATCTTTATGTCTGAATTTAAATCAGAATTATTATAGATAGCTTCATGCAATTTGTCTACAAATTTATCAGTCTCCATTCTTTCTTTGACGAATTTCTGTAAAAGACTTAGTGTGTAACCCATCTGGAAGTGCAAGAATAGCATTATATGTTAGTTGTTGGCTCATCTGTAAGACTTGATCAATGCTCTTAGCCTGGGCAGTGACAGTAGCCCAGGGCCCCTTGCCAAGTTACTTTTGTGCTGTTAAACCAAACAGAGGATCACCCTGCACTCTAGGTCTTGCTGCTTCTTGAGCACACTTTTCCTCCCAGCTTTTATGAAACATCACCTGCTGATGGGGTGGCATTATTCATCTTATTAGGGTATGCACATCAGCTGGAATGAATGTGTTAGATGGAAAAATATACTGCAGAAGTGACTGTGCAAGTTGGGATTTTCAACTAAATTGTGAAATTGCCACTCTCAACTTTTTGAAAATCTTCCAATTGAAAGGTTTTCAAACTCTACTTGCAGCATTAGCTACTACAGGAAAAGCTTCTACATCATTGGAGAGAAAAGTCCCTTCTACAATAACTTCTGCAATAACTTTATTCTACTTTCGTTTCTCTTTTGTGGAGATAAAGCTTGGCCTGCAATTCATCAAAAAGCATTGGGAGGACTGTGCTATTTTGGGAAATTGACACTGTTTGCCCCTGGCATTCAACAGATGCTTGACACCAGGCACAAATTCCAACGTCCAAAATGTAGGTGCATTTTTAGGCTCAGACTGCAAGGATAATGTAGAATTGTGGAATTGGCCTTCGGTTAAATTGGCATCACTTTTTACACCAGTTTTAGCTTTATCAAAGGCCCTTACATAATTCAAATGATTGGCTTGTTGGACAGGAAAACAAATTAACATTACATCTGCAATACTGAATGAGCTCACCACTGATGTAGGCAGCATACGCCATGCTGTGTTACAGGATAGGGCTGCCATAGATTTATTGTTGCTAGCACAAGGAGATGGGTGTGAAGATTTTGAAGGGATGTGTTGCTTGAATCTCTCTGACCACTCTGAATCTATTCACAAGAAACTGTCATTGCTTAAGGAGAATATGAAAAAGCTGACAGTTGTTTAGAATTCTTTTGATGAGTGGCTAAAATCCTGGTGAATAACAGACTGGCTCAAGGACTTAGTATGCTTTGGTATTAGGAATTCTTGGTCATGTAATTAAAAAATAATTCTACGTATTATTGGCTTTGTATTCTTTTTTCAATTCTGCTTATTGTGCCTTGCTTGCTATGCTGTGTGCAGAAAGTAATTGACCATGCTTTTAAAACAGTCTGGCTTGTGCAAAAACAAAACCAGGGACTGTTGAGAGATTTTTGCAGATTGAGGAGGTTTTGTTAGACAATAGACATATTCATCCGATGTCCAATCCAGCCTGCTTGTACTAATGGACAATGGTCACGTACACAAGGAATGAATTATGGACATATTCAGAAATGGGGTCGGTATATCCTTGAAAGAGATACAAGAAGAAGAATCATCAGGACTCAGCAAGTTTGTCAGCAAGCTTGGGAAAGTCATGGGTGGGCCAGACGACCCCAGCAAAATGCGTGAAAAATCAGGTGATCCAATCAGCATTCTGATATAAGACGTGTGAACAGCCAGGATTAACCAACCATGTCTTAGCTAGAGGCACGTAGACAGTAAAGATTTATTATAAACAGAATCTTTTTAGGGACAATAGATTTGGCTTCACTGGATCATGTTGGTCATGGTGTGTTGTCCCTGAACCTCCGTGCCCTGCAAAAGCTTTGCTCTTCAGAGCCAGTTTTGAATGAACAGAACATAATATCCAGCATAAACCAAACAATGACTGAGGATACAAGCATCATAATGTCACCCTAGGACACACGTAAATTCCTGGGTCTCGTGGCATTTTTCCTGAGCAGAACAGGCCAGGGCTTGGCCGGAGCCCAATCCTCAGCTTGGAGGGTTTCCCCTAAAATATCCTACAAGCCTCTATTCATGTCAGTTGGGAAAATTTATTTAAATGATACCTTTCTTGCAGGTAACTACACAAGATTATGTGAAAGTCTCCAAAGCAGCTGGTTTGGTGTTAAACTGCTGGCAGAAGCATCTGGGTCATCTATTTTTAGCCAACGAAAACTGATGGTGTCAGTCACATAATGCCCAGGGTTTGTCCTGTAAGCCAGCTCTGGCTGAGGGCTGCTACTCAGGCCTGAGCACATCAGCAGCTGAAGTGACCATGACTGGGAATGGCAAAAACACCCACTGGGACTGGCCCAGAGGCCCTGGGACTCCCTGGCATGGATCACCTCAGGAGACAGGATTTCAGGGAGCCCAAAGGACTTTTGGGAGAGCTGCTGCGGAGACAGAGGGAATGGCACAGCTGAATCCCTTGCCTGGGCACCCTTCTGCTGTGGGGCTGCTGAGGGAGGAGGAACAGCAGGTACCCATGGCCACCCCAAACCAGGGCCCCGTGGGCAACACAGCCCCGACCGGGGCTGTGGGACCCCATCCCTGGGATGAGTCAGGAGCTGCAGAGCTGGGAGTGCTCAGCTAGAGCCGCTGAGCCTTCAGCAGCCCCACACAGCCAGAGCGTGAGCCCAGTGTGGAGTGGGCACTGACAGGGACTGTGGGGCCTGAACCAAGGCCCAGCCCCACTGAGAGCAGCTGTGCTGGACATGCTGCAGCTCCAGGAACAGCTGGAGTCCCAGGCAGCCAATGGGTGCCACCACGAACGTTCCTTTCTTTATCCTCAGAAAGGCCACTGGGAAGCTGGGGAAGTGTCAATGAAAGGAGTAGGGATGGTGGGAGCTATGGAACAGCACTGACAGGAGAAACCCAAACTCTCCTGAGAAGGGAGGGCAGAAATCCCTGGTATCCAGCATCCTGCCAGAGAAACCCATTCCCAGAATTACCAACATAAAACCATCCTCCAATTCTCTGGATTGTGCTGCTCCTCACCCACTGACACCTCCCCACCAGAGTGAAGCTCTGAAGTGGGATTGATGGAGGAAAGCTGAGCCCTGAGCCGTGCCAGGGTGGGTCAGTGCCAGGAGCATCCCCTGGCGCTGTTTGACAGCGCCTCTGCAAGAACCGGGGATGCAAACAGGACAAACCTGAGCCTCTCCCACTATCAGATACCTCAGAGCTTACACAGCAACACGGCCGTGGCTCTCCCAAACTGGATTTAGGAATGGCACACCTACTGCAGCCATTGGATCCAGATGTGCCCAGATTCATTTGGGACTCCTGCTTTTGGTGTCTCTGCCTCCTCTCCCTGCCCCAAGGAGGCTCCTCTCTCCCCTCTCTCTGCCCTGACAAGACAGTCACACAAATAAAGACGTGGGATTGCCAGGTGCTGAGGGCTTGTAGAAGGAGCCTTCTCCAGGTCTGGCCTGTTTCCAAAACCCACACAGTGTCCTGAAGCAAGGAAACTCCTTGTTCACCCTCTCCAAGGGTGTCAAACTCAGCAAGAGATTCCTGACACCCTGTCCAGCTGGGAGAGCTCCTGTGTCTCCATATCAGGAGGCAAAATCGAACACAGGAACCATGGGGGGACTGAGTTTGTGGCATGGGGACATCTGCATTTATTTCCCAGTGACAAACAAAAATGTGGAATGGTGCCAGAGCTTGTTCTGATCTACATCAACCTTTGATAAACATCCCTCGTCCTGACAGCGACTCCTCTGCAGCTGCTCTGGGAGACCTGGGTTGAGTGCAAAAAGAGGAGATTGCAGTGGTGCTGAGGTGCTTGAGGGGGCCCATTTCAATGCTCTGCTGAAGTCCAAGGACATTGTATTTCCCCAGGGAGCAATGTCCCTTTCTGGCACTCACTGCCCATGAGGGACATTGTTCAGTTGCTGCCCTTGGGTGGGCTCCAGCCACAGGGAGAGGAAGGAGGAGATGATCCCACCCATGGCTGCTGCTGGGTCCAGACAATTGGTGAGATAAAGCTGAGCCAGAACCTCAGCATCTCTCCCAAAATCACAGAATCACAGAATGGCTTGGCTTGAAAGAGACCTTAAAGTTCATCTCATTCCACCCCCTTCCATGGGCAGGGACACCTTCCATTATCCCAAGCTGCTCCAAGCTCTGTCCAACCTGGCCTTGGACACTGCCAGGAATCCAGGGGCAGCCACAGCTTCTCTGGGCAGCTTCTCTGATCTCTGCCCAGGTGAGCAGGGGCAGGACCCAAGGGAACGGCTGGAGCTGGGCCAGGGCAGGGCTGGGCTGGGGATCAGCAAAAGCTTCTTCCCCCAGAGGGGGCTTGGGAACTGTCCAGGCTCCCCAGGGAATGGGCACAGCCCCGAGGCTGCCAGAGCTCCAGAGGCCTTTGGACACCGCTCCCAGGGTGCTCAGGCTGCGATTGTTGGGGGGTCTGTGCAGGGCCAGGGGCTGGACTGGCTGATCCCAATGGGCCCCTGCTCGCCCAGCCCCTTGTGCAATTCTCACCCTTTGGCTCAGCCTTTGTGCCTCCTCGAGGTGCTGGCAGAGCTGGGTGGGACAGGGCAGGAGCGAGGCAGCCCCAGCATTGCCCTGTGTGTGACACCCCAGCAGTGACAGCCCCAGTGTTGCCCTGTGTGTAACACCCCAGCGGTGACAGCCCCAGCGTTCCTGTGTGTGACACCCCAGCGGTGACAGCCCCAGTGTTCCCTCCCTGCAGTCGCTCCAAGGGAAGCATCTAGAGCCGTGTCCAGTCCATGGAACTGAGCGGCCACTGCCCACCCCAGCCTGGGCTGATGTGGATTCCTCCGCACACACCTCGAGGAAGGTCCCCATGACCACTGCACAGTGCCACAGACAAGTGTCAGACACAGTCACAGAACTCTGCTCAAAGCTGATAGGGGGAGTTCATTAAAAAAGAAACCAAAAAAACAAAGAAAACTAATAAAAAACCAAACTAAACCATACCAAAAAAACCTCAAAACCATCACCTAAACAAGAAAAAAATACCAAGAACAAAAAAGCAACCGAGAAAAAACCCCAAAATCCAAAAAGCAAAGAAACAAATCAAAACAAAGAACAAAAAACCAATCCAAACAAACAAAAAAAAACCAAAAAAAACAAGAACAAGAGAACTCCCCCCAGCAGAGCTGTTCCATCCTTCACTTGTCACACCTGTACCCACACAAGACCACAGGCTGCAAAAAATGGGGGTTCATTGGGCACATTTGCAGGAGAAGCAGGTTTAGGACAGGCTCTGAGCAGAACTGTTCTCAGCTGAGCCAAAAAGGCCCCTTTGGCATCTGCAGGGCCGTTGGAAATGCCCCAGCCCACAGGGCAGAAAAGGGCTCTGAGTTCCCCTCCCCTGACACTAAACCCTGTTCCCAGGCTGCTTCAAACTCAGGATTCTGCTGGGGGACTATGCAGAGCTGAGAGTGGGCTCTGGCTTCTCCGTGTTGCGTGTCCTAAAGCTGTCTGGGAGAAGGAGTGTTGGGTCAGCTCCGCTGGCACAATCCCTCCTGGCACAGGGCTCAGCCCCAGGAAGGGCTTTGCGTGCCGAGGCTTTGCTGCAGGCAAGGAAAGGTCCTGGCTCAGGGTGACCTTTGCTGC
Source organism: Melozone crissalis (assembly GCF_028551555.1). NCBI lineage: Eukaryota > Metazoa > Chordata > Aves > Passeriformes > Passerellidae > Melozone > Melozone crissalis. The sequence continues at coordinate 2,101,028 of NW_026535781.1, forward strand.
TCAGCCAGAGCCCCGAGTGCCCCAGCAGAGAATGGCAGCACTGCCACGGGCAACCATCACCATTGCATGGACACCATCACCAGGGCCCTGTTGCTATGGTCAGTTTCCAGGGCAACCATCCCCACCTCCCTGTTGCTATGGTCAGCTTCAATGGTAACAATCCCCAGCCCCCTGTTGCTATGGTCAGTCCCTCGGCAGCTCCATGGAGATCCCATGCCAGGGGTGGTTGCCATGGACACCAGCTCAGGCCTGCAGCCAGAGCCCGTTGCCATGGCAACCATTGGCAGCCCCATCCCCAGGCTCACAGGATCCCAGAACCACAGAATTGGCTGAGCTGGGAGGGACCCATCAGGATCCTCCAGTCCAACTGCTGGCCCTGCACAGGACACCCCAACAATGCCAGCCTGGGCCTGGCAGCGCTGTCCAAACGCTGCTGGAGCTCAGAGAGCCCTGGAGCTGGGACCCTTCCCTGGGGAGCCTGGGCAGGGCCCCAGCAGCCTCTGGGCAAAAACCTTTTCCTGACATCCAACCTGAGCCTGCCCCGACTCAGCTGCAGCCGTTCCCTCCACTCCTGTCCCTGGGCACCCAAGGGAAGAGGTTCCCACAGCCCCAGCCAGGGACCTGCTCCCAGGGCTGTTGCCATGGCTCCCAGGGCTGTTGCCATGGCCACCAGGGCTGGGACCAGCTGGGATGCTCGGTTTCCATGGGCCGGGGTTCAGGAATGGGATTCCCCAATTTCCTGCTCCTGCTAAAACCTCGCTGCCCTCGCTGCCCTCCCGCCTCCCATGGAAAACACAAAAGGCCAAGGTCCCAGGCTGGGATAAGAACAATTTATTGGGAACAGAAACGAGGTAAGGAACAAACAGAACAGAAGCAATATTGATAACAGAAGGGATAAATGAAACTGTTTACATGGAAAACTAAAACACAACTCACTGGGTCTGCCTGGCCACAATTTCCCCTGTCTGGAAAGGACACCCTTCTTCTCAGGGAGAGAGAGAGTCCCTTTTCTCCACCTGGAAATGTTCTGAGGTGGGAGTGAATGTAATGACACAGCCATGGCCAGACCCTCATGTTTTTCAATGCCACATCATGTCACTGGCAGGGGCAGGAAAAGGGACAGGTGTCTTCCCAGCATGGATCATGGGGAACATGGATCACCAGGGTTTCTCCCAATGTGGGTTCTCCCACAGGGGATGAAGCTCGAGTGGTGCATGAAGCTCTTCCTGCACTTGGGGCATTGGCTGGCCGTCCTTTACTGGTGGCTCCGTTGGTGTCTTGTCAAGTGAGAGCTGCTGGTGAAGCTCTTCCCACACTGGGGACACTCGTAGGGCCTCTCCCCAGTGTGGATGCGCAGGTGGATGATGAGGGTGGAGTTGTGCTTGAAGCCCTTCCCGCAGTCGGGGCAGAGGAAGGGCCTCTCATCTGTGTGAATCCGCTCATGCAGGAGGAGATTGGAGCTGCTCTGAAACCTCTTCCCACACTGGGGACACTCGTAGGGCCTCTCCCCAGTGTGAATACGCCGGTGGGTGACGAGGTGGGAGTTTTGCTTGAAGCCCTTCCCACACTCAGGGCAGAGGAAAGGCCTCTCCTCGGTGTGAATCTGCTGGTGCTGGAGGAGATGTGAGCTGGTCCGAAACCTCTTCCCACACTCGGGACACTCGTAGGGCCTCTCCCCAGTGTGGATGCGCAAGTGGATGATGAGGGCAGAGCTGCAGCTGAACCCTTTCCCACATTCCCCACACTCGTAGGGCCATTCCCCACTGTGGATCATCTGGTGGCAGATCAGGGTGCTGCTCTGCCTGAAGCTCTTCCCACACTCCAAGCACTTGAGGGGCTTCTCCCCATCATGAAGCTGCCCATGGGTCACCAACTCTGAGCTCTGGCTGAAGCTCTGTCCACCTTCCTGGCACAGGGTGGGTCTTTCCTCCTCAGAGCACCCTGGGCTGGGTTTGGAGCCCGTCCTCCTGTGGAATCTCCGTGGATTTTCCTCCCCACTGTAATTCTGCACTGTGGAGTCACTCAAAACTGCCTCTTCCACAAGGTTCTTCCAAGGAGATTTTTCCTCTGTGGTCTCCATCCTCAGCTTCTTGTCTGGGGGAGGAAGGACAAGGAGAGGATGGGATTTGCCTCCATGCCAGAGCGAAGGGGAAGGAGATCCCCCCAGTGCATCACTATCAAGACGGCATTGGCAGCAGGGTTGTCCTGCAGCCGGGGGCTGTGCTGGGCTGGGAGATGGAGCAGGAGAGAGGGAGAAAGGGGCACTGATTTCCTCCTCACCTGCCTGGGTGTCCAAAGGCTCCTTCCTCTTCCTCGCAGCCTCCTCCTCCATCCAATCAAGATTTGGGAATGGGAAATCCTGTTCTGGGAAGAAAACAAAGGGCGCACACATTGTCTTTGGTTCTGGTTTGAAGGCAAACCTTGGAGAGAGTCTAAGTCAGAATTACAATTTAATAAGAAAGTGAAGACCAAGGCAATGATACCAAAACCCTGCCTTAAACTGACAGAGTCCGGATATAACCTGACACCCTGGTGGTGAGGGTGGTGGCAGCAGTGCCATTAAATGGTGGCTGCAGTCCTGTTGGAGTGATGAACGTGATTCTGTCAGAGCAATGATCCTGCAGAAGGGTCTGGTCTTCCTCTGAAGGTCCAGTGGTGATTATGGAGCTCTTGTCCTCTGGCAATCCAGTAGCCAAGGTGCTCCTGGTGTTGCAAGGCTCAGCTTATATCCAGGTAGGAATGCTTGGATCCTCCCCCTGGGCGGAGCATGCCACAATGGGATGATGGAATTTTATCAGTCCTGCAGTGACACTCAATGGCCCATTAGCAGAAGATATCTCCCCTGGAGGGCATTATCAGGGCTGAGTCATGGAAGAGATAAAGGACACTGCCCCATCTGTTTATAACAGTTGATGAAGATGGGGATTGAAAACATGCATTTGGTTACATCTTGCATTGCAACCTGAAGCAGTGGGGTAATCCCTGCTCAGGGGGTGAACACCACCCCCCTTACCCAAACTGGCTCAGGTGTAAAATCCCCACCCCAGGAAGGCCACACTCACAGGGGACAATGTCACACTTGCCCTGCTCCAGGTGAGGTCTCTGTCCCTATCATTCCCTTGCTCTTCCCCCTTTTCTCTTTCTTTCCCTCTCTTTCTCTACCTCACATTTACTATTCAATAAAATCCACCTTGGATTTGGTCTCGTTAGCACCTTAATTGGGGCAGAGGAGTCTCTCTAACAATTTGCATAACCAGACTGTGACATTACTTTTGCACTGTGTGTTTAGGCGGTGTTGTCTGACCCCAAGTGCCTTTGAAAACAGCATGGTTCCCTCCTCTGAGGAGGTTGTGGTTCTTTCTGGAAGAACTCTTGGAAACTTGGACACAGTCCCTCCTTGCTCCTGGGGAACTTATGGAAGAAACGATGAAGAAAATGGCTGTTCGAGTGGCCAGAGTAAAGAAAATATTTTGTTGTCCTTCCTTCAAAAGTTTGTTAGAATGACTGGAGGAGAGGGAGCAAATGATATCAGCGTGACTGATAAAGTTCATTTACTCCACGGTGAGGAACACAAGGCTGCTGAAAGTCCCAGAAGAAGCTCAGCTCAAGTAGCTAAATTCCCAAATAACTCCAGCCAGGGGTCTCCAGTAGGATGTTTTGGAGAGTGTTCGGAGCCGGCAGATCCCGGACTCGAGCCTCGGATATCTCCGGGCTCCCTAAGAGGAGCTTTTTCGGGGGGAGAGGAGCTGCGATCGCCCCTCAGGAGGGTCTCGGGGGCTCCATGTGGGGATGGCCCGGTACCGATGGGGCGGGACATTGGTTTTGGGGATCCCCGTGCGAGCCGGGGCTGTGGAACGGGGGACCCCCGGGGTGGGGAGAGGGGAAGGGGCGATACCGGAGCTGGGGGACCCTCGGCAGCCCGGAGATGAGGCGGGGACGGGACTCCCTGACCCTGACAGGGGCGTGTCCTGGGGTGACTTCATGATGCTCGTACCCCCATCGGTCTGTTTAGCCCAGAAATGAATTCTGCACCTTTAAGGCCGGTTCTGAGAGCGAAGGGAGGAGGAAGAAGCTGCAGTTTGTTTTCAGAAACTGCACTCACTCCCCCACATTACGGCTTCTGGATGGACTAACAGCAGGACAGAGCTCTCCTTTGCTTTTAATCAGTTTTTAGGTCTCTGAGGCAGAGAAGTTCCCTGGACTTTTATTTTTCTTTTTCTTTGGAGCTGTTTAAACCCGCTCTGGACTGAACACCCAGAATACCACCAGCAGCTCCTCCCTGAGGCCCACGGGGATAAGCCTGGGCCTAGGCATTTCCAGCGCTGGACAGACTGATAAGAGACTGATAATAAACTGATAAGAGACTGATAAGCCACTGATAAGGCACTGATAAGACGCTGAGTGCCCAGAGCTATAACCCAAGGAGGGACTTTCAGAGTTTGTCATCTATTTTGGAACAGCAGAAAGTTTTATTGCTTAATATTGTTCAATTTTTGTGCTGGTGAATGCTTTGCCTGTAAAATAAAGATTTTTTAGACTTTTGTCCCCAGAAATATTTTCCTGGACTGGCTGAGGGTGGGGCTGCTGAATTGGCATTCTAGAGGAAACTTCTTTTGGAGGGTTTCAATCAAATTTTCCCTAAACCAGGACAGGGTGGGGGAAAGAAGGGGGAACCCCAATTGGCTGGATTGAGGGGAGGCTGGAGAGGGGGACCTTGGGACCCCAGAACCTCCCAGAATCCAAAAGCAGGACCCTGGAGAGGAGGGATCCCCAGGACCGACAGAATCCCCACCAACCCTGAGATGGGAGACCAACCATAACCCAAGAGGGATGAGACTGGAAATGGGAAACTCCTGGTGGGTTTTTTTGATTCACTCTTGATTTTTGGACATCAGGTATCTTCTAGAAATGGACGTGGATGGGAGGAATCCCCAACCCAAGGCATTCACACCTTGTTTTTCCCCAAACCAGGATTTCCCCCAAACCTTCCCACTGTGACATCCCCCCTGTCCCGCTCTAGGTGAGCTCAATCCCAAACCTGACCCCAATCCTGGTCTCAGTCTCACTCCATGTTTAGACACGCTCACAGTTCTGTATTTAGTCTCATCCCAGTCCCAAACTCATCTATCCCCAGACCCAATCCCAACCCCAGCCCTAAAATTAATCCCATGTCTAGCCTTAACCCCAATCCCAGCTGTAATCCAAATCTCAGCCCCAACTCCAAGCCCAGCCCCAATTCCAGCCCCTTCCAAAATCCTCAGCCCCAAACCAAATCCCAGGTTCAGCCTTTCTGGGGGTTTGGGGGTGTCTCTGTCCCTCTGACCCGATGATGTTTGGGTGGGGTCACACCAAGGCTGAGAGGGACAGAGACCCCCCCAGCCTCCCCAGGTGTGAGAAGATCAGAGAGCGCCCCCAGCCCCGAGCACCCTCAGCGGTGAGAGGGACACAGAGCCCCTGGTCCCCAGCCCTGCACAGGCATTGCCTGAGGCCAGAGGGATGGAGACTCCCCAAGCATCCCCCAGGGTGAGGGGACAGAGACCCCTGAGCATCCCCTGGGCTGAGAGGGACAGAGACTGCCCCAAGCACCCCCTGGCACAGGGGTGAGAATGATGGAGACTCCCTGGGGAATGGCCTGGGGTGAGAGGGACAGGGACACCCCCTGAGGAATGGCCTGAGGTGACAGGGACAGGAAAAACCACCCCAAGCCCCTCCCAAGCATCCCTCAGTGTGAGAGGCACAGAGACCCCTTGAGCATCCTCTGGGCACTGGACAAAATAAACTTGGCAGAAATCAAAATTGACTCTGCATAAATCACTTTGAAGAATATATGCTCTTCCCAAAAGTAACTTGTGATGAAAGTGCAAACAAATCCCAAATATGAATAAACTGACATTCCAAGAAGTGATGTGGCAATTCCAATATTAATTTCTTCCTGCAGAGCTCCAGCTCAGCTGTTGGCAGGTTTAGAAAAAAGGAAAGTGGAAATTTGGCCCAATACAGATTATTAAAAGGAAGGGAAATGTCAGAGAATGACTTAAAGAAAAGGCCATGAGACATACAATTGAGAGAAAAGTATAAGGGAAAAGTAAAGCAGTTCTTAGCCTTCTGATTTCTATAAACAATTAGACTCTCTCAGGTATCACTTTATAAACAATAAAGTTCTCAGACTGTCTTCCCATAACAAGCAGAACACCGTCTCTGGGAAGGCCTGGCATCCTGGGAACAGATGTTGAAGTTTTGGGAACTCTGGTTCTGTTTTTAATAAACAATTGTAGGTATTCTAAAACAAAGGGAGTGGTTAGAAGTTTCTTTGTTAGCCTATCATAAATCTGGATTACAGAATATGCATGAAGTTCGTTAGCACTGTTATTTAAGGTGATTGATTGATCAATAAAGTTGGAGTTCGATGCATTACCAGGATGGTCGTTCTCCCTTCACTTCAGTAGGGAAAGCTGTGTGTAGCAGTAACAAAGGTGACAGGGATAAAGAGAAAAATGATTGTCACATTTGGTAAAGCCCCCAAGCCTGGGAATTCAGGACTTATTCAGAAATTTATCTACTTGAGCTGGGCTTCTTCTGGGACCATTAGCCACCTTGTGTTCCTCACTGTGGGGTGAATGAACCTTGTCAGTCTCGCTGGTAACATTTGCTCCCTCTCCTCCAGTGATTTTAATAATTTCATAAGGAAACACAACAAATTATTTTCTTTACACTGGCCACCCATGAAAGCCATTTTCATCATTATTTCTCCCGTAAGTTCCCCAGGAGGAAGGAGGGACTGTGTCCAAGTTTCCAAGAGTTCTTCCAGCAAGAGCCACAACCTCCTCAGAGAAGGGAACCATGCTGTAGTCAAAGGCACTTAGGGTCAGAGAACAGTGCCCTGAACTCACTGCACCAAAATAATATTGCAATATGGTTAAGAAAATTGTTAGAGAGATGCCTCTGCCCCAATTAAGGTGCTAATGAGACCAAATCCAAAATGGATTTTATTGAACCGTAAATGTGAGGTAGAGAGAGAGATGGAAAGAAAGAGAAAAGATGAGTGACAGGGACTGAGACCTCCCCTGGAGCAGGGCAAGTGTGACATTTCCCCATATGTGTGTGGCCTTCTCGGGGTGAGGGTTTTACACCTGAGCCAGTTTGGATAAGGGGGATGGTGTTCACCACCTGAGCAGGGATTACCCCACTGTTTCAGGTTGCAATGCAAGATGTAACCAAATGCATGTTTTCAATCCCCATCTTCATCAACTGCTATAAACACGTGGGCCAGTGTCCTTTATCTCTTCCATGACTCAGCCCTGATAACGCCCTCCAGGGAACATATCTTCTCTGAATGGGCCATTGAGTGTCACTGCAGGACTGATAAAATTCCATCATGCCATTGTGGGATGCTCCGCCCAGGGGGAGGATCCAAGAATTCCTATCTGGATATAAGCTGAGGCTGGCAACACCAGCAGCACCTTGGCTACTGGATTGCCAGAGGACAAGAGCTCCATAACCACCACTGGACATTCAGAGGAAGACCAGACCCTTCTACAGCATCACTTCTTGGACAGAATCACGTTGATCACTCTACCAGGACTGCAGCCACCATTTAATGGGACTGCAGCCACCACCCTGACCAACATGGTGTCAGGATATATCCTGACTCCGTCAGTTTAAGACAGTGTTTCTGTATCATTGCCTTGATCCTAATTTTGTTTTTGAATTGGAATTCTGACTTAGACTCTCCCCCTGGTTTGCCTTCAATCCGGTACAAAATTTAGGGTGCTCATTTCTTGTTTTCCTCCCAAAACAGAATTTCGCATTCCTAAAACTTAGCCAGATGGAGGGAGAGACTGCAAGGAAGAGGAAGAAGCCCCGAGATACCCAGGCAGGTGAGGAGGAAGTCAGTGCCCCTTTCCCCCTCTCTCCTGCTCCATCTCCCAGCCCAGCATGGCCCCTGGCTGCAAGACAACGCTGCTGCCAACACCGTCCTTCTGGGGATGCACTGGTGGGATCTCCTTCCCTTTCCCTCTGGCATGGAGGCAAATCCTATCCTCTCCTTGTCCTTCCTCCCCCAGAGAAGGAGCTGATGATGGAGACCAGGGAGGACAAATCCCCACAGCAGAACCTGCAGGAAGAGGCCGTTTTGAGCAGCTCCATGACACAGGAATTTAATGGGGAGGATAATCCCCAGAGATTCCACAGGAAGAGGGGCTCAAAACCCAGCCCAGGGTGCGCTGAGGAGGAAAGACCCACCCTGAGTCAGGAAGGTGAACAGAGCTTCAGCCAGAGCACAGAGCTGGTGGTCAGTGAGCAGCTTCATGATGGGGAGAAGCCCCACAAGTGCTCAGAGTGTGAGAAGAGCTTCAGGCATGGCAGCACCCTGATCAGCCACCAGATGATCCACACAGGGAATGGGCCTACGAGTGTGGGGAATGTGGGAAGGGCTTCAGTAACAGGTCCACCCTTGTGACCTACCAACGCATCCACACTGGGGAGAGGCCCTACGAGTGTCCCGAGTGCCAGAAGAGCTTTCGGACCAGCTCCGATCTCCTCAGGCACCAGCTCATTCACACTGGGGAGAGGCCTTTCTGCTGCCCTGAGTGTGGGAAGGGCTTCAAGCGCAAGTCCCACCTCATCATCCACCAGCGCATCCACACTGGGGAGAGGCCCTGCAAGTGCCCCACGTGTGGGAAGAGATTTCAGACCAGCTCAAATCTCCATCTGCATGAGCGGATTCACACAGAGGGGAGGCCCTTCCGCTACCCGGACTGTGGGAAGGGCTTCAAGCAAAAGTCCACCCTCATCACCCACCAGCGCATCCACACAGGGAAGAGGCCCTTCGAGTGTCCCCAGTGTGGGATGAGTTTCACCCAGAGCTCTGACTTGACCAGCCACCAATGGAAGCACCAGTAAGGGATGTTCTATCAGTGCCCCAACAGCAGAAGAGCTTCATGCCCAGCTCCAGCTTCATCCCTCATTGGAGGACCCATATTGGAAAGAGCCCTGGTGATCCATGTTCCCTGTGATCCATGCTAGGAAGACACCTGTCCCTTTTCCTGCCCCTGCATATGACATGATGTGGGATGGAAGAACATGAGGGTCTGGCCATGGCCCTGTCATGACATTCACTCCTACCTCAGGGCATTGCCAGGGGCAGGAAAGGGACTCTTTCTCACCCCAGGGAGAAGGGTGTCCTTTCCAGGTGGAGGAAATACATTGCCGTGAAGAGCCAATTCTTGATGTTTTAATATTCTCTGCCAATAGTTTTACTTATCCCTTCTGTTATCAATATTGGTTTTGTTCCTGTTTGTTCCTTATCTCATTGCTGTTCCCAATAAATGGTTTTTATCCCAGCTTAGGGTCTTTGCCTTTTGTGTTTTCCATGGGAGGCGGGAGGGCAGCGAGGGCAGCGTGGTTTTAGCATGAGCAGGAAATTGGGGTATCCCTTTCCTGAACCCCGGTCCATGGAAACTGAGCATCCCAGCTGGTCCCAGCCCTGGGAGCCATGGCTACAGCCTTGGGAGTGGGTCCCTGGCTGGGGCTGTGGGAACCTCTTCCCTCTGGTGCCCAGGGACAGGAGTGGAGGGAACGGCTGCAGCTGAGTCAGGGCAGGCTCAGGTTGGATGTCAGGAAAAGGTTTTTGCCCAGAGGCTGCTGGGGCCCTGCCCAGGCTCCCCAGGGAAGGGTCCCAGCTCCAGGGCTCTCTGAGCTCCAGCAGCGTTTGGACAGCACTGCCATGCCCAGGCTGGCATTGTTGGGGTGTCCTGTGCAGGGCCAGCAGTTGGAGTGGAGGATCCTGATGGGTCCCTCCCAGCTCAGCCAATTCTGTGGTTTTGGGATCCCATGAGCCTGGGGATGGGGCTGCCAATGGTTGCCATGGCAACGGGCTGTGGCTGCAGGCCTGAGCTTGTGTCCATGGCAACCACCCCTGGCATGGGGTCTCCATGGAGCTGCCAAGGGACTGACCATAGCAACAGGGGGCTGGGGATGGTTGCCATGGAAACTGACCATAGCAACAGGAGGCTGGTGATGGTTACCATGGAAACAGACCATAGCAACAGGGTCCTGCTGATATTTGCCTGCTAAGGATCAGATTTGTCACAGGCCTTCCGAGGTGTTCCATGGGGACTTTCCAAGAGTCTCCAGGCTGTTCCAGAGCTGGAATGTCACAGGCACAGACAGGGGCTCCATGGAGACCTCCCAGGGCTTTCTGGGGATGGTAAAGAGCCCTGTGGTCAGAGGCAGTCACAGCCATTCCATGATGACATCCCAGTGGACCTTGGGCCGCAAAGGCACCGATCTGTCACAGACACTCACGGGGGCTCCACGGTGACATCCCAGGAGTCCCCAGGCTGCCAAAGAGCCCTGATGTCCCAGACACTCACAGGGGTTCCTGTCATGGGCACAGTGGGAGCTTCAGGCAAAGTTTAATATTAGAGAAGCTCCTGTTGGGTCATGAAGTGCAGAAAGGATCCCCAGTAGCCCCCACAGATCCCCAAATATCACCACTTAGTCAGAGATGACACAGACTCACATCAGAAGGCTAAGGGCTCAAACCTACCCATTTATTCAAACGTCGACTTTTACATCTTGGTTTGCTTCAGGTGGACCTCATTGGTCATGCAATCAACACATTTCACATGAGCGGCTAATTAAGACAACACCCTTCAGTAAGCAACTTTATGGAAAAAAGCCTACTTATTTCAAACATTGTCAGGGCACCAGGTATTGATGGTTGTTTTATGTTGGGCCTTTCTGGGGGCTCTCTCGATGTGGGAAACCCTCCTGTAGCAGTTCTGTGCCAGCTAAAAGGAAGTGCATGGGACTTTTACAGTCTTCAGCTTCTTGTTTATTGTAATCTTATCTAAAGTTTTGCATTACTGTCCACAGGAGGCTCAGAATGCAGAAACAAACACCTCAAAATGGCTCTAAAATGTATGGTTTCAAGGTCTTTTAAAGTTGTCTCATCCAATCAACTCCTAAAATGTGTATTATTTCTACTTATCTACACATAACTCATCCCCCTTGACTGTCCACATAACGTCTGCACTGTGCTTTCCTTGACCAATCACCCTGTGCCACCAACACTGCAGAAAATGGAGTAGATGAAGAAGACAGCGACTACACCCCAATTCCTCCATCTTGCTGCCTTTCTACACCATACTAAAAACCCCAAAACCTAAATTTCTCACCCAAGGAACATAGCATACTACCCTTTAAACTATGTCACACTTCAGAAAATTCTAATAGTTCTCAAATTCCTGGAAATCCTCTCCATGGGCGAAGGTGAAAGGCAGTGTTTCTCTGGGGGTCAGGACCCCTCAGAGCAGACAGAAATATTCCCTGTGCCTTGGATTCCCACACATTTAATCTAAAATCTATTAACCCTTAACATGTGAAGTTACCCAAAAATTTTCCAGGTAAGTAGGATTTGACAGAGAAGAACTAGCGAACAACAGAAAGACAGAAGATCCGTAAAAAGACACACACATAGGTACCAACAGCTCAGGTTCCAGCATCACTAACAGAGGAACCCAAGGAGAAAGCAGGATCCAGACCCTGGGCCTCGTGCTCTGGCTTTTAACCCCCTGGGCCTTCATGGGCCCGCCCCTGGGGTGGGACTGCCAGTTGCTTGTCCAATCAGAGCCAGGGTAGCACCTGCTGCTAGTGTGTGATTGATTGACAGCTGGGCCAATCAGAGCTGGGTTAACATCACCCCCTGCTGTGTGATTGACAGCTCTGCCAGGCCAGGGCTGGGGGCAGGGCTCTGTCCCACCACAAACCAAGGCCTGACCCAGCCCTGGCCCCACACACGCATTCCGAGCATCCCAAGGTGTCTCGGGACATTGATCTCATCCAGCCTCTGACAGCGACCACGGTGACACTACGGAACCTCATGGAACCATGGGTTAGTTGTGACAATGGAGATCCAAGGAAACGATGGTGAGACTGTGGAATCCAGGCATCAGGGAATCAAGGAGACCATTGTGCAGCTCAGGGGGCCTATGGAAGCAAGGATCAGTGATCGAACTGTGGTTTGATTGTGATTGATTTAAAATAGAAACAAGGAGCCATTGTTTCACAGCGGGGCTGCATGGGGCCAATGGACCCTTGTGACTCTGTTGGGGCTCATGAAACCAAGAAGCCATTGTGACATTGCCAGACCTCATGGAATCAAGGACACCATTGTGACAGTGTTAGGATCCATGAAGTCAAGGGAACATGGAACACGTCTGCCTGGTTTGGACTCATGGGTGCTGTCTGACAGGTCCCACTGAATTTGACATGTCAAGGGCCACTTCCCATCTGACCATGAAGCACTGGGGCTCTGTGGTTTTATTCCTATGGGAAAGAACTGTCTTTCTTGTCTAGGCACCCATGGCCAAAATTGAGATTCTGCATCTAAAATTCTCTATATGCAAGGGTTACTCCCAGACAAAATCTGCCCGTACAGTCAAGTCTGGCTAGACTTGGCCTCTGGTGACTGCCTCTCATCTGCCCCTGCACCACTGGGGCTCACTTGTTTCCTTCCTATGGAGACCATTGTGACACTGCGGAGCATTGTGGAACCAATGGGCCATGGTGACACTGCAGGCCCTTGTGGAATCTGTTACACTGTAGGAACTTGTGGAACCAAGGGGAACATTGTGACCCTGCAGGGTACCATGGATCCAAGGGGCCACTGTGACACTGTGGGGCCTTGTGGAACCAAGGATATCTTTGTGGCTCTGTTGAGCCGCATGGTCCCAAGGGGCCAGTGTGAAGCAGCAGGGCTTTGTGGAACCAAGAGGCCATTGCTGCATTTCAGGGCCTTGTGGAGCCAAAGGGCCGTTGTGATCCTGCAGGGCTCTGTGGATCCATGGAGATTATTGTGGCAGTGAAAGACGCCATGGAATCATGGAGACCATTGTGACCCTGCAGGGCCTCATGGAAGGAAAGGGCCATTGTGACACTTTGGGAACTTGTGGAGCCAAGGGAATCATTGTTGCACTACTGGGCCCCAATGGAACCAAGGGGCCATTGGACACAGTGAGGCTTCATGGAACCCAAAGACCATTAGGACAATGTGGGGCCTTGTGGAGCCATAAAGAGAATTAAGATCCTTAAGGACTTGTGTAATCAAGGGGCCATTATGACACCTGAGGGCATCATGGAAGCAAGAGATCAATTTTGACACTGCAAGGCCTCATGGAAGCAAGGAGCCATTGTGACACTGCAGGGCCCTGTGGAACCAAGGGAACATGAAATAGGTGTGGCTGCCTTGGCCTCCCAGGAGTCACCTGACAGGTCTGGCTGACCTGGGAATGTGGAAGGCTGCTCCCATCTGCCCCTGAAACACCGGGGCTCTGGGCTTTTCTTTTTATGGAAAAGAACTGTCCATTTTTTCCAGGCATCCATGGCCAAAATTAGGATTCCACCTCCAAATTTTTGTGTATTAAAGGATTGCTCCCAGACAAAATTTACCAGGACAGACAAGTCGGGCTGGTCTTTGACTCCTGAGGGACAGCATTCACTTATACTCCAAACACTGGAAAGGGCTCTGCGCTTTTCTTTCTATGGAAAAACTCCCATCCCTCTTCTCCAGGCACAAATGTCTGAAACTGTGACTCTGCATTCATAATTTCAAAAATCCATGAATTGCTCCAAGCAAACCTGCCAGGACAGACAGGTCAGGCTTGCCTTGGCCTCTGGTGGTTGCCATTCATCAGCTTCTGAAACATGGGGCTAAGTGGTTTCCTTCCTATGGAGACCAATGTGACATTTGGGAGCCTTGTGAAACCTTCATTTGGCCATTGTGACACTACAGAGCACCATGGATCCAAGGGACTATTGTGACACTGTGGAGCCTTGTGGAACCATTGCAGATCATTGTGGCTCTGTTGGGCCCAAGGGACCAGAGCAAAGCAGCGGTGTGGAAGTTAGCCCAGCTGTAACTCAGAGTCAGACGGATTTTATCCCGAAGAACTGGGCGTGAGTTTCAAGCCCTGGGAATCATTCATTTAACTTAGGGTAAGTTTGAGAGTTCCCCCATAAGCCTTTAGTGTTGTTATGCTAAGTAGTCCAAGTTCTTCTCCTCCAGTGGTTACTTGTTTCCCCTACAGGGTTATTGTTCTAGAGTGTTCTACCCTCAAGTCTATATATTGTTGCTTTGCCTTTTTCTCAGGTCTTTGAATCCCATCCCTCATCCTGTGCTTGACTTCTCCATGTTTGTTGTTTTTCACCCTGTTACTAAAGTTCTTTTTGGGCAACTCCATTGATCCTGCTTGTTGTAGCATTGGTTGGGACGGACGGAGGTGAGAGATCTCTGAGGCCAGGTCTTTCAACTTGTGGTTTATTGCAAAGGGTGTGGGTGCAGGGGCCTTGTTTGGAGCTGCCAGCCACAGCTCGGAGCAGGCCCGAAAGAGGAGTTTGAAAGAGGCGCCCAAAATGGATGCCCAAAAGAGGAGGGGAGTTCCCGTTACAATACAATAAATCTTCTGTGCTGCATATTCTAATTTTCAGTAACTAATCTAGTACAAGATACAAATCTTACAGCATTTACATACAGCCTATAAGAATCATTGCATTACCATACTGTGTTACATTTTAAACCCTAAAAACTACTGTTTGGACCCCTTCTGCCAAGCTAGTAGGGTCTGCTCTGACCCTTGGACCTGTCTGCAAGCAGAGGGAGTTATTTCATCAGAAGGGGATTACCTTCAGCAGGCCATACCATTGTTTTCCAGTTGTTCAGTAACTAAGGCTTGGTATCTCAAAGCTTGCTTTCATTTCAATCTGACAGTTTCCATATTTTCAAAATCTTTTGCCAGACAATCGTATTTATAAGGCTTTTCTGTTTCATCTTCCCTAGCATCTGCTCCTTTTCATTTTCACCACGCTTGCCCTGAAGTTGGGGAACCAGAAAGGTTTGTCACAGCCACCCTCATTGCGACATTTGGCACCCAAACAGGGACCCTGACATTCAGTCATGTCAGCTGGGGTTAGCTGATGGACAGGCCAGTGCTCCCCAGGATTTTGGATTGTGCCAGGCTGGCAGATTCATCATTTCTTTGAGGGACCTTGGCCAGGATCCACAAGGGAAAATGACAGTTTCACCTGCATAGGATTGCAGGTGGGTTTGGGGACACACAGGACAATTATTGCCCATTTTGTCACTGTCTTTTTACAATACACACCGACGTCCCATAACTGATTTAGGGTGTTCCAGTGGCTGTTCTACGTAAGGCAGAGAAAGAGAAAAATGGGCAGCCAGATGTCCAAAGTAGAAAGGTGTGTATATCGATGCTTTAAATTAATTCTCACAGATCATGACCAAATATCTTCAAAGAACAAGTTAAAATCAATCCTGAGGCGGATCATTAAAAATTCTCCAGATGCCCCTGAGCCAGACCATCCTCCCTTCATCTTGGCTCCTCCACTTCCTGCTACCAAAACTTTCTCTTCCACCCTGAATGAACCTCCAGACTCCACCCCCACAACTGTGGGTCATGCCTCACTGTCAGTCATTCCACCTTCACCCTGGGCCATGCCTCCAGAACTCCACCCCGGAAGTCCGCCATCCTAAGTCAAGGCCCTTCCTCCCAACACCTGACAAAATGGCAGTGCCCTTTGCCTCCCCCTCTGGCGACAATATAACCCCATGATCAAAGATACTAAACCCAACAGTCACAGTGTTTCTAATCCAAATGTTTCTGCTCCAAGTTGCTCTTCATCCCCAGAAGACAGTTTGGATTCCCCAGAGCCACCTCACCCCTCAGCCCCAGAAGATCCCCAGGAAAGGATCCGGAAAGAAGCAGTTAGGAAGGAGACTGGCAAACAGTCTCAACAACTCCTCGTTGCCCCCGTATGTTATGAAAGAAGGGGGCAGAATCCCAGGCATCAGCCATTGGCTTGCAATGAAATCAAGGATCTGTGTAGGGCAGCTAAAGACCATAGGAGGGACTTACCTTGTTTTAATGGCCTAATGAGGGCCATGTTTACAGCACATATGTTAACCCCCTATGATTTAAAATATAATAGGACCATGTTGTCACCTACAAAACACACCCTGTGGGAAGGGGGATGGAAGTGTTTACTAAAACAATTAATAGCAGACTATGCTAATAATGAGGCAAGGGTGGAATTGACAATCAACCATCTAGCTGGAGAAGGACAATACAGCCTACCAGATGATCAAACAGCAGGTATCCTCAGAGAAGTGTTGGATGATATCAAAGAGATGGCTTTGAAAGCTTTAATCCAGGTATCGGATGGTAGCACCCCCAGTTTGGATTACCTTGGGTGGCTGCAGCTAAAGCTTTAGGACAATTGGACCATCTTGGGTGCCTGTTAAGTAAGCAAACCAATGCTATGTCCCTCACATTGAGTGGCCTGCTCTCAGATATAGAGACCATCAGACAGGCCACCGTGCAGAACAGTGATAGAGTTTTTACTCTGGGCACATGAGCATGGCTGTGTAGACTCTGAGGGATGTATTGTATGAACCTCTCCAGCCACAGCGAGTCAGTCCACAAGAGCATTCAGGTACTGAAGGAAGGGTTCAAGAATCTTCAAGTGAAAAACAAAGACTGGGTCAATAAACTCTTCCAATCCAAGGGACTAAAGGGTTGGATGATATCTAGCTAAAACAGGGCTATTAATTATCTTAGTTGTTGTTGTATTGTTAATTGTCCCATGTTTGTTTGGATCCTTCTAGAAAATCTTACAAAATTCTTTCAGTTCCATCTTTGTTGTAAAACAGAAAGGAGGAAGATACTCAACACAGGATCATCATGGGACTCCCGGGAGGAGAGAATTGGAGGCCAGGATAGCACAAAAACCTCTCAGAGACTCAGTATGGCAAGGAAACACCTCTATTAGTACCTAAAAGTATTCTTAAACCCATAAAGTACCTTAAAAACCTTGAGAACTCAAGGCATTAATGGGCCCAACTGAGTGTCAGTACAAAGCTCTCAAGGGACTCATTAAAGCAGATAACTGGGGCTGTGATTGCACAAACCTCTTACAGAGTCCATCAAAAGGGAAACACCAAGTAGCTTAAAATAACCTGAAGTACCTTGAAGTAGTAATGAGCCCCACTGTGTGTTGTTATTGACAAAGCCTCTCCAGGGACTAATTAAAGCAGATAATTGGAGGCCATGATTACAAAAACTCTCAGAAATTCAAGGCAAAAGCCAAACCCAAAGTCCTTTGAAAAACCTGCAATCCCTGCAGGGAGCATGAAGGAGCCCCCAGGGCCATTGCTGAGCAAGGCTCCCCAGGGACTCCTTCCAGCAGATCCTTCAGGCCACTGGGATGTGGGCTGGGGGGGGGGTGCTGAGGGCAGGACAAGGGGATGACAGTGCCCAGCCTGGCTGGGGCTGTGCCAGGAGGCCCCAGGGCCTCAGGACAAGGTGTCTCCTCACAGCCCTTGGTGGCACAGACCCTGCTGTGCCCCAGGGCACCAAGACTTGGCTTCTCTTTGTCCCCACCTGTCATCACTGCCTCCAGTTCTCTGCTCTGCCTGAGGTCTGGGGACACTTTCTCAGTCGTGTCCCTCAGTGGGACCCATTAAAAGTCCAAGAAACTTTGCAGTTGGATTCTGACTTGGAGTTCTGGAGAGGTTTCTTCAGCTCCTTCTCAGGGACTGATCTTCAGGGCCTGAGCACAAAGCCCCAGAGACTCATTACAGTCCTTGTGCTGTGTCTGTGCTGCTGAGCTGGGCTGGGCTCCTGGCACAGAGGCAGCTCCTGGTAAGCAAGAAGAGCTTCAAAAGCACATTTATCTTGATGAGCACTCTTCTGCCAGCCCAGCAGGGCTGGGGCACTGCCTGCAGCCACCCCGGGCACAGCACAAAGGCACAGAGAGCTTCAATCAGTCAGGGCTGGGAAGGTGCTGAGAAGTGCCTGGGGCAGAATCACTGCCAGCCCTTGGCACAGGAACCTCTGGCTGCAGCTCCTGGAGTGGTCTCCTAAAGCTGGAACATCCCAATGCCTACAGACCCTGTGAGTACATTCTCTGATTATCTCTTGTGCAGAGCAGCCAGGGGTGCCCAGGGCTGTCCTGCAGAGCAGGGTCCTGCAGCCCAGGGCGCTGTGCTGGGGCAGGGACTCTGCTGCCTGCCAGGGACAGCTCTCAGCCAGCCCTGGCAGCTGCTGCCAGCACTGGGGGACAAGATCTGGATGGGAGGAGACAGCTGCTAATGCTTGGAAGTGTTCTCCTTGTGTGGTGGGGATGCTGCATTGTTCAGGGCTGCTTCTAGGGTAACATTTAACAGTAGAACATTTCCAAGTAGGTTATACCTGAAGCATAGTGAGACAGGGGCTGCATAAAAAGAGAAAATCCTGCTTTTTTGCTCTACTTCTCTGGTTTGCCAAAATTGGATTTTGCCCACAGATATTCATCTCTCAGTTAATGTTGAGGAAAAAAAAATTCTCTCAGATCTCAATAAACCAGGCAGTGAGAGAAATCAGCACAGGGCCCATCACAGGCAGCAACAGTGTCACTTTTCCAGACTCCTCAGGGTTGCTCTGATGGTGCCATCAGAGCCTGCAGAGCCTGAGTGGCCCCTGGGAAGTGCCAGAGCTGGGAGGGGTCTGCAGGGCAGAGCTGAGCCCCCAGGGCTCTGGCAGCACTGGCAGGGCCCAGCCCTTGGCACAGGGAAGCAGCTGCTGGCAGGGACAGCTCCAGGCAGCAGAGCCCTGGGCAGGCAATGGGGGGAAAGTGCCCCTCAGTCTGTGCTGAAATATTAAAAGTCATTTCCAAACACAACTATTGCATGATTATTACAGCGCCTGAGTGGGTCACTGCTGGTGAGAGAGACAAGAATCTTGTTTCTTGATCAGAAGGCTGGATTTATTGATATATGATATATTATACATTATAACTATACTAAATAGAATAAAGAGAGAAGTTGCAGAGGCTGCTACAGCTAAGCTAACAATAGCAAGGAAGAATCTAAAACAAAGTTGTGTCCAGGGACTCGGTCCCCAGCTTGTTCCTGTGATTGGCCCTTAATTATAAACAAGCACATGAGACCAATCACAGAGGCCCCTGTTGCATTCCACAGCAGCTGATAATAATTGTTTACATTCATTTTCTGAGGCCCTTGCTTCCCAGAAAATGCAGAAATCTGAAAGAAAGGATTTCTGTGGAAAAATGTCTGCAACACATGATTACTTTTTTTACAGATCTCAATGCCAAGACATTGCAAATGTCCAACAGCAGCTCCATCAGGCACTTCGTCCTGCTGGCATTGGCAGACACACGGCAGCTGCAGCTCCTGCACTTCTGCCTCTCGCTGGGCATCTCCCTGGCTACCCTCCTGAGCAACGGAATCATCAGCAGCACCGTAGCCTGTGGCCACCATCTGCACATGCCCATGTTCTTCTTCCTGCTCAACCTGGTCCTCACTGACCTGGGCTCGATCTGCACCACTGTCCCCAAAGCCATGCACAATTCCCTCTGGGACACCAGGGACATCTCCTACACAGGATGTGCTGCACAGCTCTTTTTCTTTATGTTCTCCATCACAACAGATCTTTCCCTACTGACCATCATGTGCTACGACCGCTACATGTCCATCTGCAAAGCCCTGCACTACAGGACCCTCCTGGGCAGCAGAGCTTGTGTCCACATGGCAGCAGCTGCCTGGGCCAGTGCCTTTCTCAATGCTCTGCTGCACACAGCCAATACATTTTCCCTGCCCCTGTGCCATGGCAATGCCCTGGGCCAGGTCTTCTGTGAAATCCCACAGATCCTCAAGCTCTCCTGCTCCAAATCCCAGCTCAGAGAACTTGGGTTCATCGTTGTTATTTCCTGTTTAGGTTTTGGCTGTTTTGTATTCATTGTTTTCTCCTATGTGCAGATCTTCAGGGCTATGCTGAGGATCCCCTCTGAGCAGGGATGGCACAAAGCCTTTTCTACCAGCCTCCCTCACCTGGCCGTGGTCTCTCTCTTTGTCAGCAATGCCATATTTGCCTACCTGAAGCCTCCCTCCATGTCCTCCCCATCCCTGGATTTGGCCCTGTCAGTTCTGCACTCAGTCGTGCCTCCAGCCCTGAACCCCCTCATCTACAGCCTGAGGAACCAGGAGCTCAAGACATCTCTCAGGGCTCTGATGTCTGGATCCTTTTCAGCTACCACACACTTCCAGCTTCCTTCTGTCATTGGGCCCTGGTGCACATCATGACAGGCCAAGTTTCTCCTTATTTATATTTCTTCAAATTCTGATGCTGTTGTCTTCAAAGCACAGATGGTATTCATTACCTCCAATTTCAAATTATCCCTCTTTTTGTGACTCAGAAACTTCATGTAAATCATGATTCTCACATTGTATTTATTTGAAATAAATGAACTTGCAACAATATTTGTGTTCTTCTTCTACTATTGCCATTAGAGCAGCAATGAACAGAAATTGGCACAGCTTTGTTGCTGCCCCAGCTTTGGCATGGGCCCGGGGCCTGGAGCAGGAGCAGCTCTTGAGGGCCACAAGGTTAGGACTCTTGTGCTGCCCTGGGCAGATGGGATGGCAGCAGGGGCTGCAGAGCTCTCAGCACCTCAGCCCGAGGGCAGCAGGGCAGCCAGGGAGCCTCCTTTGGCCTTGGCCCAGCACCTTCCCCCATGGCTGGGGCTGAGTCCTGTGGAAGCTGCAGCTGCCGCTGTGCCCTTGCCAGGGGCTGAGGCTGTGGGGCAGTGGCCAGAGCAGCCTGGCCTGAGCAGAGCTGTGGGGCCAGAGCCGGCTGGGCTGGGCTGGGGAGAGGCCCTTGGTGCTGCCCAGAGCTCAGGGCAGTTGGCAGAGCTTGCAGGGAGCAGGGCTGGGCTCAGAGAGCCTGGCCCAGAAAGCATCAGTGTCCATCTCAGCCTGGCTGAGCGTTCAGGGACAGGACTCAGGCCAGGCCTTGTGAGGCAGGGCCAGAGCCTGTGCAAGGCATTGCAAACAGGCAAGTGGCCCAGAGAGGAGGCTGCTCTGTGCCCTTGGTGGCATGGACAGAGCAGGGAGGGGGTCCAGGACATTTGTCAGCGCCAGCCTCTGTGCCCAGCCCTTGGCAGCCCTGGCTGCTGAGCCCAGCTTTGGCCTGGGCTGAGTTTGGCTGTGGCCCAGCTTCATCCTCCTGCGGGGCTCAGGGCCTGTTCTTGGCCATGGCCAGCCCTGGCCAGCCTCTCTGCTGGCCCAGAGGCCGGCAGAGCCTGGGGCAGGGCTGTCTGTGCAGCCCCACAGGTGCCAGGGGCTCTGCAGGAGCTGGCAGAGCCTGCCCAGCAGGGAGGCCATGGGGCACAGAGCCCCAAGGCTGCTGTGGGCACCACGGCACAGGGGCCGTTCCCAGCCGCAATGCTCCTGGCCTGGGCTGGGCCTGCACAGGGGCTGGGCCACCTTGGCTGAGCCAGCACAGGCCCAGCAGCTGCTGGGGCTGACAGCAAGGCCAGGCTCACACAAGACATTGCTGAGCACGGCCTGCACTGGCCAGGCCTGACTGTGCCAAAGGCAGAGCTCAGCTGCCCTTGGGGGCTGCAGGAACAGTCCCGAGCCCAAAGAGCCTCCATGGCTGTGCTGGGGACCAAGGCTGCAGCAGGGAAATGCAGGGCTGCTGAGGGATGGGGAGGGCATTGAATTCCAGCACACACCTCAGCTCTCTGATGATCCCAGCACCATGCTGGGCCCTGTTTCAGAACTGCAGCAGAGCAGATGTTGATGGGACAGGAGCCCTGCGGGGCTGTCAGGGACCTGCAGCTTGCAGGGTGCTCTGGCCTCCCTCAGGTGCCCTCTGAGAGATCCAATCCCAGCTGGGAACCTCAGGGCAGAAGTGGCACTGCCTGTTCATGGGCACACAACTGATGTCTACCTGGAAAGGGGCACAGGTGTTAATACGTGTTTCTTTTTTTGTCTACAAGCAAATCTTAATTATCTGGGTCTTTTGAGTACTTCTTAGAGTTGGCAAAGTATTCCTGCCAAGAGAAGGAATTTCCTGGATTTCCTGGATTCTTCTACTGATGGCAGGAGAAGGAATACCCATCTTCCCCTCTACTCTTGTCACCAACATTCAATCTAATATGTCATGACCCTCTTCCTTTAGGTGTTTCCAGCTCTCCTGTTTAAATGGCCTTGTTTAAGGACATGTCTTCATTTAGAGCAGCTGATCTATGTCCTTCCCTTCTGTCCCAGTTTTCTTCCTACAGCTGTTTTCTGACCATTCCAATGAGTCTCCCTTGACTGGCTTCATGCTTTGACCTTAAGGGAGTTGCCTACTCTTTCAGAGGTTTAAATAACTCCTTAGTCAGCATCTTAGTTGTAGTTTTATCTATTCTATCACCTCTTATTATGTCTTTGTCTAAAGTCATTCCTTTATGGCTATCCCTTGTGGAGGATGGACATGTCAGATATTGCTGAGATGTTACAAGTAACTGAGGGAAGTGTTTTGATGTTTATTAAATTTTATCACGGTCACAATTTTTATGTTGGCCATGAAGATAAACCTTTCTGTGTCTCTGAGTCTCACCAGTTCCTGGTCCCTCAAAGGACAGAAACCTGATGAGTTGTGATTTCCACTCTGGGGGCTGCACTTGGACCTCCCTCCATCCCTAGAGCAGAGCTCCCTTGTCCCACAAAGTCCCTGGCAATGCAGGGATGAAGGAAACCAGACAGGCTGTGAGGATCAGGGGGACGGCAGACTCAGGGAGAAGAATGACTTTTGCATTTGATGGAGCTGTGCCTCCCCTTGGGTTTGTTGGATGACAATGAATGAACATCCCTCTGCATCTCAGGCAGCTCCTTCTCCAAGGAAAGCAGGTGGGAGCCGGAACCAAGGAGCTGAAAGCTGCAGGTGCAGCCTGGGCTGAAGGGAGCTCAGATCTGCACAAGGCTGCTCTGAGTGCCAGGGCTTGGATGGGGGGAATGGTGGGGTGGGAGTAGGGACAGAGTCTGATTGATTGTCAGCCATGAAGGGTCTTGATTTTCATATCTATTCAAACTGAATGAGGAGATACTTGGCTTCAGTGTCAATTGGAGATTGCACATAGCAATAAAAAAAACCCAGGAAAACAAAACTAAATAGGACCTAAAAAAAATCTTATCGCTGTCATTTTAAATATCATGCATTTACTTTGAATACGCTACTGAGATCTACCTAACCACAAAAGATTTGAAAATTAAAATCCAATTATTCCCAGAGGCTTGGCTAGTTAAGGTGTTCTGAATGTTAATGAGCCCTGGGACACTGAATTCCTGCACTGAAGAGCTGAAGGCTGAACAAGCCTCTGGAGCAGGAAAATTCAGCAGCAGCCTCCAAGGTGCTGAGGATGTCAGCAGCCCCCACTGAGGCCATCCCTGCCCAGAGACCGTGGGAGAATGGGCAGACAAGGAGAGCGTCCCTGGGGCTGGGACAGCACAACTCAGAGGCACCAGAGGCTCCAGCTGGGCAATGGAGTGTGGAATGTGGCTGGGAAAGCCCTGCCTGGGCTGTGCCAAGCAGGACATACAAGCCCTGACTGCCATCCCCCAAACAATTCTTTCAAGGAGACATTTAAAGGAATTACAATTGTTTGTGTCCCCTGAGTTGGACTCCCTGGAAAATATCAACAAGAGGTCCTCAGGTGCTCAAAACAACCAAACAGCCTTTACTGGCAACTTTAGAAATTCAATGAAACTTCGGCAAAATGTTTATTACGACATTGTAGTGGTTTTGGTTTGTTAATTTATGATTTTTCTAATTGTGAGATTTCCTAATTAATGTATTGATGAGTGTGGTGGGTTTTATAGTCAGGTGATTATTTCTGTATTTATTTTATTGTGAGATTGGATTACGAGAAAGGTAAAGTATGCCGAAAAATTTAAAAGGGTATAAAGGAAAATTTAATTAAAAATAAATTTAAAAGAGAAAGGACTAATACCTCACCTGCCACTAACTTGTGGTGGAATTTGTTGTTGGGTTGTGTTAGGATTGGTTTTATGGTTTGTTTTTGGGTTTTTTCTGTGTTTAATTTTAGTTGTAGGGTTATTTTGGATGGGTTACAGGTTGTATAGGTTTGAATGGTGTTGGGGGAAGGGGACTTGATGGTAAGTTTTAATAGGTGTGGCTAACTTTGTTCTGGTCAGGGTTTTGTAGACAGTTTTGTTTTCCTGTTTAGTAGTTGTTGGGGTTTGGTTTGGTAAGAATGGGGCCAGTGCTGGGGGTGGGGGGGTGGGGCAGCCTGGAGGGGGTGGGGGGAAGGGGCTCAGCCCACGGCAGGGTTGCTTGGTTTGGTTTGGTTTGGTTTGGTTTGGTTTGGTTGAGATGGGGGCTGGGGCCAGGGCCTGCTGCTTCATTGTTGACTGGAAAAGAAAGAGGAGGTTCCTGAGTTTTTTGTCTTTAACGTATGTGTTTCACAGAAATGTGTTCAGTATCTTAGTGGTTTAACAGATTGTCAGTTACACAAAAAGTTTTGTATGACCTTTTAAAATTCTTCTAATGTCAAACTACAACAGACATTCAATCAACAAAAAACACTTCTCAGAGCATTGACTTGGCCCATTCAACTTCACAAACTCTAAGCCTGTTCAATTTAATGTAAATCAAAATTTGCAGGAGCACAGAAACAGAAGACACAGAAAGAGAGAAAGACAAAAAAGATACAGAGAGGCACACACACAGCTACCAACTCCTGGATTCCAGCACTGTTCAGATGGAAATTCCAAGAGGAGGTAGGGCCAAGATGTGTGCTTGCCTTGTGGTCAGCCTTAAATACCCCTTCTCCCAGCTGGGCCTTGGGCTCATTTGGTCCCTCAGGAGCTGGGCTGGAGGCTGCAGAGGTGGCTGTGGAGCATTGCCTGTGCTGTGCCAGGGACAACAGCCTGCAGGGACAGAGGCACAGGGCAGGGACACCGTGGGACAGCCTGGGCTGCACAGGGCACAGGCATGTGCAGCAGCTGCAAGACAGCCCTGACAGAGCCAACTTGGGCAGCACTTTGGCCATGGCTGCTGGGCCTGGGCCTGAGGCCACGAGGGGACAAGTGACCCTTGCAGGGCTGGGGCCTCATTGCCTCCTTGTCCCTGCTCAGCAGCCTGGCAGGGGCCGCCCCATGCTCCTGCCCTTGCCATTGCACATCCCCACATGCCAGTGCCCATCCCGGGAAGAGCCCTGAGCAAGGAGGGAGGGACAGGATCTGCCTGGCCAGGGGCTGGGGCTCAGGCCTTGGTCCTTTGCATTCCTGACACACATCTGGTGTGCTCAGCACAGAGACACCTTTGCCTTGGTTGTCCCCAGCTGTCATCACTGACTCCAGTGTTCTGCATTCCCTGGAACCTGGGGACAATTTCTCAGTTGTGGCCCTGAGCGGGATCTCTTCAAAGTGCAATAAACTTCAGCATTTTGATGAAACTGAGTTCTTGAGTGTTTTGTGATATCACTGAGGAAGTTGCGACATCACAGAGCTGGCTGTGACATCACAGAGTAGGATGTGAGGCCATAGAGCAGACTCTGCCATAATAAAGCGTGAATCTCTGGCATCAGAGATTGGTTTGTGAAATAATCAGGTGGCTGTGTAACATCA
Organism: Melozone crissalis; assembly: GCF_028551555.1. Taxonomy (NCBI): domain Eukaryota; kingdom Metazoa; phylum Chordata; class Aves; order Passeriformes; family Passerellidae; genus Melozone; species Melozone crissalis. The sequence goes on from NW_026535781.1 coordinate 2,126,520, forward strand.
TAGAGCAGGCTGTGACCTCACAGAACAGACTGTGACATCACAGAAAAGACAGTGACATCACATGGTGGCTTTATGACATCACAGTATCTTCTGTGACATCACAGAGATGGCTGTATCACATCACAGGGTGACATCTCAGATGACTGTGTGTGCAGAAATGGCTACATGACAGGGGTCACACAGACGTTCGCTTGTTAGCCGACCAGGGGCTGGGAAAGTACCGAACACAGCTAGTTTGAGCTTTTGCATCTGCAAGATAGCATGTCCTTGGGCCTGGCTGAGTATGATAACAAGTAGACAGAGAGACATGGGAAAAGGGAATGTAGGTCTGAAAGAATGAGGAAGAGTTGGTGGTGTAGCTTAACCAATGGCTTGCTTGGCTTGCAGAATATTCATGAAGCTTATTATTTGTGTGTATAAAAGTTTGATGCTTTTGCTAAATAAACAGAGCTTCCTGATCTCATATTGAGTGTCCAAGTTTTCCGGCACCTGACAGTTTCCATGGCAACCATCACCAGCCCCCTGTTGCTATGCTCAGTTTCCATGGCAACCATAACCAGGCCCCTGTTGCTATGGTCAGCTTCCATGGCAACAATCACCAGCCCCCTGTTGCTATGGTCAGTCCCTTGGCAGCTCCATGGAGACCCCATGCTAGGGGTGGTTGCCATGGACACCAGCTCAGGCCTGCAACCACAGCCCGTTGCCATGGCAACCATTGGCAGCCCCATCCCCAGGCTCATGGGATCCCAAAACCACAGAATTGGCTGAGCTGGGAGGGACCCATCAGGATCCTCCACTCCAACTGCTGGCCCTGCACAGGACACCCCAACAATGCCAGCCTGGGCCTGGCAGCGCTGTCCAAACGCTGCTGCAGCTCAGAGAGCCCTGGAGCTGGGACCCTTCCCTGGGGAGCCTGGGCAGGGCCCCAGCAGTCTCTGGGCAAAAACCTTTTCCTGACATCCAACCTGAGCCTGCCCCGACTCAGCTGCAGCCGTTCCCTCCACTCCTGTCCCTGGGCACCAGAGGGAAGAGGTTCCCACAGCCCCAGCCAGGGACCCGCTCCCAAGGCTGCTGCCATGGCCCCCAGGGCTGGGACCAGCTGGGATGCTCGGTTTCCATGGACAGGGGTGCAGGAATGGGATTCCCCAATTTCCTGTTCCCCTCAAAACCGTGCTGCCCTCACTGCCCTCCCGCCTCCCATGGAAAGCACAGAAGGCAAAGGTCTGGTCTGGGATAAGAACAATTTATTAGGAACAGGAACAAGATAAGGGACAAACAGAACTGAAACAATATTGATAACAGAAGGGATAAATGAAACAGTTTACTGGGAAAACTAAAACACAACTCACTGGGTCTTCCTGGCCACAATTTCCCCTGTTTGGAAAGGACACCCTTCTTCTCAGGGAGAGAGAGAGAGAGTGTCCTTTTATGAACCTGGAAATTCTCTGAGGTGCAAGTGAATGTAATGACACAGCCATGGCAAGACCCTCATGTTTTTCAATGCCACATCATGATACTGGTAGGGGCAGGAAAAGGGACAGGTGTCTTCCCAGCATGGATCATGGGGAACATGGATCACCAGGGATCTTCCCAATGTGGGTTCTCCCATGGGGGATGAAGCTGGAGTGGTACATAAAGCTGTTCCTGCATTTGTGGCATTTGCAGGGCTTCCCTTACTGGTGGCTCCATTGGTGTCTGGCCAAGTTAGAGCTGGTGATGAAGCTCTTCCCACACTGGGGACACTCATAGGGCCTCTCCCCTGTGTGGACGCGCCGGTGGATGATGAGGGTGAAGTTGTGCTTGAAGCCCTTCCCGCACTCAGGGCAGTGGAAGGGCCTCTCATCTGTGTGAATCCGCTGGTGGCGGAGGAGATGTGAGCTGGTCTGAAACCTCTTCCCACATGTGGTGCACTGGTAGGGCCTCTCCCCAGTGTGGATTCGTAGGTGGGTCACAAGGTTGCATCTGTAGCTGAAGCCCTTCCCACACTCCCCACACTCATAGGGCCATTCCCCAGTGTGGATCATCTGGTGGCTGATCAGGTGGTTGCTCTGCCTGAAGCTCTTTCCATACTGCAAGCACTTGTGGGGCTTCTCCACATCATGAAGCTGCTCATGGACCACCAGCTCTGAACTCTGGCTGAAGCTCTGTCCACCTTCCTGGCTCAGGGTGGCTCTTTCTTCTTCAGAGCACCCTGGGCTGGGTTTGGAGCTCCTCCTCATGGGGGATGTCTGAGGTTTTTCTTCCCTGTTGGATTCCTGTGTGTTAGAATCACTCAAAACAACCTCTTTCACGAGGTTCTGCCATGCAGATTTTTCCTCCCTGGTCTCCATCCTCAGTTCCTTCCCTGGGGAAGGAAGGACAAGGACAGGATGGGATTTGCCTCCATGCCAGAGGGAAGGGGAAGGAGATTCCCCCAGTGCATCCCCAGCAGGACGGGGTTGGCAGCAGGGTTGTCCTGCAGCCAGGGGCTGTGCTGGGCTGGAAGATGGAGCAGGAGAGAGGGGGAAATAGGAACTGACTTCCTCCTCACCTATCTGGGTGTCCTGGGGCTCCTTCCTCTTCCTCACAGCCTCCTTCTCCATCCAATCAAGGTTTGGGAATGGGAAATCCTGTTCTGGGAAGAAAACAAAGAGTGCGCACATTGTCTTTTGTACTGGTTTGAAGGCAAACCTGGGGAGGGTCTAAACCAGAATTACAATTTAAAAGAAAACTAAGATCAAGGCAATGATACAGAAACACTGCCTTAAACTGACAGAGTCAGGATATAACCTGACACCCTGTTGGTCAGGGTGGTGGCAGCAGTCCCAGTAAATGGTGGCTGCAGTCCTGTTGGAGTGATCAACGTGATTCTGTCCAAGAAGTGATGCTGTAGAAGGGTCTGGTCTTCCTCTGAAGGTCCAGTGGTGGTTAGGGAGCTCTTGTCCTCTGGGAATCCAGTAGGCAAGCTGCTCCTGGTGTAGGCAAGGCTCAGCTTATATCCAGGTAGGAATGCTTGGATCCTCCCCCTGGGCGGAGCATCCCACAATGGGATGATGGGATTTTATCAGCCCTGCAGTGACACTCAATGGCCCATTCACAGGAGATATCTCCCCTGGAGGGCGTTACCAGGGGTGAGTCATGGAAGAGATGAAGAACACTGCCCCACCTGTTTATAGCAGTTGATGAAGGTGGGTATTGAAAACATGCATTTGGTTACATCTTGCATTGCAACCTGAAACAGTGGGGTAATCCCTGCTCAGGGGGTGAACACCACCCCCCTTACCCAAACTGGCTCAGCTGTAAAACCCCCACTCTGGGAAGGGCAAACACACACAGGGGACAATTTCACACTTACCCTGCCCCAGGGGAGGGCTCTTTTTCCTGTCATTCCCTTCCTGTCCCCCCTTTTCTATCCCATTTACTGTTCAATAAAATTCATTTTGGGTTTGGTCTCATTATCACCTTAATTGGGGCAGAGGAATCTCTCTAACACTTTTCTTAACCAGACTCACCAGACTGTGAAATTCTGTTGGCACAGTGAGTTTAGGCACTGTTCTCTGACCCCAAGTGCCTTTGGCAACAGCATGGTTCCCTCCTCTGAGGAGGTTGTGGTTCTCTCTGGAGGAACTCTTTGAAACTGGGCTGCAGCTTCCTCTGAGTGACTTATGGGAGAACTGATGAGGTAAATCACCTTTGTGGGCCCGGAGTGTAAAGAAAATATTTTGTTGTCCTTCTATTACAGCGACCTGATGAAGGTCTTCAGGGTAAGAGAAGTGGATGAGAATCTTGGTTCATGATCAGAAGGCTGGATTTATTGATATATGATATATAATACATTATAACTATACTAAAAGGAATAAAGAGAAAAGTTGCAGAGGCTTGCTAAGCTAAGAATAGAAAGAAAAGAATGAATAACAAAGTTCTGTGTCCAGCAGAAAGCAAGGACCAACTCTCCCGTGAGTGGTCAGCAAATCCAAACACTCACAGAAGACCAATCACAGATGCTCCTGTTACATTCCACATCAGCAAATTATTATTGTTTGCATTTTTCTTCTGGGGCCCCAGCTTCCCAGAAAGGACAAATCCTAAAAGAGAGGATTTTATGAAAAATGTCTGTGACATCCTTCCTTGAAATGTTTTTTAAAATCACAGGAGGAAAGGGAGCAAATGATACCAGCGAGACTGACAAGGTTCATTCACCCCATGGTGAGGAATGCAAGGCTGCTAAAAGTCCTACAAGAAGCTCAGCTCAAGTAGCTAAATTCCCAAATAACTCCTGAATTCCCAGGCTTGAGTGCTTTGTGAAATGTGAGAATCATTTTTCTCTTCATCCCTGTCACCTTTGTGACAGCTACAAAGAGTTTACTTTCCTTTTAATGACATCTGTATTGGGCTGAATTTACACTTTTATCAGAATGTGCTAGCAGCTGAGCTGGAGCTGTGCAGGAACCAGTGGAACTTGGAATTGCCACAAAATTGCTTGTACTGTCAGTTTATTAATGTTTGCGATTTGTTTGTCATCACATCTGACTTGTGGGAAAATCAAATATTCATCAAAGTGATTTATGCAGAGTCAAGTTTGATTTCTGCCAAATTATTTTTCACAGTGCCCAGGGGATGCTCGAGGGGTCTCTGTGCCTCTCGCCCTGGGGGATGCTTGGCAGGGATTTGGGGGGGTTGTCCCTGTCCCTGTCACCCCAGGCCATTGCGTAGGGGGTCTCCATCATTTTCACCCCAGGGAATGCCTGGGGGGTTTCCCTCCCTCTCACCCCTGTGCCAGGGGGTGCTCGGGGCAGTCTCTGTCCCTTTCAGCGCAGGGGATGCTCGGGGGTCTCTGTCCCCTCACCCTGGGGGATGCTTGGGGGGTCTCCATCCCTCTGGCCTCAGGCAATGCCTGTGCAGGGCTGGGGACCAGGGGCTCTGTGTCCCTCTCACCGCTGAGGGTGCTCGGGGCTGGGGGGGCTCTCTGACCTTCTCACACCTGCGGAGGTCGGGGGGGGTCTCTGTCCCTCTCAGCCCTGCTGTGACCCCACCCAAACATCATCGGGGTCAGAGGGACAGAGACACACCCAAAGCCCCAGAAGGGCTGAACCTGGGATTTGGTTTGGGGCTGAGGATTTTGGAAGGGGCTGGAATTGGGGCTGGGCTTGGAGTTGGGGCTGAGGTTTGGATTAGAGCTGGGATTGGGGTTAAGGCTGGACATGGGATTGGCTTTGGGCTGGGGTTGGGTTGTGGTCTGGGGCTAGACAAGTCTGGCACTGGGATGAGATTAAATACAGAACTGTGAGTGTGTCTAAACATGGAGTGAGATTGAGACCAGGATCAGGGTCAGGTTTGGGACTGAGCTCACCCAGGGCAGGACAGGGGGGATGTCACTGCAGGATGTCCCTGGCGTTGTTCCAGCCCTCCTCAGGCACCTCCAAACATGGGGAGCAGCTGGGTGCCCCAAGATCCAGGTGCTCCCATGTTGCCCCTCAATACCAGGCGAGCATTCCCTGAGGGCAGCCCTGACTGTGACCCTTGGGGCTCTGGGATCAGCCCTCACATCCCTGTGGGAGCAGCAGCAGACAGGATGAGAGATTCCCCCGCCCCGTTTTTCCTGTGGAAGGGTGAAGTCCAGCTGCCCTTTTCTTCTGGTGCCTCCTCCTCTCCTCAGCTGAGGATGTCAAACTCCCCAGGAGCAGGAAAATCCCCATTCCCTCTTTCCTTGTGGCTGCAGCCTGGAACATCCACCCAGAATGAAGGACTTTCTGACAGCCCTGCTGAATGACACTGGCAAGAGGTTTGTGAGAAGGGGAAGAAATTGTATTTTGATAGTAAATAAAAGGTGCAAAATTATTTCTTTCTGTTATATTCCTTTTCAGTCAGTTTTGGTCTGTTTTCAGAGTGCCACCTTCTCAGCTGATTGTGTTTGTGCCCTCCTTTCTCTCCTGCCTCTCTTTGTCTGCTCTGTTTCTCTCAGTGTCTCCCTTGACGCAGGGCAGCTCACCAAAGACCGTGCCCGGATTTAATTCCCAATTCAGGAGCTACAACAACCATGGGGGAAGTTTTGAAGGCTCGCAGTGAAATGCCACTGTAAGATCTTGCTCCACTTGGCTTTTGGCTCCTTCTTGACAGCTTTGCCCTCAAGGGCAGGAACATCTTTTCATAGCGGAGAACTGGAATTCCAGACCCTGGCAGTGCGTGCCGTGGATCCCAGAGGGGCATTCCCGAGGCTCCCAGGGTGCTGCTCCTGCCGTGCCTCCCAAGGAGCCTCTCTCCCAAGGGGAGAAGATCCAGCAGCTCTGTGGGCTCCCAGAGCACACAGCAAAGGTGGCTTTGATGGAAATTTTCCAGGGACTGGGGTGGGAAGGGACCCTGTCCATGGATTACGACCCCGCGAGGGAGAGACGCCTCTGCCCCAGTGAAGGAGCGAATGAGAGCGTGGGAACGCAACCGACGATTATTGAACGTGGACTGAACGGAACAAGAAATGGGGACGAGAAAGGGAGAGAAAGAAATCCGGAAGAGGTCTCAGAGAACATAAAGAAATGGGAAAAGGTTCCCGCCTGGACTCCGCAGCTCCCAGGGACACCCGCCGGGCGTAGCGCCTTTTACAATTCCAGCCAATCAGAGGACGCGGTAAACAATTTCCAGCCAACCAGAGCTTTTGTCTTCGATGACTCACCGGTTGCCAGGCGGACCCGTAGAGCCCGGCGGCCCCGGAGGGGAATTTGGGGCTCGGGCCGGGGGGACGGATCCGCCCCGGGGGGGTCCCCGAGCCCCCTGCCCAGCCCTGGGGCCGATCGGGGGCTCCCCCACCCAGCAGCCGGTGCTGCGGGTCCATGGGGCAGAGCGGTGGGAAAGGGGGGTCCGGGCTGGCAGCGGAGGAAATGCGGGAGGAAGAGGAGGGAGAGGAGGAGCAGGAGCGGGAGCGGGAGCGGGAGAATCGCGGCGTTCGCAGCGCCCGCACGCCGAGCCTGCAGCACCCCCTGCCCCGGGAGCATCGCCCCCAGCCCCGAGCCGCAGGTGAGGGCGGAGGCCGAGCTCGCCCCGGCTCCAGCCAGGCGTCTCCGGGAGGATTTTTTGGAGAGAGTTCGGAGCCGGCAGATCCCAGACTCGAGCCCCGGGTATCTCCGGGCTCCCTAAGAGGAGCTTTTTCGGGGGGAGAGGAGCCGCGATCGCCCCTCGGGAGGGTCCCGGGGGGTCCACGTGAGGATGGCCCGGTACCGATGGGGCGGGACATTGGTTTTGGGGATCCCCGTGAGAGCCGGGGCTGTGGAACGGGGGACCCCCGGGGCGGGGAGAGGGGAAGGGGCGATACCGGAGCTGGGGCACCCCCGGCAGCCCGGAGATGAGGCGGGGACGGGACCCCCTGACCCTGACAGGGGCGTGTCCTGGGGTGACTTCATGATGCTCGTACCCCATCGGTCTGTTTAGCCCAGAAATGAGTTCTACACCTTTAAGGCTGGTTCTGAGAGCGAAGGGGAGGAGGAAGAAGCAGCAGTTTGTTTTCAGAAACTGTACTCACTCCTCTACATTCCAGCTGCTGGATGGACAGAGAGCAGGACAGAGCTCTCCTTTGCTTTTAGTTAGTTTTTAGCTCGCTGAGGCAGAGAAGTTCCCTGGACTGTGGTTTTTCTTTTTCTTTGGAGCTGTTTAAATCTGCTCTGGATTGAACACCCAGACCACCACCGGCAGCTCCTCCCTGAAGCCCACTGGGAAGGGCCTGGGCTGAGGCATTTCCAGCGCTGGATGGACTGATAAGAGACTGATAAGGCACTGATAAGACACTGAGTGCACAGAGCTACAACCCAAGGAGGGACTTTCAGAGTTTGTCATCTATTTTGGAGCAGCAGGAGTTTTCATTGCTTAATATTGTTCAATTTTTGTGCTGGTGAATGCTTTGCCTGTAGAATAAAGTTTTTTTCCACTTTTCTCCCCGGAAATATTTTCCCGGACTGGCTGAGGGTGGGGATGCTGAATCGGCATTCTAGAGGAAACTCCTTTTGGAGGGTTTCAACCGATTTTGCCTTAAACTAGAACAGGGTGGTGGAAAGAAAGGGGAACCCCAATTGGCTGGACTGAGGGGAGGCTGGAGAGGGGGACCTTGGGACCCCAGAACCTTCCAGAATCCAAAAGCAGGACCCTGGAGAGGAGGGATCCCCAGGACCGATGGAATCCCCAGCAGCCCTGAGATGGGGGAGCAACCATAACCCAAGAGGGATGAGACTGGAAATGGGAAACTCCTGGTGGCTTTTTTTAATTCACTCTTGATTTTTGGACATCAGGTGACTTCTAGAAATGGACATGGGTTGGAGGAGTCCGCAGCCCAAGGCATTCACACCTTGTTTTTCCCCAAACCAGGATTTTCCCCAAACCTTCCCACTGTGACATCCCCCCTGTCCCGCTCTGGGTGAGCTCAATCCCAAACCTGACCCTGATCCTGGTCTCAGTCTCACTCCATGTTTAGACACACTCACAGTTTTGTATTTATTCTCATCCCAGTCCCAAACTCATCTAGCCCCAGACCCAATCCCAGCCCCAGCCCTAAAGTTAATCACATGTCTAGCTTTAACCCCCATCTAAGCTCTAATCCAATCTCAGCCCCAACTCCAAGCCCAGCCCCAATTCCAGCCCCTTCCAAAATCCTCAGCCCCAAACCAAATCCCAGGTTCAGCCCTTCTGGGGCTTTGGGTGTGTCTCTGTCCCTGTGACCCCGATGATGTTTGGGTGAGGTCACAGCAGGGCTGAGAGGGACAGAGACCCCCCGGCCTCCCCAGATGTGAGAAGGTCAGAGAGCCCCCCCAGCCCCGAGCACCCTCAGCGGTGAGAGGGACACAGAGCCCCTGGTCCCCAGCCCTGCACGGGCATTGCCTGAGGCCAGAGGGATGGAGACCCCCCGAGCATCCCCCAGGGTGAGGGGACAAAGACCCCCGAGCATCTCCTGGGCTGAGAGGGACAGAGACTGCCCCGAGCACCCCCTGGCACAGGGGTGAGAGGGAGGGAGACCCCCCAGGCATTCCCTGGGGTGAGAATGATGGAGATCCCCTGGGGAATTGCCTGGGGTGACAGGGACAGGGAAACCCCCTGGGGAACAGTCTGGGCTGACAGGGAGAGGAAACCCCCCCCCCCCCCCCCCGCCAAACCCCTCCCAAGCATCCCCCAGTGCGAGAGGCACAGAGACCCCTTGAGCATCCTCTGGGCACTGGACAAAATAAACTTGGCAGAGATCAAATTTGACTCTGCAAAATCACTGTGAAGAATATATAGTCTTCCCACAAGTAAGTTGTGATGAAAGTGCAAACAAATCCCAAACATGAATAAACTGACAATCCAAGCAGTGAAGTGGCAATTCCAATATTCATTGCTTCCTGCACAGCTCCAGCTAAGCTGCTGGCAGGTTTCAATAAAAGGAAAGTGGAAATTTGGCCCAATACAGATTATTAAAAGGAATGGAAAGCTCTGTGTAGCAGTCACAAAGGTGATAGGGATAAAGAGAAAAATGATTGTCACATTTGGTAAAGCCCCCAAGCCTGGGAATTCAGGACTTATTCGGAAATTTATCTACTTGAGCTGGTCTTCTTCTGGGACTTTTAGCTGCCTTGCATTCCTCACCATGGGGTGAATGAACCTTGTCAGTCTCACTGGTAAGATTTGCTCCGTTTCCTCCAGTGATTTTAACAACTTTATAAGGAAAGGCAGCAAATTATTTTCTTTACACTGGCCAGCCATAAAAGCCATTTTCCTCATCATTTCTCCCATAAAGAAAAAAACTTTTATAAGCTCCATAATCTCCGCAGGAGGAAGGAGAGACTGTGTCCAAGTTTCCAAGAGTTCTTCCAGAGAGAACCACAACCTCATCAGTGGAGGGAGCCATGCTGTTGTCAAAGGCACTTGGGGTCAGAGAACAGCACCTAAACACACTGTGCAAAAATAATGTCACAGTCTGGTTATGCAAATTGTTAGAGAGATTCCTCTGCCCCAATTAAGGTGCTAACGACACCAAATCCAAAATGGTTTTTATTGAACAGTAAATGTGAGGTAGAGAGATGGAAAGAAAGAGAAAAGATGAGTGACAAGGGACAGAGACCTCCCCTGGAGCAGGGCAAGTGTGACATTGTCACCTGTGTGTGGTGGTTTTACACCTGAGCCAGTTTGGGTAAGGGGGGTGGTGTTCACCCCCCTGAGCAGGGATTACCCCACTGTTTCAGGTTGCAATGCAAGATGTAACCAAATGCATGTTTTCAATCACCATCTCCATAACCCGTTAGAAACAGGTGGGGCAGTGTTCTTTATCTCTTCCATGACTCAGCCCTGATAACGCCCTCCAGGGGAGATATCTTGGGCTAATGGGCCATTGAGTGTCACTGCAGGACTGATAAAATTCCATTATCCCATTGTGGCATACTCTGCCCAGGGGGAGGAACCAAGCATTCCTGCCTGGATATAAGCTGAGCCTTGCTACAACCAGGAGCAGCTTGCCTACTGGATTCCCAGAGGACAAGAGCTCCAGAACCACCACTGGACCTCCAGAGGAAGGCCAGACCCTTCTACAGCATCACTGCTTTGACAGAATCACGTTCACCTCTCCAACAGGACTGCAGCCACCATTTAATGGGACTTCAGCCACCACCCTTACATACAGGGTGTCAGGTTATATCCTGACTCTGTCAGTTTAAGGCAGTGTTTCTGTATCATTGCCTTGATCTTAGTTTTCTTTTAAATTGTAATTCTGGTTTAGACCCTCCCCAGGTTTGCCTTAAACCCAGTGCAAAACTCAATGCACTCATTCCTTGTTTTCCTCCCAAAACAGAATTTCCCATCCCCAAACCTTTGCCAAATGGAAAAGGAGGCTGTGAGGAACAAGAAGGATCCCCAGGACACCCAGGCAGGTGAGAAGGAAATCAGTGCCCCTTTTCCCCTCTCTCCTGCCCCATCTCCCAGCCCAGCATGGCCCCTGGCTGCAGGACAACCCTGCTGCCAGCACCATCCTGCTGGAGATGCACTGGGGGAATCTCCTTCCTCTGCCCTCTGGCACGGAGGCAAATCCCATCCTCTCCTTGTCTTTCCTCCCCCAGAGAAGAAGCTGAGGACTGGGACCAGGGAGGACAAATCCCCACAGCAGAACCTGCAGGAAGAGGCCGTGATGAGTGACTCCAGGGCACAGGAATCCAACGGGGAGGAAACTCCCCAGATATTCCATAGGAAGAGGGGCTGCAAACCCAGTCTGGGGTGCTCTGAGGAGGAAAGACCCTCCCTGAGCCAGGAAGGTGGACAGAGCTTCAGCCAGGGCTCAGAGCTGGTGGTCCATGAGCAGCTTAATGATGGAGAGAAGCGCTACAAGTGCTTGGAGTGTGGGAAGAGCTTCAGGCAGAGCAGCACCCTGATCAGCCACCAACGCATCCACACCGGGAAATGGCCCTACGAGTGTGGGGAGTGTGGGAAGGGCTTCAGCTACAGGTCAGAACTCATCAGGCACCAACGCATCCACACTGGGGAGAGGCCCTACAAGTGTCCCCAGTATCAGAAGAGGTTTCAGACCAGCTCCAGTCTCCTTCAGCACCAGCAGATTCACACAGAGGAGACGCACTTCCGCTGCCCTGAGTGTTGGAAGGGCTTCAAGAACAACTCCAACCTCATCAGGCACCAGCGCACCCACACTGGGGAGAGGCCCTACAAGTGCCCAACCTGTGGGAAGAGGTTTCAGAGCAGCTCCAATCTCCTCCTGCATGAGCGGATTCACACGGATGAGAGGCCCTTCCGCTGCCCTGAGTGCGGGAAGGGCTTCAAGCAAAACTCCCACCTCATCACCCACCAATGCATCCACACTGGGGAGAGGCCCTACGAGTGTCCCCAGTGTGGGAAGAGCTTCACCCATAGCTCTAACATGACAAAACACCAACGGAGGTGCCACTAAGGGAAGCCCTGCAAGTGCCCCAGTTGCAGGAGGAGCTTTGTGAACTGCTCCAGCTTCATCCCCCATGGAGGTCTAACGTTGGGAAGAGCGCGGGTGATCCATGTTCCCTATGATCCATGCTGGGAAGACAACTGCCCCAATACCTTCCCCTGTCAATGACATGGTGTAGAACTGAGGTACATGAGGGTCTTTCCATGGTCCTGTCATTACATTCATTCTCACCTCAGGTTATTGCCAGGGGCAGGAAAGGGACTCTCTCTCTCCCTGAGAAGAAGGGTGTCCTTTCCAGGTGGGGGAAATATGTTGCTGGGAAGAGCCAGTGAGTTGTGTTTTAGTTTTCCCTGTAAACAGTTTTATTTATCCCTTCTGTCATCAATAGTTTTTCTGTTCCATTTGTTCCTTATCTCGTTGCTGTTCCCAATAAATTGTTCTTATCCCAGCCCAGGATCTTTGCCTTTTGTGCTTTCCATGGGAGGCGGGAGGGCAGCGAGGGCAGCGTGGTTTTAGCAGGAGCAGGAAATTGGGGAATCCCATTCCTGAACCCCAGCCCATGGAAACCGAGCATCCCAGCTGGTCCCAGCCCTGGTGGCCATGGCAGCAGCCTTGGGAGCGGGTCCCTGGCTGGGGCTGTGGGAACCTCTTCCCTCTGGTGCCCAGGGACAGGAGTGGAGGGAACGGCTGCTGCTGAGTCGGGGCAGCCTCTGGTTGGATGTCAGGAAAAGGTTTTTGCCCAGAGGCTGCTGGGGCCCTGCCCAGGCCCCCCAAAGAAGGGTCTCAGCTCCAGGGCTCTCTGAGCTGCAGCAGCGTTTGGACAGAGCTGCCAGGCCCAGGCTGGCATTGTTGGGGTGTCCTGTGCAGGGCCAGCAGTTGGACTGGAGGATCCTGATGGGTCCCTCCCAGCTCAGCCAATTCTGTGGTTCTGGGATCCCATGAGCCTGGGGATGAGGGCTGCCAATGGTTGCCATGGCAACGGGCTGTGGCTGCAGGCCTGAGCTTGTGTCCATGGCAACCACCCCTGGCATGGGTCTCCATGGAGCTGCCAAGGGACTGAGCATAGCAACAGGGGGCTGGTGATGGTTGCCATGGAAACTGACCATAGCAACAGATGTCTGGTGATGGTTGCCATGGAAACTGACCATAAAACAGGGGGTGTGTGATGGTTGCCATGGAAACTGACCATTGCAACAGGGCGCTGGTAATGGTTGCCATGGATACTGACCATAGCAACAGGGGGCTGGTGATGGTTGCCTGCTAAGGATCAGATTTGTCACAGGCCCTCAGAGGTGTTCCATGGGAACTTTCCAGGAGTCTCCAGGCTGTTCCAGAGCTGGAATGTCACACGCAGAGACAGGGGCTCCATGGACACCTCCCAGGGGTTTCTGGGATGGTAAAGCGCCATGTGGTCAGAGGCAGTCACAGCCATTCCATGGTGACTTCCTAGGGGACCTTGGGCTGCAAAGGCACCAATCTGTCACAGGCACTCACGGGGGCTCCACGGTGACATCCCAGGAGTCCCCAGGCTGCCAAAGAGCCGGGATGTCCCAGACACTCACAGGGGTTCCTGTCATGGGCACAGTTGGAGCTTCAGGCAAAAGCTTTATTTCTTCATTGGAGAAACTTCTGATGAGTCATGAGGTTAAGAAATGACACCCCATAGCCACCATGGTTCCTCAAACCCCTGCAGGGCCCGTAGACTTCTAAAATTCCTTCTGAGACAGGAGACTGGGAGTGGCTGGATCCAATCCCAGCCCCAGACTTTGTCAAAGGTGTAAAAGATTGAACAGGTGGAATTCAACTTCAACACATTTTGTACCACAGGATTAATGACAGAATACCAGATACATTCATATAAATATGTCTCTGGCTTATTCTGATCATGATCAGATGGAAAGATCACTAGCACAGTTATTTACTCCACAGTTCAGGAGCTATAACCATTATTAGAATATAGTGCTCTAGGCAGCAGTTTTGAAGTCAGCAGGGCCTTGCTGGAGTTGTTGGAGCCCATTGCAGGCAGAGCCTCCTGCTCCAGCAGGAACTGCCTTTCCTGTGCCATGAGCAGGGCAGGTCCCCCTGCAGGAAAAGCCCCAGGCCAGCCCCAGCACAGGGAAGGGCTCGGACACAAGGGCAGAGTGCCGTGCTGGGAGCTGTGCCAGGGAGAGCCTGAGGCACCAAAGGCCCCTTGGCAGCAGCAGCTGCTTGCAGGCCATGGCCAGAAGCCTCCCTTGGCAGCCCGGCCTGGTGGCCACCACTGCAGAGCTGCTGCCTCAGGCCTCATTCCTGGCTGGGCTCTGAAAAGCCACTTCTGCTCCAGGAGCCTGACTGGGAAGCCATTGGCCCCAGCACCTTGGGGACAAGATATTAATGACAAAACTCTTCATGCCAGCAGAGACAAGGCAGGGGCGGGGGAAAGGGGAGAGCCAGGCCCAGGGGACAGGGCTGCCATGGTGATGGCTGTGAGGTCACTGCCCCTACAGCAGCCTGGCTGCCCTCAGCAGACATTCTGGCCAGAAGCATTGTGGGGGCACCCAGGACATCAGAGAACCACAAAACAAGAATTCTGTCCAAGGGGATGAGAGGGTTCCCTTGGGTCAGGGTGCACAAAGCTCCTGCTCTTGGACAATTCCTGTGATGGGGCTTCCAATTCTCTGGAAAAATGGTTGCCATTTTGTGCCACTCTCATAGTTGTAAAATATTTCCTCTTTCTAGCAAATGTAAATCCACCCTCATTCAATTTAGAGATATTGAGCCTGTCACTGCAAGATTTGCGAGTAAATGCCTTTGACTACATTTTTCCATTTTCACAGACTTTGGAGAGGAACCAAAAATCTCCCAAGATGGGATTTGGAGGCCTCATCACATAACCAGCAGGGATGGGCTGATGGCTCTGGGGTTGCTCCAGATTGAAGGCAAGATGTATTCTATTACCATCTGTATGGCAGTTGTCTTGTCAAGTGGGCAGTTTTCCTTATCTTTCTCTCTGACTGATCACAATCACTTCTCCCTTGGGAGGGGCATCTGCTGATAATGGGCTATTGAATGTCACTGCATGACTGATAAGAACTCTAATATCTGACTGTGAGATGCTCCGCCCAGAGGGAGGAGCCAAGCATTGCTACCCAGATATAATCTGGAGATTCTGGAATACCAGAACAGCTTTCTCCACTGGATTCCCCAGAGGAACAGCAGCTGCCTTTTCTCCCACTTGATCTTCAGAGGAAGAATACATCCTTTTCTACAGGACCTCCTGCTCCAACAGAACCACACCTGACACTCCAGGAGGACTGCAGCCACATTTCTAATTGGACTGCTACCAACATCCTGACCCACAGGGTGTCAGGTTGAGTTGTGACTCTGTCAATGTTGTTCTAGTGTACTGCATTGTTTATTTGTTTAATTTTCTTCCCTATTAAAGAACTGTTATTTCCTGCTCCCATATCTGTGCCTGAGAGCCCCCTCAATTTCAAAATTATAACAATTTGGAGGGAGGGGGTTTACATTTTCCATTTCAGGGGTAGCTCCTGCCTCGATTAGCTGACACCTGTCCTTTCAAACATTAACAAGGGGAAAGTTTCAAAGCCTCAGTTATAAAGCAAACAAAGTTTGGAGGAACAAATAAAATATGAATCGGGGATGTTCTATTAGTTCCAGAAGCAGGGTGAAATTTATTAGGAAAGGATTTACAGGTGCATTTTGGCATTCTCTGGAGTGCTCCCAGAGAAAGGGAAAATGGTAGTTAAGCTTCTCCAATTAAGGGAAGAAAATGAGGAGAAAACTCAAGAGATGGTTTGGGCAAAACCAAAAAACTGAGGTAAATTGAACATGAAACCTATAGTAATAAAAATAACTAATGAGAATCATCCAGTTCAGCTATGACAATATCTACTCTCCCTGGAGGGGAGGCGAGGACTACAGCCGCTGATCCAGGACCTACTTGAGGACAGGACCTTAGAACCATGTATGTCCCCCCATAATACACCCATATTACCAGTAAAGAAGTCAAATGGGACTTACAGGTTTGTCTAAGATTTGAGAGAAGTGAACAAAAAACCAGTGAATTGATACCCAGTAGTGCCTAATCCCTATACACACCTAAGTAACATGCCAGTGGTTTAGCATGATAGACCTAAAAGATGCTTTTTGGGCATACCCACTGGCAGAGGAAAGTGGGTAGTCTTTGCTTTTGAATGGGAGGACCCCCATTCTGGGAGGAAGCAACAGCTTCAGTGGACTGGGTTACCCCAAGGGTTTTCTGAATCCCTAAACCTCTTTGGTCAAGCGCTAGGAGAAGTAACGCAACTCTTCTCCATTAAACCTGAGATAAAGCTCATCCAATATGTAAATTATTTGCTTTTCTCAGGACAGGAAGAAAAAGAAGTTTGGGAATCCACCATAGTGTTGTTAAATTTTCTGGGGGGCCAAGGACTTCAGGTATCAAAAGGGAAACTCGAATTTGTAGAAAGAGAAGTAATATACCCAGGATTTGTGATATACCCAGCTCCAAGGGACCTGGCAGCTGAACCCTGAGAGAATTACAGGGATAGTCTCACTCCCACCAAAAACTAAGAGAGAAGTCAGAAGGTTTTTAGGCCTGTTGGGATATTGCAGGCTATGGATTGGAGGATACACGCAGGCCATCTGGTTCTTGTATGAAAAGTTAATTGAAGAGATTAGGTGGGAAAAAGACCATGAACAAAAGTTTGAAGCTTTGAAGCAAAAATTGGTCAGTGCACCAGCCCTGAGTCTTCTTGCCTTAGACAAACCCTTCTATCTGTCTGTGGATATAGAAAAAGAGGTAACACATGGAGTGTTAGCCCAGGACTGAGGAGGATCCAGGAAACCAGTGGCCTATGTATCATAATTACTAGAGCCTGTCAGCCAGGGGTGGCCAATCTGCATTCAGGTGTGGCAGTGACTGCCCTACTCATAGCAGAAAGCAAAAAATTAACCTTTTGGGGGAAAATTGAAGATATATGTCCCAGACTCAGTAACGAGTATCCTGAGCCAAAAGGCTGACAAATGGCTCACTGATTCCCAAATGCTAAAGTATGAAGCCATCTTAATAGATAATGGTTTAGAGCTAATTGTGAGTAACCAACTCAACCCTGCCCCGTTTTTGTATGGAGAACCAGATGAGGCACTAATACATAATTGCCTAGAGGTTATAAACTGTCAAACTAGAGTAAGAGAGGACGTAACAGATCAACCACTCCAAGGTGGAAAACGATTGTACATCAATGGATCTTCACAGGTAATAAAGGGGCACAGGTTGTCAGGATAGGCTATAGTGCATGAAGGTTTAGTGGCCATAGAAAAGAGAAAGTTACCTTCCAACTGGTCAGCCCAAGCATGTGAGTTGTATGCCCTAAAATGAGCTCTGGAAATATTAGCACAGAAAAGGGGAACAATAGATACAGACTGAAAATATGCTTTTGAAGCAGTGCATATCTTTGGAAAAATTTGGGAAGAGAGGGGGCTATTAAATTCAAAGGCAAGGGGACTGATTCATAAAAAATTTATTTTAGAAGAGATAGAAACCTTACAATTACCAGAGGAAGTAGTGGTGGGATATGTTGAAAGAAATCAAAAAGGGGCGCAAGGGAACAATTTAGCTGATTTAGAAGCTAAAATGCAACTGAATCAGAGACAGAAAAACTAATAATAGTATTAACATCCATGAGAGAAATGCAAAAAGTCCCTGTAGTCAGTGGGACAGAAGAGGTAGAACTCCTCAAAATAGGAGCCAAGAAAAATAGTGAAGGGAAGAGGAGATTAACAGATGGGAGATAAATGTTGAATAAATCCCCAGCCAAGAAAACATTAGAAGGCATACATGGAACAACACATTGGGGTACACAAGTGCTAAGTGATCAATTTCTGAGGGATTGGGGATGCATAGGAATTTTCAGAATAGCTAAGCAAGTAACTGAATGGTGTGTGATATGTCAACAAGTAAATAAGAAAATCACGAGGAAAACAATCAGAGGAGGACGAGAACTAGTCTTAAAGCCCTTTCAAAACATCCAAGTAGACTTTACTGAGCTTCCCCAGATACAACGGTGGAAGTTTTTGCCAGTGATAGTAGATCACGTGGCTCATTGGGTAGAGGTGGTACCCACTGTGAAAGCCAATGCAAATGTTGTGAAAAAAACAATTCTAGAATCAAACATTCCCCAATATGGGATGGTAAACAGGATTGATTCAGACCAGGGAACTCATATCACATCGAAGATATTGCAGAAAGTTGTTCAGGCCCTGGGAGTAAAATGGGAATTACACATTCCATGGCATCCACAGAGTTCTTGTTGGGTTGAGAGAATGAATCAAACTCTTAAAAGAGCTCTAGTTAAGCTAATGATTGAAACCTTAATGTCATGGGTAAAATGTCTCCCTTTGGCCTTATTAAGAATTAGAACGCAACCTCAGTCAGATCTGGGGCTGTCGCCCTATGAAATGATGTTTGGGTTACCCTTCCTGACCTTACCCCAGAACATTGCCACCTATGAGGAAGAGGAAACCAATGCCAAGAAATAAGTGAGGTCTATAGCACAAACATTAGAAGGGCTAAGACATAAAGGGGAAATTCTCAAACTACCACCCTGGATTTCAGAATCCATAATATTAATCCCAAGAATTGGGTGATGATCAAGCCATGGAGAGATCAGCCTCTCACTCCTCCGTGGGAAGGTCCCTTTCAGGTACTGCTCACCACCGAGTCGGCCGTGCGAACTGCAGAGTGGGGATGGAGTCATGCCAACAAAGCCCCAGCAGGAGAACTTAAAGAGTGGACTATAACATCCAAGTCAGGTGAAACAAGATTGACTCTCAAGCAGAGACTGAGAGACAACCAGAAAAACACCAAGACGCCCAAAAAATAGAGTCAAGCTTCCACCAACCAGCTTGAGAACTCTTCCTGTTTTCATGAGTGAGAATTACCAGCATCTGTTGAGGAGAAGTACACAAGGGACAGTAAAAGGTAATGGGACAGCTTCTTCAGGAAAATACGACAAAGGAAGGAGTGCAAGACTGGGTTGGCCCCTTTGTTTGCTACCAAGAATGCTCCATAGCCCTGCTGCGAGCAGCAACCCCATAGGCATGGTAAGGTAGGGACAAAAGGCCATTCCAGACCTCTATCATTTCTCAGTTATCTTTTAATTCAACAGGGACTGGAGGGCAGGACGAGTTGGCCTCTGTACTCACCCCTAAGATACACTGACTATGGGTGGCAGCCACAAAGTCATGGTAGATGGGAGTCAAAGCCATACTGGACCTCTGTGATGCCTTTTTGTCCATTCCAGATAAGTGTGTCTAGGGAAAACCTGAGATTTTTTTTCTCCTGTTCCCACTGTCCTTGACCACATCAACAGATGCTGGTATGACTCATTCAAATGAGAGAGAAATTTTTTTCTTAATTGTTCAAGCAAAACGACTGAGAGAAAAAGAAAAGGGAATAGTGTTATAGATGAGTAATCGTATGGTGGACTCTTACAATTAAGGGGTCAATATTAAATATATGTCAAAAGAACTTTTGTAGATGTATAGTTATCCTTCCCCTCCCCCTTGCATTGTTATCACAGGATGGCCTCAGTAGTTGGGGCATGTGGGAGGGTTGGCTCGTTACTATGGCAGCACCTGACCTCCAATCAAGGTGTTAAACAGTGATGTCCACCACTGGACAGTGAACAAGGAATCAATTGACAAGACTTTGGGAGGGGCTAGAGGTATAAAAGACAGAACATCCATTTTGTAGATGAGCACATGGTGACTGAATTCTTTGGTCCCGGCACTGTATTCTTTTCTTCATTCAGTCTTTGGTTGTATTTTAACAGATATGAAAATCAAGATCCTTCTGTTGTATTTTGATAAGGTCTTAATAAATCATTTATATTTTTGAAAGTGAAAATCATTTCTCAGATAGGGTTGGGGAATGTAGGGCAAGATTGTCCACACTGGGTCAGCTCCAAGGTACAACTTTTCTGATCTGGCCAGACCTCCTTAGGAGAGACCCTGGATCAATATCAATCACAGAATGCTGCAATCACCTCTTGTATAATAAGAAAAGGAATAAAAGACACCCTTTATGATAGGAATACAGATTTCTTAGAAGCTCTTTAAAATTTTTCTCCACAACTGTAAAAGGAAATCCGCCTAATGAATTGCTCCAGAGCCGAAAGAAATCAAGGCAGAGCCATGGTTTGTCAGGACTTGCTTGATCCTAATGAGCCCTGTGGTGCATTTGGAGATGAGCCCTGGAAACTCAGAGCCTTAGATTGCACAAACCTTTCCGGGAGTCAAAGTCAGAGAAAAAGCTCAAAGTGTCTCAAAGCATGAATGGGTCCGACTGAGGTCCATCCCAAACACAGGCTCCTCATGGACTCCTCAGAGGAGAGAATTGGAGACCAGAATTGGAAAAAACACTTCTCAGATATTCAGAGTGGAAAGGAACATTCAAAGTACCTCAAAAACCTTGAGTATCTCAAAGCATTAATGAGCCCCACTGAGTGTATGTACAAAGCTCTCGAGGGACTCATTAAAGCAGATAATTGGGGCCATGATTGCAAAAACCTCTCATAGAGTCTGTATCAAGAGACAAACACCAAGTACCTTAAAATAAGTGAAGTACCTTGAAGCATTAACGGCCCACTGGGTGTCATTACTGATAAAGGCTCTCAAGGGACTAATTAAAGCAGATAATTGGAAGCTGTGACTGTGCAATGTTTCTCATAGATTCTGTATCAAAAGGGAAACACCAAATACCTTAAAATAACTGAAGTACCCTGAAGCATTAATGAGCCCCACTGAGAGTTGTCACTGACAAAGCCTCTCCAGGGACTAATTGTCGTAGGAAGGAGACCAGGACACCAGATGGTTCATCACAGGTCCAGTATATTAAAGAAAGCATCAAACACTTATACAGCAAATAATAAGCTCATTAATATTCTGCAAGCCAAGCAATCTATTGGTTAAACTATACCATTAACTCATCCACATTCCTTTGGGCCTACGTTCTCTACTTCTCACACCTCGCTGTCCATTTCTTTATCATACTCCGCTAGGCCCACGGACACATTATCTTTGCAGGTGCACGATTTGGAATTAACCACGGTCTTGTACTTTTCCATTCTTTAGCCTGCTACTTTCTCAACAGACACCCTGCCTGCAAAAAGGCCTCTGCCCTAGTTAGGACATCTTTACCAAATCAATTCGTCTGTGTCCTCTCTCCTCAAGCCACTCTTTGACAAAACTCTCCACACTTCCCCCATTTTGTTCTTGGGCAAGGAGGCTAGTCTGCCAGGTTCTTTCTATCATTCGGCTAACCATATTTTGAATACAATTAAAAATACAAGGCAAAATAAGCAAAAGCAGCAAAATCACACCCAGTAACCCTATAGCATATATCACAAGGTTTCTCAGCCACGGTCCAAGTCCTAAGCTTTTAAGCCATTCGTCAATTCCTAAACCCTCTTCTTCTTTGAGATTGTAAAGTCCCTGCTGTAATTCTTTTATCTTCACATGAATAGACACAGAGTGATCAGACAAATTCATGCAACACATTCCCTCAAACTCTTCACATCCATGACCTTGTGCTAAAAGCAAAAAATCTATAGCAGCTCTATTTTGCAAAAGAGCATGATTAACACTTTGCACATCTGCGGTTTGCATATCTAAAATTTGTGACGTCTTGTCTAGCTCATCCTTGGCCCAGCATCCCAACTGCTTTGCTAAGTTCATAGCTTTATTTGCAGCTCCTCCTGGCAAGATAGTTGAGACTACCACTTGTTTAAACTCACTCCAAAACCGTGGGCCTCCTATCCGGCTGCAGTCTAAGTTATGCAGGCTGCGTCTCCTCCTGCTTGAATTTTGACTGAGTTGCATTAATGAAGACACACTGGGGTGAAACAATGACAATTTCCCCAAATAGCAAGGTCCACCCTGTGGCCTGACTGGTATACCAATCCAAGCTCTGTCTCCACAGATTAGAAATATCCCTGCAGGTAATTTCCTCGGTGCCCTAATGTTAATGCCTTTATATTGCCTATAAACCTGTTTGAATACTGTATCCAAACTGAGGGATGAATCCAGGGTAGCCCATACATCTCTAGGCTGATATAAATTCTGTGGATCTAAGGGCTCAAAACTGAACCACCCGCTGTTTGAGGTGTTAGTTATACTGGTGTTTGCACTTCCAAAGAGATCTAGCTCCTCTGGAGGAGAATGCAGGGTAGTATTAAGCGATAAGATTATTAAGCATTGGCGGTAACCGTCACTTTGACCTGCGGTGTAACCTGGCGTGGATGGTTTAATGTTTGTCATATTGCGCACGCATAGAGTTTGATTATTGATCAGACTGCAAAATTCCCGAGGAGACCACACTGGAAGACCCACCAAGCATGTTCGAAATGGATTAGTAACCCCCCCAAGGCTAAGACAAAGTGAAGATTGGTTAGTTTGATTAGCAAGCGTTATCCATATGTTATCTCTTGGCTGATTAAAGCGCGTTACTTCTACTGCCCCATCCGCCACAGCACTGAGCAGTATAACAAAAATAAGCTTCATTTTTCTGGTTTCTTTCTCGCTCTCCTTTTCTTATCTGTCTTTAACCTCACCGATCCTAACTCTTGCAATCTAAATCCCTGAAGACTCTCAATGCAGGAGTCCAATGCCTCATCGGGATCTCCTTTAATGGGTCCTGTTACAGAAGGCTGTGTTAAAGGCACCAATTTTCTACACCTAGCAGAAGCTATGTATGACTTACTTTGAGCCTTAACTCTTTTCACAATATGCTGTACCTCCCACCGATAGTAGGCCAAGATTTTCTGCTCAGGAGACTCGTAAAGATTTAAAGCTAGAGCCGTTTCTAGCCCCGTCTGTCTCCTTACTTCCCTTTGCCAGTCTTCCCCCCGTGTGTAGTCATGCTTGCAGGTGTTACACCATAAACCCCAGATCCCGGACTGTTCCAACCAAAAGGTTTTACCACAACCCCCACAATATAAAGCTACCCACGCAGCACAACAGGGGCTGCGACACTCAAGGCAGTGTTGCCTCGCTGGTCCTTTTATGTGGAAGGTTGATAGTGCTTCAACCATGTCAATCAGCTCCCTGGCCGTCTGGTAGCGATGTGTCACTGCTCTGTCCACTGCTTTCGAGTGTCCCCTCAGTTGCAGCAATAAGGGTTGTAAGATCAGCAGCAGCTTCTTCTTCAGGCGCTCCTTGTCCCCCTCCGTAAGGTTGTTCACCAGATGCTGCATTAAAGACAGGTTTAGTCCACTTGGCAGGCACCCACAAAGACCCTGTTGGTGAGGAAACACAAAGATATCCCCGGCCCCAATATAACACTTTTGCGGGATTTTCCCATATCCCTGTGCTTGGGTTCTTATACTTCACCCAGACCTCCGTTTCCCTAATAGTTTCCTGACTTGATCTCGGGTGATGTTTAACTGCAGGGGGGGCATCGTCCTCCCCAAAAACACATAAATGATTGATCACATACAAAACCTTAGTCAGGCATGCTTGTGGATCCTTTAAATCCTGGTGTTTGTCAATATATTGTTTGAGGGTACCATTTGCTCTTTCTACTATCGCCTGTCCTGTGGGGGAATGTGGAATACCTGTCACATGCTTGACAGACCATTGGTCCAAAAACTTTCGGACCCTAGCACTTGTGTAAGCCGGACCATTATCTGTTTTGATACCTTTTGGGACTCCCATGACAGCAAAGCAGCTCAATAAGTGCCTGATCACATGTATCGCTTTCTCTCCTCCCTGAGGTGTAGCCCATATGTAGTGGCTATATGTATTTATAGTAACATGCACATATTTGAGCCTACCAAATCTAGCTACATGTGTGACATCCATTTGCCATTTCTCATTCATTTCTAAACCTCGAGGATTAACTCCGCAGCCCAGACCTATTCCCCCATTATGATAGCTGCATATTGGACAAGCCCTGACAATGGCCTTGGCTTCTGATAAGCCCAAATCAAAGTTCCTCGCCAACCCTTTTGCATTTTGATGATATCTACTATGGGCTTCTCTTGCTAAGGTATGCTTATCAACAGGACAAGAGTTATCAATGGGTAAGGTAACCAATTTATCTGCACGCTCATTCCCTTCTCCTAGGCCCTCGGACCACTTATGGCTCCTGATATGGATTACAGAGTACACCGCACTTCTATCCCGGAGAACTTTCCTTAACTGAACCAGTAACTCATACAGCCGTTTGTTATTCACTTCCTTAATTGCTGCTCCTTCTATACGTCTGGCTACTCCAGCGACATACATAGAGTCTGTGACCACATTCAAGGGCTCATGCAGGTTGGACATTGCCCATACTACTGCTAACAATTCTAAGGTTTGTAGGCTGTCTGCAGGGTCTGCTGTAAGAAGTTGATGCTTCCATTGTCCTTTTTCTTGCCAAGTAACAGCAGCACGTCTCAATTCTTCCCTGTGTCTGTAAAGGCTGTGGTGGCTCCTTCTATGAGTCGCTCTCTTCTCAGCGGCCGAGTGATCCAGTCCCATTCTGTCATCCATTGCAGGACCCTGGGCACTAACTTGCTTGTCTCCACCTTTGCAGATGATGTCAATAATGCTTCCTGTAAGTCCACTGAATTAACCAGGTACCAGTCCAGCATCTCTTTTTCCATGGGTAGCCTAATGGTGGCAGGTTCTTGACCGTCCGCTTCAGTAATTCTGAGACGGCCTTTTTTAATCAACGCAGCCAATTGTTCAATTCTTGAAAATATTATTCTTTTATGTTGTAATGGTGGTGACAGCCATTCCAATACCCGTATCTCCCCCGTTTTGTTCTCATATTGGGAGAGAGCACCAAGCAGGTGACAAGGACTATTCCAAACGGTGAGGTCAATAGGGCAATCTAGCTGTCGATGGGACACATATCCTTGTCGTACACAATTACTGATTTGCTGTAGGGCGGTATGCTGTTCCTTCGTGAGGCATACAGGGGTAGTGGGGTCAGTGCCCTTTAACAAGCGTCATAGGGTCTCCAACAAGTGATTTGGTACTCCCACAATGGGTTTTAGCCACTGTAAGTCTCCTAGCAACTTTTGAGCATCATGTAAAGTCTTAATGTCCAAGTGCAGTTCTAATTTTTGGGGTACCACTGTTTGGTCCATTAGAGTCCATCCCAAATACTTCCATGGTTTCGTGGTCTGAATTTTCTCTGTGGCAATAACAAGTGAAGATGCTGCAAGAGTGTCTCTGATGCTGTCAACCTGTAAAGGGGAAAATGGCTGTTGCTGCGCAAACAAAATATCATCCATGTAATGATATATTATGGTAGCTGGCCACTGCTGACGTAATGGCTGTAATGCAGCATCAACATAAAGCTGGCACAATGTGGGGGAGTTCTGCATCCCCTGTGGAAGTGTCGTCCACTCAAATCTTTTGTCTGGTTCCCCACGATTTATTGCTGGTAGGGTAAAGGCAAACCTCTTCATGTCATCCGGATGCATTCCAATAGTGAAAAAACAATCCTTTAAATCGATGATTAAAAGTGGCCAATCTTGAGGGATCAGGGCTGGATTCGGAAGACCAGGCTGCAAGGCCCCCATCGGTTCCATCTGGTTATTCACAACTCGTAGATCGTGTACCAGGCGGTATTTCCCTGACTTCTTCTTGATCACAAAGATGGGCGTGTTCCACGGACTCGTTGAGAGTCGTAAATGTCCTTGCTCATATTGTTCCTTCACCAATTCATGGGCATGCATAAGACTCTCCCCTTTCAAGGGCCATTGCTTAACCATCACCGGTGTATCTGTTTTCCAGGTGAGTGGAATGGGGAAAGTCCAAGCAATGGCAATTACCCCAAAGGGTGGTGATTGGTCAACACCACCCCCAGCTGTGTTAAAACATCCCTGCCAATCAGGCAAGAGACTGTAGGGGGCAACTGAACGACTGAAAACACAACAGACACTTGTTGCCCATCAATGCGCACCAACAGAGGTGGTGTTTTGCTTGCCAAAGTGAGTCCTCCTACTCCTGTGAGCATGTTTGTTGATGGGAGCAGGGGCCAATGCTGTGGCCATGCTTCTGGCAATATGATGCTGGTGTCTGCTCCTGTATCCAATAATCCATAAAGGGTTATGCTCTGATGTCCATGGGTAATTTCAACTTTTTGTTTTGGCCTCTCTTGAAGATTTACAGTCAGGAGTGCAACACCTGTGTAGAGTGTAGAGCCAAAACCCTTTCCATCCCGCTTCTGTCCAGTAAACGATGGTATACCATCTGTGGTAGTGGTACCAATTGTGCGAGGGGTTGTCCTTTGGTTAATCTTTATCGGGGGATAAGGGGTGTAAGCCATGATTTGTATTTCTCCGGTATAGTCTGCATCTATGACCCCAGGTAATACAAATAGTCCCAGCATGGATGTTGAGGAGCATCCCAGCAATAAGGCTCCACATTTTTGCCCTTGTAGCAAGAGAGGACTGTTTACTCCAGTTGGTATCCTTTCAGGCCGGTTCGTCATTAATGTGACATCTACTGCTGCTGATATGTCCAAGCTGAGGCTCCCTGCTGTTGCTGGCTGCAGACAGGAGGTGGCGCTGATGTCATGGCGGCAACTTGTGTCTGGGCGCGGCCGGCAATCGCGCTCCGCCAACCGTTTCCCGATTGGCGCCGGCAAGCCGAGGTGTTGTGGGAGCTGGATTGGCAGTTTTGGCACCACAAGCCAGTCGCTGTGCATTCTCGGCACATGTGTCCCCCACTGCCACATCGGTAACATTTGGGGTATGTTCTCAAGCCTCCCTGCATGACTGCCATTGAGCCATTTAGGAGAGGAGCAAGAGTGGCTAACACCTGATTTTGAGTGGATTCTGCTTGTTTTTGCAGCCCTACTCCTAATTCCTTTATTGCATCTACCAAGAATGCTTGTGAGGCTGCTGGCTGTAACACCATTCGCTCCCTCAATGGTCCAGTTTGCTCCCAGAGTGGCTAGCACCCTTTGCATGGCCGGATTGCTATTCTGTAAGGCACACTGCTTCAATAGCGCCCCCTTCATGTATTCTGCAACGCCAGCCCGGTCTATAGCCGCAGTTGCTTTGTCAATAAAACTCCCAAACGATTCCTCTCTGCCTTGTTTTATGCCCATGTACGCCGGCAGCCCTCCTGGCTCTTTAACCCTTTCTATTGCCACACGTACAAACCGCATGGCTTCTCTAAGCTTATCTGCTCCTGATATCAACTGTGCCTCCGTGTGCAAGTATGCCCCCAAGCCCATGAGCTCATCCATTTTCACTCCATGCAACGGGTCCCCCTGAGCTCGCTGTGTCACAACCGACTCATTAACCAAAGCTTGCCAATGCGCATTAAACAACAACTGTTGATGCTGAGTAAATATTAGCTGCACTATTCCCCTCAAATCATTCGGGCACAAAATTTGCGTATTGAAGAGGTAATCTAGCATCTGCCTAACAGGTTCGCTTTTCACCCCGAACTGACTAACCGTGGACCGCAACTGGGATAACAACTTCCAGTCTAAAGGAGTGTACTCCGCCAGATTCTGTGTGTGGTTCCCCTGAGCATCATACTGTGGTGTGTATGTAACCGGACAGGCAAGAGCAGAAGCGGCCTCCACTGCCTCATGATCCCCCATTTGCATTGCCTCTTTTGCCAGAGCAGCCCAAGCCTCTCTCCTTTGCTTAGCCATCTCCCACCATGGATCACTGAGTGCCCCTGGGATAGGATCTGACTCTCGGAGAGTTTTGCGCTGTTGCCGCCTCTGCGCAGGCCATTCGGGTGGGGGAGGTGGCAGGCTCGGCTCGCACTCTCTGCGGGGAGGCGGCAAGCTCAGCTCACGTTCCCTGCGGGGGGGCGGCGGGCTTAGCTCGCTCTCTCTGCGGGGGGGCAGCGGGCTTTGTCTGCGCTCTCCTCTATCCTCCAGCTTGTGCTCGTCCTCCTCCTCTGACAGAGGAGGTGCAGATGGCCCCCCCGTGCCTGTAACCGGATCCTCCATACCACACTGTTGTGAACCCATCAGTATTAACACCTTGTTTACCGAAGGCACGAGAGGATTGTCCTCGTGACCATACCCTATATTTTTCTTATGAGCTTCTGTCGCCCTTTATGCCGCCTTACGCTCAGAGACATGTTGAAGTAGTGCATTGTGTACTATCTGCCATAGCTTGCCCAATTTCTTTGCTGTTTTATCATCTTCTAACACCGCCTCCCACAGTATATCCCCAAACTTTCTCCATTCAGCAAGTTCATGAACTGTATGTGGGTTAAGGAAAACACCCTTAGCATAACGGTAGGCTAGCAATCCTGGGAGTTCCTTTTTTAAATCTATCCCCTTTACCCCTCGCCTTTCTAAATACGCGGTGAAGAGTTTGTATGCTGCTTGCCTATCCATACCGGATTTTTTTCGTGAGCACTCTTGCAGCTTTCCAGGCTCCGGCAGCACCTGAATGGCTTGAGTCACCGATGTGAACCCCAAGGGTGCTTCAAAATTCCGGCACCGTCCCGGCTGCGAACAGGACCCAGCTCCAACTTCCTCGACCGTGGGACATTCTCACCCCCTTTTAGTCGAGACGAGGGGTCAGCATTCGGGGTCACCATGTGTCGTAAGAAGGAGACCAAGACACCAGATGGTTCATCACAGGTCCAGTTTATTAAAGAAAGCATCAAACACTTATACAGCAAATAATAAGCTCATTAATATTCTGTAAGCCAAGCAATCTATTGGTTAAACTATACCATTAACTCATCCACATTCCTTTGGGCCTACGTTCTCTACGTCTCACGTCTCGCTGTCCATTTCTTTATCATACTCCGCTAGGCCCAAGGACACGTTATCTTTGAAGGTGCAAGATTTGGAATTAGCCACAGTCTTGTACTTTTCCATTCTCTAGTCAGCTAAATTCCCAACAGACACCTTGCTTGCAAAAAGGCCTCTGGCCTAGTTAGGACATCTTTACCAAATTAATTCGGCTATGTCCTTTCCCCTCAAGCCACTCTTTGAAAAAACTCTCCACACGGCAGAGCCAGAGGAGCCCACTCTGCAACCCGGCAGATACCATGAACAGACAGGCTCATTCATCCCGTTGGTCTTGGTTTTGGCTTCTCGGCAGAAACACACGGGGTTCCTCAGACACACGGTCACCTGGCACGAGGGAAGTGTCCACAAATTCGACGAGGAGGTGTCACGGCCCCGGGAACCCACCGGCCTCCCACCAGCCGTGTCGGCATTCGCGCTAAAGGTAAATACCTCTATTACAGCGCCCTGATGAGGTCTCCAGGGTGAGAGAAGGATGAGAATCTTGTTTCATGATCAGAAGGCTGGATTTATTGATATATGATATATAATACATTATAACTATACTAAAAAGAATAAGGAGAGAAGTTGCAGAGGCTGCTAAGCTAAGAATAGAATAGACAAGAATCTAAAAACAAGAGAGTTCTCTGTCACTGTGTTCCAGAGAGCTTGCCCTGTGATTGGCCCTTAACTGTACACATGGAACATGAACCAATCACAGGTGCATCCTATTGCATTTCACAGCAGCTGATAACAATTGTTTACATTCTCTTTCTGGGGCCTCAGCTTCCCAGAAGATGCACAAGTCCCAAAGAAAGGATTTCTATGAAAAAATGTCTGCGACATACCTCAGCGCCCTGTCGTGCCACAGCCCTGGCAGGGGGCGCATTGGCAGGCACAGGGGCCAGCATGGCCTGCAAACCCGGTGTGGGCTGGGGTGATGTGACTGTGGTCACAGGGGTTTTCAGGATGAGAGAGAGACGAGAATGCTGACTCCATGATCAGAAGGCTTGATTTATTATTTTATTATATATATATATACTACATTATAACTGTACTAAAAAGAAATAGAAAGGAAAAGGTTCCTCAGAAGGCTAGGCTAAGAATAGAATCGAAAAGAATGAATAACAAAGATCTGTGTCCTGGCAGAGAGCGAGAGCAGCTCTGCCGTGAGTGGTGAGTAAATCCAAACACCCACAGGAGACCAATCACGGATCCACCTGCTGCATTCCACAGCAGCAGATAACCATTCTTTACACTTTGTTGCTGAAACTTCTCAGCTTCAGCAGGAAAAATCCTAACAAAAGGATTTTAATGAAAAGATGTCTGTGACAGGACGAGGCCGGCGCGGGGCCCTGTCCCCGACATGGAGGAGGGGAGGGGTGCCCAGAGAGGTGCAGCCCGCGGAGCCACATCACTGCAGAGCGGCACAAGGGAGCCTGGCACAGCCAAATCCACCCCAGGGGAACCATCGCCATCCCCCAGTTGGATCTGTCCCCCAGCACACCGTCCTGGGGCGGGGGAGAGAGCTCCACATCGCACAGAAACTCAAACTCGATTACAGCGACGTGATGAGGTCTCCAGGGTGCGAGAAGGATGAGAATCTTGTTGGATGATCAGAAGGCTGGATTTATTGATATATGATATATAATACATTTTAACTATACTAAAAAGAATAAGGAGAGAAGTTGCAGAGGCTGCTAAACTAAGAATAGAATAGACAAGAATCTAAAAACAAGAGAGTTCTCTGTCACTATGTTCCAGAGAGCTTGCCCTGTGATTGGCTCTTATTTGTACACATGGAACATGAACCAATCACAGGTGCACCCTATTGCATTTCACAGCAGCTGATAACAATTGTTTACATTCTCTTTCTGGGGCCTCAGCTTCCCAGAAGATGCACAAGTCCCAAAGAAAGGATTTCTATGAAAAAATGTCTGCGACATACCTCAGCGCCCTGTCGTGCCGCAGCCCTGGCAGAGGGCGCATTGGTGGGCACAGGGGCCAGCATGGCCTGCAAACCCGGTGTGGGCTGGGGCGATGTGACTGTGGTCACGGGGGTTTTCAGGATGAGAGAGAGACGAGAATGCTGACTCCATGATCAGAAGGCTTGATTTATTATTTTATTATGTATATATACTACATTATAACTGTACCAAAAAGAAATAGAAAGGAAAAGGCTCCTCAGAAGGCTAGGCTAAGAATAGAATTGAAAAGAATGAATAACAAAGATCTGTGTCTCAGCAGAGAGCGAGAGCAGCTCTGCCGTGAGTGGTGAGTAAATCCAAACACCCACAGGAGACCAATCACGGATCCACCTGCTGCATTCCACAGCAGCAGATAACCATTCTTTACACTTTGTTGCTGAAACTTCTCAGCTTCAGCAGGAAAAATCCTAACAAAAGGATTTTAATGAAAAGATGTCTGCGACAGGACGAGACTGGCGCGGGGCCCTGTCCCCGACATGGAGGAGGGGTGGGGTGCCCAGAGAGGTGCAGCCCGTGGAGCCGCATCACTGCAGAGCGGCACAAGGGAGCCTGGCACAGCCAAATCCACCCCAGGGGAACCATTGCCATCCCCCAGTTGGATCTGTCCCCCAGCACACCGTCCTGGGGCGGGGGAGAGAGCTCCACATCGCACAGAAACTCACACTCCCCCTCGTCCACGTCCGAGAAAGAAGGGCTCCCCTGGGAACTCTGAGGGGCACAAGAACCAGACCCTTGCCAAAGTTCCTCACACTTTTTCCACTGCACCAGCAGCGATCCCATGTCTGCAGTGAAACACAGTAGAGATCCATTCTGAATTAGGTGAAGTGTCTAAGAGAGGTGAAAAATCTGTGAGGCCAAAGCTGAAGGAAAAGCCGCATTCCAGAGACAACAAGGAGACAGAGAAAGAAAAACAGAAATGACCACAAGGTCGATTTGCCCCCGACCTAGAAATTCCTTTGATAAAGAAGAACTGGTGCTAAATGTCACGCGGAATGAATATGTATGAACTTATTGTGAAACTGTATGCATATGCATTTGGAAGGGGGATAAAAGGAGACCTGAGGTCTTCAGAGGCACGCATGCCTTTTTGGGGGCTTGTGTCTGGCGCGTGTTGTAATAAAGGCATACCGGGCTTTACAACTTTTATAACGTTGTGAGGTTTCTTCTTTTCTCCGCAAAACAACAGTGCAATCATCAAAGAGAGCCTCCATGCGGCGGACCCCCACGAGAGACCGCGCCTCCCTGGAGAACGCCTTCGCAGGGTCCAAAAAGAGCCCTCGCTCTCGGGCGCACAGAAACAATCTCTCAAAATCATCCCAGGAAACAGAAACCTGTTTCCACTCCAGGACCCCCCTCAAGAGGTCCAAAACGAGGGAATCCTCCTCGAAACTCGCAGAGGCTGCCATCACCACCAGAACAGCAGGCAAAGCACCAAAGAGCAGGGACAACACAACCTCACCGGCAATCCGGACTCAGCCTACACTCTGGCAGTCACCAGATGTCACTAGAGTGTGGGATCTCAGCACAGCAGTCCTGATGTGCAGAGTCACCGAGACCACCCTTGGGGGGCTCGGAGGTCCTGGAATGTTGCCAGAAGTGTTTGGTGGTTGGACTTTGATCCTGCACGGGAAACAACACCTGTATGAGGATGGGAGGATCACACGGGGATAAATGGTGAAGGGATAGGTTAATTATAGTGTGAAACACAGGTTTTAGAATCTCGGTACAGGGGGTTCTAGGGGGACAAGATGGAGGAATTAGGGCGTGTCCTGTCCTTCTGCTTCTTCTTGTTGTCCATCTTCTGTGGTGGTGGTGGCACTTTGGGATTGGTTCTTACTGAATGTGCACTAGTCAATAAGGGTGAAAGGTACTGGGGAGAAAATATCTTAGAAGTAGTTTTGGGTATAAACATAAGTGACCGCCCCGAGGGCAGTCAGTGTGCTCATGGCTGACTTGCTGTGCAGACCTCTGTCGGGCCGGGAGAAAATCTTGTAGATAAGAATTAATAAACAACACTGAAGACTGAAAAACCTGAAGACTCCTTTCGTCCTTTGGAGCGTGGGCTGCCCAAGGCCATCCCGAGCCTTTCCAGGCCATCAAAAACAGCCGAGGATCGGGACACTATAGGACACAGAAGAACAGAAGCGCACACCGCTGTTCTCAGGGTGAAGGAAAAAAGGGAAGTTTATTTTCTGACTCCAACATTTATAGTTTTCCAAAAGTGACAGCGGATTGGAAGGTGACAGTGCCACCTCTCCAACGACAGTGGAAAAACCAACAGTCCATCAATTTCTCCTCTTCTATTAAGGAATGCCAAACAATGAGTTATTTACAGAAAGTGTGTGAGAAACTTTCCAAAAGTGAAAAAATGTGAAGTTTATTTTCTGACTCCAACATTTATAATTTTCAAAAAGAGACAAAATGTGAAGTTTCTTTTCTGAGTCCCACATTTATAATTTATAGTTTTCCAAAAGTGAAAAAATGTGAAGTTTATTTTCTGACTCCAACATTTATAATTTATAGTTTTCCAAAAGTGAAAAAATGTGAAGTTTATTTTCTGAGTCCCACATTTATAATTTATAATTTTGCAAAAGTGTAAAAATGTGAAGTTTATTTTCTGACTCCAACATTTATAGTTTTCCAAAAGTGACAGCGGAATGGAAGGTGACAGTGCCACCTCTGCAACGACACTGGACAAACCAACAGTCCATCAATTTCTCCTCCTCTATTAAGGAATGCAAAACAATGAGTTATTTACCGAAAGCGTGTGAGCAAGTTCGCTACAAGAATGTCAACATCAGAAGGCTTAGAAAATCTTAAAAAACCAGGGTGACAGAGGGGTCAATTAAAACAGGGCAAGGGTCAATTAAATCAATGGAGGGTCTTTGGTGGTCACTGGGGCAATTAAATCAAAGGAGGGTATCTGGTGGTTCCTGGGTTAAGGGAGGCACTGAGAGAGAAACAGAGCAGGCAAAGAGAGGCAGGAAAGAAGGAGGACACAAACACAATGAGCTGAGAGGGAGGCACTCTGCAAACAGAACTGCAATGGACTGAAAATTAATGGGAAAGAAATCAATAAGTCTGAGAGTTTTATTTGCTATCAAATACATCCCACAAACCCTGACCCACAGAATCTCCATCCCACCAATCTAATTGACATCCCACTGCTCCAAATCACCTCCAAACCCCATCTCACCCTGGTGGCTGTGGAATCGAGTAGGTTTGTGAAGAGGTAGAGCTTTTTTGAGGTGGGAAAAAGCCCTTTTGATGTGGGCCTGAGTTCTCTAAGACTGAGTTGTTTTAACTGGGATTTGAGGTGACAGATCCATCCCTCTCGGCTTTTAGACAGCAGAGAGGGGGAGAAGATAAAAAACTTAATGCGAAACCAAAAGGAGAAGCAGCCAGGTGTGTTCCCAACATGGATCACAGGGAATGTGAGTGACCAGGGATGTGCCCAAAGTGCCTCCTCCAGTGGGGGACGGAGTTGGAGCAGCGCACGAAGCTTTTCCCGCACTCAGGGCACTCACAGGGCTTCCCTTACCGGTGCCTCCGTTGGTGTCGGGTCAAGTGAGAGCTGCTGGAGAAGCTCTTCCCACACTGGGGACACTCATAGGGCCTCTCCCCAGTGTGGATGCGCCGGTGGGTGACAAGGTGGGAGTTGTCCCTGAATCCCTTCCCGCACTCGGGGCATTGGAAAGGCCTCTCCTCTGTGTGACTCTGATAGTGCCTGATGAGACGGGAGCTGATCTGAAACCCCTTCCCACATTTGGAACACTCATAGGGCCTCTCCCCAGTGTGGGTCCTCTGGTGCGAGATCAGGTGGGAGCTCTGTGAGAAGCTCTTCCCACACTCCCCACACTCGAAGGGCCGTTCTCCAGTGTGGGTCCTCTGGTGCTTGATCAGGTTGGAGCTCAGGCTGAAGCTCTTCCCACACTCCCCACACTCATAGGGCTTCTCCCCAGTGTGGATCCTCTGGTGCTTGATCAGGTCGCAGCTCCAACTGAAGCTCTTCCCACACTCCCCACACTCATAGGGCTTCTCCCCAGTGTGGGTTCTCTGGTGCTTGATCAGGTTGGAGCTCCCACAGAAGCTCTTCCCACACTCCCCACACTCATAGGGCTTCTCCCCAGTGTGGGTCCTCTGGTGCACAATCAGGTCGCAGTTCCGCCTGAAGCTCTTCCCACACTCCCCACACATGTGAGGCTTCTCCCCATCATGGAGCTGCTCATGGAGCACCAGCTCCGAGCTCTGGCTCCATCTCCGGCCGCCTTCCCGGCCCAGGCTGGCTCTTTCCCCCTCAGATCCCTGCCAGCTGCGTTTGCAGCCCCTCCTCATGCGGCATCTCCAGGGCTTTTCCTCCCTGTTGGCTTCCTGCGCCGTGGAGCCGCTCAAAACGGCCTCTTCCACCAGGTTCTGCCGCGGGCATTTGTCCTCCCTGTGCTCCATGCTCAGCTCCTGCTCTGGGGGAGGAAGGACAAGGACAGGATGGGATTTGCCTCTGTGCCACAGGCAAGGGCAAGGAGATCCCCCCAGGGCTGAGCTGCAGCCGGGGCCATGCTGGGCTGGGAGATGGAGCAGCACAGAGGGGAAAGGGGCACTGACTTCCTCCTCACCTGCCTCAGTGTCCCGGGGCATCTTCCTCTTCCTCACAGCATCCCAGGGCTTGGCAATCCTGGGAAATCCTGGTTTGGGGAAAACAAGGGATGAGCACGTTTGTAGGAGCGTTGAGGGGTAGGACGGTCGGGACGGACGGAGACAAGAGATCTCTGCAGCCAGGGCATGGAACTTGCGGTTTATTGCAAAGGGCCTGGGTGCAGGACCCTGCTTGGAGCTGCCAGCCACAGGTCGGAGCAGGCCCGAGAGAAGAGTGGGGTAGAGAGGATGAGAGGGTGAGAGAGTAAGAGGGGAAGAGCGTAAGAGAGTAAGCTTCCCGTTACAATACAATAAATCTTCTTCTCTGTTGAATATTCTATTTTTCACTAACCAATCTAGTACAAGATACAAATCCTAGAGCATTTACATACAGCCTGTAAGATTCATTACATCACCATACTGTGTTACATTTTAAACCCTAAAAACACCGCTTTGGACCCCTTCTGCTGTGCTAGTAGGGTCTGCTCTGACCCCTGGGTCTGTCTGCACGCAGAGGGAATTGTTTCAACAAAAGGGGATTACCTTCAGTCAGGCCACACCATCGTGTTCCAGTTGTTCACTAAGGTATCTCAAAGCTTGCTTCCATCTCAATCTTGCTCAGAGTTTCAATATTCTCAAATTCTTTCGCCAGACAATCATATTTATGAGGCTCCCCTGTTTCATCTTCCCCAACACATGTTCAGTTTGAATGTCCCTCTGCCCGAGTCCGTCTCTACAAGTCACTGGCCACATGGGCTCCATAAAAACCTCCCAAATACCAAGAGATTCAGCCCTGGAAAAGCCTCCCAGGAGTTCCCCGTCCCTGGTCCCTCCCCTCTGGTGTTCGGGGGGTCCCCCTTGTCCCAGCTGCTGGGGTCATGCTTGGACTGGGGGTCCCCCTTCTCCTCGGTGCCCGCCCTGCCCAGGCTGCTGGCAGTTATAGCAATCCCAAAAGCTCCCCTCTCTTGGCTCTCCCCATTTCGGGATGCCGGGGCTGTTTGGGCTCCCGGGCTCCCTTCTCCCCTCATTCTCTGCTCTGGGCTGCAGGGGCTCCAAGGAGTCCCCCCTGCCCCTCTCCAGGCTCGTGACGCTCCCGCCAATGGCGGCGCTCCCCCCTCTCTGGGCTCCCCACTTTGGGCTCCTGGGGCACACAGGGCTCTGCTCCTCCAGGCTGCCTCTGCCGGCAGCCGCCACCGGCACCCCCCGATGTCCCCCCGAGGGGCCTTTTCCGCTCAGCCTTGGACAGCTTCATTCTCCAAACATCCCCCCAAAAACCCCACCCAGGGACCCCCCGGGATGTCTGGGCCGGGTCCCCCTCCCTGCTAACCGGCGCGACGGGGGGGGGGGGGGGGGGGGGGGGCGATGATCCCACAGGTGGGGGCTGCGAATTCAGGCAGGGCTGCAGCACGGTTCCATCTGTTCAGCCTTGATCAGCCTTTGTCCCGCCTCTTCCTCCCGCTCCTCCTCTGTCTTATCCCCACCTCCTTCTCCTCCTCCATCCCTCCTCCCTCTCCTCCTCCCCTGTAACCTCGCCTCCTTCCCTCCTCTTTCTCCTCCCGCTCCTCCTCTTCCATCCCTCCTCGAGCTCCTCTGTGTTATACCCACCTCCTTCTCCTCTTCCATCCTGCCCCTTCCATTCCTTCTCCTCCTCCTCCTCCCTTTCCCCTCCTCCTCCTCCCCCTTCATCCCTGCCCTTCCCTCCCTCCTCCTCCTCCCCCAGCAGTAGCCACACCCTCGGTCCCGCAGCCCTCGCAGCCCGTGGCAGGAGCGGGGATGGAGCCGGGACAGGTCGGGATGGGCAGCGCGGGGCTCTCGGCTGCTCCCAGCCGCTGCGGGCGGGGGGAGCCCGGCCTGGGCCAAAGGAGATGCAAACTGGGCAAACTGGGGGCTGCACATCCAAACTGGGCCTTGCTGGGGACCCTGCCTGGCCACTGCCAGCCCTTGGGGCTCCTCTCGGCACATCCGCCAGGGGGGAACGCACACAGGGCTGGGGGATCCCAGCAGTGGCAGCACCGCCAGGGACTGGGCTGGACTGGGATCATACTGGGAGTGACTGGGTCTGTACTGGCTTTGTACTGGGATCATACTGGGATCGTACTGGGAGTGACTGGGACTGTACTGGTTTTGTACTGGGATCATACTGGGATCGTACTGGGAGTGACTGGGACTGTACTGGCTTTGTACTGACATCATACTGGGATCGTACCGGGAGTGACTGGGACTGTATTTACTATGTACTGACATCATGCTGGGATCATAGTGCCATGTCAGGCCAGACTGTGATCGCACTGATGGAGACTGGGATCATACTGGGATCATACTGGGAGTGAGTAGGAGCCTGCAGGGAGCAATTGAGACCCTGTTAGGGAGAAATGGGATAAACTGGGAGTGACAGGGATGGTGCTGAGTGTGACTGGGAGTAGCTGTGAGTAACTGGGAACATGCTAGGAGTAACTGGGAGGAACTGGGAGTGACTGGGTGCATGCTGGTGGTGATTGGAAACTGCTGGACTTCAACTGGGATGAACTGGGATCATGCTGGAGGTGACTGGGATAATACTGGCAGTGAGTGCCACTACAGTGAGGCTGACTGGGAGTGCTTGTGAGCAAATGGGATCATACTGGAAGGAACTGGAAAGACGGTGGAGGAAACTGGGGTACACTGGGAGATACTGGGAGTGACTGGAACAAAAGTGAGGGTGAAAGAGAGCAACTGGAACCATGTGGAGCACAACCGGTTCATAGTGGCAGGGACTGGGAGCACACTGGGCTCATCTTTGGATCATACTGGGAGGGACTGGACTAATACTGGGAGGATCTGAGAGTGACTGGGAACACACCCTGCACATCATCCCCCATACTGGGCCTGACTGGGAGCAACTGGGAGCACGCTGGGAGCAAATGGCGTCAAACTGGGACTGACTGGGTTGATCTAGGAAGCAATTGGAATCATGCTGGATGCAGCTGGGACCATACTGGGAGAGACTGGAAGCAACTGGGATTATACTGGGACCACACTGGGAGGGCTGGCATGTGACTGGGATCAAACTGGAGCTTACTGGGATGATACAGGGGTTGAAAGGGAGCAACTGGGATCACACTTTGGGCTACTGGGAGCAAGTGAGAGAGACTGGGATGATGCTGCAAGTAATCTGGAGGAACTGGGAAGGACTGAATGCATGCTGGAGGCAACTGGGATATTCTGGGCATGACTGGGGGATCATACTGGGAGAACTAACACCTTACTGGGACCACTGGCAGTGCCTGGAAATGACTACAGACATGCTGGGGGCAACTGGGATATACTGGGAGTGACTGTAACCATCCTGGGGGCACTGGAACCACACTGGGAAGAAGAGAGACCATGCTGGGGAGAACGGGGCCCACACTGGGGGCAACTGGGAGTGAGTGGGTATAGTAGGAGTCCTAG
The DNA here is from genome assembly GCF_028551555.1 of Melozone crissalis. Lineage (NCBI taxonomy): Eukaryota > Metazoa > Chordata > Aves > Passeriformes > Passerellidae > Melozone > Melozone crissalis. Next base: position 2,165,215 of record NW_026535781.1, read on the forward strand.
TAAAATATATGTATTGTATAAGTGGCCGTGCCCCGATCCTAATTGTAAATGGGCTGTAGCTGTGATGTCCTTAATTGGGTGGCTGCTGTGGCTGATGAAGATAACTGGGATAAAAGGGAGTGGGTTGGCTGTGCAGGGAGAGTCTTGGAGGAGCCCTGACCAAGAAGCAGGAGCAACACTGCTGTGAAGAGCTGTGTGTGAGAAGAGCACCCTGAAGGTATGGGACTCTAGAAATATAACAACAGCAATAGAAGATAGGACAGCCGAGAGCTGTGGCAGCCTGAGAGCTGGGACTCCAGAAATATAATAACAACAACTGGGACCATGCTGGGAGGGACTGGGATCATATGGGGAGTGACTGGGACTAGAGCAGGGACAACTGGGTTTAACTGGGACCATACTGGGAGTGTCAGTAACCACACTGGAGTGATGGAAGCACACTGGGAACAGCTGGGCCCATGCTGGGAGCAACTGGGATCACAGTGGGGGCACTGGCATCAGACTGGGAGTGACTGGGAGCAACTGGGATTAGACTGCAAGTGACTGCGATCATACTGGGAGTAGACTGCAATCATACTGGGATTACACTGGGAGTGAATGGAACCTAACTGGGGGTTACTGGGAGCTACTGGGCCCATGTTGGGAGGAAAATGTGACACACTGGGAGCAACTGGGATCGGCTGGAAGGTTCTGGAACCATGCTGAGAGCACTGAGACTACAATTGGGACAACAGGGATCATACTGTGAGCAACTGGGGCCACCCTTTGAGCAACAGATGGAAACTGGGATTGTGCTAGAGGAAACTGGGAGCAACTGGGAAAGACTGGGATCATTCTGAGGTAACTAAAACCTACTGGGAGTGTCTCTAACCATACTGGGGGGACTGGAAACACACTGAGAACAGCTGGGATCATACTGGGAGCAACTGGGATGATGCTGGGGGAAACTGAATCTACCCTGGAGGCAACTGGGCACAACTGGGACCCTGCTGGGAGGGACTGGGACTGTTATTGGGGCAACTGGGATCATAATGGGAGGAACTGGGAACATCTGGAATTATGCTGGGAGCAACTGGGATCAAACTGGGATCACAGTGAGAGCAGCTGAGTCCATACTGGGTTACACTGGGATCTCATTGAGAGCAACTGGAATCATACTGGGATTGACTGGGAGTGACTGGTTTTGTGGATTTCGGGGGGTTTGGATTTTGGGGGATTTTATTGACATTTTAAGGGGGAGTTTTTCTGGGGGTGTTTGGGGGCTTATTGAAATATTTTGTGGCTTCTTTTGAATTTTGGGGGTTTTACTGAGATTTTGTTGGGATCTTTTGGGATTCTCAATGATTCTGGGGGTTTTATTGGGATTTTTAGGAGATTTTGGGGTATTTTATTGGCATTGTGGAGCCATTTAGTGGGGTTCAATGGGGTTTTGGGGTTTTTTGGGATTTTTGGTGGGATTTGAGGGGTTTTGTGGGGGTTTTTGGGTATTGCCAGGATTTCTTTGGATCTTGGGGGAGATTTTGTGGGACTTTTCATGGTTTTGGGGACATTTTTGGGGGATTTGAGGAGTTTAATCAGGATTTTTGGGATTATTGGGATTTCAAAGGATTTTGTGGGCTTTTATTGGGATTCTAGGGTGTTCTAATGAGATTCTGAGAGATTTAATTGGGATTTTGTGGGTTTTATTGGGACTTTTGGGGGTTTTAAGGAGATTTTGGTGCCTCTCAGCTCTTCCCCACACCAAGGGAATGCCCCAAAAGCCCCCCAAAATTCCATGAAAATCCCACAAAATCCCCAATCATTACAAGAAAACCCTCAAAAACCCCAGAGAATCTCTGAAAATCCCAGTGGAACTCACCAAGATTAAAAAATACTCCAAATAATTTCAATAAATCCTTTCTCAAGAAACCCCTCACAACCCCAATAAAATCCCCCAAAATACAAAAGCCCAAAAATCACGTAATTCTCGCCCAGTAATTGCATCCCAAACCCTCCAATAATTCCTTCGAAACTGACAATAAAATCCCCCAGAAGCCCAAAAAAGTCACCCCAAACTCCTCAAAACCCTCGCAAAATCCCCACAAATCCCCCCAGAACCCCCCAGACTCAGTGGGCCCATCCTGGATCAGGGGTGTGAGAGGCAAAGCTGTGTTTCGTGTCAGGTACAAACAGGCAAAGTGTGTACTTGCGAATGCGAAATGTGTGGACATCGACAATGGGATAGTTGGGAATTCTAAAAATAACTGAGGAAAATAAAGCATGCAGAAAGGCCTTTGAGCCTACCTTTTGTTTGCAATTAACCCTGGTTGATTTAGGAGCATTGGAATTAAGGTGTTAAGGATGTTCCTTTTTGCTTGCATTTAATCCATAAAAAAGCTCTGCAATAATAACCTTCTGAAGTATAATTTTAGAATATTACTTGTATCCTTGAAACTGTAGCTTTGGAATATATATAAAGGATATATGCTTATCTCACGCCTTATTGAAGCAGAGAAGAACAGCTTGAGAAAGAAAGATGAACATCACCTCAAGGGTTTATGGTTTCGACCAAGGGGAAGCTGGACATCACTGTTATGAGATTTATAGTCTCTGAAATTAAAAGGTGGACACACATCTGGGGAGCTGGACCCCACCAGATGGGATTCGTCTTTCTTCTTTCGGAAACTAGACCATCAACATCTGGGGATACCCCTTTGAGATACATCCTGAGAAATTAAAATCACAATAGTGTATAGAATTGTGATGTAATAATTTGGAATAAAAATTGCTGATGAGTAAAAAGATTAGAAATAGAAACTACTGAAAAAAGCTGATGACTACCCCTATAAATACCTGTAACCATCAATTATCGGCATGCAGTTGGAGGGAAAACTTCCCCCACTGTACCCGGCGCTGTATTGCTCATACTTTACCATATTAAATAATAAATTGATTGCTGCTTGAATATTGGCCTAGTCAAGCTTCATATTCATAACAGGGGGCACCGGCCGGTGGAACAGGAGCCACTTCAGGGGGCCCTCGGAGCTTTTTGGGGAGGGGGCGCCATTGGAGACCCCTCAAAAACCGGGGGGGAGGAACCCCTGCTGTGCCCCCTCCCCCCGAAACCCCCAGACCCCGGTTCAGGGTGGGCCTGGGACCCCCGGGACCCCCAAATCTCCCCCGGGACCCCTCCAGGAACCCCAAACCGCCCAGAGCCCCCCCAGGGTTGGCCCAGAACCACCCTGGACACCAAAACCTCCCCAGGACCCTCAGACCCCCCCCATTTCCTCCCAAAATTCACCCCAGACCCACCTGAGACCTCCCGCAAATCCATCAGACTGCCCCAAATCCCACTCAGACTCCTCAATTCCCCCCAAAACCCTATGAAATCCGCTCAGACTCCCCCAAATTTCTCCCCGGACCAACCTCACAACCCCCCCGTTCCTTTCACAATCCCCCAAAATCCCCTGAGACCCTCCCTCTTCCCCTCAGATCCCCCTAAACCCACCTGAGAACAATCCAGACTCGCTCAAGCTTCCCTCCGCCGCGTGCGCCGTCTCCCCCAGCCAAGAGCGGCGCGTCCCGCCGAACTAATCAATCACCGCGCTGCACGTCCCTGAACTAACGAATCACGGCGCAGCTCCCCTCAGCAAGGCCCGCCTCCCCGGCGCCGGTCCAGCCAATCAGAGGCGAGCCGGAAGCGGCGCCCCGTTCCCCGCCGCGGCCGGGACCCGCCGGGCTCGGGACAGGAGCGGGAGGGGCCTGAGAGGGGATCGGGGGGGGCGGGGGAGGGTCCGGGGGGGCTTTGGGGAGGGGCCCTGGGGCATTGTGGGGGGACCTGGGGGGTCTGGGGAGGGGCCCTGGGGCATTGTGGGGGGACCTGGGGGGCGCGGATGGGTCCTAAGAGGGATCACGAAGCGGGGTGGTCGTGGGAGGGTCTGGGAGGGTTTTGGGGAGGGGTCGTAGGAAGGTCTTGGGAGGGTCTGGGGCTGTTGGGATGGTCCTGCGGGAGTTTGGGGAGGGCTCTGGGGGGTCCTGAGGGTGTCCTGGGAGGCTTCTGGAGGTTTTGGGGAGGGGCTCTGGGGGCTCTGGCAGTGTGATAAACAGGGCCAGGAGAGCAGCTCCTTTCAAAAGGCCTTTATTAAAGACAGCTCTGGGTGCGGAACCCGAGGGGTCGCGCACGGCGCCGCTGCTCCCACACGACCGCGCTGAGCAGCAGCAGGAGGAGGAGGAGGAGGAGCAGCGCAGCTTTGTCTCTCGGCACAGCTGGGGCTTCCGTCCTCACCAGAGTCCTTAGGAGGGCAACGTTGGCTCGGAGCATAGGGGGATCCTCCAAGCTGAGCACTATTAAAATTATGGGGGCAGGACAGAATCCGGCTCTGCTCAAGGGTGGGTGATTTAGTGCGGTTCTGCTGGGGTAAAGTCATCGTTTATGTGCTGGTTTGTTGTTCGGAGAGGGTTCATGGAGTTCCCACAGCTTCTCATTTAAATTCAGTCTGGGACGGGAAGGGATACAAATCTGGGCTGAGACGGAAAGGGGCACAAATACAGAGTATGCCGGGGAGAGATACATATACAGGGTAAAATGGTAACACTGGATAGCGGCAACTAAAGGCAAGTCCTAGAACTGTAACGTTCAATGTTTAACAACAGACCAACACTTCAAATTCAGACCCTATCAACTTCATTAACATCAACTAGCAATTACTGCTCTGAAAAAGAGCTCTCATCCCCAGGGTTTCATTTCTCAAATCTATTGGAGCAAAAATGAGCAATGTGCCCGGCTGGTGTTTAGATGTTCTGAGTCCCTCAGCTGTGAATTGGGTTCCTGTGCTGTCCTGCCTGGTGCTTGCTGGATGTGCTGGAACAAGGAGCTTGGGCCCTTGATGAAAACGACCACAAATGAGTTCATTGGGATTTACTGGGCTCAGAGTAAAAGGGACGAAGCTCAGGTTTGATCTAGAAAATGCTTCTTCCCTGTCAGGATGGTGAAGTCCTGGCTTCACAGATTGCTCAGAGAAGCCAAGTAAATAAAGTTTCAGAATTCTTCATTTCTGTCCCATTCCTATTCCATAAGCCCAGGTTTGGTTTTCAGAGTGCCACCTTGTCAGCTGGTTGCCATTTGTGTCCTGCTTTCTCTCCTGCCTTCCTTGGTCTGCTCCTTTTCCCTTCCAGGGTCTCTCTTTACCTGTGGCAGCTCCCAGCCAAAGACCCTCCCCTGATTGTATTTTTTTTTTCCTTCCCCATCCAGGTGCTCAAACAGCCCTGGATGAAGTTATAGAGGCTGGCAGTGAAATGTCTGTGTAAGATCTTGCTGCATTTGTGTCTTGGCCCCTTCAGAATTTGGCCTTGAAGGGCAGGAGCATCTTTTCCTTGCTGGCAGCTGGAATTGCAACCCATGGCAGTGTGTGCCAGAGATGTCAGAGGGCAATTGCTGAGGCTGCGGGAGCGCTGCTCCTGCCGTGCCTGCCAAGGGAGCTGTGCAGGGCAGGGTCAGGCTGCAGCAGCTGGCTGGGCTCCCCGAGCAGACAGCAAAGGCGGCTTTGCTGCACATTCTGCAGCTGGGAGCAGAGGGAAGAAGGGAAGGGAGTCCCTGACAGAATCCTGGAATGCCTGTGCCTGGAAGGAACCTGCCCCCAGACCCCAATCGGGCCCAGCCCTGGATGTCCCCTGAGAACACCCCCAGATCCTCTCCCCAAACCCTTCCAGAGCCCCCAAAGCCCCTCCCCAAAACCTCCAGAAGCCTCCCAGGACACCCTCAGGACCCCCCAGAGCCCTCCCCAAACTCCCCCCAGGACCATCCCAACACCCCCGGACCCTCCCAAGAACTTCCTACGACCCCTCCCCAAACCCCCCCCAGGCCCTCCATGGACCCCCCTCCCCGATCCCCTCTCAGGCCCCTCCCGCTCCTGTCCCGAGCCCGGTGGGTCCCGGCGGCGGCGGCGGCGACGGCGGCGGCGGCGGCGGCGGCGGCGGCGGCGGCGGCGGGAAGGGGGGGCCCGCTTCCGGCTCGCCTCGGATTGGCTGGGGCGGCGCGGGGGAGGCGGGCCTTGCTGAGGGGACCGGCACCGTGATTGGTTGTTTCGGTGATGTACGGCGCGGTGATTGTTTGATTCGGCGGGGTGCGCCGCCATTGTTGGGAGCTGGTGCGCGCGGTGGTGGCGGGAGATTGTGAGGGGAGAGCGGAGCAGAGGTGGGGACGGGAGCAAGAAACTGGGGGGGTTTGGGGCGGGTCTGAGGGGAAGTCGGGGGTTTTTGGGGGCATCGACGGAAAATAGGGGGGTGTGCATGGGTTTGGGGAGAATGAGGGGGTCTGGGGGGGCTTTGGGGATTTTGGAGGGAAACTTGAGAGAGTCTGGAGCGTTCTCAGGTGGGTTAAGAGGGATCTGAGGGGAATTTGGAGGGTCTGATAGGATTTTGGGGGATTTCGAGAGAAACTGGGGCGTTGTGAGTGGATCTGGGGGGTTTGAGGTGGCTCTGGAGAAACGTGGGGGATTCTGAGGGGATTTCATAGGGTTTGGTGGGGATTGAGGGGTCTGAGGGGGATTTGAGGCAATCTGATGGATTTTGGGGGGGTCTCAGGTAGGTCTGGGGTAAGTTTTGGGAGGAAATGGGGGGGGGTCTGAGGGTCCTGGGGAGGTTTTGGTGTCCAGGGTGGTTCTGGGCCAACCCTGGGGGGGCTCTGGGCGGTTTGGGGTTCCTGGAGGGGTCCCGGGGGAGATTTGGGGGTCCCGGGGGTCCCAGGCCCACCCTGAACCGGGGTCTGGGGGTTTCGGGGGGAGGGGGCACAGCAGGGGTTCCTCCCCCCCGGTTTTTGAGGGGTCTCCAATGGCGCCCCCTCCCCAAAAAGCTCCGAGGGCCCCCTGAAGTGGCTCCTGTTCCACCGGCCGGTTCCCCCTGATCCAGGACGGCCCCATGTCTGGGGGGTTTGGGGGGATTTGTGGGGATTGTGGGGTTTTGGAGGGTTTTTGGGAATTTCGGGATGGCTTTTTTGGGCTTTGTGGGATTTTGTTGGGGGTTGGGGGGAATTTTTGGGGAGAATTATTGGGTTTTGGGATGGTTACGTGATTTTGGGGTGTTTTGTTGATTGGAGGGTTTTGGATTTTAGGTGTTTTGTTTGGGTTGTAGGGGCGTTTTTGAGGGGGGGGAATTATTGAAATTTTTAGCAGTTGTTTAAAATTTTGGTGAGTTCCACTGGGATTTCTGGAGATTCTCTGGGGGTTTTGAGGACTTTCATGTAATTTTTGGGGATTTTTTGGGTTTTTGTGGAATTTTAGGGGGGCTTTGGAGCATTCCTTGGGTGTGGGGAACAGCTGACAGGCACCAAAATCTCCTTAAAACCCCCAAAAGTCCCAATAAAACCCACAAAATCCCAATTAAATCTCTCAAAATCCCATTAGAATACCCTAGAATCCCAATAACAGCCCACAAAATCCTTTGAAATCCCAATAACACCAAAAATCCTGATTAAAATCTGCAAATCCCCGAAAAATGTCCCCAGAACCATAAAAAGTCCCACAAAATCTCCCCCAAGATCCAAAGGAATCCTGGCAACACACAAAAAACTCCACAAAACCCCCCAAATCCCTTATGAATCCTACTGAATGTTACCACAATTCCAATAAAATGCCCCAACATCTCCTAAAAATCCCAATAAAACCCCCAGAATTTCTGAGAGTCCCAAAAAATCGCAACAAAGTCCCAGTAAAACAAACAAAATTTAAAAAAAAAAGACACAAAAAATTTCAATAAACACCAAACTTCCCCAGAAAAACTCCCCCTCCAAATGCCAATAAAATCCCCCAAAATCCAAACCCCCCAAAATCCACTAAACCAGTCACTCCCAGTATGATTCCAGTCGCTCTCAATGAGATCCCAGTGTAACCCAGTATGGACTCAGCTGCTCTCACTGTGATCCCAGTTTGATCCCAGTTGCTCCCAGCAAAATTCCAGATGTTCCCAGTTCCTCCCATTATGATCCCAGTTGCCCCAATAACAGTCCCAGTCCCTCCCAGCAGGGTCCCAGTTGTGCCCAGTTGCCTCCAGGGTAGATTCAGTTTCCCCCAGCATCGTCCCAGTTGCTCCCAGTATGATCCCAGTTGCCCCAGTTATAGTCTCAGTCCTCTCAGCATGGTTCCAGAACCTTCCAGCCGATCCCAGTTGCTCCCAGTAACCCCCAGTCAGGTTCCATTCACACCCAGTATAATCCCAGTATAAGTGTAGCCACTCCCAGTATGATCCCAGTCACCTGCAGTCTAATCCCAGTTGCTCCCACTCACTCCCAGTCTGATGCCAGTGCCCCCAGTGTGGTCCCAGTTCTCCCCCGCAGGGTCCCAGTTGTTCCCAGTGTGGTTCCAGTCCCCCCAGTATGGTGACAGACACTCCCAGTATATTCCAGTTGCCCCCAGCATGTCTGTAGTCATTTCCAGACACTGCCAGTGGTCCCAGTAAGGTGTCAGTTCTCCCAGTATGATCCCCCAGTCATGCCCAGTATATCCCAGTTGCCTCCAGCATGCATCCAGTCCTTCCCAGTTCCTCCAGTTTGTTTGCAGCATCATCCCAGTTTCCCTCAGTTTCTCCCAGTATCCCAAAGTGTGATCCCTGTCTTTCCCTTTCAACCCCAATATGATCCCAGTAAGCTCCAGTTTGATCCCAGTCACATGCCAGCCCTCCTAGTGTGGTCCCAGTATAATCCCAGTTGCTTCCAGTCTCTCCCAGTATGGCCCCAGCTGGCTCCAGCATGGTTCCCAGTTGCTTCCTAGATCAGCCCAGTCATTCCCAGTATGATGCCATTTGCTGCCAGTTGCTCCCAGTCAGGCCCAGTATGGGGGATGATGTGCAGGGTGTGTTCCCAGTCACTCTCAGATCCTCCCAGTATTAGTCCAGTCCCTCCCAGTATGATCCAAAGATGAGCCCAGTGTGCTCCCAGTCCCTGCCACTATGAACCGGTTGTGCTCCACATGGTTCCAGTTGCTCTTTCACCCTCACTTTCCTTCCAGTTACTCCCAGTATCCCTCAGCGTAGCCCAGTTCCCTCCAGCATGTTCCCAGTCACTCCCAGTTGCTCCCAGTTGTGTTTTTGGGGGGATGTTTGGAGAATGAAGAAGTCCAAGGCTGAGCAGAAAAGGCCCCTCAGGGGGACATCGGGCGGTGCCGGTGGCGACTGCCGGCAGAGGCAGCCTGGAGGAGCAGAGCCCTGTGTCCCCCAGGAGCCCAAAGTGGGGAGCCCAGAGAGGGGGGAGCGCCGCCATTGGCGGGAGCGTCACGAGCCTGGAGAGGGGCAGGGGGGACTCCTTGGAGCCGCTGCAGCCCAGAGCAGAGAATGAGGGGAGAAGGGAGCCCGGGAGCCCAAACAGCCCCGGCATCCCGAAATGGGGAGAGCCAAGAGGGGGGAGCTTTTGGCATTGCTAGGACTGCCAGCCTGGGCAGGGTGGGCACCAAGGAGAAGGGGGACCCCGAATCCAAGCATGATCCCAGCAGCTGGGACAAGGGGGAACCTCCGAACACCAGAGGGGAGGGACCAGGGACGGGGAACTCCTGGGAGGCTTTTCCAGGGCTGAATCTTGGTGTTTGGGAGGCTTTTCTGCCGCCCAGATGGCCGGTGACTTGTAGAGATGGACTTGGGCAGAGGGCGCTTCAACCTCAAAGTGCTCATCTCTTGTTTTCCCCAAACCAGGATTTCCCATTGCCAAGCCCTGGGAGGCTGCGAGGAAGAGGAAGATGCCCCAGGACACTGAGGCAGGTGAGGAGGAAGTCAGTGCCCCTTTCCCCTCTGTGCTGCTCCATCTCCCAGCTCAGCACGGCCCAGGCTGCAGCACAGCCCTGGGGGGATCTCCTTGCCCTTGCCTGTGGCACAGAGGCAAATCCCATCCTGTCCTTGTCCTTCCTCCCCCAGAGCAAGAGCTGAGCATGGAGAGCAGGGAGGACAAATGCCCACGGCAGAACCTGGTGGAAGAGGCTGTTTTGAGCGGCTCCACGGCGCAGGAAGCCAATGGGGAGGAAAAGACCCAGAGATGCTGCACGAGGAGGGGCTGCAAACGCAGCTGGCGGGGATCTGAGGGGGAAAGAGCCAGCCTGGGCCGGGAAGGCGGCCAGAGATGGAGCCAGAGCTCGGGGCTGGTGCTCCATGTGCAGGTCCATGATGGGGAGAAGCCCCGCTAGTGCTTGGAGTGTGGGAAGAGCTTCAGGTGGAACTCTGACCTGATCAAGCACCAGAGGATCCACACTGGGGAACGGCCCTTCAAGTGTGGGGAGTGTGGGAAGGGCTTCAGCTGTAGTTCCAACCTGTTTAAGCACCAGAGGACCTGCCGGTTTCTCCTGCTGTTTTGTGGCCTGGAAAGGCTCGGAGATGGCCTTGGGCAGCCCGCGCTTCAAAGGACGAGAAGAGGCTTCAGGTCGTTTTCGGACTTCAGTATTTATTGGTTGTTTATCTAAAAGATTTTCTCTCTGCCCAACAGAGGTCCGCACAGCAAGCCAGCCACGTGCACACTGCAAGCCCCCGGGGCGGTCACCTATCTTTATACTCAAAATTACGTATACAATATTTACCTATTCTTTCCAATACCTTTTACCCTTATTGACCGGTGCACTTTTAGTAATAACCAATCCCAAAGTGCCACCATCACCACAGAAGATGGAGGCCAAGAAGAAGAAGAAGAAGGACAGGACACGCCCCAATTCCTCCATCTTACTTCTTTAGACCCCCCTGTACAGAAATCCTAAACCCTGTGTTTTACATTCTGATTAACTTATCCCTTCACCATTTACCCCAGTGAAATCCTCCCATCCTCATACAGATGTCGTCTCCCATGTAGGATCAAAGTCCAGCCACCAGACACTTCTGGCAACATTCCAGGACTCCCGAGCCCCCCAAGGGTGGTCTCGGTCACTCTGCACCTCAGTCCTGAGGTTCTGAGATCCCACAAGGACCCACACTGGGGTATGGCCCTATGAGTGTGATCAATGCAGGAGGAGGTTTCAGACCAGCTCTGATCTCCTCCTGCACCAGCGCACGCACACAGAGGAGAGGCCCTTCCACTGCCCTGACTGCAGGCAGGGCTTCAGGCAGAACGACCATCTTGTCAGGCACCGACAAATCCATACTGGGGAGAGGCCCCATGAGTGTGAGGAGTGTGGGAAGAGCTTCAGCCAGAGGTCCACCCTGATCGTGCACCAAAAGATCCACATGCGGAGAGGCCGTATGAGTGTGGGGAGTGTGGACAGAGCTTCAGCCAGCGCTCCCACCTGTCCTCGCACCAGAGGACCCACGCTGGGGAGAGGCCCTACAAGTGTTCCAAGTGTGGGAAGGGGTTTCAGACCAGCTCCCATCTCCTCCAGCACTATCAGACTCACACAGAGGAGAGGCCTTTCCAATGCCCTGACTGCGGAAAGGGATTCAGGCAGAACTCCCACCTCATCACCCACCAGCGCATCCACACTGGGGAGAGGCCCTACGAGTGTGATAAATGCAGGAAGAGGTTTCAGACCAGCTCCCATATCCTCCAGCACTATCGCATTCACACAGAGGAGAAGCCCCTTCGCTCCCCTGACTGCGGGAAGGGATTCAAGCAGAACTCCGCCCTCGTCACCCACAGGTCCATTCACATTGGGGAGAGGCTTTACGAGTGTCCCCAGTGCGGGAAGAGCTTCTCCATGAGCTCTCACTTGACCCAACACCAACAGAGTCACCAGTAAGGGAAGCCCTGTGAGTGCCCTGAGTGCGGGAAGAGCTTTGTGCGCTGCTCCAGCTCCATCCCCCACTGGAGGAGGCATTTTGGGCACAGCCCTGGTCACTCACATTCCATGTGATCCATGTTGGGAACACACCTGGCTGCTTCTACTTTTAATTTCACCTTAATTTTTTTCTATTCTCCATCTCTTTGCACTCCAAAAGCCAAGAGGGATGGATCTGTCACCTCAAAACCACTCAAATCCCAGTGAAAACAGCTCCATCTTACCCCAAAAGGCTCAAACCCACCTCAAAAATCTCAATCCCACACCAAATTCACTCGATTCCACACCCAGCAGGCTGAGATGGCGTTGGGAGATAATTTAGAGTAGTGGGATCTCAGTTAGAGCAGTGGGATGGGGATTGTGTGGGGCTGGGTATGTGGGATGTATTTGATAGCAAATAAAACTCTCAGACTTACTGATTTCTCTCCTGTTCATGTTCAGTCCGTTGCAGTTCTGTTTGCAGAGTGCCGCCTTCTCAGCTGATTGTGTTTGTGTCCCCTGTTCTCTCCTGCCTCTCTTTGTCTGCTCTGTTTCTCTCTCAGTGTCTCCCTTGACCCAGGGACCACCAGAGACCCTTCCCTGATTTAATTGACCCTGCCCTGATTTAATTGACTCCTCTGTCCCCACAGACCCTCCCCTGATTATTTATTATTTTATTTCCCAATTATTTTAATTCCCAGTCCCAGGAGCTGAAGTTCTGAAGGCCGGCAGGGAAGTGTCTCTAGGATTTTGCTCCATTTGCCTTCAAGGACAGGAAAATCTTTTCCTGTCTGGGAGCTGGAATTCCAGACTTTTGGAATGTGTGCAGGGCAATACGGACTGGGATCAAATATGGACTGGGATCAATTAGCGACTGGAAATAAATACAGACTGGGATCAAATATGGACTGGGATCCCATGGACTGAGATAAACTAAACTGAGATTACATGGACTGGGGTCAAATATGGATTGGGAGTAAATACAGATTGGAACCAAATATAGACTGAAATCATCCTGACTGGGATGAACTGGACTGAGATTATATAGACTGGGATCAAATATGGACTGGAATTAAATATGGACGGGGATTAAATATGGATTGGGATCACATATGGACTGGGGCCAAATAGGGACTGGAATCAAATATGGACTGGGATTGTACACACTGGGATAAACAGGACTGAGATTATTTAGACTAGGATCAACTTTGGACTGGGATCAAATTTGCACTGGGATTAACTATGGACTCAGATCAAATATGGACTGGGATCATTCTGACTAGGATAAACTGGACTGAGATTACATGGACCGGAGTCAAATATGGACTAGGATTAAATATGGATTGGGATCAACTATTGACTGGGATCCTACAGAGTGGGATAAACTGGACTGAGATTATATAGACTGGGATGAAATACAGGCTGGGATCAAATATGAATTGAGATAACAAATGGACTGGGATCAAATATTGACTAAGATCAACTATGGACTGGGATAAACTGGACTGGGATCAAAACAGGACTGGGATAAACTTTGGACGGGGATCAAATATGGCCTAGGATCAAATATGGACTGAGATCTTATGGACTGGGATCAAATATGGACGAGGATAAACTAAGGACTGAGATTAAATATGGACTGGGATCAAATGGATCCCTGCAGACTGGGATAATTTAGACTGGGATCAAATATAGACTGGGATCAAATATGGACTAAGATCAAATATGGACTGGGATTAAATATTGACTGGGATCAAATAGGAACTGGGATCAACTGTGGACTGGGACCAAATAGAGACTGGGGTTAGATAAGGATTGGGATCAAATAGGGACTGGGATCAAGTATTGACTGGGATCAAATAGGGACTGGGATTAAATATGGATTGGGATCAAATATGGACTTTGATCAAATGGACTTGGATTAAATGTGGACTGGGATCAAAGAGGGAGTGGGATCAAACATAGACTGGGACCATCCAGACCAGGACAGCTGAACCAGTTCTCGCAGTTGTCCCCAGCATAGTCCTAGGCACTCCCAGTATGATCCCAGTCTCTCCCAGCACGGCACCAGTCACTCCCACTTGCCCCCAGCGTGTTCCCAGCTCCCCCAGCACAATCCCAGTCACTCCCATTTTGGTCCCAGTCATCACCCATATGGTCTCAGACCCTCCCAGTATATCCCAGTTGCCCTGAACATTCTCGTAGTCAGTGCCAGGCACTCCCAGTTACCTCAGCGTGGTTCACTTGCCCCCATTTTTCTCCCAGTTGCTCCCAGTTTCTCTGATTATGTCCCCAGTTGGCTCCCAGCAGGGCCTGGTAGCTCCCAGTAACCCCCAGTCAGGGTCCAGTCACATCCAGTCTGCTCCCAGTATGATTGTAGCCATTCCCAGTATGATCCCAGTCACTCCCAGTCTGATACCAGTGCCCCCAGTGTGATCCCAGTTGCCCCCTGTGAATGCCAGCATGACCCCAGTAGCCTCCAGTGTGATCCCAGTGACTCCCTGTCTCTCCCAGTGTATCCCAGTCACCCCCAGAATGCTCCAAATCACTCCCACTTTCTCCCAGTTGCTTTCAGCACAATTCCAGTTGCTCACAGCCACTCCCAGTCAATCCCAGCATGATTCCAGTCACTGCCAGTATGATCCCAGTCTAACCCAGCATGGACCCAGCTGCTCTCACTGTGATTCAAGTTAGATCCCGTTTGCCCCCAACAGAGTTCCAGTTGTTCCCAGTTCCTCCCATTATGATCCCAGTGACCATGAGATTAGTCCCAGTCCCTCCCAGCAGGGTCCCAGTCATGCCCAGTTGACCCCAGTGTGGTCTGAGTAGTCCCCAGCAAGATCCCAGCTGTTCCCAGTGTGGTTCCAGTCCCCCCAGTATGGTTCCAGGCATTCCGAGTATATCCCAGTTGCCCCAGTATGGTTCTAGTTACCTCAGAATGATCCCAGTCTTTCCCGGTAACTCCCAGTTGCCCCAGTTATAGTCTCAGTCCTCTCAGCATGGTTCCAGTACCTTCCAGCTGATCCCAGTTGCTCCCAATATATCCACATTTTCCTCCCAAGATGGGCCCAGTAGCTCCCAGTAACCCCCAGTCGGTTCCATTCACTCCCAGTATAATCCCAGTATGATTGCAGCCTCTCCCAGTATGATCCCAGTCACTTGTAGTCTAATCCTAGTTGCTCCCAGTCACTCCCAGTCTGATGCCAGTGCCCCCACTGTGATCCCAGTTGCTCCCAGCATGGGTCCAGCTGTTCCCAGTGTGCTTCCATCACTCCCCTGTTGTTACAGACACTCCCAGTATGGTCCCAGTTGGACCCAGTTGCCCCTGCTCTAGTCCCAGTCACTCCCCATATGATCCCAGTCCCTCCCAGCATGGTCCCACTCACTCCCAGTTGCCCCCAGTGTGGTCCCAGTTCTCCCCCGCAGGGTCCCAGTTGTTCCCAGTGTGGTTCCAGTCACCCCAGTATGGTGACAGACACTCCCAGTATATTCCAGTTGCCCCCAGCATGTCTGTAGTCATTTCCAGGCACTGCCAGTGGCCCCAGTAAGGTGTCAGTTCTCCCAGTATGATCCCCCAGTCATGCCCAGTATATCCCAGTTGCTTCCAGCATGCATCCAGTCCTTCCCAGATCCTCCAGTTTGCTTGCAGCATCATCCTAGTTTCTCTCAGTTGCTCCCAGTAGCCCAAACTGCGATCCCAGTCACTCCATTTCAACCCCAGTATGATCCCAGTAGGCTCCAGTTTGATCCCAGTCACATGCCAGCCCTCCCAGTGTGGTCCCAGTTGCTTCCAATTTCTCCCAGTATGATCCCAGCTGCCTCCAGCATGGTTCCAGTTGCTTCCTAGATCACCCCAGTGAGTACCAGTATGATGCCATCTGCTGCCAGCATGCTCCCAGTTGCTCCCAGTCAGGCCCAGTATGGGGGATGATGTGCAGGGTGTGTTCCCAGTCGCTCTCAGGAGGAAGTCAGTGCCCCTTTCCCCTCTGTGCTGCTCCATCTCCCAGCTCAGCACGGCCCAGGCTGCAGCACAGCCCTGGGGGGATCTCCTTGCCCTTGCCTGTGGCATGGGGGCAAATCCCATCCTGTTCTTGTCTTTCCTCCCCCAGAGCAGGAGCTGAGCATGGAGAGCAAGGAGGACAAATGCCCGCGGCAGAACCAGGTGGAAGAGGCCGTTTTGAGCGGCTCCGTGGTGCAGGAAGACAACAGGGAGGAAAAGAGGAAAAGACCCGGAGATGCCGCACGAGGAGGGGCTGTAAACGCAGCTGGCGGGGATCTGAGGGGGAAAGAGCCAGCCTGGGCCGGGAAGGCGGCCAGAGATGGAGCCAGAGCTCGGAGCTGGTGCTCCATGTGCAGGTCCATGATGGGGAGAAGCCCCGCTAGTGCTTGGAGTGTGGGAAGAGCTTCAGCCTGAGCTCCAACCTGTTTAAGCACCAGAGGACCCACACTGGGGAACGGCCCTATGAGTGTGATCAATGCAGGAAGAGGTTTCAGACCAGCTCTGATCTCCTCCTGCACCAGTGCATGCACACAGAGGAGAGGCCCTTCCGCTGCCCCGACTGCGAGCACGGCTTCAGGCGAAACACCCATCTTGTCATGCATCGACACATCCACACTGGGGAGAGGCTCCATGAGTGTGAGGAATGTGGGAAGAGCTTCAGCCACAGGTCCACCCTAATCCGTCACCAGAGGATCCACACTGGAGAGTGGCCCCATCAGTGTGTGATGTGTGGGAAGAGTTTCAGCCAGAGCTCCCACCTGATTGTCCACCAAAAGATCCACACTGGGGAGAGGCCCTCCAAGTGCTCCAAGTGTATGAAGAAGTTTCAGACCAGCACCCATCTCCTCCGGCACTATCCGAGTCACACAGAGGAGAGGCCCTTCCGCTGCCCGGCCTGCGGGAAGGGATTCAAGCGCAACTCCCACCTCATCAGACACCGGTGCATCCACACTGGGGAGAGGCCCTATGAGTGTCCCCAGTGTGGGAAGAGCTTCTCCAGCAGCTCTAACTTGGCCAAACACCAATGGAGGCACCACTGAGGGAAGCCCTGCAAGTGCCCCGAGTGCGGGAAGAGCTTCGTGTGCTGCTCCAGCTCCATCCCCCACTGGAGGAGGAACTTTGGGCACAGCCCTGGTCACTCACATTCCCTGTGATCCATGTTGGGAATACACCTGTCTGCTTCTCCTTTTGGTTTGCCCTTAATTTTTTTCTCTTCTCCATGTTTTTCCCCTCTAGATGCCACAAGGGATCAATCTGTCACTTCCAAACCACTCTAAATCCTACTGAAAATAACTGAATTTTAACCCAAAAAGGCTCAATCCTACCTCCTTCAAATTGCTTGTTCCTTTCTCAAAAAAACAGTCCCAGGCCAAACTCACTCCATTCCACAGCCAGCAGGGTGAGTTGGGGTTGGGAGGCAATTGGTAGAAGTGGGATCCCAATTTGGAGCAATGGGATGGGGACTGTGTGGGGCTGGCTGGGTTTGTGGGATGTATTTGGTAGCAGATAAAATTTTAAGAGTTACTGATTTCTATCCCATTTATTTTCAGTTGGTTCTGTTTGCAGCGCCCCACCTTGTCATCTGATTAAATTCCTATAAAAGTCCCATTTTTTAAATCATCTAGCCACTGACAATTCAAAAACCAACATCCAAATAAAACCACACACCCCCAATAAATCTTTCAAAAATCATTTTAATTGTTTTAGAGTACTTAAGGATGGTATTAAAGTTTAATTGTTTGGTTAAAATGTCTGAGAAATTATAGTGGTGTTTGGTTTTGTGTTTTGTATATTTGTAATGTGAATAGTTTTACTAAGGTGTGTTAGATTGTATGTTAATTTTTTTAGATTTTCTTTATCTAAAGTATATTAGTTATTGAGGTAAAACTTTCAAAAGGTATTTATTGATATATAATTTGTTTATTTATATGCATTGGTGATATTATAGTATTAGTTGGTTTGGGTTGAATCATTGGAGTATTGTAAAGAAGAGTTGAGATTTTTATACTTCATTTTTATTCTACTTTTTAAAATTTCAATTATTATCTTTGTTTATAATTTTATTGCAATTTGTTGAGGGGATAGGAGGAAGTTCAAGGACAGGCACATTTTTTCCTGGCTGGGAACTGGAATTCCAGACCCTGGGAGTGTGTGCAGGACCATACAGTCTTGTATCAAATATGGTCTGGGATCAAATATGGTTTGGGATCCTTTGGATTGGGGCTGCACAGAGTGGGACCATATGGATCAGGACCACACAGACTGGGATCAACTGGACTGGGATCAAATATGGACTGGAATCACCTGGACTGGGATCACTTGGACAGGGATCACATGGATGGGATCCTCTGGATCAGAACCCTCCAGACCAAGATAGCCTGGAGTGGGATCAAATATGGACTGGGATCCTATGGACTGGGATCCCAGGGTCTGGGATCATATGGATCAGGACCACACAGACTGGGATCAAATATGGGCTGGGACCATTTCTTAGAGTAACTTTGTTCTATAGTTTTTATTTCTGTTGCTAATTAAGCTCAGTGAAATAGCTGCTTGTGTTAAACTGCCTGCTTGGATGGGATAACATCCAATGCACACAGGATGAGGACACCTGTACAGATCTGCCAACTCTCAGCACTCCCCGTCTGAAGGCAGAGTGGACCAAGGCCCAAAAGCAGGAGGTGATAAAGAGAAGGAGCCAAAACCACAGCCAAGAAACACACATGCTCTGAAAAGGCAGACCCAAGGAGGAGCCATGTAAAATCGTTCCTGGAATATGTAAAGTAGTTTATGGATATGCATGAGGGTCTATGAATATGCAACAGGCTGATGTAAGGGGAAAGGTATTTCAGGGGGATCCCCAAAGGTAACAGGGTGCTCCTGGCTGAGTGCCAAGATGCACCTGGCCATAATAACCTTTGCTCCATGGATGGTGTTCCCAGCTCCACGTCGTGCTCCAGAAGAACACACCAGCTGTACCTCGGCTTGCGGGGACATCACGATGCCATTGAGCTGCAGGGGGATGTTTCCCCTGTCCCAGTCCGTGGCACCTTTACCGCACTGCCACCACTTCTCCAGTGGGACAGGCAGCATGGAGCCGCTCCCTCCACAGCTCGGGGGGACCAGCGGACGCATCTCCTCCGCTGCGCTCTCTCCTCCATGCCGTGGCCACACAGAAATGCTCCGGGGTTTTCTTCCAGCGCCACGAGACGCGTGCCGCTGCTACATGCTGGCTCCTGGATCCTACTGTGCACAGAGATGCATCTCTGCTGTCTCCTGGGCCAGGCAGGGCTCCTGCAGCCAAGAATGCTCAAAAAGGTCCTCCAGTGATGGCCTGTCTGTAGGGTCCATACATAAACACCATCTGATGAGGTGCTGGCACTCTGTGGAGAGAAACCAGAAACCGCCGCTCAGCGGGACAAGGCTCCTGTCCATGCTCTCCCACATTCCACAATGCCCAGGCCACCAGGAGTGCTCAGAGCTGCACCCAAAAGCTTTCTATTGATCCTCTCTTGCGGAGGACACCAGCACAGAGGCACAGGTACCACCTCCTCCAGCTGAGCCCAGGAGATCCACTCCTCACCAGCTGCAAGAGTAGGATGCTTATGTGCCAGCTGCCTCTCACAACCCTGTTCTTCCCCTCGTGCCTTGAAGGCGCATCCCCACCTTGAGACACCCGTGGTGGGAAGAAGAGCTGGCCCCGGACGATGTCCTTGTTTGTGTGGAAAGGAAGGTGCCCACAGACCAGCTCACAGAGCAGGATGCCCAGGGACCAGATGGTAGCTGGCTGGCCATGGTAGCAGCAAAGAGGATCCACTCTGGTGGGCTGTACTCTGATGTTCCTATGGGACATGGGCGCAGCTCATCAGGCACATGCTGCTCCCTCCCTCCCAGACAGCTCCCGTTCCACAACAGCCAGCCCCTGCCCTGCCAAAAAGCAACTTGGCTGCAGCTGGCTGAAGAAGGATTCCCCCTCCTTCCCTCCCTCCTTCCTTCCCTCCCTCTTCCCCCTCTGCCAGCCAAGGGGGGAACCTCCGCTGCCTGGCTGGGCCCCGGCTTTGGGCTCACCTGACATCTGGGTGTAGAATGATTCCTGGAGGATCGTGCTGCAGCCAAAGTCGAGGAGTTTCGCCTCACCCGTGGCCAGGTCGACGAGGACGTTCTCGGCCTTGATGTGGTGGCGCAGGACACCGTGGCTGCTGCGGCACCGCACGGCCTCCAGCACCTGGTGGAGCAGCCCCCACGCCATGGGCTCCATCAGGAAGT
This sequence comes from Melozone crissalis, assembly GCF_028551555.1. Lineage (NCBI taxonomy): Eukaryota > Metazoa > Chordata > Aves > Passeriformes > Passerellidae > Melozone > Melozone crissalis. Next base: position 2,185,171 of record NW_026535781.1, read on the forward strand.
GCCGCTTATGCAGGAAGTACCAGAGGTCCTGACAGCGCTGCGGATGCTCCATGAGCAGCGCGAAGCCCTCGGGCACCTCGAACCAGTCCAGGAGCCGCATGACGCTGCAGAAGCCAGGCCGTGACACCTTCCACAGCAGTGCCGGCTCCAGGGGCTCAAGGGTGCCCTTGCGCTGCGGGGGGACTGCAATGCCGTCAGCGGGGCCAATGCTGCACTGCACCTTGGGCAGCCCCTGCCCGGCCCCGCCACGGCTCACCATGGCCCGGCCCGGGGCACTGCGCGGCCCCTGCTCACTGCACGCTTGCGCTTGCTGCCCTCGCTGCCGCCCTGCCGGGCCTCGCCCGGCACGCCCCGCCGGCTCCTCCCGCTGGCTCTGCTCACTCACCAGCCGCGCCCACTCCAAGATGCGCTGCCAGGACACTCACTTGATGGCCACCTGCGAGCCAAGGCCAGCGGCGGACTTAAGATCACGCTTGGTTAAGAGTGTATAAGCCGGAGAACACGCAAAATAAAAAAAACTTTTTTCTTCTCGTACCCTGATCACGTGTGTATTTCACGTCCGGCCTAATGGCGACAGTTGCCCCATCTGTGGGTCAAGAAACAAGTATTGTCTGACAGGTAACTTGTCAACAAACTGAGAAAGAAATTAGTACCTGGGCATGCAGATTTCTGAAGGGAGGAAAGAAAAGTGTTGACAAGAATAAGCCTGAGTTTCAAATGCCTGAAACACTCAAAAATAACATGTTTTGGGATATTGTACCAGATGTTACACAGAGTTCAAACAAACCACAACTCATTAGTATCTGGACCTCATTGCCCACTATGCTTTGAAATGTTGCTTGAAGGCACTTTGTGTCAAAGATCCAGTTCCTGTAGGCCACTGTAGATGTAGATCAAAATCCTACCAAAAAATCCATGTCCAAACAGCTAGAGTGAGACTTTTGTCCTTGGCAGTAGCTTCCAGGTGCTCCTAGAAAGTACCAGGCCTAGACACAAAGATGTGTATTCAACAGAGGGAGAGAAGCACCATGCTTAGCTCTAACTGTGACCTTTGCTAGCAGATCTTACTAGCAGGTAACAAATTCCATTTGTTCTGCTCTTAGCCAGAGCCAAGATGGGAATCAAAGTCTAGATCACAGGAGAAGATCACAGGAGCCTCAACTTTTCCAGAAGAGGAAAAATACAAAGGATAGTAAATTTGTGTTGGGTTTACAGGGTATTTTTTACAGATCGATAGACAAGTGATGAAGTTTAAAAGATGACAGCAAAGGAAAATCAACAGATATGCTGAAACTGAGTGAAGAGGAAGGAGACTTCAAATTCACTGAAAAGCTGCACAGAAAGCTTCTCTACTTTTTGCAGTTGCTTCAAGTTTGAAATGACAAGCTCTAGCAGCACTTCCAACTTCTTTTTATTAATTCTAGAATAAAGACAATGAAAACTGTGTACTCCTGCTTACAGTATGCAGTAAAGCAGAGGAAGCCATTAGAGTAAGAACAATCGTGTTTAGAAGGCTGAGGCACCCTTAGGGGCAGGAGGAATGGGGAGGCGTGGAAATCAGGCCCGTGGACACCATTCAAGGAGCTTTCAGGCCCTGAGCAGTCCCTCACAGTGGATATCCCAGCAGATGGAGTCCAAATGGAGCCACAGCTGGGTGGGAAAAGTCTGGGCTGGTGAGCCGTGGTTAGCAGGGGCTCCTGCATCAAATTGCTCCCTGACAGGTGTGGTATGCTGTGTGTGTGTGTGCCCAACAGCTGGCAACAGCAGGCTGGCCCAGATGTGGGAAAAGGCCAAGGAAGCAGCAGAGTGGGAATGGGGCTCTGAGGAGGCCCTGGTGGTTGCACACACCCGTGGGGGATGAGGCTGGCCCAGATGGTCCCTGGGGCTCTGGGCTGAAAAGGGGGGAAAAGAGAAGCAGGGAGGAAGGGCCAGATGCCGCTATGACAATGTCATTCTATCCCATAGGTGACATAGTGAGAGGAGGGTGGGAACCAAATGGTGATTGCTGCTGATCACCCTGACATCTCCAAGACAAGAAGCCCAGCAAGGACTGCACATCTGCCTCCTAGTGTTGTCCTGAATGTGAGGTCATCTCCTGGCGTTCATTACCCGCAAGTCTGTCAGCTTCCCACGGGCATTCCACACTTCAGGCAAGCAAAGCTGCTTACCTCACTATGTTCTTTGGGCCTCTGAAAGGGATTGTCCACTTAGCTACAGCCTGGCAAGGAAGGGAGTCTTACAACACTCTGGATATTTCAGACTTTTATTGGCACTCAGGTTGAACAAAGTATCCCCTCGCCACTTCTCCATCTTCATCCTTCTGTCCTGCAGGTGGCCTGTTCAGGCTGACAGATTGGAGCACCTGCAGGCTCCAGTTGGGCTGCAGCCCATCTTTTCCTCTCACAGCTTAATTCTTATTATGACAATTCTTTCATTTTTACTTAAAAGATACCTCAGAGCTTCCCTAAATTAACGACACTCTACTCTAAGCTAAACAATCCTCTATTATCTAAGCTATCTATGTTCCAAATGTTGGGATTCATAAAATTTGAGGGTTTTGAGAAAGTGGTAAAAAAGACAAGCCTCAGACAGCAGATTTGTGAACATTGCTAATACAGCAAAAAGTTTTGTAAGCAGTAGAGCAGACATGAGAAATAGAACAATAAGCCCCTGTGATTTGCCATTATAGGTTGCAACAAGTTTATTTAATGTATATCTTTAGAAGGTTAGTATGAATGAGCCTCTGTGCTTTGTCTCTCAGAAACGAGCCATTGTGTTAGAAAATAAGTCCTTATTTTGTTAACTACTGTTACGTGTGTTTCATATGATTGGATAGAATTATTGTCAATATGTTTTGCTCTATGTGTGATTGGCTGAAACTTAGGCCAAGAGGGTTTTATGCTACCCTGTAATGTGACGTTTCCTTGGCATTCCATTTGAATCAGCGAGCTGTAAACATATCCTGTCTCCATTGTCCTAACAATGTACTGAGACTGATGTTTGAAATAAACAGCTCACGACACTGATTCAGAGTGTCCCGCTCCGTTTGTGGCTGTATATAGCGTGCCAACGGCACCATAGTCCTTAGAAGCTGATCCCTATATTTCCTAATTTTTTTAAACTTTCATCTTTTTGAGAAAGAAAAAACAACAGAGTTTTAAATGGAACCTAACACACCCAACCTAACCTAACCTAACCTAACCTAACCTAACCTAACCTAACCTAACACACACGTAATCTAACCTAACCTAACCTAACCTAACCTAACCTAACCTAAGACCTAAACTGAGCAAATATGAAAATTGTCACATTTCCTATTTAGGGCACAGCTCCTCTTAATACTTGGGGGATGGCTGAAGCTCTGCCTCAAGATGACACATCCCCTTTTCCCTCCTCTCAGCTGGTGGGGCATAAGGGTCTCCTCAGGTGCAGGTGTCTCCTCTCCAGTCTTCCTGCACTTGCTTGGCTGAAATGATCAGAGCAGCCAGGCTGGAGGCAGGATGGCCTGAGGTCACAAAGGGATGCTGCCCAGAGGAAAAAGAACAAAGAAAGGAACCCTTACTTTCCAGGATCCCATCCTCACGGGCTCAAGCAGGATTCCCTGGCTACCAGGAAGACACACCAAGAGCACCGAGGGCAGCATGTCCCCCTGCGCCTTCCTGTCCTGGGAGCTGTCTGCGCCACGTGGCCCACACTCCTCCTCATCCCTTCATGCAGGTGTCCTCAGCTGACAGGGCTTTTTGCCCCTTTGCTTTTTCTTACCTGCAGGAGTTCCTGGGCAGAGCAGCGCCTGTCCTCGTCTGCCTGCAGGCAGCAGTGGAGGAAGTCGTGCAGGAGAGCCGAGTGGTGCCTGGGCTTCTGCAGTTTTGGGGGCCCATTCCTTTCTATCAGTTCAAAAACCTACAGCACAAAGATGCAAGAGGACACTGCACCTGCTCCTTTGCTAGCCACATCAGCTCTCTCCATGATAGTGGAGCTCTGGGAAAAGTTAAAGATAGAATCTAAAATGTTAATCTTTGTGCTTTCCCAGATCAACTGCACCTGCGTAAGCAGTATGATAAATTACATAATTGTTAGATGTGATGATTGTTTAGTAATTAAATATAATTACTATATAACCAGAAGAAGAATAATGAGAAAATATGTTGGAAATTCAGAGAGGGGCTAAATTTATGTTTACAATAGAACAATATAAGTTTAATAATTAACATGAAAGTTATATAGAGTATAAAAACATGATCATTTCGGATGTATGGTCGGAATCAAATTTGGGTAATACCCTGATTCCCAGAGCTCTTTAATAAAAAGCACCGCTGTCGTGGTTTGACCGGAAATGGGACATCTGGGATATGTTGTTTTGCTGTGGTTACCAATGGGTGGTCGGATTTTAAGATGAGCACCTAGTTTGACCAGTGGGGCATTTGGATCCGCCTCTTGAGACTACGAACCCAAGGGGTTAAAAGCAGGGCTCTTGTCCTTCAGAGCCCTCTTGGGATTTCCGGCGTGAAGTAGTCTCTCCCCCGGCCCAGTTGCTGGCTGGGCTGGGGGAGGGGAAAGCCACGTGGCCCATCTACGGTAGGCCCGGGTTCGGAGGAAGGGTGGCGGACCATTGAGCGACTTATCTCCCCCCCCACCCTTTGGAGATGGAGAGAATGCAGCCCGTGCTAGAACTGTATACCTTGAAACTTGATATCATGTGCCGGCAGCACGGTTGGAGGAGAAGGGGAGGGGGCAGCGGGCAGTCCGGCCGCCTGGGAGAGCTTTTAACCCATGTGGAGAGTGAAGGCTTCGCAGAACATTGCCTTTCCTGGGAAAGGGATAGGAGTGGAAGATGAAGGAAGAAACCAGGCCAGTAAAGGGGGTCTGGCAAAGGGAGAAGAGAGATGTTGAAGGAATGGAGGAAGATGGAATGGCAATTTTTGCTGGACTCTTTTTTGTTGTATATCCATGGACTCTTTCCTGGTGATGCAGAGGCTGCATTGCAGGGGGAAGCGGAGGCTCGGAGTCAAGACAGTTTGGTTTTGAGACCCCTCGGCCCCAGGGGGTATAGAAGAAATGGGGGGGACAGAGGTCCCAGAGATGAGACTGTGCTCTGCTTGGAACGAGACGAGGCATCCTTAAAAGGCCCTGAAGGCAGGCCCCTGCTCCATCCCATGCCTGGTGGTGAGAGCACCTTGGCATGGAAAGGAGATGTCACGAGATAGCAAGACTCCGGGCGGATTGCTGATTGTGACAAGAAGTCCATGGCACAAGGAAGGACTCCATCTATCCCTTATGAGCTGAAGATTTGATTTTTCTAAAGGGTGGTGCCAGACCGAGTGTGGATAATTTTGGAAATGTAAATGTACTTGGGAATTTGGCGGGAGGAGGATAAGGAAGTGTTTCTGTGTAGTTTTCATTTTCCTTGTCTTTTTTCCTTTTTTTCTTTTGTAGTTTAGCTTTTTTAGTTTAGTTAATAAAGTTTTTTCTGTTTTTTCCTTAAGCAGGAGCCTGCTTTGCTTATTCCCGGGTACCACCTCACAGCAGATGCCAGGGAGGGAGGTGTATTTTCATGGGGGGCACTGGCATTGTGCCAGTGTCAAACCATAACAACCGCATATAATTGCTCCATGATTATGTGTTTTTGAACGCTAACATTTTGGCGCCCCCGACGGAACCGTTGTGAGTGCTGCTGAGCAAGTTCGCGACTTGATCACGCTCCAGCTGGCACCGAGGGATTCTTGGGGAGCCCATTGGCCGCGACCACTCCTGCCGCTCACAACGTCCCCGGGAGAAAGGGAAGGTGCTTTTTTTTCTTTGGTTTGGTTTTGGATGCCTGCCAAATAAGACGCAGCAAAAGCTACACTTGGTTGGGCAAAAGGAATTCCTGTTGGTACAAGCCTAGGCGCCGTTCCATAAGACAATCACAAAAGCATTGCGGGTTCGGCATTTGTGGTGTATTTGAAATGGAGAAATTTAAAGGGATTTTGGGCAGTAACACCCCTATCCCGCAAACTTCTCCTTTGGGGTGCTTATTAGCACATTGGAAACAGGGTAACTTTGGGGAAGAATTACGTAAAACTAAGTTGATTGATTACTGTAATTCATCGTGGCAAGAATATGCCTTGGAGAATGACGAAAAATGGCTAAAATACGGTATTCTGCAATATAACACTATTTTGCTGTTAATGTTGTTTTGTAAACAAGAAGGAAAATGGGATGAAGTCCCATATGTTGATCTGGTTTTCTATTTACAGGGAAAGCCAGAATGGCAGGATGAATGTGGATTATTAGTGGTTAAAACATCTGCAAAGTGTGGGGTTTGTGAGGAACGTTGTTTAGAACACTTGGCGTTAAAAGAAAGCTTGAGTAGGGAAAATTATACAGATGTTGAATTACAAGTAGCTCCAATAGGAGCTAAGAAAGCTACAAGAGAACCTAACCCTATCCCACCTGTTTCACCTGTTTCACCTGTCCCTATCCCACTGCCTGCTCCTCACCCACCTAGTCCTGAGCCTGTCTCGTCTAGTACACCTTTCCCTCTTTATCCTCCTCTCCCATCATTACCCGGTCCCTCTTCCTCGGAAGATGAGCAAAACCTAACTGTGATAGAAAGGAGAAAGAGGTATGCGAGTGAAAAAGATAGCAATGGTAATGAATCAGTGACCCCAATAGCCCACAGAACCCGGAGTCGGTCAAAGCTTGCCCCGGATGTGCATAGAAAAGGCATAAGCAAACAAAAACGGACTGTGATTGCCCCCTTACAACAAGGTGTCGGAATGGAAGGGTCAGTATTTGTAAAAGTGCCTTTTTCCCGGCAGACTTAGTTATTTGGAAACAGTCAGCTGGAACTTATAGAGAAAATCCTGATAAAATGGCACGCGTAGTAAAAATGGTTATGAAAACTCAAAATCCTGACTGGGATGACATACAAGTAATATTAGATACTCTGATGGATTCTACTGAAAAAGAAATGGTACTTAAGGCAGCCAAACAGAGGGCAAGAGAAGATATTAGAAATGGGCTAGTAACAGGGAATTTAGATGTGAATTTCCCAATTGAGTATCCAAATTGGGACCCTAATTTATTGTGCTATATGAGGAAATTACGTAAATATCAAGAGTGGATCCAAATAGGAGTTCAGAATGCTGTGCCCAAAACTATAAATTGGTCCAAACTATATGAGGTTTGACAGGAAAAGAAGGAATCTCCCACTGCGTTTTTGGAAAGGCTTAAGGAGGTAGCAAGGAAATATACAGACCTCCAAATGGATACAGAGCAAGCAAAGGTTCAGCTCACTCTCATATTCTTGGGCCAATCACAGGATGACATTCGTAGAAAGTTGGAAAAATTAGAGGGGGAAGAATTAAGGAATTTGGATAAGTTACTTGAGGTTGCTTGGATGGCATAAAGCAATCGGGAAAAAGAAGCTAGTAACAGACAGCAGCAGAATCTGTTGGCAGTAATACAAGGAGAAGGTGACCCAAATTTCAGGGGACGTAACAGGAATATCCGCGGTAAGAGACCAGTCACACAAAGGTTAAGCCTGAATCAATGTGCGTATTGTAAGCGGGAGGGGCATTGGAAGCGAAATTGTCCAAGCTTGAATAACCAGTTTGACCAGGGCAATCAGTTCCAGCAGGGAAACGCTGCCAAAGCCATAGTGTTAGGAGAATATAACTAGCTGAACCTGTGGAACAGGTTCAAGAACTCACCACAAATATAGAATAGAATTTAATCCACCAATATTTCCAGTAAAGAAAACAAGTATCTGAATATGGGTTAGCGCAGGATTTGAGAGCAATAAATAAAAAGGACATTTATCCAGTGGTAACAAATTCTCACAAATTGCTAACATCCGTAAAGGGGATTTATAAGTGGTTTACTGTAATTGATTTAAAAGATGCCTTTCTCTGCATACCCTTTGAGAAAGAAAGTAGGAAACTGTTTGTTTTTGAGTGGGAAAACCCAGGGAATGGAAGAAAGACCCAGCTCACCTGGACACGACAAGAACTCGCCGACCCTATTTGGAAACTAACTGGCAAGGGAACTGGAGATTTGGACCGAAAATGGGCTAGTACCAAGAGACCAATATTTATTGTTGCAGTATGTTGATGATATACTAATAGCTACAGAAGAAAAAGTAACCTGTATAAAGGTAACCATTGAGACTTAAATTTCACAAGGGCAACAAAAACTAGGTACTAACCATATCCAAGCTATTTGTGCTATTCCAGAGCCCCAGAATTTACAAGAGCTGCGAGTCTTCCTCGGGATGGCAGGATGGTGTCGCTTGTGGATCATGGACTATGGACTGATTGCGAAACGCCTGTATGAAGCTCAGAAGATGCAGCCATTCACCTGGGGCAACCACAGAAAGAAGCCTTCCTAAAATTAAAGGAAGCACTGACAACTGCTCCAGCATTAGAGTTACCTGATCTGTCTAAAGATTTTCAGCTGTTTGTACATGAAAGGCTACGCCTAGCACTAGGAGTCCTGACCCAACGTCTGGGAAGCTGGAAAAGGCCGGTGGGCTACTTTTCTGAACAACTCGACAACATAAGTGCCGGGTGGCCCCCATGTCCGCCGGCAGTCGCAGCTACTGTGATCCTGATACAAGAAGCCAGGAAACTTACTATGGGAAGGCACATAGATGTCTATGTACCGCACATGGTAACCACTGTCTTAGAACAAAAGGGGGGCCATTGGCTATCTCCCAGCAGGATGATGAAATTCCATGTAGTCCTGACTGAGCAGGATGATGTCACATTAAAAACAACTAACCTTTTGAGTCCAGCTTTGTTCCTAGGTACCACAACTGAACAAGGCCCATTAGAACACGACTGTGTAGAAGTAATAGAGTACACCCATTCAGCAAGAGAAGACCTGAAAGACGTCCCACTAGAGCAGCCGGAGTGGGAGCTGTTTACAGATGGGAGCAGCTTCGTGCAAAACGGAACCAGATATGCTGGATATGCGGTAACAACAGTCAATACAGTAGTGGAGGCAAAGGCATTACCACCAAATACATCTGCCCAGAAGGCAGAACTGGTTGCTTTAACCAGAGCACTAGAATTAAGTGAAGGGAAAAGGTAAATATCTGGACTGACTCAAAATATGCTTTTGGAGTGGTGCATGTACACGGAGCACTGTAGAAACAAAGAGAACTGTTATCTTCTCGGAGTATGCACATTAAACATCAAGATGCAGTCCTGCAATTGATAAAAGCAGTACAAAAACCTGAACAAGTGGCAATCATACCCTGCAAAGCACACCAATCAGGAAACTCCAAAATCTGTGAGGGAAATCGAAAGGCAGACTGGGCAGCCCGACAGGTTGCTCGAGAGGTACAAACAACAATGGCATTGATACCTTTGAAGCTTAATGTATCCCAATTCAATTTGCCTCCAAAACCAAAATATTCAGTAGAAGATGAGAGACTGGCACACTTGCTAAATGCACAAAAGAATTCAGAGGGATGGTATGTAGCTGCACAAGGACAAATAGTAGTACCCCCCTTGATAATGAGAGAGGTTCTACAAATTAAACATAACGAATGTCACTGGGGAGCAGAGGCATTGGTAAAATTGCTAAAGCAGAGTTTAATTTCAGTACAGATGTTAACAATGGCAAAATCAGTAATGTCAAAATGTGATATCTGCTTGAAAAACAACCCAGTGGCCAGGCAACAAGCACAGCTAAGAAGAATTCAGATAGGAATAAAGCCAAGAGACTATTGGCAGGTAGATTTTGTAAAACTACCAAAGACTTGAGGATACAAATACCTGTTAGTAGGAGTTGACATATTCTCTGAGTGGCCAGAAGCCCTTCCCTGTCGCACGAACCAAGCAAAAGAAACAGTTAAGTAGTTACTACAAGAGATTATTCCCAGATTTAGAGTACCCCTAGAAGTATCATCAGATAGAAGACCCCATTTCATAGCTACAGTAGTAAGAGAGGTAAGTAGATTGCAGGAGATAAATTGAGACCTCCACACACCGTAGAGACCCCAGTCAAGTAGACAAGTAGAGAAGATGAATCAGACACTAAAAAAGCAAATCAGTAAAATATGCCAAGAAGCCAAATTGCAGTAGCCCCAGGCTTTGCCAATAGCACTGTTGAAGATTCAGATAAAGCCTAAGAGTGGGATGTCAGTCAGTCCTTATGAGATATTGTATGAGAAATCATATGAATCTCCTAAGCCTAACCCTAATGTACATGTCACAGAAAAGCAAGAAGTGTATAATTATGTTCTGTCTCTTGAGAAAACTTTAGCTCGGCTCCGGAGTATCCTCGTGTAAAATAGACCACTGACTCTCGAGAACCCAGTCCATAACATACATCCAAGAGACGAGGTGTACCTCAAGAACTGGAACGAGGAACCGCTGAAAGAGAAGTAGAGTAGACCCCATCAGGTACTACTGACCACCTTTACAGCAGTCAAAGTAGCTGGCATGGAACCCTAGATCCACTATGCCCGAGTGAAGACAATCCATCCTGGATCACAGACTGTATAAACTCTAGAATGAACAAAAGCTGCAGATAAGACGTGTTTAATTGCTTTCAAAATGCTATCAGTAATTGTGCTAACGTTATAGTTATTAATATCTTTAGGATGTAGAATGCAAAATGATCAACCAACCACTCTTCATTCTAGAATGAAGAGAGAGGTACAAACGGAAACACAAGTGATAAAAGTTTCTAATGCAGTTCGGGCTGAGAATGTAATGATTAGATTAGTCAAAGATTTTGCCGAAATGCAAAACACCAGCCGAATAACTGCCTGTCTGCCAATACCAAAGGCAGCAGGAGACCCAGTAAATTGGGGCATCATAACATTCAAACTACCTGAAATACAAAAGAACAAAACAATTACATGTAAACTGGTACCCGAATCGAGGCAAATTGCAGAAACAACTCTAGTATGGAAATGTGAAGCCAAAGATAAGAAAGATCAGATAGAACCTTAAGACAGTGCGTAGTCTGTGAGTATTCTTCAAAGATTCCAATATATAGCAAACACCCCTTAGTGTATTAAGTGAGAAGGCCCTGAGAATGAAACAGCTCCAGGAATAACGAACACTAACACTAGTAGAAGAACGAGGGCAGACAAAGTAAGTTGGTGAGCATGTAATAAAACTTACGACTGCACTTCAGATGATGAAAAGATAAAACAGATGCCACCACTGGCAATAGCCCTACAAATTAGTTGTACTTGCAGAGGGATCAAACATAAACAAGGCAGAGTGAATTATAAAGTAATTATAGAGTGTACCAAGATTACAATCCGAAGTCCAAGACAATTTTTATGGGCAGCAAGTGATGGTGCCTAGACAACACATCTGCCTATAGACGAGAAAGTAAAAGAGATTACTTTAGGCCTCCCAACCTTATGTCCAATTTAGAAAAAGTCCCCATTTAATAGAAAACATGAACTTCTGCAGATAAGAGCAAGACGAGAAGTTCTAGACAATGAAAATCCAAATAACACTTAGCAAGAATCCACTGGTAGAGTGAAATTTAAATGAGCCCTAGAGTCATTGCTTGGTCCTATAGCAAACTATAGGAGCAGAGAGATGCTCTACAAACTTACAAGTCAAGTAGGTAGACTAGCAAGAGTCACCCGAGAAAGATTTAAAGAATTAAATATACAGTTACAAGCCACCACAAAAATGACTTTACAAAATCGATTAGCCCTAGATATGTTACTCCTGAAAGAGCATAGAGTATGTAGATTTTTAAAGAGACAAGTTGATCATTGCTGCGTTCATATCCCAAATGTAACTGCAGATGTCGAATATGACATCAATCAGTTGAAACAAATAGATCATGAAGCGCAAGAGGAGCAAAAAGATTTGGCTAAAAGCTAGTTAAGAAAAATATTTAAAAGATTAGAGTAAATGTGAGTTCATGGATTAAATCTATCATTGAGAGTGTGATAATCTTACTAATTGTATTCTTAGCAATTTAGTTAGTTTACAGCATCTTAAAGAAAGAGATACAGAAGAAAACATCCTAGAACCAGAAGATAATAAAGGCACTAACACGAGATCCATGCCCACCATCTTCTGGTTCTCCAGTTTGTAACAGCATCCACGACAACGTTTACAACCACCCTAGATTTGAAGAACCAAGTACGAACTGAAGAATAAAAGGCTGTATCAAGTAAAACATTTACACCTATAGTGAAGTGAAAATTCTTTCAAAGGGGAGAGAATGATAGTGGAACCCTGGAAAAAGTTAAAGATAGAATCTAAAATGTTAGGCTTTGTGCTTTCCCAGATCAACTGCACCTGCGTAAGCAGTATGATAAATTATATAATTGTTAGATGTGATGATTGTTTAGTAATTAAATGTAATTATTATATAACCATAAGAAGAATAGTGAGAAACTATGTTGGAAATTCAGAGAGGGGCTAAATTTATGTATACAATAGAACAATATAAGTTTAATAATTGACATGAAAGTTATGTAACGATAGAGTATAAAACATGATCATTTCGGATGTATGGTCAGAGTCAGATTTGGGTTGAATATACCCCGATTCCCAGAGCTCTTTAATAAAAAGCACTACATATAATCGCTCCGTGATTATGTGTTTTTGAACGCTAACAGGGACAGCTCAGTCCCATCATGGGGCCAGTCCAGTTTCTTCCCATCATGGTAGAAAGACACATCTGTGAGCTCTTTGTTCTTCCAGCCCTGGCAGCGCAGTGTCACCATATCCCCCTCCAGCAGCGCCCGTGCTGGCACCTGCAGCACCACCAGATCTGGGGGACAGAGGGATCCTGTCACACCAGGGGCGTCAGGAGAGTGGTGATGGCAACAGAAGGCACCAGGGGCCACCCATTTTTAGAGAGAAGTCTCCTTGCACAGGGATTCTCTGTGATGTCACCAGAGCAGGGGATAGGCTCTGGTCACACAGGAGGTGACCCATACCCAGAGCCCTTGGGGTCCCTGTGGGTGTCAGGCTGGGGACACCCAAACACCCTTCACCATCTGAGACTCTCACAAGGGGGCTGAGCCCAGTGTCCCTTCTGAAACAGGCGTAGGTGCCACTGTTGGTGACATTGAAGTGTTTGAGTCTCTTCTGCCACCAGCTCCACCCGTCCTTGACCCAGATAGCGTCACCGGTGGTCTCTGAGCCCTTGCACGTCAGTGTCACCCGGTCCCACAGCACCGCCGGCCTCCAGGGTGGCTCCATGAGGATCTGGGTGGTCTGGGCACCTATGGATGACAGGGGACACCAGCCTGCCAGGGCCAGGGTGGGGCTGGGAACAGCAGGGTGGGGCCATGGCATCCCCTGAGGACTCACCAGTGAGGCCGGGGGTCTGGGCTGGAAGGGAGAAGGGACAGGGCTTAGTGGGGGTGGCACTGCAGGGACAGAGGCACGGGGGCATGGGGTATGGTGGCTGTCCCCAAAGTGCTTTTCTGTGACATGGACCCCTTGTGGATAGAGACACTGCAGCCAACTCTTGCTCAGGCACAACACCAATCACACTGTGGACACCCCTGAACTGGGGATACCACAGGCACCCCATGCTGGCACAGGTCACCCCCACCAGCCCCATGATGCCTCCCAAAATCCTTGCCCCAACATTTTTGTCCACATATTCCTATCCCCCTTCTCCTGTCCCCAAAGCCACCCTATGGCTTCGGTCATCTCATGCACTGACTCTGCTGGCCTTGGGGATCTCAGGGGACCCCTCAGCCCCCCTCAGCCCCCCTGTGCACCCTCCCTTCTCCATCCCCATCCCCAGGGTGTCAGGCCTGTGCCCGGGGCACTCACCCCACAGGAGCAGCTCCACCTTCCTGGCCATCCTGGTGTCCCCAGCCATGTGGACTGGCTGTCACTCACTGCTGGGGGTGGCTGTCCCCTCACTAGTGGCTTTTTGGATAAAGGCGAAGGAAACGAGGTCAGGTCTTGTCCTCACATGTTGGTTGCCCCTGGTGGGGGCAGGGTGGCCACAAGCACAGGGTCATGGGGATGTGGCTGTGGGGACAGGCTGTGCAAAGGGTGGGAACAGGATGGGGATAAGGCTGGGTGGGACACAGTGGGACTAGAGGTTCCCATGAGTGGGGGACTCAGGGGGTTTGGGGACCCGGGGATGGGTGTCCGAACAAATCGGGTCCCAGGGATGGGGTCCCTGAAAATGGGGGTCCTACGTAGGGGGAGTCACCAGGGATGGGGGAGCCATGGGAATGGGGGTGCCCAAGGCTGGGGGGACTCAGAGATGGGAATTCCAGGGGAGCATGGGCTCCAGGATTTGGGGTCAGAGGATGGGGATGCTGGGGGAATGGGGGTCCCTTTGGGAATGGGGGTCCTGAGAGAATCAAGGTCCTGAGTGAAGGGAGATTTCAGGAGATGGAATGAATAGGAGAGGGTTCCTTGGGAATGGGATGCTGGGCCATGGAGATCCAGGGGAATGGCATTACTGGCATGGGGGTCTCAGGCAAGGTGGGACATAAGGAATGGTGTTCTGATTATTTGATTTCAAGGGGAATGGGGTGCCAGGGATGGGCGGTGGCTTGGTGAGCCTCTGGGTCAAAGCTTCTTCCCTGGGTGCCTCAGATTTTTGGGTGATCCAGGCTCCAGCAAAGTCTCCTCAGGGTACTTACGGTTTAGGAGCATAGGAGCATCACCGCAGGTAGATTCCAAGAAGGCCTGGGTCTGCGTCCCCATAGACACCAGAGACCTTTCGCCTCTTTATTTCCATTTCCATCATTTTACCCCTCAAATTTACAAGCCCCCAGTTCATGCCTTGATGGACCCGTGGATGCCTTGAGCAGGGAACCGGCTGGGGGAAGCCCAGGGTGGGGGAAGCAGGGATGAGGGGTCTGCAGGGAGGGCTGGGGAGGCTGTGGGGGATGGGGGTGTCTGACAGTGCCCACCCAACATTTTCACTTTCTCTCTCCTGCAGCAGAAGGCAGAGGCTGTTTGTGCTGAGTGTCACATGGTGGGGGAGGGGTCTGTCCTGGGAGGGCACAACCAGGGGGTACCTGTCCTGGGGGACCCCTATCCCAGGGACGACACATGCTGGACAAGGGGCTCCTGTCCTGGTGCATGGCAGCTCCAGGGGGGTCCAGACTTCTCCATTCTTGCTCATCCCCTGCAGGATCTGAGCCACCAAGAGCTGCTGGGGAATGGAGCCCCAGGCAGGAAGGGGCTCCCAAACTCCTGCTCCTTGAAGCCAGTGGCCATCCAAGGGTGGGGCCCAGCCATGGCCCAGCCCCACTGCACAGGGATGGCCATTGCCCAGCCCTGCTCTGGCCAGCCCCAGGTGGCAGCCAGCACCTGAGGGTCCCCCCTGCCCCCTTGGCTTTGATTCTGGCAGCTTTAGAGCTGCTGCAGAAGTGAGAATTCTGTGGGTGGAAAAAGGCCTGCCTGTGGTTTGCTCAGCCTTGCAGGAAGCACAAACCTCAAAGGGAGCCCAAGCAGTGGTTCTGCATATGCCTTTGATGGTTTTCAGAACAGGGCTGACTGGAAACTCCCCTGCAGAGGCAGTTGAGAGGGAATCAGTCCAGAAATGCAGCAATTTATCACTTTGTCCCTCTCACCATGTATTGTAAATACATATTATATTACTGGAATTTTACAAATTTTAAAATGGAATTTATATGTGTAATGTTAAAGTAACTTTGTTACAAAGATATAGTTTTTATTTCTGTTGTTCATTAAGCTTTGTGAAATAGCTGAAATAAGTATGCTTGCCTTAAAATGCCTGCTTGGATGGGATACATCTGATGAAGACAGGATGAGGACACCTGCTACAGATATGCCAGCTATCAGCACTCACTGCCTGAAGAGAGTGTGGACCCAGGCCCAGAAATGAAGATGATGATAAGAAAGGACTAAAAGCACAACCAAGGAATAATTCTCTAAAAAGGCAGATCCAAGGATGAGCCATGTTAAACAATTCATGGAATATAAATTAGTTTTGGGAAAAAGTTTTCTATGCATAAGGGTATATGAATATGCAACAGGCTTAACTAAGGGAAAAGGTATCTAAGAGGTAAACCGGAAGAGAACAGTGTGCTCTTGGCTGAGTGCCAGGATGCACCCACCCATAACAACCTTTGCTCTATGGTCCTTGTCTCCTATTGTCCTTTATTAAACTTTTAAAATTTTCACAGGAGAGAGAATGTGTTTTTCACATGCTTCAAAGATGAGAATTCTGTGGGGGAAAAAGGCCTGCCTGTGGTATGCTCAGCCCTGCCAGAAGCACAAAATCCAAAGGGAGCCCAAGTAGTGGCTCTGAGGCGACCTTTGATGGTTTTCAGAGCAGGGCTGGCTGGAAACTCCCCCTAAAAAAGCAGCTGTGGGGAACAAGTCCAGAAATGCAGCAATTGATCATTTTGTCCTTCTAGGGAAGGGACTGAGAGAGACCAAAAAATCCTGCAAAGACAAAAACAATCTTCTCAACAATCTGACCAGGACCCTCCTCCTCCTTCCTGTCTCAAACCTGCAGCCCTTTAGAACATCCTGGAAAGTATTTTTGGGTTCTGGCTCAGTTGTGAGACAAGAGAGAAAAGGATGGAAATGTCGAGCAGGGGCTCTACTCCGCGGCTGTGGTGGGGCTGTGGGGAGTGATCCTGTCTCGATTCCAGATGCCCCCAAAACTGCTCCTTCACTGCTCTCCTCACCCGCACAGGGCACTGGGAATAGATAAGGCTCTTCCCCGCCCCTGCCCCACTTCACTTCCCGGAGCTGTGGGGGCCTTACCCTGGCAATGCTCGGTCCCGACACGTCACGACAGGGGCTTTGGACACACTGCCACAGTCAGTTTGGACACCCCGTGACTGTCCCGGCACTCGCAGTACGATGTCAGCTGGGCCCCTTCCCGGTGCTCCGGGACCACCATTGCGGTCCCTCCTTCCCGCAGACCCCACCGCAGGGTCTCTACTCCCCCCTGTCCCGGGGTCTCCCCTCTGTCATTTCGCTCCCTCCACGCTCGGAGCTCCCCAGTGGGGTCCCGGTCCCTCCATCCCGGCCCCTCCCACCCGCTGTCCCCCGGCCCCTCCGGCGGCGCCCCCCGACAGCCCCGGGGCTGGCACCGGCAGAGGCTGCTGAGCTCCTGCAGGATGAGACGTTCCTGGGGCAGCGCCGGCTGAGCGGGGCCTGGCTCCCTCACACCGTCCTTGCCCACAGCACTCGGGCTCCAGCAGCCTCGGGCTGCTCCTTCGGGATGTGCCAACCGCTCCCGGAGCCCTGCCCTTTGTCGGGAACGAGCCCAGGAGCACCTGAATCACCCCGGGACCTCCTGTGAGGCTATGCCCGAGCCCTGAGGGGTTTGGGAGCCAATGTATGTCACTGCTCTGTCCCAAAATCTGGGGGGAGCAGGAATGGCAAGTGGTGCCCCAACATGGGCCCCCGTGGGCCTCACCTGAGCACCCTAGCACCCTGCAGAATTCCCGGGGCCCTGGCTCCACCTGCATGGCCAGGTGCTGTTCCTGTGGGCCACCTTATCCAGCCGCTCCCACCTCAGCCGCTGCTCCAGCTCAGCCTTCCTGGCCGACCAGTGGGAAGCAGCAGCAACATGGCACAGTCACTGAATCATCCTCATCAGCAGCAAAAACCTTCCCGGCAGCCTAAAAGCTCCTTGTGGGCAGAGCTGGCAGCATCTGACCCCCA
The DNA here is from genome assembly GCF_028551555.1 of Melozone crissalis. Taxonomy (NCBI): domain Eukaryota; kingdom Metazoa; phylum Chordata; class Aves; order Passeriformes; family Passerellidae; genus Melozone; species Melozone crissalis. Next base: position 2,202,783 of record NW_026535781.1, read on the forward strand.
AATTGTATCCAGTGCTGCCTTGTGTAGCCCAAAATCCCCAGGAGAGGCAGCAGAGTCGTGTGTTTGTGAACAGGGATGCTTTAGGAGCATGGCTGAACTTTGGGACCCCAGCCTTAATTACAATGCCTCCTTAAGGGTCTGCAGCACCCAGAGCAGAACAGGGGCATTGACCCAATCAGCCCCAATTTTTCCCCATTTTGCCATCCCAAGGCACTGCTCCCATCCCGGGCTGTCCCTCTGCTCCAGATACTGCTGCAGAGCCCTTGGGGCTGTGGCTCTGCTCTGTTCTTCCTCCTCCTCGTCCCCTGTGGCTTCTGTGTTGGGACCAGGAGTGGCCAGGAAGAGCAGGAACTCCAAACATGCTCTGCAGTCCTCCGAGCTCCTCAACATCCCAGAGGAATTCAGCATTCCCAGAGCTGCTGTACCCAGGCTGAAAGAGGAAAAGGGAGTGAAAGGCTGAGGACTTGCAGGAATCCTGGCATAAAGCCACCAGAGCTGCTGCTGTGGACCCGAGACCTGCCTGGGGTCAGGCACTGCCTTCCTTCCATTTGGGATCATGGAGAGCGGTGGCGAGTGTTCTGCAGGGCATACGCCTGGCCCCAGGAGACTGCTACACTGCCAGTGGGCACTGGGATCCAACCTGCTGCCTTGGCAGCTTCTGCCCGCTGCCGGTGGTGGTGCCAGGACCGATTGGTGCCCGTGAGTTTTCAAAAGGAGCGATTTCCCCTCCTGCCTCCCGTCTGAGGCCGCCATGGCCCCTGAGGGAATGGAGCTGGACCGGGGCGCCCCCTGCTGGCCGCAGTTGTAACTGCACCAAAGATGAACAAAGCACTGAGAAGGAAATGTTCTGGTTTTGTATTGTTTGTTCTGTTCTTTTTTATTAATTTCCTCATAAAGAATGTTTATTTCTTTTCCTACACTTTTGCATGGATGCCCCATCATTTTTGAAATAAAAATGCTTTTAGAGACTGGTCTTCTTATTCCAGCAAGGTTTCCACTTTCCTTGGCAGATATTTTTCCCATATACCAAGATGCTTAACAACTCCTGGGTTTCAGCGTGGATAGAACAGACACTCCCAGAGGACACATGCTCAGGGTCTTGGCCACCTCATGTTCTGCCTTTTAAGCCAGTTGGGTCACCAAAGGCCCTCTCCCCAGCTGGCATTTCTGGTCACCCAGCCACTCAGGAGCTGTCTTTGGCAGAGCATCACACTGTCCCCAGTGTACAATGGCTGACAGACTGATGGACAGACGGGGTCCTGTCTCTCCAAAAGCAAGGCCTGACCCGCCCCTGCCACACGCAGCTGTTCCAAAACATCTCCAGACATCAAACTTTTCTTGTCTCTGACACCCCACCCTGTGCCATGGCCTGATCCTGACTGCCCTGGCAAAGGGGAAGCTCTGGAACTCCCACAGGGCCTTTGTGACATCCTCGTGTGGGGAACATGGCAGAGGAGGGGTTTGGGACAGGGGACACCAGAATCCAGAGACTCTTGAAGGCCACTTTGGCCATCAGAACAAGGAAGGTCCAGGGCCCTGTCTTAGACAAACAAACCCTGGAAACTCTCCCCAGCAAGTTTCCTACACCTTCCCAGGATTCCTCCTTCCTACCCTTGGGACTCTGAACCGTGTCACTCTTGCTTTTGGTTTTATTCTCTCTGGTTGCTGTTTCAGGAAATTGTTCTTCTCTCAGGCCTTTGGGATATTTGTGCCTCCATAGGGAGGGAGAGTGGCAGTTTTTAGTGGCAGCACACACACGAGTGGGTGCCTATGGTTGGGGACCCCCAGTGCCCCCCAGTTCCCCCGAATGTCACAGCACATTCCTGTAGATGTCACCGGGTTCCCATGGTTGCCTGTGGGATCCCCACAGCTCCATGTAGGTCTCCTGGGGATCCTGGGGGACAGTGACATTGGGGGACCCTGCAAAAGACACCAGTTGTAGGGACCAAGGTGGGGGTTAACACAAGTGGGTATTGTGTCACTGTCCCCCCCATCACTGTACTCACACCGTGCCTGTTTGCTGTGCACACCGTGGGTGTATGGAACCTTCCCCCCCTTGGGGGGGCTGTTGGATCTGGGGGAGCCCTGTGGGGATAAAGACAATGTGTGAAAGGGGCTAGAGAATTGTGGGTTGGGGTAATAGGGGACTCATGGCTGGAGAGCCCCACTCACCTTTCTTGTTGCTTCCTGGCAGCTGCAAAAAAAAGAGGAGAGGGGTGACAGTGGGGTCCCAGGGCCCTGACCCCTCTCAGGAACCCTGTAACCCCTGAGACCCTCATTTTCTCTCAGGATCTCCAAGCATGCCTGAAGCCCCTCAGAATTCATGAACCTGTCCAGTTCCCCAGGCCTACTTAGCCTCAAGAACCCAAAGCCCAGCAGGAACAAAGACCCTCCAAAAGCCCCCAAGGCCCCTGAAAGAAACCCCAGCATCCCTGCAGGACACTCCAGCACGTCCCCAAACCCTACAGGACACCTGGGAAAGGTCACAATTCTGGGGCTGTGGGTGCTGCCCTATTGCTCCCCAACTCTGGGGGCCTCTACAACTCCCTGAGACCCCCGTCTCCTCATTATCACCCACCCACATGGTGCCACCAATGCCAGGCCACAATGACTCCCACGAGCAGGAGCAGGAACAAAAGGGCTCCACCGACCCCTGCAGCCACTGCAAGAAACAGAGGGGGACACATCAGGGTCGCCCATCACCCCACGGGTCCTGCACTCCCTGCTGACCGCTTGTGACCCTACCTGTGACCCTGTGTCCCCATGGTGTCACCTCCAGGACCAGCTCAGGGCTGAGTGCCTGGAACGGGCGGTGCCCATCCTGTCCCAGCTGGTTGGTGGCCACGCACTGGTAGGTGCCTGAATGTTCCACATCGATGTCCCTGAGCTCCAGAATGGGCCCCTGGGCCACCTCCTGCCCGTTGTGCAGCCAGGTGAAGGTGACAGGGGGTGAGCCCACCTGCACTGAGCAGCGCAGGGTCATGTTGTCACCCGCACGCACCTGGTGTGCCAGGGGACCTGGGATGATGGTGGCATTGGCCACGGGCACTGCAGGGACACAGACAGGGCTGAGGGCACAGGGAGGGGCTGGCAGGCATTGTGGGGGGATAGGGACAGGAGGGGATGAGTGTGATCGGGGATAGTGGGGACAGGGCTAAGCCATGGATGTGTGGAGACAAGGGGAGTGGTGGAAGGACCCAAGAAAGGTCTTTGGGGGACATGGAGGTGCCCAGGCAGGGGTCCCTAGGAGGATGTGGGGGCTCCCTGTGCCCACCCCCAGACTCACTGCACACTGTGATGCGGAGCCGGGTGCTGCTCTTCCGCACGCCCCCCCCTCAGAGTGCACCTGGCAGCTGTAATTCCCTGACTGGGAGACCGCCATGGCGGGCACCAGCAGCTGCGGGGACCCCTGAGGGCCCCCCACCACCTGCCTGTCCCTGTGGAACACGTGCAGGAGGGGAGCTTGGGACCACAGGGGGCTGGGGCTGCTGAGGCAGCTGAGAGTCAGGGGGAGGTGAAGGATGGCTCAGGGGGACACTCCAGCACCTGCACAGGGAGCAGCTCAAGGCAGGAGATTGGAGGCAGTGGGGACAGTGACCCCAAGTCCTTGGGGTGGGGCTGTGGGGGTGTTGGGATGGAAGCTGTGGGGTTCTCACCATGCACTGTCACTGTCACCGGCGCAGACACCACCCACTCCCTGTCTTTCAGCCAGCCCCTGCAGCGGTAGCGCCCACTGTGGTGCAGCTTCAGAGGGAACAGGGTCAGCTCTGTCCCATTTCGGAGCTCCACCAACTGCTTCTCCTCACGGTAGAAGGACACCCAGGTGCCCAGGTTGTTCCGCCGGTCCCGGCAGCGCAGTGTCACCGTGTCCCCCTCCATCAGTGGCCGTGCCGGCACCTGCAGCACCAGCCAGTCTGGGGAACAAGTGGGTCCTGTCACATCAGGAGGGCTTGGAGGGTCCTGAAGGCAACACCCAATAGGGACCCCCCTAGTGGGTCACAGCCAGCACACTGGGGGTCCCCAATTCCAATACAGGGGTCCCTCCACACTGGCATGCTTTGGGATGTCCCCATATGCAGGGGATGGGCTCTGGTCACACAGGAGGTGACCCATGGAGCGCAGCCCACCCAGAGCCCTTGGGGTCCCCGCAGGTGCCAGGCTGGGGATGCTCAACCCCTCTTACCATCTAAGACTCTCATGGGGGGGCTGAGCCCACTGCCGGGTCTGTTACACTCGTAGGTGCCATTCTCAGTGACAGTGAGGCGGTCATGTCCCTGCTGTCCCCAGCGCCGCCCGTCCTTGTACCATGTGGTGGCACTGGCGGTCCCCAAGCCCTGGCAGGTCAGCGTCACCCGGTCCCACAGCACCGCTGGCATCCAGGGCGGGTCCACGATGATCCAGGTGGTCTGGGGGCCTGCAGGTGACAGGGGACACCAGCCTGCCAGGGCCAGCGTGGGGCTGGGGGCAGCAGGGTTCGGGCCATGGCATCCCCTGAGGACTCACCAGTGAAGCCGAGGGTCTGGGCTGGAAGGGAGAAGGGACAGGGCTCAGTGGAGGTGGCTCTGTATGTACAGCAGCACCAGAGCTTGGATTTTGGCATCACCCCCAGATTTCTCCTGTGGGGACACCAGAGTGACACAGACGTCTCAGGAACTGGGGCTCCAGGGCCACCTTAGGCTGAGGCAGGACACAGGGACACCGTGGACACCGTGAGGATGGCGATGCCAGGACCATCCCATGCTGGCACAGGTCACCCCCACCAGTCCCATGGTCTTTGTACCCAGGGCCCATCTGCATGGTGCTTTTCCCCTAATTCCTGTCCTTGCCCCCCAGGCACCCTGTTCATGTCCCCACAGCTTCACCAGTCCCATGATTCCTCCCAAATTCCATCCCCCTGTTATTGTCCCCATGTTCCTTAAACCCCTCTCCTGTCCCTAAAGCCTCCCCACGACCCTGGTCACCTCATACATTGACTCTCCTGGCATTGGGGACTTCAGGGGACCACACAGCCCCCCTGTGCCACCTTCCCACCAGTCTCTGCCTCACCAGGGCCCATCCCTGTGGTGTCAGGCCCCTGACAAGGGCACTCACCCCACAGGAGCAGCGCCACCTTCCCGGCCATCCCGGTGTCCCCAGCCATGTGCACTGGCTGTCACTCGCTGCTGTGGCCACCGCTCCCCTGGCTGGCGGCTCTTTGGATGAAGGGGAAGGAAGCGAGGTCACGTCTGTCCCCACATGTAGGTGGCCCTTGGTGGGGGCAGGGTGGGGACAGGATGGGTGCAGGTTGGGGACCATGTGATACATGGGGGTGATGGTGCGACATGGTGTTGCCAGAATTTGGAGGCTGAGGCTGTGTAGGGAGCCAGGGATGGGTGTCCAGGGGATTGGGATGCCCAGGGATGGGGTCCCAGGGGAATGGGGGTCCCAAAGGTTAGGTAGACTTATATGCAGGAATAAGGGTCTATGAACAACGTTGCCTCCAGGGATTTCTGATCATGGGATGGTGGCCAAGGATGTGGGTGCCAGGGTTAAAGGGGGCCCTGTGAGAATGGGGGCCCTGTGAGATTGGGGGTCCTGGGGGAATCAGTGTCCCCAAGGGAAGGAGTGTCCCCAGATCTGGAATTACCAGGATGGGATCCCATGGAAATTGGGGCCCCAAGTGTTGGGTGGACTCAGACTCAGGAATGAGGGTCCAAGAACCACTTGGCCTCCAGTGATCAAGGGGTGGTGGCCAAGGGATGAGGGTGTCAGGGGAAAGGAGGGCTCTGTGAGAATGGGGGCTCTGTGAGAATGGGGGTCCTGGGGGAATCAATGTCCCCAAGGGAAGGGAGGTCCCAAGGACTGGAATTAACCAGGATGGCGTTCCTTGGGGTTGGAGATCCTGGGGAATTGCAGTCCAGGGATGGGGGCTCCAGGGAAGGGGCGACTGAAAGAAATGGGATTCCCATGGTTGGGATCCCAGGGGAATGGGGGTGCCAGGGACAGGCAGTGGCTGGGGGGGGCAGGGGGTAACAGCTCCTTCCCTGGGGCACCTCAGATTTTGGGGTGACCCAGGGCCCAGCACTGCCCCCCTGCACTGCTTGTTTTCTGGGCAAACATCACATGAGGGTTCTGATTAGCTCTAACTCTATCCCTCTCCTGCTCTTGACTTTTAACTCTCTTTATTTCTCTTAACTCTCTTTATTTCTCTATTTCCCTTATTTTCCTCACTTTTGTGCCAGGTCCTCTCAGCCCCAGTTCCTGGCTCAGCAATCCTGGGGAGCACCTGAACAGGGAACAGGTTGGGAGGACACAGGGGAGGGGAAAAATGGGCTGTGAGGGGTGCAGGGAAGGGTGGGGAGGCTTTGGGGGATGTCTGCTTGTGCTCCCTCAACACTTTCATTTTCCTTTTCCAGGACAAGCAGGAAGAGGCCCTTTGTGCTGAGAGTCAGATGGGAAAGGAGGGGGTTCTGTCCTGGGGGGGCACATCCAGGGGTGTCTTGTCCAGGGAGGATCTTGTTCTGGGGATGACCTGGAGGAAACCAGTCCAGGGGCGGCACATCCTGGGGACCCGTGTCAATGCTAGGGTAGGGCCCAGCCATGGCCCAGCCCCACTGCACAGGGATGGCCATTGCCCAGCCCTGCTCTGGCCAGCCCCAGGGGGCAGCCAGCACCTGAGGGTCCTCCCTGCCCCCTTGGCTTTGATTCTGGCAGCTTTAGAGCTGCTGCAGGGGTGAGAATTCTGTGGGTGGAAAAAGTTCTTGGGTTTTGTTCTTCTTGTGGTTTGCTCAGCCCTGCAAGAAGCACAAAAGCCACAGTGACCCAAGCAATGAGCCTGTGAAGGCCTTTGATGGTTTTCAGAGCTAGGCTGGCTAGAAATCCGCCCTGCAGGGGCAGCTGTGAGGGAACCAGACAGGAAATGCAGCAATTTATCAATTTGTCCCTGTCCCCAGGGCACTGAGAGAGCCCCAGGTCTACTGGAATAAAAACAACAACAATCTGCTTCTTAACCTGACAGGGACCTGGCTCCTTCCCAAGCTGAATTGACAGAGCTGGACAAACAAAAACCATTTCTCCCAGTTTAATCAAAGAGCTGTATGTTGGGTCCAATAAGAGGGACAAGGGTCTTGTGCCTCCTGACTCTGGGGAAGGGAATGGGGAGCCTTTGGGGGTACTGGGAGCACTGGAACAGGGAGCTCTGGGCAGCCCCACATGGGACCCCCACTCGTGGCCACCCCACAGACACGGTGAGCACCCATGGGAGCTTGGGGGCACAGACAGTGAGTGCCCTCAGGCAGGGACCCCCAGTGCCCCCAGCGTCACAGCATGTCATCGTAGTCACAGGAGTCCCGCTGTCCCTCGTTGGGTCTGGACAGCTCTGCATTGGTCACTTGTGCATCCCGAGGTGGGGCAGGGCTGGGGGACACCCATGGGGGCCCTGAGAGTGACACTGCTTGTGGGGACCTGGGTGGGGGTGACACCCGCAGGTGATGTGTCACTGTCACCCCCTGTACTCACCATCTGCCCATTCGGTGCCCACGATGTGGGGGGTTCAGCACTGCCCCTTCCTCCCAGGGGATCCTGTGGGGATGGGGCGGGGCTCTGGGTCATGTCTGGGGAGGGGGAAAGAGGAGTCCCAGCCAGAGCCCCCCACTCACCTGTCCTGGAGCTTCCTGGCAGCTGCAAGGAAAAGGGGAGGGGGTGACCGTGGGGACACCAGGACCCCTGATCCTTCCTGAGACCGCGGCAGCTCCAACCACCCATGGGATCCCCGAATCCCCACTGCAGCCCCAAATTTCAATGGATCCCTAATTCCCCCAGGACACTCTGATCACCCCTGAACCTCCCGGAACTTCTGCATCACCGCAGTGCCCTCAGTCCCCCTGGTGCTCCCAACCCTCTGAGCCCCCAGAACCCCAAGCATGGCAGAGAGGGGGACCCCTAAACTCCCACAGGACCCTAGAAAGATCCTCCAACATCCCAGCACAGCCCTCTAGGAGCTCTCCAAACCCTCCAGGAACTCCCAATGCACCACAATGTTCCTCAAAGCCCATCCGAGGATGGCCCTGGAGCACAACTAAGACTCTCCAAATTCCCCCCAAATCCCCCAGGAACCCCAGCCGAGGTCACTGCAGGCTCAATGTCCCCCAGCTCAGGTGCCCTTGGTGCTGCCGATATCTGCCTCCACTCTGGGGGCTCCTCTTTATGCCAGGACCCCAATCCCCCCCTGCATTGTCATGCACCCCGGTGGTGCCACCAGTGACAGCCTCTGATGACAGCCAGGAGCAGAAGCAGGAACAGGAGGGTCCTGCCGACATTCGCAGCCACTGCTGGGGACAGAGGGGACCCACCAGGGTCACCCTGAACCTTGGGGTTCCTGAACACCCTGGTGACCCCGTGTGACCCCACCTGTGACCCAGGATGAGCCAGGTGTCACCTCCAGGACCACCTCTGGGCTGAGAGCCTGGTGTCCTCCTGTCGCAGCTGGTTGGTGGCCACGCACTGGCAGGTGCCCGAATGGCCCACATCAACAGCCCTGAGCTCCAGGAGGGGACCCTGGGCCACCTCCTGCCCGTTGTGCAGCCAGGTGAAGGTGACAGGGGCTGAGCCCACCTGCACTGAGCAGTGCAGGGTCACGGCGTCACCTGCGTGCACTTGATGTGACAGGGGACTTAAAGTGATGGTGGCATTGGCCACGGGCACTGTGGGAACAGAGACAAGGCTGAGGGCACAGGGAGGGGGTGGCAGCAAGTGTGGAGGGATAGGGACGAGGGGGATGGGTGTGATGGGGGACTTTGGGTATTGGGTCACACCACAGAGGAGTGAAGGGACTGAGGGCAGAGGCAAAGGGACACAATAAAGGTGTAAGGGGGACATAGAGGTACCAAGGAATGGGACCCGGAGGGCCTCTGGGGACTCCCCGTGCCCATCCCCACACTCACTGTGCACCGTGATGTGGGGCCGGACGCTGCTCTTCCGCATGGATCCCTCCCCTTGGAGTGCACCTGGCAGGTGTAATTCCCCGAGTGGGAGACCCCCACGGCGGGCACCAGCAGCTGCAGGGACCCCGGTGGGCCCCCCACCACCTGCCTGTCCCGGTAGAACACGTGCAGGAGGAGGGCTTGGGGCCGCAGGGGGCTGGGAGTGCTGAGGCAGCTGAGAGTCAGGGGGAACCCCACAGTGGGCTTGGGGGACCCTCCAGCACTGGCACCAAGGAGAGCTCAGGGCAGGAGAGGGGAGCTAAGGACTTTGACTCTGAGTCTCCTGGGAGGTGGTGTTGGGGGTGTCAGAAGATTGGAGTTCCAGGTGTGGGGCAGCTCACTGTGCACTGTCACTGTCACCGGCACTGAGAGCACCCACGAGGACATGTTGGAGCTCACCCTGCCCCCACAGCGGTAGCGGCCAATATGGTTCAGCTGCAGAGGGGAAAGGGACAGCACAGTCCCATTGAGGGACCCCTACACTTCCTTGTCCTCATAGCAGAATCGCACCTCAGTGACCGACATGTTCTCCCACTCCCTGTGCCCCCTCCTCACTGGTCTCTGCCTCACTGGGGTCAATCCCCACGGTGTCAGGCCTGTGCCCGGGGCACTCACCCCACAGGAGCAGCACCACCTTCCTGGCCATCCTGGTGTCCCCAGCCATGTGCACTGGCTGTCACTCCCTGCCAGGGTGGCTGTTGCCTGGGTGGTGGCTCTATGGTCAAAGGGGAAGGAAGCGAGGTCAGGTCTTTTCCTCATGTGTAGGTGGCACCTGGTGGTGGTAGGGTGACCACAAGCTGGGGACAGGCTGTGGGCAGGGAGGGGACAGGATGGGGACAAGACAGAGTGACAGAAGGTGGGACATGGGCCTGGCAGCAGTCAGGGGCACAGGGTGTTTGGAGAGCCAGGGATGGGTTCCAGGGGAATGGGGAGCCCAAGGGATTGGGTCCCTGGGAATGGGAGCTCTGAGGAGTGGGAGTCACCAGGGATGGGGGTGCCATGGGAATGGGGCTACCCAGGGCTGGGGGAACTAAGGGATGGAAGTCCCAGAACAATGAGGGCTCCAGGGATTTGGGGTCAGGGGATGGTTGTCCTAGGGATGAGGGTACCAGGGGAATGAGGGATCCAGTGGGCATGAGGGTTTCTGGGAGAATCAAGGTTCTGGGGGAAGAGGAATGTCTGGGGATGGAATGAATGGGAGAGAGTTCCTTGGGAATGAGGTCCTGGGCCATGGAGATCCTGGGGAATGTGAGTACTGGGATGGGATCCCTGGGACAAGGGGACTGAAGGAATGGGGGTCTCATGGTTGGGTTCCCAGGGGAATGAGGGTGCCAGAGATGGGCAGTGGCTCGGCGGGTCCATGGGTTGGAGCCCCTTCCCTGAGTGCCTCAGATTTTGGGGTGACCCACAGCTCAGCACAGGCCTTGAAGTGTGCCGACGGCCTGGGGGTGATGCCAGGGAGATTCTGAAGGGCTCTGAGTTTGTGTGCCCCCAGCTCCCAGGGGCTTTTTCCACTCTTCATTTCCATTTCCTCCCTTTGATCCCTCAATTTCACAATGCCCCAGTTTGTTCCTTGATTATTCTGGGAAACAACTGAGCAGGGAATGGGTTGGGGGAACCCGAGAGTGGTGCTAGTAAGGGTTAGGGGTCTGCAGGGAGGGCTGGGGAGGCTGTGGGGGATGGGGGTGTCTGGCTGTGTGCCCCAACACTTTCACTTTTTCTGTCCTGCAGAAGAAGGAAGAGGCCGTTTGTGCTAAGTGTCAGACGGGGGCGGGGGGGGGAGGGGGGGGAGGGGAGTTTTCTGCGATGGGGGGATCCTATCCCAGGGGGGACACATGCTGGACAAGGGGGTCCTGTCCTGGGGGATAGCAGCTCCAGGGGGCTCCAGATTTCTCCATTCTTGCTCATCCCCTGCAGGATCTGAGCCACCAAGAGCCGCTGGGGTATGGAGCCCCAGACAGGAAGGGGCTCCCAAACTCCTGCTCCTTGAAGCCAGTGGCCATCCAAGGGTGGGGCCCAGCCATAGCCCAGCCCCACTGCACAGGGATGGCCATTGCCCAGCCCTGCTCTGGCCAGCCCCAGGGGGCAGCCAGCACCTGAGGGTCCCCCCTGCCCCCTTGGCTTTGATTCTGGCAGCTTTAGAGCTGCTGCAGAAGTGAGAATTCTGTGGGTGGAAAAAGGCCTGCCTGTGGTTTGCTCAGCCCTGCAAGAAGCACAAAACCCAAAGGGAGCTCAAGCAGTGGCTCTGTGAGGGCCTTTGATGGCTTTCAGAGCAGGGCTGGCTGGAAACCACCCCTGCAAGGGCCAGCTGTGAGGGAACCAGTCTGGAAATGCAGCAATTGATCATTTAATCCCTGTCTCCAAGGGACTAAGAGAGCCCCATAACTACTGCAAATGCCACAACAATCTGCTCAACAACCTGACTGGATCCTCCTTCTTGAACAAAACCAGCAGCCTTTTGGAACCTCATGGAAAGAAAGTTTGGGTTCTGGCTCAGCTGCCAGAAGAGAGGGAAATGTGGGAAATATTGAGCCGTGGCTCTGCCTATGACCATGATGGGGCTGTGGGGAGTAATCCTGTTTGGATTCCAGGTGTTCCCAAAGCTCCTCCTTCCCTGCCCTCCTCATCTGCACAAGGCATAGGGAATAGACAGGGCTCTGCCCCACACCAGCTGCACCTGTTTCCAGGGTACCCCTCCACTTCCCGGAGCTGTGGGGGCCTTACTCTGGCAACGCTCGGTCCCGACACATCGTGACAGTGGCTTCGGGCATGCTGCCATAGTCGGTTCGGACACCGCGTGACCGTCTCGGCACTTTCAGCGCGATGGCAGCTGGGCCCTTCCCGGTGCTCCGGGACCACCATTGCGGTCCCTCCTTTCTGCAGACCCCACCGCAGGGTCTCTGCTCCCCCCTGTCCCGGGGTCTTCCCTCTGTCATTTCGCTCCCTCCACGCTCGGAGCTCCCCAGTGGGGTCCCGGTCCCTCCATCCCGGCCCATCCCACCCGCTGCCCCCCAGCCCCTCCGGTGGCACCCCCGACAGCCCCGGGGCTGGCACTGGCAGAGGCTGCCGAGCCCCTGCAGGATGAGACGTTCCTGGGGCAGCGCCGGCTGAGTGGGGCCAGGCTCCTTCACACCGTCCTTGCCCACAGCACTCGGGCTCCAGCAGCCCCGGGCTGCTCTTTCGGGATGTGCCGACCGCTCCTGGAGCCCTGCCCTTTGTTGGGAACGAGCCTGGGAGCATCCGGAATCATCCCCGGGACCTCCTGTGAGGCTGTGCCTGAGCACTGAGAGGTTTGGGAGCCGATGGGTGTCACTGTTCTGTCCCAAAATCTGGGGGAAGCAGGAATGGCAAGTGGTGCCCCACCGTGGCCCAGCCCCTGTGGGCCTCATCTGACCACCCTGCAAAATTTTTGGCACTCCTGCTCCACCTGCATGGCCAGATGCTGTTCCTGTGGGAAACCTCCTCCTCCAGCTGCTCCCACCTCAGCCGCTGCTCCAGCTCGGCCCTCCTGGAAGGCCAGCAGGAAGCACCAGCCACATGGCACAGGCACTGAGTCATCCCTAGTACCAGCAAAAATCTTCCGGGCAGTAAAGAATGGTCCTTGTGGGCAGAGCTGGCAGCATCTGACGCCCAAATGGTATCAAATATTGCCTTGTGTAGCCCAAAATCCCTGGAAGAGGCAGCAAAGCCATCTGTTTGTGCACCAGGATGATTTAGGAGCACAGCTGAACTTCAGTAACTCCAGCTATAATTACAACACCTCCTTAAGAGTCTGAGTTCCCAGATAAGAACAGGGGCATTGGCCCAACCAGCTCCAGTTTTGCCCCATTTTGGGCTCCCACGGCACTGCTTCCAGCCTAGGCTCTCCCTGTGCTCTAGCTGCAGCTCCAGAGCCCTCAGGGCTGTGGCTGTGCTTTCCTCCTCTTCCTCCTTCCCCTGTGGCTTCTGTGTCAGGAACAGCAGTGGCCCAGGAAGAGCAGGAACTCCAAAAGTGCTCTGGAGCCCCCTGAGGAGCCCTGGCAGAGTCAGCACGGAGTACCAGCTTTCCTCAACATCCCAGGGCAATTCAACATTTCCAGAGCGGCTGTGACAGGGCTGAAAGAGGAAAAGGGAGACAAAGGCTGAGGACTTGCAGGAATTGTGGTTTAAAACCACCAGAGCTGCTGCTGTGGATCCGAGACCTGCCTGGGGTCAGGCACTGCCTTCCTTCCATTTGGGATCATGGAGAGTGGTGGCGAGTGTTCTGCAGGGCATATGCCTGGTCCCAGGACACTGCTACGCTGCCAGTGGGCACTGGGATCCAACCTGCTGCCTTGGCAGCTTCTGCCCGCTGCCGGTGGTGGTGCCAGGACCGATTGGTGCCCGTGAGTTTTCAAAAGGAGCGATTTCCCCTCCTGCCTCCCGTCTGAGGCCGCCCTGGCCCCTGAGGGGATGGAGCTGGACCGGGGCGCCCCCTGCTGGCCGGGAGTGCTCCCTGCAGCGCCCCCTGCTGGTCGGGAGTGTCCCTGCAACGTCCCCTGCTGGCCGCAGTTATAACTGCCACAAAAACCAACAGCACTGAGTGGGAGGGAAAGTTCTGGGTTTGTGTTGTTTGTTCTGTTCTGGTTTATCAATTTCCCAGGAAACCGCTGTTATTCCTTTTCCAACATTTTGGCCTGAGAGCCCCATAATCTTTGAAATTAAAGCAAGTTTTAGATATGGGTCTTCTTTCCATTCCAGGAATATCGCACTTTCCTTGGCAGATATTTCTCATTTAAATGAGTTGCCAACTCCTGGGTTCCAGTATGGATGGGACAGACACCCCAAGAGAAGATCCGATCAGGTACTTGGCCACCTCATGCTCTGCCTTTTAAGCCAGTTGGGACACCAAGGGCCCACTCCCCAGCTGGCATTTCTCGTCACCCAGCCACTCAGGAGCTGGCTTTGCCAGAGCATCATCCTGTCCCCAGTGTGCCATGGCTGACAGACTGATGGACAGACGGAGCCCTGTCTCACCAAAAGCAAGGCCTGACCCACCATACACAGGAGTTCCAAAATGTCTCCAGACATCAAAATTTCCTGTCGCTGACACCCTGCCCTGTGCCATGGCCTGATTCCGACTGCCCTGTAAAAGGGGGAGGCTCTGGAATCCCCACAGGACCTTTGTGAGTTCCTCGTTTGGGGAACACAGCAGAGGAGGGGTTTGGGACAGGCGACAAGAGAATACAGAGCTCCTGAAGGCCGCTTTGGCCATCAGAACAAGGAAGGTCCCGGAACCTGCCAGGTTCCTCTGGTGGAGGAAAACTAGAGGAAATATCTGAGGTTTATTCCTTCTTGGTGACTTTCCCTGGAAATTGTTCCTTTTGTGACAATTCAGACTCTGAACTTTGTTTCCGTTGCTGTTGTTTTTATTCTCTCTCATTGCTGTTTCTGGAAATTGTTCGTTTCTCAGCCCTTTGGGATCTTTGTGCTTCCACAGGGAGGGGAGGGGCAGTTTTTAGTGGCAGCACACACACGAGTGGGTGCCCATGGGTGGGGATCTCCAGTGCCCCCCAGTTCCCCCCAGTGTCACAGCACATTCCTGTGGATGTCACTGGGTTCCCGTGGTCGCCCCTGGGGTCCCCGCAGCTCCACGTAGGTCACCTGGGGATCCTGGAGGGTGGTGGCACGGGAGGACGCTGCGAGAGACACGGGCTGTGGGATCTGGGTGGGGTGACACTCGTGGGTGACGTGTCCCTCTGTGTGTGTCCCCCCCGTACTCACCCCCTGCCCTCTTGGTGACCACGACGTGCGTGTACAGCACCTCCCCCTTATCTTGGGGGCTGGGGCATCCGGGGGGGCCCTGAGGGAATAAAGGGAATGTGGGGGAGGGAATGGGAGATCTTGGGGGTTGGGGTAAAAGGGGAGACTGTAGTTTGAGCCCCCCACTCACCTCTCCTTCTCCGTCCTGGAGTCTGCTGAGGAAAAAGTGGTAGGGTGACTGAGGGAACTCTGGGCCCTGACCACTCTCTCAGAATTTCTGAGCTCCCAAAGGACCCTAAATTTTCCACAGGACCTCCAAGCATCCCTGACGCCCCACAGAATTTATGAACATCCCCAGTGCCCCTGACCAACTCAAGCTCAAGAACCCAAAGCCCAGGAGGGACAAAGACCCCCCAAACACCCCCAGGGCCCTTGAAAGAACCCCCAATATCCCTGCAGGACACTCCAGCACGTCCCCGATCTCTACAGGACCCCCACCAAAGTCACAATTTTGGGCCTGTGGGTGCTGCCCTATTGCACCCTCTTCTTTGTGGGCCTCTACAGCTGATTGGGACCCCCGTCCCCCCATTGCCACCCACCCACATGGTGCCATTGGTGCCAGGCCACAATGACACCCATGAGCAGGAGCAGGAAGGAAAGGGCCCCACCGACCCCTGCGGCCACTGCTAGAAACAGAGGGGGACACATCAGGGTCACCCATTACCCCAGGGGTCCTGAACACCCCGGTGACCCCATGTGACCCCACTTGTGACCCAGAGTGAGCCAGGTGTCACCTCCAGGGCCAGCTCAGGGCTGAGTGCCCGGAACACTCGGTGCCCGTCCTGTCCCAGCTGGTTGGTGGCCACGCACTGGCAGGTGCCCTAATGTCCACCATTGATGTTCCCAAGATCCAGGAGGGGACCCCGGGCCACCTCCTGCCTGTTGTGCAGCCAGGTGAAGGTGACAGGTGCTGAGCCCACCTGCACCGAGTAATGCAGGGTCACGTTGTCACCTGTGCCCATCTGGTGTGACCGGGGGTGAGGGTGGCATTGGCCACGGGCACTGCGGGAACAGAGATGTGACTGGCACTGGGCAAGGTGGGATGGGGATGTGGGTACTGTGGGTGGGGTCATCCTTAGCCCAAGGGTTCTCGTCTCCCAGGACAGTGACATTCAGGGTGACACTCTCTTCCACGCTGTCCCCGCACTAGGGCTGGCCGCTGTCGTTTTCACCATGTACCTCATCTCCAGGTGGGGGCCAGTTCCCAGTGGTGCCCCCTAGCCCCCCAGTGCCAGGAGAAGGACAAGGGACCTGTCCCCATGGCCATTGTGTAGCTCAGCACCAGGCAGTCCTCGAGTGCCACCTGTCCCCTTGGGGGCTGTGCCCACAGTGACATCCCTGAGAGCAGGACTCCTGCAGGAAGGGGGGCACCGGGGGACAATGAGGGACCCGTGGAGGATGGGTGGGAACGGGGAAGGGGGATCCCACTGAGGGAGAGGGGGCTCAGAGATTGAAGGGGGCTTGGAAAGACACCCCCAGGAAGGATGGAGGGTTCAGGGACCTGTTATCTGGAGAGGAAGATGGGGAGACACCAAGAAGGGTATGGGGACCTAGGAAGGGGATGGTGGAACCTGAAGACCATGGGAAAAATCAGAGAGGGCTGTGGTTGAACCAGGGACAGATGAAGAGACCCCAGAGAGGAATGGGGGGACACAGAGGGTGACCCCAGCAGTAACGGGGGGACATGGAAAAGGATTAAAGGGAAAATGGGGGCACCCACGTAGGACTGGGGGATCTGGTGAGGTACCCAGGAAAGGATGGGGGACCCGGGCATTTATGGGGGAACCAGGCTGTGATGGGGGACCCAAGGAGGCTGTGGGGCTCCCCATGCCCATCCCCACACTCACAGTGCACTGTGACGTGGAGCCAGGAGCTGCTCTTCCGCATGGCCCCACCCTCAGAGCGCACCTGGCAGCTGTAATTCCCTGACTGGGAGACACCCACGGTGGGCACCAGCAGCTGCGGGGACCCCTGCGGGCCCCCCACCACCTGCCCGTCCCGGTAGAACACGTGCAGGAGGGGGTCTCAGGGCCAAGGGGGCTGGGGGTGCTGAGGCAGCTGAGAGTCAGGGGGAACCCTGGATGGGCTCGGTGGAATGCTCCAGCATCAGCACCAAGAAGAGCTCTGGGAAGGAGAGGGGAGGGAGATGTATGAGCCCAAGTCCCTGGGGAGGGGCTGTGAGGGTGTCGGGGTGGGGGCTGTGGAGTGCTCACCATGCAGTCACTGGCACTGGCATTGACTCTGGTGCTATTGGGGACCTCAGGGTACCCCACAGCCCCCCTCTGCCCCCTCCCCATCCCCAGGGTGTCAGGCCCGTGCCCAGGGCACTCACCCCACAGGAGCAGTGCCACCTTCCTGGCCATCCCGGTGTCCCCAGCCATGTGCACTGGCTGTCACTCCCTGCTGTGGCCACCGCTCCCCTGGCTGGCGGCTCTTCGGATGAAGGAGAAGGAAGAGAGGTCACGTCCGTCCCCACGTGTAGGTGGCCCTTGGTGGGGGCAGGGTGGGGACAGAATGGGGCAGGGTGGGGACCTGGTGGGACATGGGGATGATGGTGGGACATGGTGGGGACATGATGTTGCCAGAATTTGGTGTCTGAGGTGGTGTAGGGAGCCAGGGTGGGTGTCCAGGGGAATGGGGTGCCCCGGAATGGGGTCTCATGGGAACGATGGTCCCAAGGGTTGGATGGACTCGGAGTCAGGAAGGAGGGTCCAAGAAAAACTTGGCCTCCAGGGATGTGTGGTCATGGAATGGTGGCCAAGGGATGGGGGGGAAAGGGGAAAGGGGAATCCTGTGAGAATGGGGGGTCCTGGCAAATCAAGGTCCCCAAGCGAAGGGGGATCCCAGGGACTGGAATTACCAGGATGGGGTTCCTTGGTCTTAGATATCCTGGGGAATTGCAGTCCAGAGATGGGGGCCCCAGGGAAGAGGGACTGAAGGAAATGGGGTCTCATGGTTGAGTTCCCAGGGGAATGGGGGTGCCTGGGATGGGCAATGGCTGGGTGGGCACAGATGTCACAGCTCCTTCTCTGGGTGCCTCAGATTTGGGCATGACATAGAGCTCAGCAAAGCCCCCTTGGGATGCCCGTTTTCTGTGCAGGCGTCACAGGGGGGTCCTGGGTAGTTATTCTGTGCCTTCCCCTATCCTTGACTTTTCCCTCTATTTCTCTTTTTTCCTTATTTTTTGCACTTTTTGCCATATTTCCTCAACCCCAGTTCCTGGCTCAGCAATTCTGGGGAGCACCTGAGCAGGGAAGGGGTTGGGGGACACAAGGGAAGGGGGAAATGGGGAGAGGGGAGTGCAGGAAAGGGTGTGGAGACTTTGGGGGATTGGGGTGTGGGGCTGTGACCCCTGAAGACTTTGAAATTGTTTTTCCCGGACAAGAGGGAAAAGGCTGTTTGTGCTGAGTGTCAGATGGGAAATGAGGGCAGTCTCTGTTCCTGGGGTAGCACATGAAGGGGTGTCCTGTCCTGGGGGATCCTGTTCCAGGGGGTGGCAGTTCCAGAAATGTCCCTGCACATTCCTGGCCGGGTGCCTGTCCCAGGGGTGGCACATCCTGGGGACCCCTGTCAAGGCAAGCGTGAGGCCCAGCCATGGCCCAGCCCCACTGCACAGGGATGGCCATTGCCCAGCCCTGCTCTGGCCAGCCCCAGGGGGCAGCCAGGACCTGAGTGTTCCCCCTGCCTTCCTGGCTTTGATTCTGGCAGCTTTAGAGCTGCTGCAGAGGTGAGAATTCTGTGGGTGGAAAAAGGCCTGCCTGTGGTTTGCTCAGCTTTGCAAGAAGCACAAAACCCAAAGGGAGCCCAAGCAGTGGCTCTGTGAGGGCCTTTGATGGTTTTCAGAATAGGGCTCACTGGAAATCCCCCCTGCAGGGCCAGCTGAGGGGAAAGGAGTCTGGAAATGCATCAATTGATCATTTTGTCCCTTTGCCCAAGGGACTGAGAGAGCCTCAGAACTACTGCAAATCCCACAACAATCTGCTCAACAACCTGACCTGCACCCTCCTTCTTGAGCAAATCCTGCAGCCCTTTGGAACCTCATGGAAAGAATGTTTGTGTTCTGGATGTGCACACCAGAAGAGAGGGAAAAGTGTGGAAATATTGAGCAGGGGCTGCGCACGAGGGGCTGGGGAACAGGGGTGTCACAGCAGGAGCAGGGGGTGCCCAGGCAGGGGAATTCAGGACAGGCTGGAGTGGATTTACCAGGGAATGAGACCCTGAGGCACACACAGGCATTTCCACAGATTCCTGTGCACTGTCCCAAGGATGGACAGAGCTTCAGAGCTTCTCCTCTTTCTTTGGTACCCCCACCTCTGCCCTGTGTCTCGTCAACCATTCCTGGTGTGACCCCATCCCCGACATCCCCTATCACATCCATGCCCCATCCCGATACCCCCTACACCAGCTGCCAGACCCTCCCTTTGCCCTCAGCCCTGTGTACTCGCAGTGCCCGTGGCCAATCCCACCATCACCCCTGGTCCCCTAGCACACCAGGTGTGTGCAGGTGACCCCGTGACCCTGCCCTGCTCGGTGCAGGTGGGCTCAGCACCTGTAACCTTCACCTGGCTGCACAACAGCGAGGAGGTGGCCCAGGGTCCCCTTCTGGAGCTTGGCAACATCGATGTGGGACATTTGGGCACCAAGCAGTGCGTGGCCACAAAACAGCTGGAACAGGACCCACACCGTGTGTTCCGGGCACTCAGCCCAGAGCTGGCCCTGGAAGTGACACCTGGCTCACCCTGGGTCACAGGTGGGGTAACACAGGGTTCCTGGGCTTTCAGGACACCTGCAGTTGAGGGTGACCCCGATGTGTCCACTCTGTCCCCAGCAGTGGCTGTGAATGTCGGCAGGACCCTCCTGTTCCTGCTCCTGCTCCTGGCTGTCATCGGGAGCTGTCACTGGTGGCACCACCGGGGTGGGTGACAATGGGTTGGATAAGAGGATCCTGAAATGAGGGGAAGCCTCCAGAGTGGGGGCAGAGATCGGCAGCACCCAGGGCCCCTGAGCTGGGGGACACTGAGCCTGCAGTGACCTCAGCTGGGGTTCCTGGGGGATTTGGGGGGAATTTTGAGATTCTTGGTTGGGCCACAGGGCCTTCTCTGGGTGGGCTTTGAGGAATGTTGGGGTGACACTGGGAGCTCCTGGAGGATTTGGGGAGCTCCTGCACGGATGTGCAGGTATGTTTGGGATCTTTCTGGGGTCCTGGAGGAGTTTACGCGTACCCCTCCCTGCTTGGGGTCCTGGGGACACCCAGAGGAGGGGGCTGTGCTCAACACCCACATCATGGGCACCAAGTGGGCAGGCGGTGAGTACAGGGGAGAACAGGGACACATCACCCACGGGTGTCACCCCCAACCAGGTCCCCACAAGTGGTGTCTCTCTCAGGGCCCCCACGGGTGTCCCCCGGCCCTGCTCCTCCTCGGAATCCACAAGTGACCAACGCGGAGCTGTCAGGACCCCAGGAGGGACAGTGGGACCCCTGTGACTACGATGATGTGCTGTGACACTGGGGGCACTGGGGGGCACTGGGGGCATCGATTCCCCTCAGGGGTCTCTTCTTCCTCTTCACAGCACCCCACGGGGCTCCTCCTTCCCCTGCCCAGTGCTGGGGGAGCACACGACGTTTTCCCTCTTATTATACCCAAAATGCAGTTTTTTAGTCAAACTGTGTGAGAAGCAAGGCTCACTCTTTAAATTTTGTAAATGTATAATAAGGAATAAAAGGGACAGTAAACAGTGTGTTGGGTGCTTGGAAACTGCCAGAGGCACATGCATAACTACAGCAATTCTCCTTACATACCTTTTCATTGTAATGGTTAAAATACATACTCAGGAGGGTTATACATATTGAAACATTCTTTCCAGTGCACATGTTCTGGGAATTCTTTTGCTTGGTTTGACCTTTGATTCATTTTCATACAGTACACACCATACTGCAGAGTAAATTTATATATTTTATGTCCTCACAAGGCCCCCCTGTTCTGTGGTTTGACAGTTCTTGAGAAAAGAAGGGTCAGTGGTAAATTCCTCTTTGCATTCTTCTTTTGGATGTTTATTTACTTGCTACTTTTCAATGTGTTCTTCTCATACAGATGAGATACTCCACCAGTACATTAAATCAACAATATCTATTTCACAAAATTATCACCGTTGTCACTTAGTTACACAAATGAAGGCATTAGCTACTTCTGCAAAAGGTGATGTTATAACACACATCAAATTGTCTCTATCTTGATATTTTTGAGAGCCTAAACTATAATGTATTTATCACACCAAAATATATGTTCTTCACAGGGATTAGGGTAAGAAGACTGAGAAATTGTAGTGTATCAAAAGCAGTTAAAATTGATTACAACCTGTATTATATCAAAATAATTTGGAAAAACAAATATAATAGTGAAAGCCAATGACAACATAGTTATTCTTAACAGGAGTAAGGTGTATTGAAGGGTTTATTTGACTTCTCCTTATCTTGCCCTGTGCCCACCCAGCCACTGCCCATCCCTGGCACCCCCATTCCCCTGGGAACCCAACCATGGGACCACCATTGCCTTGGTTTCTCTCCTCCCTGGGGACCCCCATCCCCAGATTGCCATTGCCCAGCATCACCATTGCCTTGATCCCATCCCATGGGCTGCTTCTTCCCCCAGAACCCCTATTCCCAAGGCCCCCCTTTTTCCCCCTGCACCCCCAACCCTGCCACCCACATGCAATGACCCCAAATCTCTGGGGACCATGTTCAGGGGATCCCTGAATGTCCCCAGCATGGTGACCCCAATTCCCCTGGACCCCCCAATCTCCTGCAAAAGCCATCCTTGGTTCCTCACATCCCCTGAGCCCCCCACTCCTGGCAACAACAGCCCCAACTATGTCCCCAGACTGTCTCCAGACCCTCCCTACAGCCTGTGCCCAGCTTGTGGCCACCCTGCCATCACCAAGGGCCACCTACACGTGGGGACGGACGTGACCTCGCTTCCTTCCCCTTCATCCAAAAAGCCGCCAGCCAGGGGAGCGGTGGCCACAGCAGGGAGTGACAGCCAGTGCACATGGCTGGGGACACCGGGAGTGCCAGGAAGGTGTCACTGCTCCTGTGGGGTGAGTGCCCCAGACATGGGCATGACACCCCGGGGATGGGGAGGGGAGGGGGCACAGTGGGGCTGTGGGGTCCCCTGAAGTCCCCAATGCCAGCAGTGCCAGTCCATGTTACGCACAGTGGACCTTGGTGGGACTGGGAGTGTAGGGTGACTTTGGGGACAAGAATAGGGAGGCAGGAATTTGGGAATGGGGATGGGGAGACAGGAATGTGGGGACTGGCACCATTGGGCTCAGGGAGCTTTAGGGATAAGGGACAAGGGAACTGGGATGCAGGGACAGAAGGAGACAACAACGGTGAGGATGTGGCCATAGGGATGAGATCATGGGGATGGAATCGTGAGCTGGTGGGGGTGACCTGGGCACCAGCATGGGCTGTGTCCGTGGTGTCCTCATGCCCAGGGTGTCCACAGTGTCCCCATGTTCTGCCTCAGCCCAGAGTGGCCTCAGTGTCCCTGTTCCCAAGGTGTCTGTGCCACATGGATGTGGTGCACAGGTGGCTGTGACACAGACATGTCCCCCTGCCTTACCAAATCCTTTGGGGAACACTCCCAAGCACTTTCCCACAAGAACTGCTGTCCCCATGGGGACAGTATGGGACATCCCCCACGCCCTGTACCCCAGGTGCCTCCATCCCCACAGTGCCACCCCCACTGAGCCCTGTCCCTTCTGCCTTCTAGCCCAGACCCTCGGCCTTGCTAGTGAGTCCTCGGGGGATGCCATGGCCCCACCCTCCTGTCCCCAGTCCCACACTGGGCCTGGCAGGCTGGTGTCCGCTTTCACCCACAGGTGCCCAGACCACCCAGCTCCTCATGAAGCCCCCCTGGAGGCCGGCGGTGCTGTGGGACCAGGTTACACGGACCTGCCAGGGCTCGGGGAACACCGGTGCCACCACCTGGTACAAGGACAGCGCTAGGGGCAGGAGGGACCTGACAACTTCTCTGTCAACATGGAAGGCACCTACTGGTATGACAGACCCGGCACCGGGTGCAGCCCCCCCCCCCCAACAGTCTCAGATGGTTAGGAGGGTTTTGGTTGAGCCCCAGGCTGGCCCCCACAGGGACCCCGAGGGCTCTGGGTGGGCTCAGCTCCATGGGTTGCCTCCTGTGTGACCAGAGCCTGTCCCCTGCTCTGGGGACATCCCAGAGCATCTCAGAGCGGGGAAAACTCATGTTGGAATTGGGTGT
This sequence comes from Melozone crissalis, assembly GCF_028551555.1. Taxonomy (NCBI): domain Eukaryota; kingdom Metazoa; phylum Chordata; class Aves; order Passeriformes; family Passerellidae; genus Melozone; species Melozone crissalis. The sequence continues at coordinate 2,225,803 of NW_026535781.1, forward strand.
GGTCCAATGGGGAAATCCCCATGAAAATGGGACCTACAGTGTGACAAGTCCCCCTCTGTCCCTCAGGCTGGCTGGTGCTGCAGGAGCTGGCACAGGCACTGCTGGAGGGGGACACGCTGACACTGCTCTGCTGGGTCAGGCAGAACAAACCGCTCAGTGACATTTACTTCTACCATGAAGAGAAGCATCTGAAGGGGCCCCATGATGGGACTGAGCTGTCCCTGTCCCCGCCGCAGCTGAACCACAGTGGCTGCTACTGCTGTAAGGGCTATGTGAGCCATTTAGTGTTCCAGTGGAAGGAGTCAGAACTGGTGACAGTGACAGTGCACAGTGAGTGCAAGGATGGGGACAGGGAAGCCCATCATCCTCCAAGGGTTTCCCCATCACTGCCTGAATCCTTCATCCCTCCCTTTACTCCTCCCTGTGTCACACAAAATTTCCCAAGTCCCTCTTGGTTTCCCCCATGACTGCGCAGTTCCCCCTGGAGATCCCTCATCCCTCTCTTTGTCTTCCCCATCCCACCCTGGATTCCCCACACTTTCCAAGGTCCCTGCTTCACCCTCTCACCTCCCTTCCTTCCCTGGGTCCACCTGCCCGTCTCTAAACCTCAAATCATTCCCTGAGTCTCTTCAGTCTCACTTGTGGTTCCCAATTCCTGCCTGGGTCTCTCCACCTTTCCATGGGATCTAGCCATTGTCCCCAGGTCCCAGCATGCCTCCCAGGGTCCCCTTCTGCTCACTGGGATCCTGTCTGCTCCCATCCAATCCCCTCTTTCCCCTCCTGTGTCCCCCTGCCCGTCCTGGGTCCCCAATCCCTCCGGTGTCCCCCTCCCACAGGAGTCCCGCCCTCGGGGGTGTCCTTGTCAGCACAGCCTCCGGGGGACAGGTGGCACTCAGGGACCCCCTGGTGCTGAGCTGTGCGGTGCCCATGGGTACAGGTCCCATGTCCTTCTCCTGGCACCAGGAGGGCTGGGGGCACTGCTGGGCACCAGTCCTGGCCTGGAGGTGCACCACGTTGGGGACAATGACAGCGGCCAGTACCGGTGCCAGGTCAGCAACGGCGACAGAGTGGCTGAGAGTGACCCCCTGAATGTCACCATCCTGGGTAAGTGGGACCCTCAGGCTGCGAGTGACCTCACCCACATCACCCCCATCCCACCTTGCCCAGTGCCAGCCCTGTCTGTGTCCCTACAGTGCCCGTGGACAATGCCATCATCCCCGGTCCCCTGGCACACCCGGTGTGTGCAGGTGACAATGTGACCCTGCGCTGCTTAGTGCAGGTGGGCTCAGCCCCTGTCACCTTCACCTGGCTGCACAATGGGCAGGAGGTGGCCCAGGGTCCCCTCCTGGAGCTCAGGGACATCGACGTGGGACATTCGGGCACCTACCAGTGCGTGGCCACCAACCAGCTGCGACAGGATGGGCACTGCATTTTCTGGGCACTCAGCCCAGAGCTGGCACTGGAGGTGACACCTGGCTCACCCTGGGTCACAGGTGGGGTAACACATGGTCACCAGGATGTTTATAACCCCCATGGTTCAGGATGACCCCAATGTGTCCCACTCTGTCTCCAGCAGTGACTGTGAATGTCGGCAGGACCCTCCTGTTCCTGCTCCTGCTCCTGGCTGTCATAGGAGACTGTCACTGGTGGCACCGCCAGGGTGGGTGACAATGAAGGGGATGGGTGTCCTGGAGTGAGGGGGAGCCCCCAGAGTGGGGGCTGAGATGGGTAGCACCCAGGGCCCCTGAGCTGGGGGACACTGAGCCTGCAGTGACCTCGGCTGGGGGTCCTGGGGGATCTGGGTGGAATTTGGAGGGTCTTGGTTTGACTTCAGGGCCATCCCAGCTGGGCCTTGTGGAACATTGAGGTGGCACTAGGATGTGCAAGGATGTTGGGGGATGTTTTTGGGATCCTGGGGGTGTTTGGGAGGTGCCCCTCCCTGCCAGACTTGCAGTTCTGGGGACTCAGAGGGTGGGGGGTACCACGGGGGTTGGGGACCCTTCAGTGGTGTAAAAGTTCTGGGGGGCTTCAGGGGTGCTCAGATTGTCTTGGGGGAGTCCTGAGTCCTCTAGGAATTGGGGCTGCAGTGGGGATTTGGGGGTCCCGTGGGTGGTTGGAGCTGCCAAGGTCCTGGGAAGGTTCAGGGGTCCCGGGGTCCCCACGGTCACCCCCTCCCCTTTTCCTTGCAGAAACTAGGAAGCTCCAGGACAGGTAAGTTGGAGGCTCTGGCTGGGACTCCCCTTTCCCCCTCCCCACAAACCACCCAGATCGCCCCCTACCCCCACAGGGCCCCCCGTGGAGGAGGGGGCTGTTCTCAACACCCACGTTGTGGGCACTGAGTGGGCAGGGGCTGTGTAGAGTAGGTTACCCTGGGATTCGTCACCCACAGGTGTCACCCCCACCCAGGTTCCCAGAATTGGTGTCAGCCTCACGGTCCCCATGGGTGTCCCCCGGCACTGCCCCACCTCATGATCCACAAGGTACCAACGCGGAGCTGTTGGGACCCCACAAGGGACAGGGGGACCCCCATGACGACGAGAGCGTGCTATGGCACTGGAGGCACTGGGGGCACTGGGGTCCCTGCCCCAGGGCACCCCCCATGTGTCCCCCCACAAGGATGCTGTGCTCCCATTCTTTGGGGTTGCCCACGAGTGGGGGGGTCCCATGTAGGGCTGCCCAGAGCTCCCCATTCCAGTGTTCCCAGTGCTCCTAGTACAGCCAGGAGCTCCCCCTTCCTGCCCCTGGTGCCAGAGGGCATAGGACCCTTGTCCCTCTTATTGGACCCAAAACGCAGGGTCCTGGTCAGGTTGTTGAGCAGATCCTTGTCGGATTTGGAGGATTTTTGGGAGTCACAGCACAGCACTGCCACAAACAGTGCCCCCTGCCAGTTCCCAGGGAAACCGCACCCTCTGTTTCCATGGCAATGCACACCCTATTCTCATAGCAACAGCGTCCTATCTCCATGGCAACCGTCACCCCTTCTCATGTCAGCAGCCCCCTGTCCTCATGCATTCAGACCCCCCCAATCCCATGGCAACAACACTCTTCTGTTCCCATGGCAACACCCCCCTCCCAGTTCCCACGCCCACAGCCCAATCATTACCATGGTAACAGCATCTCATTCCCATGCCTACATCTGCCCATTCCCACAGTAACAGCCCCCCAGGCCCATGGCACCTGTAGCCCCCATTCCCATGCCCACCTCTCCCTGTTCCCATGGCAACACCCCTGTTCCCACCCACCACAGCGCATGCGCTGCCCTCTCTCCACTTCTCCATCTCTCTGACTACATTTCCCATCACCCCCGCGGCCCGCGGCGCGGTATGGTGCTCGACCGCTCCGCAGAGTTCATTTCCCATCGCTCCCCGCAGCGCAGACAGGAGGGGCGGGTCTCTACGGTGGCCGTCGTGGGCCCGCTCTCATGACACGCGCCGTGCACGGATGCCAACATGGCGGACGAGGAGGGGGAAGCGCGGCTGGGGGTGCGGAACAGGGCCGGGGAAGGATCCCCGGGCAGGCCCTGCATCGTCCACATTGTCAAGTCCAAGTTGGGTTATGGCTTTAACGTCCGTGGGCAAGTGAGGGAAGGCGAGCAGCTGAGCGGTGTTACTAGTAAAAAAAGGCTACCCATTTTTTTTGTAAAAAGGTTGCAAAGTGAACAGGTTGGACTAGTTGCTGCCAAGGTGGAGTTCTACCTGTTTGTTATTGTAATCACCTGTTGTTTTCATTAACTACTTCTTTTGTATCGGTAAGGCCCTGCCTGTGGATAAGATGATAGCCCTTCTCCCCAGACAGTGAGAGGAAGGGACATGGTAGGGGGCATCAGAGGGCATGCAAAATAACTTCAGAACCAGTATGCCATGGGAAGCCACTTAACCACACTTACCAAAAAGACCCCCAAAACAACGAGCCAACACAGAATTAAGAGATCAGAGTGATGTCTGGACGTGAGGAACAAAGTACCGAGCCTGCAGAGATGCTGAAAACTTTTGCTGCCCCTCTCTCTGAGGAAAGACCTCAGCTGGAGCCAAGACCCCGGGACAGCAAAACGGGACAGTTGAGAGAAATAGGGGGTATAACCCCGCTGCTCTTGTGAGGACGGCACCCCCAGCTCTGCTCTCTTAGGGCACAATGCTGCACGTTTCTTCTCTTCTGAGTGCCCTTGGGAGCAATGCCGGAGAAGCCGTGGACCTGTCGAGCCTCCCAGCCTTGAGCTGATCACTTTTCACAAAGGCATTAAAAGGAGAAAAAGTCCCCTGCCCTGTTTATTTCACGCAGCATCAATGGTGAGCTGTACGTGCCGCTGCAGAGCGTCAGCGCCGTGCTGGGCGGAGGGGCTGCCGAGTGCGCCGGGGTGCGCAAGGGGGACCCGGCATCCTGGAGGTGTGAGTACGGGAGGGCCACCCAGCCACAGCCCCCTGGCAGCCGGGCCCGGGAACGCGCCCCACACACAGGGGCAGTCCTGGGGGAGTGGGAATGGGGATCCTGAGGGGGCTCTGGGGGCCATGAGGGGGCTCTGAGGGGCCCGGTCTGAGGGGACGGTGAGCCCTTGGTGCGGTGTTGGGGTGCTGAGGGGCTCTGCGGGGCCTTGGGTGAGGGGGTCATGAGGGGGATTGGGACCCCCGGCCCTTGGGAGGTTTTGGGGGGTCGTGAGGGGGCTGAGGATCATGTGATGAGGAGGGACTGGGACCCCCGGCCCTTGCTGGGGGTCTGGGGGGAATCCTGAGGGGCCTGAGGGCCATTTGGTGAGGTTTGGGGGTGTTGGAGGCTCTGAGAGTCCCCTGATGAGGGTGTGACTGGGGAGGAGGGAGAGCCCCTGACCCTTGGTGGGGATTTAGGGGGTCGTGAGGGGGCTGAGGGTTCCCTGGTGAGGATGTCATGAGAAAGGGTTAAGACCCCCAGCCCTTGGTGCGAATTTGGCGGGTCCTGAGGGGAATGAGGGTCCCTTGGTGGGCATGCTGTGAGAAGGAGTTGAGACCCCCAGCCCTTGGTGGGAATTTGGGGGGATCCTGAGGAGGCACCAAGGGGGCAGAGGATCCCTTGGTGAGGTTTAGGGGGTCCAAAACGGGGGGTCTTGAGGGGGCTGAGGGTGCCTTGCTGAGGGTATCATGAGCCCCCAGCCCTTGAGGGGAATTCGGAGGGTCCTGAGGGGGTGCTGAGCCCAGACGGAGCCCCACAACCCTGCTGGAGGTTTTGGGGGGGGTCTTACAGGAGCCTCTCAAGGGGGAACCCTTGAATTTCAATGTGGGGACCCTCCTGAGAAGGTTGGGAGGGAATTTTTAGGGATAAACCCCTTGGATTTCAGTGTGAGGACCATCCTGGGGAGGGCAGAGGAGCATTTTTAGGGATAAACCCCTTGGATTCCAACCTGCAGACACTTCCTTCCCATTCCTGGCTCTTGTGTTTTCCAGCTGCTGCTTTTTAACACCCAAAATTGTAACTTTGCCCCAGAAAACACCTTCTCATGGGAATATTCCTGCTGTGTGGAAACTCATCTTCCTTTCCCCAAAAAATGTCCTTAAACTTTGTGGCTGAAATCCCTCAAATCCCAGCGTAGGGTTTGGTTTTCAGGGATCCCTCCAGATCCTCCCACTGTCACACTTCGCTCCGGGTCGGTTAAGTCCAATTACTGATTAATTCCAGGGATTTCCGAGCTGCGGGAATGTTTTGCTGCCAGCTCTGGAAGTCCAAGGGGTGTGAGCAGCTCTCAGAACCCGCCTGTGGCTGGGATTTGGCTCTGTCCCAGCTGACCCAAATTCCCGATTCTTTGATTTTTCCGTGCAGGAGAAGTACTGGGAGCAGGAGAAATTCTGCACCTGGATGTGCCAGTTGGGGGAGCAGCATTTCCAGGCTGAGAGGGGAGGGATTTGTGGGCACTGGGATGACATTTTCCCTCATTTTTGAGTGTTTTGGGGAACATTTAAAAAGCTGAGTTTGGCATGAGATAGAGGTTTGGAGCTTGGTGCTGGAATTTTGGGGTTCAGTGGCCGGTCCCAGGTGAGGGCTGGGGGATGGTGTGTGAAATAATTAAGCCCTGGGGTTAATGATGGTTAATGAAGGGGGTTTGCTTGTGGTCTCCCAGTCCTGGTATCCCTATGGGAGGTGGAAGGATTGGGAATTTCCTCTTGGTTTATCCGTTTATTTCCTGGGAGTGGTGGCTTTAATTAGTCCCTCTGTCCTGTAGGACTGACAGGTTGGCTCTTGACCTATTCCAGTATTTATGTATCCCAATATTCAATATTCCAATATGTATGTATCCTAATATTCAATATTCCACCAGTATTCCTGTATTCCAATATTTCCATAATCCAGTGTTCCTGCATTCCAGTATTTCAATTTCCCAACAGCTCTGTTTTCCAATATTTCAATATTCTAGTATTCCAATTTTCCAATAGCCTTGCATCCCAGTATTTCAATATACCTATTGCTCAGGATTCCTGTGCACCAATATTTCAAGATTCCTATATTTCAATATTTCAGTATTCCTGTGTTCCAATATATCAATATTCCAATATTTTAATATTCCTATATTTCAGTTTCAGTAATCCTCCCTTCCAATATTTCAATATTCCAGTATTTCGATATTCCAGTATTTTGCAATTTCAGTATCCCAGTATTCCAACACTGCTGTATTCCTATTTCCCTATATTCCAATATACCAATATTCCCATAATTCAATGTCCCCATATTCCAATATCCTTATTTTTCAATATTCCACAAAATGACCTAGTGCCGACAGCCCAGCATTCCCATCTTTTGCTGCAGGAACCACCCCAAAATTCCCGAGTCCCATCCCTGTTCTGGCAGCATGAAAGCCCCCTTATTTTCCTCAGCTCTATGAAAATCCCAACTCCTGGAATTCCTGGAGGAGGAAACAATAACCCAGGAGTCCCAAAATAGCTCTGATTTCCCTTCCTTTCACAGGAGCAGTGGGATTGGGGTGGGAAATCTGCTCTCCTGGCCATCCTGGTTCCTCCAGAGGGAACTCCCCAAAATCCAGGCCCTGGAGCTCCGGAAGGAGCTGCCTGGGTGGATTTGGGATGTTCAGGGTGTTGATTCCGTGCAGGATTTCCTTCCCACCTCCTGGAATTCCCAGCAGACCGGCCCCAAGGAGGGGAATTTTTGGGGAGGAAGAGCCTGAGCGAGGAGGTTGTTCTGCTCCTGAGGGATTCCTGCTGGGATTTATGGGGGATATTTGGGATGTGGACACTCACCTGTGGCTCTGGCACTCCATAGCTCATCCCTATTTTGGAAAACCCTGGAGATCACCCATCCAAGTGTGTTTTCCATGAAAAGCCCACTCTTCCCCATCCTTATCCAACACCAACAAATGCTCCAGGTCCTTCTTCCATCCTTCCCTCCCAGATCCAGCATCCAGCTCCTCCCTGTGCCATTCCAGGCTCTGGAATGCTCTGGAATCTGCAGGGACAGACAATGGGAGCTAATTGAGCTCTTGAGTAACGCCTGGAATGTCGATCATCACCAATCCATCAGGAAGAGAAACTCTGGAGCTGTTTGAGGAAGGACAGAATGGAGGAAAAAGGGATTTATCCCTAATGCTGAGTGGGCAAATGGCCCAATTTAGGTGGGGTGGGCAGGGCTGGGGCATCCTGGATCCCACCAGACTCATTCCTGCTGCAAGGAAACCTCTGGAACAGGTGCAGCACTGGGAAGGTGTCAGGTTTTGATGGAATAACCTCCGGAATTGGTGTCTTCCCAACATTCATGGGTGAAGCCATGTGAGAGTCTGTCCTAATTTTCCCTCATCTGCCTCACGATCGTCCTTAGGAGACCACTGAAGAGAAGACCCCCCCGTCTATATCTGGCTCTGAAGGAGAAAAGTCACACGCCACGGGCCCTGAGACCTGAAAGCTCAGTGTTGAGCTATTGTTTTCACAGGACTGTTTGCTGTATGCTAGAGAAGGGGGCACCATGCCCCGTTTGCAACAATAGCAGCTCTGGAAGCTGTCCCACCTCTCGGCCTGGCTGGACTTCTCCTGAGTTTCAGGTGGTCTCCCACAGAAGACCCTCACCTGTTTTACAACCACCGTGACAGACAGACTGAGATGTAAGAAGATTCTCCATCAAGGATTGAGACATGAAACTCCTACAAGGCTCCTCTGCTCCTTCCAAGGACTGGGACTGAAACCCCCAGCCCAGGGGAGGTGTGTGGGGAGGCAAGCTGACCGAAGCAAGATGTTTGCCTGCAGGTTGTGACCACTGGACCGAGAATACAATGGCTCTTGCTTACTGCTAAGAACATAGACTACCTGTTACATCTATCAAGCTCATTTACTGCTGAGAACATGGACGACCTGTTACATCTGTTCCCTATTGTATCTGTTCCCCCCCTTCACAATTTTCAGTAATAAAAACCTCTGAGTAAGCTAGAGCCTTTGAGATCTCCCCAGCGTAGCAGGCAGACCCTCGACTGGACTGGACCAAAGGACTTCGTCTCTGTGTTGGTAGCTATATCCCCTCTCTCTCTCTCTCCTCTCTCTTTCTCTATCTTTTTCTCTCCCTTAATCCGTCTATCGCATTTTTGCTGTAGTTATTTCAATAAAACTGCATTTGATTTGATCATCACTGCAAACCCCCTTGTACCGTGTTGGTGTTTTGCACTCTGAGATCATTCCTACGAACCATCAGGTCATCTGTCCACTAGGACAGACCCTGACATTAAATTGGTGTCACGGAACAGGGTTCCAGTAGACAGAGGGATTTGCAGGCAAATCCCATGCTAAATTGAGTGCTCTGTCTCCGGAATTGGCACAGAAGATCTCTCAGTGCAAAACAGGGGAAACTGTTACTGTCACTACTGTTGCTGACTCTGATACCGGCACTGACACTGACACTGATACTTCTCCTGATCCTGATCTTGATGCTGTTATTGATATTGATATTGACATTGATACTGTTGTTGTTTTATTTGAGTTGAATCTGAACCTGTTACTGTTGTATTTGAGCTGAATTTGAAACTGTTACTGTTTTTACTGTTGTATTTTTGTGTACCTGGACTGTCTAAAAAGGAAGGGACAGACCTGAAGAAATTAAGCTGTGCCTTTTAGACAGATATTGTCCCTTCACCTACACAGGGAGTGAGGGGCGGCCCGGCAAAGGCTGAGTGGCTTTTTCCCTGTTCTAGGTTTCTGGTCCCCTCACAAAGAAAACATTTGTGTATGTGTGTTCATGTGAGTGTGTATCTGTACTGTCTGGGAAGGAAGAGACAAATTTGAAGCAACCTCAGAGAGCCTCCCAGACTGATTCTGTCTCTTCAACTACCCAGGGAAGCAAGGGGACAGTGGAAAGGCTGTGTGATTTGTGTAACTTAACTCCCCGGTGTAGCTTTGGTCCCCTCACAAAATGACTAAAAACTGCAGTGCAAAAGGTAAAGCTGAATTTTATGCTCTGCTTGCTAAATACAATGCCACACCTTCTCTGGGGGGAGAAGAATGGGCAAGCTGCAATTGGTTTAACTTAGAAAATGTTATTGATAGAATATCTTCTTTACAACATGAAACAAAATTCAAACTGGGCACAAATAAAACCATCCTCTGCTCAGTCTTGGGCGCCTGCCTAACAGCAGCCATAGAAACTTGCTTTAAGCGAAAAAGTGAGGAAAATGCTATCATAGACTCCCTCCAAAACCTAGTTGAAGTTTTGCAAAAACAATTGGATGAAGAAAGAAACGTAAATAACTTGTTACGGGCCGCCCTGAGAGAGGAACATGTTAAAAATTCACAGAACACTGATTCCTCAAAAGAAACAGAGGAGAAAGAAACTCCTCACATTAATCAAAATTATTCTCAAACAGAATTAGCCCTGATGAAAAATTGCGGGAAGCACTGCTGTAGTAACATAAAACCTCTTAGTAAAACAGAATGCAACTATATCAATAATGAAGATCTTGTCCCGCAGAAAACCACTAAAGAAATCCCATACACTGCTACTGAATTAACAAAACTTGCAAAGCAGTACGGTCTTCTCCCTCAAAAATCTGAAACAGAACACATTTGCCAAGTGTCTCTCACTGGGGGAGATCAGATTCTTTTGTCAGAACAAGGAGTCAGTGGGTGCTGGGGACATGGGGTGTTCCTAACAACAGCAGACAGACGCATCCCATGGTCCCTAACTCAGCACACAGCTCATTGGGCAGGGCGGCTTAACCCCTTGGAAAGGAGAGACCCTTTGGTCAGTACCCCTGACCAACTCCGGGAAAACATTCACAAATCCATCTGCCTGCAATTGATTCATGAAAATAAATTAATTCCTGGTTTTGAATCTCCAATCCAATCACCTGTAAAGCCTGAAATTATGACCTCTTTAACTCAAAGGCTTCCAGGAACACTTAAACCTACAGCAATTCTCCTTCAGAAAACCATAGTAGCTATGTCTCCTATAGAAAGACCAGATAAACTTCTTAGTAACCAGAATGACCCTTTTGTTCCCCTTTATGACTTTCTGAGAAAAAGAATAAAATGGGATTGGACTTCTTCTCAGAAGGAAACATTGCAATTGCTGATTTTTGAAGTGACAGCTCATCAGGCACTAGACCCTGTCCATCCTATAGACCCCTTTCAGGTGGAGTGGGGATTTCTCCCCTCACGGCTTTCCATTCCTATGTGGCAGTGGGGTCCTGAGGGTCTGACAAAGCCTGTTGGTTTTTATTCCCGTGGTTTCAAAGATGCTGAGAAAAGGTACACTGCCTGGGAAGGGGGGTTGTTTGTGGTTGGCTTGGCTCCCAGGGAAGTGGAGGAGAACTGGACAATCCAAGAAACTGGCAGTTTGGGTAGCAGCCAAAATAAACCTGCCTCTGTGACTAGAGCAACCCCTCCTCTCTCCCCTGTTTCTGCTAACAGAGAGGAACAGGACAATGCCCAGGTTGGGGAACTGTTAACTGTTTGGAGCATTTTCCAAAGTGAGGGACAGAATCACTTTCTTGTCTGTATTAACACCAAGTCCTATGCTATGTTTATATTTGGGATGCTCCAGGCTGATGCTTTTAAAAGACCTACAGGAGATAATACTGTTAAAGCAATGCAAGGATGGTTTGGGATTTTCCTAAACCCACAGGAAATTCAATCTGATAATATTTCTCACTTTACTGTCAAAGGTGTGCAGGATAGGCCAGAAGGTGAAAAGATTGAATGGACTTCTCACACCTCTTGCTATAGATGGGAGGTAAATGAGTGTTCTAAAATCACTGCTTTTTGCTCGACAGCTCCAAGCATCATCCCTTCACTGGAATGTCCTGACGATGCAAACAACCCAGCACATTACCCTGGACAACCTGGTTTTGGTGGACCCTCTGCTGCTGTAGGGGAAGTACCACTGCTGTTCAAAACCTCTCTGACAAATCCATTATTCTAACCTTTTCTGCCCCTTCGTGGCAGAGTCTGTTGTGTTTACTTTTCCAGAAGAACTCCGAGGGACAGGAAGACCTGATAAACCATGATAACACTAGTGATGGACAACAGAAATAATGTTTTCCCTTCCCCTTATGGTAACACCAGGTGATGATATTACACATAACATGTAAATTAATTGAACTTGAATAAATTAGCTGTCACAATTAGAGATTTGATCAAATTACAGCAACCACTGCAGTCATTCTTATTGGCTTTTGCGAACACACCAGTGGCTGCTATCAAACATAGTACCAAATTGGGAGAAGGTAAATGTAAATGATCACAAATTGATAATTGATGAACTTTGTGCTACACAAAACAATGTTTCTTTGGCTCTCAGCTGTATGCAGACAATCATGGATGCAGTCGGTTTTTGCTTCAATTATAAGAAAAGGTGAAGAAGGCACTTTTCCCACTGAAATTTGGAAAATAATTTGGGACAGTGCCACTGACTTTGAAAGAGAATTCCAATCCTGGTGGGACCTAGTGAACTTGACCTATGATCCCATTTTAAATAAAGCCACAGCTTTTGTGTTAACCATACTCAATGCCTCAGTGCATCTGACTTTCCCTGTTATAGCATTAGAACTGAATTACGACGGAGCTATTCTCTATCTTTCCGAACATAGAGAATGGGCCCGTCAAATTGGTGAGAAATAGCAAAGTTAATTTGGAATCTTGTATTGCCTGCGAACAACAAGAGTTCATCTGTGAAAGCAATGCAATCATAGCTCAAGAGATTTGCTAAGACATAGAGAAAAATATCTGTCATTTTGAGATTTGTCCTAATGAGGCTTCTGAAACAGTTCCTATATACATAGGCAATAGATGTGCATGTTTTAGAATTATTTGTGATTTTGTGCTCATATAAAATGTTATAGTAGATCCTAAAAATCATTCAAATTTTTGTGCTTGTAACTTTACTAAGATTTCAGGATGTGATTTTTTCTTGTGAAGCTCCAGTCACTTCTCACTACCTATTGCAATACCACTACACACTGATTCACAAACTGATGCCCACTCCTATCGGAATGAACCTCACCCTCGTGAGACAACTGCTGCTCCATCAGGACCTGGTTGACATCCTCGAGAAAATCAAGGAGAGCGGGCAGAAGACCCTGGTGACTGTTCATCACAACATGAGACAAATACACCGGGTTATGGAGAGGGTAAAGCAGGATGCTGAGCATAGGTGGTGGGATACTCTTTTTGGGTGGTCACCTACTGCCACAGGTGTTCTGAGCAATGTGTGCCATCCAATTGTTGTTCTTTTGATCCTAGTTACGCTTGGCTTTATCTTGTCAGCAGCCCTATTCATTTTGAATTGGAGAATGATGAAAAAGCTTAGGAAACTGTCAACTGTAGTCAATGCACACCGCTTAGCTGATGTACTCCATACAATAGATGTCCCCAAAACACTTGATACGAAACGATTATGAATCAAGAATATGTGCTTTAGAACAACTTCTTAAATATCAAGTATGATTTACAGAAAGTTACTTTAGTTTTTAGAAAATAATTTTAAAAGACAATGATTATATTATGATTTGTTTTGATTATTTGTGATTTGTCTTAATAATTTTTAAATTGCTAAACAAATGATATTGCTTTAATTGATTAATATTTTTGAAATTGTTAAAATTAATCATAATTTTTTGGAATTCTTATAACAAATAACCACGTGTGAAATTGTTATGATGATCAATATTAATTATGTTTATGTTTGTTAGTTTCCCCTTTCCCCTCTTCCTTTTCCTTCTCTTCCCCTTTTTATCCCCTCTCTCCTGTCATCCCTACTTTTCCGGGGTTATGCTACCGACGTGCAACGAGTTTCGAAGACACTCTAGAGCTCTGCTGATGAAGATTCCTCAAGACAATCGTGAGTCACGGGGTCGTGTAGAAGTCCATCCGAAAATCCTTCATTTTTTGCCTCACAATTGTCATGAGAAAAGACTACCGAAGGGTTAAAACTGCTGAGCCAGTTGGGAAAGAAAGTCTCCTGCTTATCTAGTGTGCTCACAAGTGATGTTTGAAGGACACGCCATGCTGTACTCGAGGGGGGCATGCTGCCCTTTTCTGGACAATTGAACTGGACTTTCTTCCAAACTCCTGATCTGGCTGGACTGAGCTCTGGGGTGGCTCCCCCCCCCGCTCCATGAGAAGACCCCTCTTGCCTGTCTTCAACCACCGTGACGGACCAACAGAGATGCGAATCCCCTCATCAAGGAACCAAGAACCCCTCTGGCACCCTATTGGCACCCCCACGGCACCCCCATGGCAACCTCCTTCCAGAGACGGGGACTGTACCCCCTCCCAACTCAGGAAGGGGAAAAAACCTAACGTACCTGTGAGCATTCGGCCATGAAAACAATGGACTTCTCCCCTCCATAGAAACCTAACTTCAGCTACCCTTCCCCCAACCAAGAACAGTATATATATTGGGGTTCGGTCTGACTGTCCTTTGAGTACTCCCCAAGACATGTACCAGCGAGTTTCGGCGGCGGGACCCCGAAGACCTCACGTTTTGGTAGCTATACCCCATTCCCTGACCTTCTTTCCTTCCTTTTTTCCTTGTCTTACCCTTCTCTTCCCCGGATCCCTTAACCAAACGCATATTTAGCTGTGATAATAATCAATAAATTGCACCTTGTTGATTTGTTACTGCAAAACCCCTGTGCCTTTGTTGGTTATTTTTGCACCCAAAAATCATTTGTCACCCGTTCATTTCGGGCGGACCTTCACAGAAGGGCATCAGCTACAGGTCAGAACTCATCAGGCACCAACGCATCCACACTGGGGAGAGGCCCTACGAGTGTCCCCAGTGTCAGAAGAGGTTTCAGACCAGCTCCAGTCTCCTTCAGCACCAGCAGATTCACACAGAGGAGAGGCCCTTCCTCTGCCCTGAGTGTTGGAAGGGCTTCAAGAACAACTCCAACCTCATCAGGCACCAGCGCACCCACACTGGGGAGAGGCCCTACAAGTGCCCAACCTGTGGGAAGAGGTTTCAGAGCAGCTCCAATCTCCTCCTGCATGAGCGGATTCACACGGATGAGAGGCCCTTCCGCTGCCCTGAGTGCGGGAAGGGCTTCAAGCAAAACTCCCACCTCATCACCCACCAATGCATCCACACTGGGGAGAGGCCCTACGAGTGTCCCCAGTGTGGGAAGAGCTTCACCCATAGCTGTAACATGACAAAACACCAACGGAAGCACCACTAAGGGAAGCCCTGTGAGTGCCCCAGCTGCAGGAGGGGCTTTGTGAACTGCTCCAGCTTCATCCCCCATGGAGGTCTAACGTTGGGAAGAGCGCGGGTGATCCATGTTCCCTATGATCCATGCTGGGAAGACAACTGCCCCAATACCTTTCCCTGTCAATGGTATGATGTAGAACTGAAGTACATGAGGGTCTGGCCATGGCCCCGTCATTGCATTCACTCTCACCTCAGGTCATTGCCAGGGGCAGGAAAGGGACTCTCTCTCCCTGAGAAGAAGGGTGTCCTTTCCAGGTGGGGGAAATATGTTGCTGGGAAGAGCCAGTGAGTTGTGTTTTAGTTTTCCCTGTAAAAAGTTTTCTTTATCCCTTCTGTGATCAATAGTTTTTCTGTTCCATTTGTTCCTTATCTCGTTGCAGTTCCCAATAAATAAATTGTTCTTATCCCAGCCCGGGATCTTTCCCTTCTGTGCTTTCCATGGGAGGCGGGAGGGCAGCGAGGGCAGCGCGATTTTAGAGGAGGAAATTGGGGAATCCCATTCCTGAACCCCGGCCCGTGGAAACCGAGCATCGCAGCTGGTCCCAGCCCTGGTGGCCATGGCAACAGCCCTGGGAGCGGGTCCCTGGCTGGGGCTGTGGGAACCTCTTCCCTCTGGTGCCCAGGGACAGGAGTGGAGGGAACGGCTGCAGCTGAGTCGGGGCAGGCTCAGGTTGGATGTCAGGAAAAGGTTTTTGCCCAGAGGCTGCTGGGGCCCTGCCCAGGCTCCCCAGGGAAGGGTCCCAGCTCCAGGGCTCTCTGAGCTGCAGCAGCGTTTGGACAGCGCTGCCAGGCCCAGGCTGGCATTGTTGGGGTGTCCTGTGCAGGGCCAGCAGTTGGACTGGAGGATCCTGATGGGTCCCTCCCAGCTCAGCCAATTCTGTGGTTCTGGGATCCCATGAGCCTGGGGATGGGGCTGCCAATGGTTGCCATGGCAATGGGCTGTGGCTGCAGGCCTGAGCTGGTGTCCATGGCAACCACCCCTGGCATGGGGTCTCCATGGAGCTGCCAAGGGACTGACCATAGCAACAGGGGGCTTCTGATGGTTACCATGGAAACTGACCATAGCAACAGGGGGTTTGTGATGGTTGCCATGGAAACTGGCCATAGCAACAGGGCTCTGGTAATGGTTGCCATGGATACTGACCATAGCAACAGGGTCCTGGTGATGGTTGCCTGCTAAGGATCAGATTTGTCACAGGCCCTCAGAGGGGTTCCATGGGGACTTTCCAGGAGTCTCCAGGCTGTTTCAGAGCTGGAATGTCACAGGCAGAGACAGGGGCTCCATGGAGACCTCCCAGGGCTTTCTGGGGATGGTAAAGAGCCGTGTGGTCAGAGGTAGTCACAGCCATTCCATGGTGACATCCCAGGGGACCTTGGGCTGCAAAGGCACCAATCTGTCACAGGCACTCATGGGGGTTCCACGGTGACATCCCAGGAGTCCCCAGGCTGCCAAAGAGCCCTGATGTCCCAGACACTCACAGGGGTTCCTGTCATGGGCACAGTGGGAGCTTCAGGCAAAAGCTTTATTTCTGTATTGGAGAAACTCCTGCTGAGACGTGAGGTGCAGAAAGTGCACCCAACAGCCACCATGGATCCTCAAACCCTTGCAGGGCTCCTAGACTGCTAAAATTCCTTCTAAGAGAGGAGACTGGCAACAGCTGGATCCAATCCCAGCCCAAGAATTTGTCAAAGGTTTATGTGTTAAAGATTGGACAGGTGGAATTGAACTTTAACCCAATTTGTCCCACAGGATTAATGATGGAATACCAGATATATTTATATAAATACAGCTCTGATTGATTCTGATCTTGATCAGACAGAAAGATTTTAACCCGAGTTATTTACTCCACAGTTCAGGAGCTTTATCAATTATTAGAATCTAGTGCCCTAGGAAGCAATTTTGAAGTCAACAGATTGGTCTATGACATCAGAGAGTTTGTTGTGGAAGTCACTGAGCAGCTACAGCATCATAGAGGGGATTCTGTGACATCACAGAGCAGGATGTGGCATCATGGCATGGCTGGATGACATCATAGTGCTGGCTGTGGCATTCAAAGTATGTGTTGTGACATTAAAGAGTGCCATTATGACATCACAGAAAAGGTCTCGTGGCATCACTGAGGGATTTGTGACATCATAAAGCTGTCTGTGACATCATAGTGTGAGGCCATAGAGCAGACTCTGCCATCATCGAGGGTGGCTCTGACATCAGAGAGTGGGTTGTGACATCACTAGGTGTCTGTGTAACATCATAGTGCAGGTTGTGACATCACAGAGAGTTTAGTGACATCACAAAGCAGATGTAGCACATCATAGGGTGACATCTCATAGTTAGCTGTGTGAGATCACAGGGGCTGTGTGACAACCCAGAGTTGGCTGTGACATCACTGGTGGCTGTGTGACATTGCAAAAGAGCTGTGTGACATCACAGGGGCAGGTGACATCACAGGGGCAGTGTGACATCACAGGGGCTGTGTGAGGTCACTGGGGAGGTCACTCTGCCCCGGCCCCCCTCACAGCTCCGCCCAGAGCAGTCCAACCCTGCTCGTGCACAGCAGGGTCCCCTGTCCCCCCAGGTCCCCCCGCCCCCGGCCCCGCAGCCTCCCCCAGAGGATGTTCCACGAGATCGACCCCAGAGCCTGACACGGGGACAGGGGGCCGGGGCCCTGGGGGTGGCACAGGGGGACAGGGACCCCCTGGCAGCGTCCCGTGTCCCCCAGGGCCAGAGCCTGGGCCAGGGCTCCTTCACCCTGTTACGAACGAGGGCTTGAGAGCACTGAAAAAATCCCCAGCAAGGGATCAGCAAAAACCAGATTGAATATTAAGGGACAGCAGCACAAAGTTCCTTGGCAAGAGTCACTCTGCTCTTGACTGGGCACTTCAGGCACACCAAGGAAACAAAGCAACAACAAAACCAAACAGAATCCAGGCAATCAAACCAGAAATTAACTGAGAACTGTCCCAGTGTGTGTGTGTGACACAAGGACAGCAAGGGCAAGGATAAAAGGAACATGGCCTGAAAGCTTAACAGAGCTCAAACTTAACAGGACTTTACTAATACATTAACCTTAACTGATACTCTCAACCTCACAGTTTGGCAAAAGAGCAGAGTATAACAGCATGTAACCTAACTTAAACCTATGACTCTGCAATTTAACAGAAGAATAACACTTAACAATACTGAACTTAACATATAACTTATACTAAAGGTAACCACTTAGCAAAAGAAAACCTCTCAGCAGCATTTAACTTCATTTAGGCCTTGTGATTTAACCTTCCCTACAGGCCTGACTGACACAGCTATCCAAGGCACAACAACCCCTCAGAGTGCAGCATTTCTGCCACAATTCCCCAGCACAGGCACTCCTGTGTGCACACAGACACCAAGAGTCAGTGCAAGGCACCTGTGAGCAATTCCCCTGAGGGCAGGAAATGCTCCCTGTGGATCCTTTCGCACCTCCCCAGCGGGTGAAGGGTTGAGCCTGGAGGAGTGGGGGGATCGGCCCAGGCTCCATCGTTGTTTGAGATCCCTGAGTGCAGCAAACGGGAGAGTTCCCGGCTGGGAGAGGCCCCACTCAGAGGAAGTCGCTGGCCCAGGAGAGCTCCAAGGGCTCCTTTTGGAGCACTGTTTGTAGGGCCCCAAGAGAGGGGCTTCAGTCCCAGCAATGGTTCATCCTGGCCGCACTTGGCACCAACAGATTTCTTTGGCAGTGTGAGAACAGGGATGTTGTGCCAGTGAGGGAACAAAAACAGTTCCCAGGGCTGCTCCTACAGGAACCAGGAGCTGGTTGGGCAGCAGCAGTGCCTGGAGCAGACAGTGTTTGTGATGAGCTGCAGAGGAGCTGAGCCCAGGGGCTGTTGGCCAAGGCCCAGGCCCAAGGAGCATTTCTCAGCTGGCAGGGCGGCCTGAGAAGGGGAGAGGGGAATGCAGCAGTACAGGGCCCATGGAGCCAAGGGACAACTGTGACACTGTGGGGCCTTGTGAGACCAAGGAACCACTGTGACACTGTGGGACCTCATGCAATCATGGAGACCACTCTGACATTGCTGAGCCTCATGGAACCAAGGGGACTGTCCTGACACTGTGTGGCTCCATGAAATGTAGGATCATTGTGACACTGAGAGGCGCCATCAAACCAAGGGTGCATTGTGACACTGCTGGGAGTCCTCAAACTGTGGAGACCATTATGACACTTTGGGGTGTCATGGAACCAAGGGGCCATTGTGACACTGCAAGACTCCATGGAGCCAAGGGTCCAAACTGTGACATTGCAGGGCCTCATGGAACCGTGGAGAGACCATAAGGACACTTCACAGCCTCATGGAATGAAGGAGACCATTGTGACACTGAGGGGCACCATGGAATCATGGAGACCATTGTGACATTACGAGGCCCCATGAAATAACCAAAGCATTGTGTCACTGTGAGGCCTCATGGAACCAGTGAGACCACTGGGACCCTGGAGGTCCCCACAGAAACCAAGAGGACCATTGTGATACTGTAAGGCCTCGTGAAACCAAGAGGCCTTTGTGACATTGCAGGGCTGCCTGGAACCAAAGGTCCAGTGTGACATTGCAGGCCCTCATGTCATCAATGGTCCATTGTGACACTGTGGAGCCAAAGGAGACCATTGTGGCACGGCAAACCCTCAGGGTCCTGAGGTCCATTGTGACATTGCAGACCTCGTGGAACAGAGGAGTCACGTGACATTGTGGGGGCTGGGGAACCATGGAGACCACTGTGACACTGCAAAGCCTCATGGAATCAGTGGGACCATTGTGAGACTTCAGGGCCTTGTGGAGCCGAGGGGACATTGTGACACTGCTGGACCCCATGGAAAAAAGACACCAATATGTCACTGATATTTTTTTATAAAAATCCTTTCTTTGGGATTTTTCCTCTTCTGGGAAGCTGAGGCCCCAGAAGAAGAATGGAAACAATTGTTATCTGCTGCTGTGGATTTTAGCAGGTGCACCTATGATTGGCCCATGTTCCACGTTTACAATTAAGGGCCAATCAGGACCAAGCTCTCTGGGACAGGTTGACAGAGAGCTCTCTTGTTTATTGCTATTCCTATTCTTTTCTTAGCTTAGCAGCTTCTGAAGTTTTCTCTCTATTCCTTTTAGTATAGTCATAATGTATTATATATAATGAATTAATAAATCCAGCCTTCTGATCATGAAGCCAAGATTCTCGTCTATCTCTTCACCCCTGAGGAACCCTTGCAAAGCCATGTACCACCATTATGGCACTGTGGGGCCTCATGGATCCAAGGCACCATTGTGACACTATGGGGCCCCACAAAACCAAGGGAAGATGGAACAGGTCTTGCTGGTTTGGCCTCCCAGGGGCCACCTAACTGGTCCAGCTGACCTTGGAACATTAAGACTCTCTTGTCATCTGCTTCTGAAACACTGGTACTCCGTGCTTTCCTTCCCAATGGAAAAGAACTGTTCTTTTCCACCAGGCACCCATGGCCAGAATTGGGATTTCACCTCCAAATTTCCCTATATCCAGAGATTGTTCCAGTAGGAATATTGCCAGGACAAGTCCAGCTGCCAGTGGTTTCATGAGGGTCACTTCCCATCTGTCCCCAAAATACTGGGGAAGGCTTCATGCTTTCCTTCCTGTGGAAAGAACTGTCCTGCTTTTCCAGGTGCCCATGGCCAAGACTGGCCTTCCAGCTCCAAAATTCCTTCAGTTCAAAAATGCTCCCAGACAAAATCTGCCCTTATTGACAAGTCTGCCAGGCCTTGGCCTTGTGAGGCTCTCAGCTGCCTTCCAAACACTGGAGCCCGGTGTTTTCCTTCCTGTGGAATAGAACTGTCCTTCTCCTCCAGGCACCCATGGACAGAATTGGGATTTCACCTCCAACATTCCCTGTTGTGAGAGACTGGAGGAGATTGTTGGCTCAAAACATTTTTGCACAGGGGAGGAAGGGGCAGGTCCAGCCTTGCCCTGCCCTGGAACTCCAATGCTGCTGTGCCCTGGAACCCCAATCGCCCCAGAGCCTCCATCCCAGCCCAGCAGTGTCTGCCAGTCCCTGGCACAGCACAGGCAATGCTCCACAGCCACCTCTGCAGCCCCCAGCCCAGCTCCTGAGGGACCAAATGAGCCCAAGTCCCACCTGGGGGAAGGGCCCAGGGAAACCAAGCTGACCACAAGGCAAGCACACATCTTGACCCTACCTCCACTTGAAATTTCCATCTGAACACTCCTGGAATCCAGGACTTAGTAGCTGTGTGGGTGCTTCTGTATATGTTTTTTGTTTTTCTCTTTCTGTGTATATTTCTTCCATTTCTCTTCTCTTGCAAATCTTGAGTAACTTAAAACTGCACAGGCTTAGAATTTGTGAAGGTGAATGGTCCAATTTAAAGCTTTGATAAGTGTTGTTTTTTTTTTTTTAATTGAATGTCATATTAAACCATTTGCCAAGTTTCCATAATTTTCTAATGTAACTAGTAAAAGCTGTCTTGTTCTTTTGAGCTCCTGATGATCTCTTGTCAGAATTTCTGCACTGCATCCAACTCAGAGGAAACAAACAATTGCAATTTCTTTTAAATCTCTCATTGAGAAAGTTTTTTAGTGGATGGGAGTCAGGGCTTGTCTGTCCTGCTGGGCACAGCCCAGGCAGGGCTTTCCCAGCCACATTCCACACTCCATTTCCCAGCTGGAGACCCTGGTGCCTCTGAGTTGTGCTGCCCCAGCCCCAGGGACGCTCTCTTTGTCTGCCCATTCCCCCATGGTCTCTGGGCAGGGATGGCCTCACTGGGGGCTGCTGATATTCTCAACAACTTGGAGGCTGCTGCTGAATTTTCCTGCTCCAGAGGCTTGTTCAGCCTGGAGCTCTTCAGTGCAGGAATTCAGTGTCCCAGGGCTCATTGACATTCAGAACACCTTAACAAGCCAAGCCTCTGGGAATAATTTGATTTCAGTTTTCAAATCATCTGTGGTTTACTTGACCGGTTTCAGTAGTGTGTTCAAACGGAATATATTCTATTTACAAAGATAATGAGAAAACTTTTTTTAGGTCCTTCTTCAGTTTTTTTCCTGTTCATAAATCAGTATGTGTAGTCTCCAATTGACATTGAATCCAAGTACCTCCTCATGCAATTTGAATAGATATGAAAATCAAGACCCTTCATGGCTGACAATCAATCAGACTCTGTCACTACCCCCATGCCACCATTTCCCCCATCCAAGCCCTGGCACTCAGAGCAGCCTTGTGCAAATCTGAACTCCCTCCAGCCCAGGCTGCACCTGCAGCTTTCAGCTCCTTGGTTCCAACTCCCACCTGCTTTCCTTGGAGAAGGAGCTGCCCAAGAAAAAGAGGAATGTTCATTTCTTGTCAGCCAACTTAGCCAAGGGAAGGCACAGCTCTATCAAATGCAAAAGTCATTCCTCTGCTGGATATTGAATCCACTTTCCACAGCAGACAGTCTCAGAGCAATGGAAAACACCTTCTGTGCCCACCACAGATCCCAAGGTCCCCCCAAACCCTCCCTGCCCCAATTCTGCCCAGATTTGCTCTTTGCACACACGAGTCACACGCTGAAGTCAGGAGCTCCCTCCATGCCCAGAGGGAAGAAAAGAGAGAAAGGGGATGAAGAGCTCTCCTGTGCAGAGCCAAGGTCCAAGTGCAGCCCCTGCAGTGGGAACCACAACTCATCAGGTTTGTGTCCTTTGGGCTCAGGGACTGGTGGCATCCAGAGGCACAGAAAGGTTTCTTGCCAACAAACACAAGCTGAACATTTGAACAGTTTAAGAACCATCACAGCTCTTCCCTCAGCTCTCTGGGATGTCCCAGAAGCATCTGACATACCCCCGACCCCCAAGAGATTTCTGTACAGGAAGAGTTCTAAAAAAAGGACATAAGAAAACACAATACTGTGATAAATATAAACAGAAATGAGATGATGTTTAATTATATATTTATTTGAACTTCAGAAATATTGGGCAAATTCTTGCAGCTCAAAGTATGAAATCAGTCAGTTGAGAGGTACTTCAATGACCAGAGAGGACCTAGAGGAGTAAATCTGGGGGCAGCAGGAAGTACATAGATCCACCTGCTTTAAAAGAAGAGATGTCCTTAGACATGGCCATTTAACCAGGAGGGCTGGAAACACCTGATGGAAAAGAAAGATTAAATCATAGAATGAATATTGCGGACACAAGCAGAGGGGAAGATCAGTATTTTTTCTCCTTCTGCCATCAGTATTCTTCCAGGAAATCCCTGTTTTTCATGGGAAAACTTTGCTATAACTTCAAAGTACTCAGATTACCCAGATAATAAAGATTTGTTTGTATATTAGAAACTAACAAGTATTTAAACCTGTGCCCCTTTCCAGGCAGACATCAGCTGTGTGCCCATGAACAGGCAGTGCCACTTGTGCCCTGAGGTGCCCAGCTGGAACTGGATCTCTCCGAGAGCACCTGAGAGAGAGGATGAGTGTGCAGGGGCAGGACTCAGGCCAGGCCTTGTGGGACAGGGCCAGCACAAGGCATTGCAAACAGGCAAGTGGCCCAGAGAGGAGGCTGCTCTGTGCCCTTGGGGGCATGGACAGAGCAGGGAGGGGGCTCAGGACATTTTGTCAGCACCAGCCTCTGTGCCCAGCCCTTGGCAGCCCTGGCTGCTGAGCCCAGTTTTGGCCTGGGCTGAGTTTTGCTGTGGCCCAGCTCCATCCTCCTGCAGGGCTCAGGGCGTATTCGCAGCCATGGCCAGCCCTGGCTGCCTCTCTGCTGGCCCAGAGGCTGGCAGAGCCCGGGGCAGGGCTGTCTGTGCAGCCCCGCAGGTGCCAGGGCCTCTGCAGGAGCTGGCAGAGGCTGCCCAGCAGGGAGGCCATGGGGCACAGAGCCCCAAGGCTGCTGTGGGCACCACGGCACAGGGGCCGTTCCCAGCCGCAATGCTCCTGGCCTGGCCTGGGCCTGCACAGGGGCTGGGCCACCATGGCTGGGCCGGCACAGGGCCACAAAGGGGCCACGCAGCCGCTGCCAGGGCTGACAGCAAGGCCAGGCACACACAAGCAATTGCTGAACATGGCCTGCGCTGGCCAGGCCTGACTGTGCCAAAGGCAGAGCTCAGCTGCCCTTGGGGCTGCAGGAACAGTCCAGAGCCAAAGAGCCTCCATGGCTGTGCTGGAGACCAAGGCTGCAGGAGGGAAATGCAGGGCTGCTGTGGGATGAGGAGAGCATTGAATTCCAGCAAACACCTCAGCTCTTTGATGATCCCAGCACCATGCTGGGCCCTGTTTCAGACTGGAGCAGAGCAGATGTTGATGGGCCAGGAGCCCTGTGGGGCTGTCAGGGACCTGCAGCTTGCACGCTCATCCAGGCTGAGATGGACACTGATGGTTTCTAGGCCAGGCTCTCTGAGCCCAGCCCAGCTCCCTGCAAGCTCTGCCAGCTGCCCTGAGCTCTGGGCAGCACCAGGGGCCTCTCCCCAGCCCAGCCCAGCTGGCTCTGGCCCCACAGCTCTGCTCAGGCCAGGCTGCTCTGGGCACTGCCCCATGGCCTCAGCTCCTGGCAAGGGCACAGCAGCAGCTGCAGCTGCCACAGCACTCAGCCCCAGCCATGGGGGAAGGAGTTTGGCCAAGGCCAAAGGAGGCTCCCTGGCTGCCCTGCTCCCCTCTGCTGGAGGTGCTGAGAGCTCTGCAGCCCCTGCTGCCATCCCATCTACCCAGGGCAGCACAAGAGCCGCGGCCTTGGGGCCCTCAAGAGCTGCTCCTTCTCCAGGCCCAGGGCCCATGCCAAAGCTGGGGCAGCCACAAAGCTGTGCCCATTTCTGTTCATTGCTGCTCTGATGGATCCTCAGCCGCTTGGAGGCTGATGATGAATTTTCCTACTCCATGGCCTCTTCTTCCTTGAGCTCTTCACTTCAGGAATTGAGAAAAGATCATAAATATTTGTTCAAAA
The DNA here is from genome assembly GCF_028551555.1 of Melozone crissalis. Classification (NCBI taxonomy): domain Eukaryota; kingdom Metazoa; phylum Chordata; class Aves; order Passeriformes; family Passerellidae; genus Melozone; species Melozone crissalis. Next base: position 2,250,374 of record NW_026535781.1, read on the forward strand.
GACCCAAAGCAAGAAAAGCCCATGGGAATAATCTAAGTTTTCAATTCTTCTGTGGTTATTTAGACAGATTTCATAAGTCTATTCAAAGTGAATATACCATATTGAAAACAATGCAGAGAGAACTGTTTTGTCCTGGTTTATTTTCTTCTTTATAGATTGATATCAGCAATCCCCAGTGGATATTGATCCCCAGCACCTCCTAATGCAGTTTGAAAAGATATGAAAATCAAGACCCTTTGTGGCTGACAATCAATCACACTTTGTTACTACCCCCTCCCCACCATTTTCCTCACCCAACCCCTGGCACTCAGAGCAGCTGAGGAATGGAGTCACATCCAGGGCTGTCCCCAGGGCTCAGGATTGGGGCCAGGTCAGTGAAATCTCTTTATTGCTGATCTGGATGAGGCCATCGAGGGCACCCTCAGTCGTTCCCAGGTGAGCCCAAGCTGGGTGGGAGTGTGGCTGGAGGGCAGGAAGCTCTGCAGAGGGATCTGGACAGGCTGGAGCCATGGGCCCAGGACAGCTGGATGAGGTTCACAAAGGCCAAGGGCCGGATCCTGCCCTGGGCTCACAACGTGGTTCTGTGATAGATATAAACATAATTAAGTTCTTGTATCAGGATGCTTAACCTGGAGTGGGGTTAAACAATTCCTGATTTGGAAAGCTGCCAGTGGTGGATGGAGAAGGGAGGTCAGGCTGCTTTTTGTGTTGAGGAAATGCTAAAACCAGCCTGACTCATTTCATCTCCTCCTGTCCTGGCTGATCTCCCCTCTTTCCCCTTCCACCCATTGGCTTTTGTCTCCCACCAGGCCCCCCGGTGAAGAGCCTGGCTCTGTGTTCTCCATCCCCTCCTGGCTGGCACTGCCAGGCTGGGATGAGGAGCCCCTCAGCCTTCCTTGCTCCGGGCTGGACCAACCCAGCTCCCTCAGCCTCTGCTCACAGCCCAGGGGCTCCAGCCCCACCTTGGAGGCCCTTCCCAGACCCTGCTCCAGCTGCCAGACATCTTTCCTGCCCTGGGCAACCCAAACCAGGCCACAGTGACCCGGATAATCCCCGTCCTTCATGTCCTGGTCACACAGCCCTGGCCCCTTGTCCCCTGTCAGGCTCTGGGGTGGATCCTGTGGAACATCCTTTGGTGGAGGCTGTTGCTCCAGGTGGGCTGGGGGGATCCCGGGGGACAGGGACCCTGCTGGGCATGAACAGCATTGGACTTGTTGGGAGAAACTGTGAGGGGGAGCTGGGGCAGAGTGACCAACCCAGTGACCTGACAGAGCCCTGCTGGGATGTGACACAGCCCCTCTGGGATGTCACAGCCTGCTCTGTGATGTCACAGCCCATTCTCTAATGTCACACAACTGGTCTCTGATATCACAGCCAACTCTGTGATGTCATATTCTGCTCTGTGATGTCAGATCTCTGCCCTGTGGTGTCACAGTCTGCTCTGTGATGATGTCTATGATGTCATACCTGCTCAATAACCTTACATACTGCACTCTGTGATGTCATAGCCCACTCTGTGACCTCATGCTACCAGATGATAAATTGTCTACACCAGGTGAGCTGACACCTGGAGTTTGTTCTCCAAAATTCTAGGCCTATGGAAGCCACACAATGCCCATTGTGTGAGAAGGGGAACTGGAAGTTCAGCAGCCTCAGTGTCCTGCCAGGTCTGCCAGGCCCACGGGAACACTGGGGTCCATGACCACCAGGGACCACCAGAGAGACCCCCAGGACAGAAGAATGCATGCAAAAGGGGAGGGGAAATATGTTAATGATTTCAGGGAAATTATATCATATGTTTAGTCCAGGACAATCAATGAATATGTGTGCAAAATACAGAATATAAACAGAAACTTTCCTGTACTCAGTCTGCATAGCTTTGGAAGGAGCTCTCCCCCATGCATCCAGCTGAATAAAGAATGCTGCTTCTTCATGCTACATTGGGGTTAAGAAGTTTTCTTTTTTACCAAATTTTTGGTAACACTCCCACTGCCAAGGAAAGCTCTGTCTCCTGCTGTTCACAAACAGAGAAGGGCTGGTGGCAGATGTGGGGCTCAGAGGTTGCCTGGAGCACAGTGACCATGAAATAATCAAGTTTTCAATGTTCTGGGAAAGAAGGAGGGGCAGCAACAAAACTTCTACACTGGAATTAGGAAGGGCAGACTTTGGCTTATTTAGGATGCAGATTTGGAGAGTACTGAAGCAGGCACTGATTTTTTTAAGGAAAACATCCCTTAAAAACAAAGGGGTCCAGGAAGGATTGACACATTTCAAGGAAGTAATCTTAAGGGGGAAGGAGCTGCCTGTCCCAGTGTGGCAAAAGATGAGCTAGTGAGGAAAATGACTGGCCTGGCTGGCCGTGGAGATTTTGTGGGAACTCAAGGGTAACAAGAGGTGCATCAACTTTGGACAGAAGGTCAAGCAGCTTAGGAAATGTTTAAGGATGTTGTGAAGTCATGCAGAAAAAAAGTTAAGAGGTGAAAGCTCAATTAGAGTTTAACCTGACCACTTCCATGAAAAAAAATAGACAATGTTTCCACAATTAAATTAATAGCAAAACATGGGATAAGGAGAACCTCTACTCTTTATTGGATGCAGTGGGGAATATAGTAACTAAAGATAAGAAGGCAGAGCTACTTAACACCTTGTTTCTCTCAATTTTTGATATTAGGACAGGCTGTCCTCAGGACAAGTGCTCTGTTGAGCTGGTAGATGGGCACAGGGACCAGAACACTCCCTGTAATCCAGGAGGAAGGAGTTGGTGACCTGCTGAGCCACTCAGATGCTCACAGGTGTATGGGATTGGATGGGATCCATCCCAGGGGGATGAGGGAGCTGCTCCCCAAGCTGCTCTCCATCATTTACCATCAGTCCTGGCTCAGCAGGGAGGTCCCAGAGCACTGGAGGTGCCAATGTGAGCCTATCCCCAAGAAGGGCTGGAAGGAGGAGCTGGGGAACTCCAGGCCTGTCAGCCTGACCTGGGTGCCCGGCAAAGTTATGGAACAGATCACCTTGAGTGCCATCAACAGGGCGCCAACAGGATGGCCAAGGGGTCAGAGCCAGCCAGCGTGGATTCCAATGTCTGCATCGAATGGTCTGGATGAGGGGATTGTGTCCAACATCAGCAAATCTGCAGATGACACCAAACTGGGTGTGAGTTTGGATCTGATGGAGGATGGAGGTAGGAGGGCTCTGCACAGGGCCCTGGAAAGGCTGGATCCAGTTGTGGTTTAACAAGGATGTGTGATCCAACAAGGTGAGGTTTAACAAGTCCAAGTGCCAGGTCCTGCACTTTGGCCACAACAACACCTGCAGCAGTACAGGCTGGGGACAGAGTGGCTGGAGAGCAGGCAGGCAGAAAGGGACCTGCAGGGACTGATGGACAGCAGGCTGGGCATGAGGCAGCAGTGTGCCCAGGTGGCCAAGAAGGCCAATGGCTCCTGGCCTGGCTCAGAAATGGTGTGGCCAGCAGGAGCAGGGCAGGGATTCTTCCTCTGTGCTCAGCACTGCTTGGGCAGCACCTCTAGTGCTTTGTCTAGTTCTGGGTCCCCTGGGGTGGGGAATTAGAAGAAATTTGTATCAGAAAGAGTAAAGAAAGCAAAGGTGAAGCCAAGGAAATGCTCAGGGCAGTTTGGGGGTAGCTGCCAGGCAGCCCTGGCTCTGAGCAACAGCGTCTGCAGTGGGACAGGAAACTCCCAGCTGATGGGAACAAACTTTCTGGCTGACTGCAGAGGCCAGGACAAAGCTGAGTGGTTTCCCTGGTGTCCCCCAGCCCTTGCTGGCCCCAGGGGCTGATGGCATTTGTGCTCCCTCAGGTTCATGTCCCCACACCAACAGCATGGGGGTGCTTCCCCTGCTGTGTGCAATGCAAACAGGGGCTGCTGAGCCAGTGCTGCTGTGTCTGTGCCTGCAAGGATGGGGCACCTGTGTGAACTGGAGGAGAGGCCAGGGCTGCAGAGGGGGGATGTTGCTGGCAGGTCCATGAAGACGCTCTGGGACGCTGCCCTGGGCTGTCCAGCGCACTGGGGATGGATCAGCCCCTGCTCTGCTGCTCCTTTCCGTCTCCCCCAGGGCCCTTGCAGAGCCCCAGCTGTTGCTGCCCTCAGCTGCCATGGCAACCCTCAGGACAAAGCGGTGCCAGGGCTGTTCCAGGTACAATTGCAGAGACACTCCTTGGTGCCACCAGATGCCATAGCAATGGCCACGGGGCCCGGTCCTTGGTTTGGTGCTATGGCAACCAATGCCCGGCCCCGTTGTGGTGGTTGGTGGCCATGGAAAGCTGCCCTGGCCCCTTGCTCAGGGCTGGTGTCAGTGCCCAGAGCCAGAGGGGATCCCTTGCTGGGGGCTGTGCCATGGCCACCTGCCCTGTGCCGCGCTGGCCGCTCAGGCACCAGGAACCAGCAGCCAACGGCACTGCCAGGGCCAAAGGCCAGGTCAGCCAGACAGAAAGGGGCAGGGCTGGGCACTGTTTCCATGGCAACCGGCACTGGGGTGGACACCTGGGTCACCTGTCCTGGCAGTTGCCATGGAAACCCCTGGCAGGGACTGAGGGCACAGCCCCTGGCACTGAGACACTGCTGGGCCGGGTGCTGAGCACAGGGCTGAGCATGCAGAGATGGTTTTGTTCTTGCTGAGCTGCAGCACAGCCAAGGCCTGTCCTGCCCCTCGTCCAGCCACACTGGGGAGGGGCTGGGGCTGCGGGGGAGCTGGGCAGGGGACACAGCCAGGACAGGGGAGCCCAACTGACCCGGGCATAGCCCAGACCAGAGCACATCATGCTCAGGGTGTGAAGGGAGGAACAGGGAGGAAGGGGGGAATTTGGGAGTGAGGGTTTTTGCCTTCCCAGGTAACGCTTAGGCAAGAGGGGGCCCTGTTTCAGCAGTGGGCAGGGTCACTACCAAAGACACAGACACCAACTTAAGGAATTGTGTCATTTATATCATGCACAGCTGCCAAGATTTACAAAAGGATAAGCTCAGCAAAGCACATCATCATTAGCAAAGAATTACAAAAGAAGCTCAGCAATCCATCATAACCTACCATTACATTTTGATGACCAATCCCTTGGTGAAACACTAGAGGTGTTTGTGGCAGACAAAGATTCTGGCTGACTATCAACGTACACCTTACAGACATCAGCTGTACTTTAGTGACACCGTTCCTCATTCTTTTTTCTCAATCTCATTCCAATTAGGAACAAGAATTCTGTTGTCCCTGGAGCTGGCACCTTTTTAATTCCAGAATAATGCCCCCAGGCCCTTTGCTGTTCAGCTTTACCATGCTGTCTGTGGCTAACAAGGCTTGGGGGGGCCCTTTCCCCTCCGGCTGGAAGGGGCCGGGTCCCAGTCCCTGAGGGGCACCCAGGCTCCTGGATGGAATTCCTGTGCAAGTCCCTCAGTGTCACAGCAGCCTTAACATGGAGCGCCGTGGATCAGAGCATTTTCCACAGGGGCCCTTGGGGCAAACAGGGAGATCTGGTCTGGCAGGATGTGTAAAACAATCTCCTGGCAGATCTACTTGTTCTCACACAGAATCCTTGGCTGCAGGGACACATTCCTATTGTTCCTGCCCAGGGTTCAGGACTCAGAGTTGTCTTTCCTAGGAGCTGCTCCTTCAGCTGCCTTGGGAGGGCCATTTGGCCTCCGGACCCACACTCTGGCTCCATTATTAGGGCTGCTGGATCCAAACCCTTTATCTCCACAAATGGTGGTGACGGGAGGTGGATCTCCTGTTTTCACAATTGTTCTTAAAACTGCAATATCGATAATTGTGCTACCCTATCATGGGGTTGAAAAATCCAATCCTGGTAACTATTGTTTAACACAATTACTGTAATTTCTCCTTGATATTCTGCATCAATACCTCCTGCCGTGACAGGAACACTTTGCAAGGCCAAGCTCCAAGGCAGCAGTTACCAAAGCAAATTGTCCTGGAGGAATCTGAATTCCTGTTTCAGTACTGATAGCTCTCATTTGCTTTGAATTTATCCTCATTAATTCCAATGCATAAAGGCCCAGCCCTGCAGCCTCTGGGCTGCCCCGGCCAGGGGCCATCACAGCCAGAACAATTTCCCAGGCAGCCCAGTCTCACTGCCCATGGTTGGATTTGCAAATTGGGGGCAGCCGTGCACAGCCAGGGGGTTTCTATTTCCCCCGTTGGCCATTGTGAAGGGCATGGAGCACATCTGGGAGATGGGTTCTCCATGGTTCCCATCTCCTCATTTGTTCAACTGCTCGTTTAACAACCCCTTCACCCATGCAACCAATCTTGCAGCTTGTGGATAGTCTGGTACATGAAAAACCCTGCAGGCAAAATCACAGTATTTTTTACAGCAACAGACAAATCACTCTGCATCACAGTATCAGCACACCCTGTAAAAATCACCAATTTCCTCCCTTCCTCCTTTTTCCATTGTATACAATCTCACAAAGTTGACCACTGACTTTAGGGTCATGGCCAGTCCTGTTCTGTAGGGTATTTAGTGTTACATCCCTGAGCAGCCAAAGCTACCAAATTAGCATTGTCAGAACTATTTCACATTATTATTATATGTACATATTGATATAGAAATATAGATATAGATATGTAGATATAGACATATATATAAATATACAAACATATATTAAGGTCTTATAATACTATAAATCTGTATATAGTTATTTATTATATTGATATTTCACTTGCACAAGTCCATCTGAGCTCAAGATTAAAACCTTATTCTGTTGCTCCATGTGGGAGCATTCCAACAATAATTGTTCCTTCTGAAGGTGCTGTTTCCTATGTACTCTCAACAAATTCATCTTTGTCTGCCCAAACCCACAAGGTCTTTTCCTTTTCCATTTGCAATTTTTGGATGCATTTGAAGCCATCCAGGGGTGCAGCTTCTTTTACCCGACTGCCCCACTGCTCCCACAGGGCTCCGACCTCAGCCCACTCCAGAGCAAGGGAACTCCAGGGAAGGGCTTCCCAACTGGGAATTTCTGATGGGACTGATTCCTCACATTTACACTGAACAAGTGACATTTTGTTGGGATCTGGCCAGACTGTGCCAGTTTTGTTTTACCAGTGGGCAGGGTCAGCACCAAAGCCACAGACTCCAACTGAAGGAATCAGTGTCATTTCCTGCAGTTCAGAGCAGCAAAGAATCACAAAAGGAGCAGCTCAGCAATGCACCCAACCATCCCCACCAAAGATTGCCTGCAGAGATTAACAAAGATCCAGCAGCATTTACCCTCAGCCTTTACCATCCCCCAGACCCACACAGCAGCTGGGGAAGCTGTCACAGCCAAGGGCTGCAGAGCCACTCCTGGGCACTGGGAATTCCTGCAGGTGCCTCCAGCCCCAGGCGAGGCTCCAACCCCGCTGGGAGAGGGCCCAGCTCTGACAGTGCTGAATGAACAAACTGACAGCACTGCTAGTGTGGCAACATCTGGTTTCATCCTCCTCTTGGATCCCTCCCAAAGCCTGGCCAGGGCTCAAGGAGGAACCAAGGGAGCTGACTTTGACCATACAGCCCCAAACAAGGCCAGATGTCAGATTTCATGGCCTTGTCTGGCTTCTAAATACACAAAGGTCAATCCATGTCTCACTAATGAGTGGCTACATCTATCTCAGTGCTAATGACCATGCACATTTCATTAAGGAGCAGATACAAAGACAACCTTTGCTTGGAAGGTTCATCCAGAGGCCACCTTTGGCTCAGGACCTGCTGTCCAGGCCACACTCAGGACTGGTGTCCAGGCCTTGGCACTTCAAGGACGTGGTTTAGTGCTGGGCTTGGCACTGCTGGGTGAGCAGCTGCACTGGGTGAGCTCAGAGGGCTTTTCCAACAGAAAGGATTCTGTGATTCCATGATTATATCCACTGCATCCAGCTGGGGCTATTTTAGCAGCATTACTTTGCTCCAAAAGCTCCTTCTTGCCCAGCTCCTTTTGCCTGAGGCTTCAGCTCCTTCAGCTCCCGGTGCTTAGTTGCTCATGCTGAACAAGATGACTCGGAGAGAAGACCACAGTCCCTGCAATTCCTTCTGGGACATGAAGAGGGGAGGCTGTGCAAACAGGAGCATTGTTTGCTGTGGCCTCCTCTCTGCCCTTCACGCCCTTCAGCACTTTGTAACAGCCAAGAGCTTTCTCCAAGAGTGCAATGGAGCAGCTGTTCCTGCTCCCAGGCCTGGCTCTCTCCAGTCTCTGCCCTTGCCTGGTTCTGTCCCTCGTGCTGTGCCCTGTTTCCCCAGGGCTCGCTGGCTGCTGCCCAGGACTGTGGCACTGGCACAGATCCGGTGCTCCAGAGCCTCCTTTCTGTGCCCTTGGAGCTGCCTGGGCACAGCAGCCTTTTCCATCTGGAAGCTCCCCACGGACAGGGAGTGCCCAGCTCCGTTCCTTGCACAGCCTCCAGGAGCCCAGGGCTGCCATCTCCAGTCCCTGCTGGCACTGGGGGCTCCCAGGTGCCTCAGGCTGCTGTGACACCGCTGCACACGGGAGGGAAGAGGGGCAGGGGCTGTGCTCAAAGTCAGCTCCATCTGTGCTGTTGCTGCTGCTGCTGCTGCTGCTGCTGCTGCTGCTGCTGTGGGGTCATTTGTGCAGCCCTGGCCCAGAGTCAGGGATCAGATCCTGCCAGTCTCTTCCAGCCCTGGCTGCTCAGAATTTGGGCCTTGGAGCCTCAGGTGGCCAAAGGCAGCTGCTGCTGGTCCCTCTGTGTGCCCGTGTTCAGCAGTGCTGCTCCATCAGTCTGTGCCCAGCAACGGGGAAAAGTCTCAGCTCTGCAGGGCCAGGAGCTGCCGGGCTCTGCCTGAGCAGCTCAGCCAGCAGGAAGGGAGCTGCTCCACACGGGAATCAGGAGCAAAGGACATTCCTTTGATAGGACATTTTTTCTATTTAAAGGAAAAAAAAGGAAAAAGGAAAAAACTAGGTAAATTGTAAAAGATAGGAATAAAATCCAGGTGTTACTGAAAAAACAAAACATAAAGGAAAAGGTAAATTCTTTGCATTAAAAGGTAAATGATCTTTTTAAAAAGAGAACTCAGTTATTTACATTGTAAATGTGCTGATGGCATGGATCCATCTTACTGACCTCAGCAGCCTCTTAAAAGATTTTGGGCTTTGTTTCCAATATTGGTATTTGAAATTGTGGTCGAAGCAAGAGGAAATTGCTTTGTGCCGTTCCAGCTCCAAGCAGGACTGGGAATGGAAACTCTGTCAAACCCCAAATCCTTTAGAAGATCACCTTCCTTCTCAGCCTGGGAATGAGCTGCACATTCCTTTTGAAACTGTCAGGGATTTCTTAGAGACATAAAGTCTCACTTACGGCTTTTTGCTCGGGTTTGGCAGTGCAGAAGGGCAATTCTCCATCCACCAGCTCCAGACTGCACTGCCTCAGGAACATCGCCCACTCGCCAGCTTTGGCCCACTCGTGGCACTTCTAGAGGAGGAAGAAAGTGCAATTGCACAATTCCAGCCAATCAAGAAGGAAGAATGGGACAGACAAAACACCCTGTACAGATCCAGGCGTTCAGCTGGGACTGTGGAGAGTTTGGGTCCTTGCCAGTTGGATGTGTGTCCCCAGCTGCAATCTCTGGGCCTGCAGCAGAGTCTCACTCACCTGCCAAAGCAGAAAGCTCAGGCGCTGCGCTCGCAAGGAGCTCGTCTGATGCAGAGCTGTCAGAGCAATGTGAGGGCAGAGCCAGCCCGGCTGGGCCCAGGGCTGAGCCCAGCAGAGCCCTGGCAGAGCCCAGAGCAGCCTCAGCACCCGCAGAGCCCGGCTGCAAGGAGAGAAAGCAGAAACCGCCCGTCAGCTGAGGGCTCCTGTGCCCTTGTGCCAAGGCCCGTGGTGCCCAGGCCATGCTGGCTGTGCCCAGAGCTGTGCCCAGAGCTGCCCATCCCTGCTGCCTTTGGCAGCAGAGCAGGAGGGCAGCACATGTGCCCAGCCTGCAGCCAGCCACGGCACATCCAGCCCTCAGCAGCTGCCCAGAGCAGGATGCTCCTGTGCTCGCTGCCAGCTCCCAAAAGCTCTGATCCCACCCTGCCAAGCACACAGGGACCCACCTCATGCCACCCACGGCTGCAAGAAAAGCTGCTCCCAAACCATGGCCTCAGCCTTCTCCAAGGGCATGGCCCATCCATGCCACAGCTGCTCCCAAGCACTTCCCCATCCACACTGGACCACCTGGAATGCTTCCTCTGGAAAAACAAACAACACATTCTTGAAAAGATATTAGATGCAAAAAGGGAAAACAAGAAAAACGGTAAAAACTCCCATCTCTGCCAGGGCCTTGAGGAAGGCCAAACCCCTGCATGCAAGGGAAAAACCCAGCCATGGGTGAGGGAAGCCCACACTTTCTCTCTTCCCCTCTGCACTGCCGCCAAAAATCACGGTGACCCCAAAGCAAACAAGGGCAGTGGAGCAGCCCAAGCCCTTCCTTGCCTGCACAGCAAAGCAGCTGTGCACAGGTTCGGGAGCCCCACCTCTGCTCCCACCATGGGGCTTTGTTTGTGTCGGGCTGGCTGCCCCAGCCCCAGCCCCAGCCCGGGGCGCGGTGGGTGCTGGGGGCTGTTGGGAGGGCCAGGAGCCCACTCCCATTTCGTACCCACCCCAGCCCATCCTCCAGCCCTGCCAAAAGCAGCTGGGCAGCCACTGAAGAATGAGTTGCATCTGCCCCAGCAAAGGGGGAGCCTTTGGTTCCCAGCCAGGCTGGGCAATGCCCAAATCTGAGAGCATCCCTCTGCATGTGGACTCATCTGCAAATTCACTGTGGAGCCTGGCTTTGAAGAAGGTGCCAGAATCAAAGTCCATCATCTTCAGCTGGCCAGGCTGAGGAAGAGCTTGTCATCCTTGGTGTCATCCTCACTCTCTCCAGCAGCAGCATCCCCACCCAGTACAGCTTCTCCAGGGGCTCCTTCTCCTTCCCTGGGGGCAGACCAGGCTCTCAGGGCTCTGCCCAGGGCCCCAGCTGTCAGGGAACCAGGACAAGCAAAACCAGCTTGGATGGCGGCCACCAGTGCTGGGCAGAGCAGCTCAGCTCCAGCACAAGGGCTGCGTGTTCCCATCCCATGACCCCGGTGCAGTGACACAGGCAGCACAAAAAGGGCTGGGTTCCTTTGCTTCTCATTGCCAAGGCACGTGTGGAGCTGGAACTTACCAGGGCCCTGGATCAAAGTGTGCCTGTGCTCTCTCCCTTCTTCTGGGGCAGATGAATATCCTGTATCCAAGGATGACAGAACAGCTCTTCTAATGAGGGCCTTTCCAAGTCCAGCATGGATAAACACCGCTTGATCAGATCTTGACACTCTGGGCAGAGAAACCAGAAACCACCAGTTAGTTGGAGAAGGCTCCTATTGGCTTTGCCCCACCATTCCCATGCACAGGCCATGCTGGATGTGCTCAAAGCTGGGCCTAAACATTCCCATCCATTCCCTGTTTTGGAGGAGAGCAGGACATGTGCCACCTCCTCAGCAGCTGCCAGAGCAGGATGCCCACAAGCTTGCTGCTGTCTCCCAGCACTGGGATTCCCCCCGTGCCCAGAGATGAGGATCCACCTTGAGAGAGCCGTTGTGGCAGCGAGAGCTGATGGTCCCAGCTGATGTTCTGGCCCCTCCTGAAAGGGTGCTCCCCACAGACCATCTGGTGCAGCAGGATGCCCAGGGACCAGATGGTAGCTGGCTTGCCACAGTACCGGCCAAAGTGAGTCCATTCCGGGGGGCTGTATGACCGTGTTCCTATGGAATACAGATGGAGTTCATCAGGGGGAAGCTGGTGCTCCCAGAGCCTGGCCGCAGCATCCCTGGGCATGTGGGGGCTGCCTCTTTGGCACACAGGTGAGCATTGCCCTCTCACCAGCACCTGGGACTTGTGTACAGACTTGGGGTTGGAAAAGAAGCCTCTGGTGTTTCAAGAGGGCAGTGGAAGCCCTGGCAAGGCCTGACCATAACAAGGAAGAACCCACCCAGTGCTGGGAAAAACCATGCTCTCATCCTCCCTGCCTGCATTGCCCCAAAAACCATTATGAACCCCAACAGACCAGGTGAGTGGAGCAGTCCAAGCCCTTTCTCACCTGCACACCAAACCGGCTGGGCACAGGTTCCAGTCCCCCCTCTCTGCTACCCCCACCCACAGGTGTTTTTGTTGGGCTGGCTGCCCCAGCACCAGTTCTGGGCAGAGTGGGGGGCAAAGGCTGCCAGCAGGGCTGGAAGATGGCTACCCACTCAGCCCTGAGTTTCAAAAGAAACTCAGCTGAAGACTCAGTGCCATGAAGGGCCGCAAAAGAGAGAATCCCTGCTGCCACAGCCAGCTTGGGCTGGGAGATGTTGGGCCATGAGATGCTGGGCCCAGGAGCCCTGGATGGGCTCACCTGCAAAGTGAGTGTAGGCTGTGTCTTGCAGGTAGGTGCCACAGCCAAAGTCAATCAATTTGGCCTGCCCGGTGGCCAGATCAACCAGGATGTTCCCTGGTTTGATGTCGCGGTGCAGGACCCCACAGCTGATGCAGTGCCGCACGGCCTCCAGCACCTGGCAGAACAGCTCCCGCGCCTCCTCCTCGGGCAGGAACCGCCGTGCCCGAATGAAACGATGCAGGTCCTGACACCGCTCTGGCCGCTCCAGCACCATCAAGATGTCCTTGGGGAGCTCAAGCCACTCCAGCAGCTGAACCACACCAGGGAAGCCAGTGGACACCTTGGCCAGCAGCACGATCTCCAGGGGTGTGCTGGTGCCGTCGGGCTGCGGGAGGAGCACGATGCCGTCAGTGGAGCCGATGCCGTGCCGGGGCTCGTGAAGCCCTCAGCCAGCCCGGGATGCTCTGCACCCTGCTCTGGCCCCACGCCCGCTCTCCCTCGGGGCGTCCTGGCGGCTCCCACCGTGCCGGGCGCCAGCTCATCCCCGCCCGGCAGCCCCGGCTGCTGGCCCCGCTCACTCACCAGCTCGCCCCAGTGCAGGACGCGGTTCCGTGGCACCCTTTTGATGGCCACCTGCAAGTCAAGGGGAGCAGCGGGCTCAGCTCGCCGCCTTCCCTGCCCAGCCCCATTCTCTGCCCTCCTTCTCCTCCTCCTCCGCCCCCTCCTCCTCGTCCGCCGCTCACCGGGGCGCCGTCCGAGAGCCGCATGGCCGCGAAGACGCTGCCGAAGCCGCCGCGCCCCAGCAGCGAACCCAGCCTGTACTGCTTATTCAGGCCATGCTGGGTCTTCCCTGCGGGCGGGACGCGGCGGTCAGCGCTCGGCCTGGGGCCAGCAACGGCCCCCGAGCGCCTCTCAAGCGCCCCGGGCCGGCCATGCCCAGGCGTTCGCTCCCGGGAACGCGGCACGGGAGGCTCGGGGCCGGCGGCCGCGCTGCCGAGAGGCGGAGCTCGGGCCGGGGAAGCCGAAGCGGAAGCGGCGGGAGCGGCCGCGCCGCGTGTGTCCTCGGCGGGCCCCGGGAGGAGCAGGGGCCGGGGCCGGGGCCGGGGTCGGGACTGGACCCTGCCTCGGGTCCGGAGCCGGCCTCGGGCCAGGCGGAGCCGAAGGGCGGCGATGCCGCCCCCGCACCAGGCACTGATGCCCGCCCAGCAGCGCCACCGCCAGTACGGCCAGAACCAGGCGGAGGCGAGACCGCGGCGGGACGGCCAGGGCCGGGCATGGCGCAGCCCCGCCTGGGGCCGGGGGCGGGCCGGGGGCATGGCCCGGCCCGGCAGGGGAGAGGGAGGCGGGGAGAGGAGAGGGACGTCGGGCAAGGGACCCCGAGAGAAGGGTGCCCGACAGCGGGAAAGGGAGAGAAGGAGAAAGAAAGAGAGTGAGTGTTGTAGAATATCTGCTTTTTCTGCCGCCGCTGCTGCCGCCGCTGCTGCTGCCGCTGCTGCAACTGAGGCACCGGGGCCGTTCGTCCCCGTGTCCGTTCCCCGCTCGCCCCACAAGCCCCACGTTCGATCCCCCGCGCCCCGGGGCCAGCCCCTCCGTCTGCCCAAACACGGGAACTTTGCAGCCTTGAGCCCACATGCAGAGCCATGACTCCTGCACTCTGGCACAGCGATCCCCTCGCCTGCTGCTGTGCATTGTCCTTGCTGAGGGCCAAACACTGTCGGGGCACCTTCCCGTGGGGTAGGATTCCTACCTGACCCAAGCACTGCACTTACATCTCCAGTGTTGCTTTCCAGTAAAAACAGGGGAAGGAAAACTGTGTGTGGCTCATGGGATTTTAGAGTGTCTAAAAATCACCAAGTCACCAGTCTTAGAGGTGAGGTGCATCTGGAATTACTGGGATGGAGAAGTAGTGCAACATGGAAAAGGAGAGCATAGAAATAAATAGAGGAAAACATCTTGGATTGTTTCTTTCATTTTCATTTCCCTTCTGGAAAGCTGTTTCAGTTTTCCAGGAATCTTCTCCTGTCTGCTCTTCCCAATAATCTCTCATGGAGAACAAGGTCAAGCTTCTGTCACAAGATTTGCCACCAGGAAATTACGCCACTGGTGAAATTTTCATGATGACTGTTTGTGCTGGTTTAGGGCAAATTTTGGGAGGAAACCTCCAAAAGGGGTCCATCTAGAAAGCAAGTTCAAGTGTCCCCTACCCCTACTAGTTCAGGGAAAGAGTTCCCTTGAGAAAAGTGAAAAAAACCCCAGTTTATTTAACAAGTAAAGTATTCGCAAGCATGGAAAATGAATAATATCAAATAAAACCTCTGGCAGTGCTGAAGCGATGGCAAATTCAGAAAGTCCTTTTTGTGGGTTGTAGTTGGCTCACTCGGTCTCTTCTAAGTCCCTCTGGTTCTGGAATGCAGCGTCCCAGAGCTCGGGGGGCCACAGGTGTGAGCTGCCGGTGTTTGTGTGGGTTTTGAGTCCAGAGCAGGTTTAAACAGTTCCAAGAAAAAGGAAAGTCACAGTCCGAGGAACTTCTCTTCCTAAGCTAGCTAAAACCACATTGCTAGACCTGGGCTGTGAAGGCATCGGGAAATTTCCAAATCTGGGCACTGGCGGTCCCAGCAAACACCAGAGCTGGATGGTGCTGGAGCCAGAACCTGCAAATTTCCAAACTTTGGCTTTCTGTGCCAGCAAATCACTGGGCTTGGGCTGTGCCAGCACCAGGAAGTTTTCAGATCTGGGCGCTGGTGCTGCCAGCAAACACCAGATCTGGGTGGTGTCATTGCCAGCGACAGAAATCTGCCAGATTTGGGCTCTGCTGGCACCAGGAAATTTCCAAATCTGGGTTCTGGTGCAGCAAACACAAGATGTGGGCGGTGCCAGACCCAGTAGCAGGAAGCTGCCACGGGTTTTGGATTTCTGTGCCAGAAAATTGCTGCACTTGGACTGTGCCAAAATAGGGAAATTTCCAGATCTGGGCACTGGCAGTGCCAGCAAACAGCCCATTTCAGGCTCCAGGCTCCAGGAAGGACTGGATCTGGATACCATCCTCTTTTATTTCCTTCTTTCCTTCCTTCTTTCTTGGGATCCTGCTGTCAGCAAACTCCAGATTGGGTGGTGCTGGCAAGGGGAAATTGCCAGGTTTTAGCTTTCTTTGCCAGCAAATTGCTGGACATGGGTGGTGCCCGAAGAGGGAAATTGCCAGATGTGGGCACTGGCAGTGCCAGCGCACACCAGATCTGGGTGGGGAATGTGCCAGCACCAGGAAATTGCCAAATGTGAACTTTCAGTGCCAGCATATTGCTGGAATTATGCTGTGCAGGCATCTGAAAATTCCGGATCTGGACACTGTGGTGTCAGCAAACACAAGATTGGGTTGCTGTAGGTACCAGGTATTTGCAAGGTTTTGGTTTTCTTTGCCAGAAAATTACTAGACTTGGGCTGTGCTGGCACTGGGAAATTCCCGCATCTGGGCACTGGTGGTGCCAGCCAACACCGGATCTTGGCATTGCCAATGACGGTAGCAGGGAATTGCCAGATTGTGGCTTTCTTTACCAGAAAATCGCTGGACTTGGCTCTGCCAGAACAGGGAAATATCCAGATCTGAGCACTGTCAGTGGCAGCAAACACCAGGTCTGGGCACCTGTACTGGCATCAGGAGACTACCGGATTTTGGCTTTCTGTGCCAGCAAATTGCTGGACTTGGGCTGTACCAGCACTGGGAAATTTCCAGATCTGGGCACTTGCGCAGCAAACACCAGACCTGGGTGGTGCTGGTGGCAGCACTGGGAAGCTGCTGGGTTCTGGCTTTCTTTGCCAGAAAATTGCTGCATTTAGGTTTTGCTGGCACTGAGAAATTTCCAGATGCTAATTTTGCGGTGCCAGCAAACTGCTGGAATTAGGCTGTGCAGGCATCTGAGACATTCCCGATCTGGGTACTGGCAGTGTCAGCAAACATGAGATCAGTTTGCTTGTGGGATCTCAGTCTCTCAGAACTGGGGTGCAGGGTGAACGAGACCACCCCTGGGGGGCTCGGGAGTCCTGGAATGTTGCCAGAAATGTCTGGTGGCTGGACTTTGATCCCACATGGGAGATGACATCAGTATGAGGACAGGAGGATTTCACTGGGGTGAATGGTGAAGGGACAAGTTAATTGGAGTGTGAGATACAGGGTTTAAGATTTCTGTACAGGGGGGTCTAGAGAGGTAAGATGGAGGAATTGGGGCGTGCCCTTCTCCTTCTTCTTCTTCCTCTAGGCCTCCATCTTCTGTGGTGATGTTGGCACTCCGGGATTGGACCTTACTAGGGGAACACTGGTTAATAAGGGTAGAGGGTATTGTAGAAAAATGATAAATATTGTATACGTAACTGCGGGTATAAAGATAGGTGGCCGCCCCAGGGGCTCTCAGTGTGTGCCCATGGCTGACTGCTGAGCAGAACTCTGTCAGGCCAAGAGAAAATCTTTTAGATAAGCAATTAATAAACACCGAGACTGAGAACAAATCTGAAGTTTCCTCTCGTCCTTTCGAACTCGGGAGCCCAAGGCCATCTCTTGGGCTTTTCCCAGACCATCTAAACAGCACCAAAATCCGACATTTGCTGTAGGTACCAGGTCTTTGCTTGGTTTTGGCTTTCTTTGCCAGCAAATTGCTGCACTTGGGCTGTACCAGAATAGGGAAATATCAAGAACTGGGAACTGGCAGTGCCAGCAAAAACCACATTTCAGGAAGGATTTGACCTGGACCAGTTCCCTCCCTGCCTCCCTCCCTCAGCAAGGTGCCAGAGGGGCTGGAGAGCAGCCAGGCAGACAGGGACCTGCAGGGACTGATGGACAGCAGGCTGGACATGAGCCAGCAGTGTGCCCGGGTGGCCAAGAAGGCCAATGGCTCCTGGCCTGGCTCAGGAATGGTGTGGCCAGCAGGAGCAGGGCAGGGATTCTTCCCCTGTGCTCAGCACTGTTTGGGCAGCACCTCAAGTGCTGTGTTCAGATCTGGAGCCCCCAATTTTGGAAGAACATGGAGGGGCTGGAGCGTGTCCAGAGAAGGACAACAAGTCTGGGGAGGGGTCTGGAGCACAAGAGCTGTGTTAAGTTTCTGAGGAAGCTGAGGTTGTTTATCCTGGAGAAGAGCAGGCTCAGGGGAGAAAAGGCAGTGTATAGGCACAGGTTGGACTTGATGATCTCCATGGCCTGTTCCAACATTGCTGGTTCTGGGATTCTCTGGAACCACCCTTGGAGCAGTTGCAGGATGAGCCCTGGGGCTCCTATTCAGAAGCTTCAGCAGCCCAGGTCCCTCAGCTTCTCCTGCCAGCCCCAAAGCCCATCCTGTCAGTCCTGCAGAGCCTCTGCAGCTCCTCCTCACTGCCCAGAACAGGGAGCCCCAGAGCCAGACACAGCAGCCCAGATGTGCCCCCGTGGCCTGGGGTGCCTCTGGCAAGGGAGCAGCACCAGGCACTGCAGGAGCCTGCAGACAATTCCTGCAGCACTTGTAGGATGATCCTGCTCCCCAAGGGACATTCCCATGCGGCCAAGTCAGGAACTGCAATGGGGAGTGGGGACAGAGAGGAAAGGGCAAAAAGGGATGGGCTGTTTGCAGGGGAGGGAAGAGGGGTGGGCAATAGGAAGAAATTTGCAGCAGGAAGAGGAAAGAAAGCAAAGATGAAACCAAGGAAATGCTCATTGCAGTTTGGGGGTGGCTGCCAGGCAGCCCTGGCTCTGAGCAACAGCATCTGCAGTGGCACAGGAAACTCCCAGCTGATGGGAACAAACTTTCTGGCTGACTGCAGAGGCCAGGACAAAGCTGAGTGGTTTCCCTGGTGTCCCCCAGCCCTTGGTGGCCCCAGGGGCTGATGGCATTTGTGCTCCTCCAGGTTCATGTGCCCACACCAACAGCATGGGGGTGCTCCCGCCTGCTGTGTGCAATGCAAACAGGGGCTGCTGAGCCAGTGCTGCCGTGTCTGTGCCTGCAAGGATGGGGCACCTGTGTGAGCTGGGGGAGAGGCCAGGGCTGCAGAGGGGAGATGTTGTTGGCAGCTCCATCAGGACACTCTGGCACGCTGCCCTGGGCTGTGCAGCGCACTGGGGATGGATCAGCCCCTGCTCTGCTGCTGCTTCCCATCTCCCCCACGGCCCTTGCAGAGCCCCAGCCGTGCTGTTTGCCTCCAGCCTGCCCACGGCCAGCCTGGAGTGTGGAGGAGGGGCTGCTGCTGGGGCTGCTCAAGGGGCTTTTCTGTGCTGAGCATTGGCCTGGCCGTGTTCTTGAGAGAGCCTGGGCAAGGAGCCTGGAGCCCCCATGGCCTGGCTTGAGCTGTCAGCGCTGCCCCAGCCATGCCCATGGCCTGTCCCTGCTTCAGCCCCGGCACTGCCACACCCCAGACTGCGCCCGGCCCCGAGAGCACTCAGGCCCTACAGCAACACCAGGGCCACCAGGGCAGTCAAGAGAATCTAGACAGCCCTGGCAGCTTTTGTCTGGGAGCCACCTTTGGATATAAGGAATTTTGGAGGCGGATTCTCAGTTTTGGCCATGGATGTCTGGACTTGAAAGTGTTTTTTTCAATGGGAAGAAAAGAACGGGCCCCCAGTGTTTTGAAGGCAGATGAGGAGTGGCCCCCAAGAGGCCAAGGCCAGCCAGAGCTTCTGTCCTGGCAGGTTTCATATGGGAATAATCCTTGGATATAATCACATTTGGAGGAGGAATCCCAATTTCAGCCTTGAACCCCTGGAGAAGGACAGTTCCTTCCCACAGGAAGGAATGCAAAGAATTCCAGGGTTTCAGGGGTTGATAAGAAGCAACTCTCAACATGCCAAGGCCAGCTGGACCAGTCAAGCAGCCCCCAGGAGGCCCAGCCACCCTGACCTGTTCCATGTTCTTGGATCCTTGGGACCCTGCAGCATCAAAATTGCCCCTTGGTTCCATGAGGCCCTGTAGGATCACCACAGATCTTTGTTTCCATGAGGCCCAGTGATATAACAATGGTCTCCTTGGCTCTGCAGTGGCACAATGGCCCCTTGCTTTCCAAGTGGCCTTGCAGTGTCCAAATGGTTTCCTTCTTGCCATGGGACTGCACAATGCCACAATGGCCCCTTGCTTCCATGAGGTCACAGAGTCTCCAAATGGCCCCTTGGTTCTATTGGGTTCCCTGGGATCACAGTGGCCCTTTGGTTCCAACAGGCCTGGATGTGTTACACTGGCCCCTTTTTCATGGGGACCCACAGTGTCCCAATGGCCCCCTGCTCCCATGAGGCCCTGGGATGTCACAATAGTCTCATCGCTTCCACAAGGCCCTGCTGTTCCACAATGCCCTTGAAGTGTCACAATAGTCCCAGTGGGTTCTCCTGCTGGTTCACAGCGGCCTCTTTTATTCTGTAGTGTAATAATGGTATCCTTGGTTCCATGGTCAGAATGGCCCCGTGGTCTCATGGAACCCCACAGCCCCTTATGGAGCTCCAAAGCCCCTTATGGAGCCCCACAGTGTCACTTTGATCCCCTTGAGTCCATAAGGCCCTGCCATGCTACAAGGACCCCTTGGTTATACAAGGCCCTGCAGTGTCAAAATGGCCCCTTGGTTCCAGTGGTCCTGAAGTGTCCTAATGGTCTCCATGGTTCCATGACACCCCACAACGTCACAATGGACTTTTGGTTCCATGAGCTTTCCTACTGCCAACAACAGTCTCCTTGGTCCCCCAGTGTCACAATGGACCCTTTGCTCCATGAGGTTCAGTAGTGTATCATGGACGCCTTGATTCCATGAGGTTGTGCAGTGTCACAATGATCTCCTTGGTTCTGCAGCCCTGCTGTGGCTGCTGTGTAACAATGGATCTGTGGTACCATGAGGTTCCATAGTGTCACCATGGTGCCTTTGGTTCCACAAGGCCTTGTTGGGCCACAATGGCCCCTTGGTTCCATGAGGTTCTGTACTGTCAACAATGATTTCCTTGGTACTGCAGTCACAATGGATCCTTGGTTCCATGAGGGCCCTGGCCTCCCACAGCCCCTCACAGACCCTTATGGCCCCTCATGCCCCCTCACAGCCCCTCATGGCTCCCTCACAGTTCCCCATGGCCCCTCACAGCTCCCCATGGCCCCTCATGGCCCCTCACAGCCTCCCACAGCTCATGGCCCCTCACAGTTCCCCGAGATCCCTCACAGCCTCTCACTGAGGATGCCCTGGAAGAGAGAGAGAGAAACAGCAAGTGTTTCTCACAGCAGCATGTGAGAATTTTTAGGGTATGGTAGGGATGTGATAACTTGTTAGTATAAACAATCTGCAGGTGGTGTTGTTCTACTTCGTCTTTCTGTTTCTCTATAAAAACTGCACGGTTCTCTTGAATAAAACCTTCTTTCACTCTCTCTACACAACTGCCTCCTGCCTAGTTCTGTGACATTCTCGACTCAACAGTGACACCTCACAGCCCCTCATGGCCCCTCACAACACCTTCCCAGTTCCCCATGGCCCCTCACAGCCCCTCACAGCCCCTCACGGCCCCTCATGGCCCCTCAGAGCCTCTCATGGCCCCTCACAGCCGCTCACAGTTCCCCATGGCCCTTCACAGCCCCTCATGGCTCCTCACAACCCCTCACAGTTCCCCATGGCCCCTCGCGGCCCCTCACGGCCCCTCACAGCCCCTCACAATCCCTCATGGCCCCTCACAGCCCCAGATGCGGGGCTCCTCCCAAAGGAGAAGGTGTTGGGCACTGATTGCTCTCCTTTCATTTCAGTCCTTTCACAGCCATGAGTGCAGAAAGGCTGAAATGGAGCCTTTGCCCAGTGTTTCCCTCGGGGTTAACTGCGGGCTGAAGCTCTGTGCTGGCGCTGGCCCGAGCGCCACCATCCCTGCAGCCACCAGGCCTTTGCTGTCCCCCCCGTGTCTGTTGCCTGTCCCCGAGTCCCGCCCGGCTCTGGCAGCAGCAGCAGCCGCAGCGCAGGGGGCGCCAGCCCGGCCCAGCCGGGGCTCCCGGCCAGGAGCAGCAGCAGCGCCGGCCCCTTCCCGCCTGCTCCTGCCTTGGCTCCCAAGGGCTTTTTCCAGCTCAATTCTGGAGCACAGCAACCAGCACCCACACACAGCCCTGACTGCTCAGGGCCCGCCTGTGCTGCCCTGAGCCAGACCTCAGAGCAAGAAAGGATTGGGTTCCAGCACTGTTTCCAGCTCTGTTTGACTCACCCTGAGGTGACAGGAGGAGGCGGCTGGTGCCTCTGCCTTGGGAATTGCAGATTATGGCTGCTCTTGGCCCTCTTCTGCTTGCAACCTGAATTTTATCCATAAAAATGCAAGTGCCTCTTTCAGTTGGTGCTACCCACGGTGCTTTCATGACAGTGAAGTCAGTATTTTTGTCACAGGCATAAAGATCAGCAGATACTGGAGTGCTTACCAGCCCCTGAACACTAAGATGAGGGGAATTAAAGCTTCACAGGCCACATTTGCAGGGCTCAAACAGAGCCCTGTTGCTAGCACTGTTGAAATAGAATAAGCTGACAGAGGCTGTCACAGAATTTGCCTCCGCAGTGTGGAGTTAAATTAAAAAATCAACTAGGAGAAGCAGAAATCAGAACTTCTAAACTCGCTTCACTGTTCCTTCCCAGCAGCAGGAAACGCAGATGCCCAGAGGTGTTTTGCACTGCTGCTGCCCCCAGTTTGAGCCCAGGCTCTGCCCAGGCCCAGCGGGAACCTGAGCCCAGGCCAGGGAGCTCAGCGCACGCGGGGCCAGGCCCAGAGCCACAGGCACGGCCGCCCATTGTGGGGCAGCGGCGCAGACAGAATGTCCTGTGGCTCAAACCTCCTGCTCCTGCCACACAGCGCCAGTCTTCTCCCCCTCCTCCTCCTCTCCCAACACGGCACAAATTCCAGCTCCAAGAAGGCTTCCCCAGACAGCGCTCCGGCTCCTGTTCCAGTTGAATGTCCCTGCAGAGAAACAGGGAATCTTTCAGCCACTTCCACAAGCTCAGGCTTCGCACTTCATGGGGAATCTGGAATGCAAATGGCCTTGTTAAGAAAGCCAAAGGCCAAGGGAATGGATTATAGATTACTGAAAAAAAATCACCCATCTTCCAGTCAAGGTTTACCAAGGCATTTCCTGCATTTCTTCTTTTCAGATTCTTTCAGTTGGCTGCTCTGGGAAGTCCAGCTTGTACTGGTGCTTATCATGAACTGATTGTGCTCTTGATTTACGCACCAAGACACCAAATGTGGAATCATCTATATGGAACTGTTATGAATGATCAATCGAAAGCCAAATTATAAAAAATCTGAAAAGATTTCTTTATCTTTTTCTGCTATTAAAACATGGTCTTCAAAACCACCACAGCCAAAGAGACAGTGTCGAGCCCGGGCTGGGTGCTGGGTGAACCTGGATCCCCCCTCTATTGCATCGGACTCTCCACCATTCACGAGAGCCGCTTCTTGCAGGGATGCTTTATACAGTTTATTATGCCTGAGCAAAGAAGTCCAAGTTTCTTTTGTAACTCTGCATATTCATAGTTGGTTCTTTCACTGTGCAGAGCTGGACAATTGCCATTTCCTTGTTGATAGCCAGCACTGATCGGATTCAGGGAAGTCATGTATTCACACGTATCTTTCTGGCGACTTTGGCTATCTTAATCGATGTTATCAATAGGGCAATGATCACTCTCAGGGGTCTTCCGATTGACATGACACGTCTTGGGATAATGGTGATCATCGCACTGGGTGTGTCTATTCTTGGGCTAAAGTGCCGATCGTTATCTGGCCACCTTCAGGAATTTCGGAATTTGAAATTCCTACCTCTCAGGCTGCTTGTGGTCAGAGACTTGTTTGGATTTTGCAATCTTTATGAAATACATGCTTTTATAGCATGAATTATTTCCCAACATATATTACAACATCACTACAATCTCACAGAAGAAGGCAATCATACCGATCAGTGTATAGTCAAATTGCCCCCTAATTCTCATAAAGTCCATCTACTCTGCACACCCTTACTTTGTATTTTTGTTTCTCAGTCATCACAGAACTGAGAGCTGCAAGAAAAAGAGAAAGAAATATGAACAGGTATCCCTTAGGTAAGGGAAATACTGGACTGTCAGGAACTAAAAATAGTTGATAGCATCTGTATCAGGCAATTTTTTTTACCCTCTACCAGTGTCCATTTCAGGCATCCTGTTAGCATGACCTAGGATTTTGCAGCTAAATGCAATGGGCTGCAATTTGACAGGCCTACAAGAAAAAAAACTTATCAGACTTTTTTCCCCCCCGAGTGACAGGTGCAAATTACAAAATGAAAAGGCCTACAGAAATTTAAAATTTTCTAATTTTAGAAAAATACAGAATTAGCATCAGATTCCAAGGGCATAGAGATATAGGAGCAGCAAGGAAATGCTCCCAGAAATGTTTTCTAGCCTGAAGAGACTAGTTAGCCACAGGAAGAGGAGAGAGCCACTTCTTTTAAAATGTGTGAATTACTGAATGCAAGAGCCATTGGCCCTTTCAGCTTCTGTTTTTAACAAAAAGTAAGCTATTAACTTGTGTTTATGAAGACTTTAGTTGGACTTCAATGTTTTTGAGACAGCTTCTGAGCAAAATACAAAAAAACTACATTACATATTAGTAAATGCAGCATCTAGAATAACAACTAAATAGTCCTTTCTCACAGTTAAATGTTCAGTTCTTCATAAATTGTGATTAAGACCATGAAATGCAGTACTTAATCCAGTTAAATCCCACCTACACCTCAGATTGGCTTGTGTAACTAATATTTTCCACTCCACTCCCTATCCCTTCTCTCACCTCAGTCGTCAAGCTCTCAGCCAGGCACAAGCCAACTTCTCCCCTCAACTGCTGTTAGCAATTACCAAGCACCTGTTGGTAATTGCCTGAGCACCTGCCCCACCCACAGCAGCTGTAGGTCCCTGGCTGCTGGGAGAACAGGTCTGAAGTGCAGACCCGAACACCACCACCCCCCCACAAAAAAAAAAAAAATAAATTAAAACTTCTCTAAATAATTTCAGACTAGTAAAAGATCAGGACATGGAGGGACTTGTTTATCCCCTTTAGGCCAATCAAGAAAAGGTTTATAGCCTTCTCTGGAAAGGGAAGACTGGGGGGTTTTTCTTGAAGCAGAAGCATGTTTTATCAGCCCAGTTTCCTTCCTCATTTGTTCCTGCTGCCCAGGAGGCCATTCACTAGGCATATATATAAATATCTCTGTCTGAAAACACATCTACAGGAGTGCATGACTTACACTGGTGTGATTTAAAACATAGCTTTTATTGTACAAAAATGCAAAAATCTGTTCTAGGAGAGGCACATCTTGTGGAGCTGTAAGGACCCTGACAGCACATCTGCTACCAAAGCAACAACTCCTGCTCTGCAGTGGCTTAAGCGGGCTGAGATGGAAGTGTTTCTTCATCAATGCATAAACCACAACAAAGTAGTGGTGACAAGCCTTTTTTCCAAGTCTGACTGAAGGTTTGGGAAGCAGGTCTGCCTGCAGAGGGCACACAGAAGCATGACACGTTTGCCTACTGTGCGCCTACAATTTCTACACCATCATATCACTACTCGGTCAGTGAGCAAGCTGACAGTGTATGACAGGTTATCCATCCTGCATAGAAAGTCACAGAGAGAAGAAGAGAGGAAGAAAACACGGAAGATGACAATGCAAAAGAAGTTGAAGAAATGTGGCAAGGATTGAGCATTAAGGGACAGCAATAAGAAGAGACCATACCCCTGAACTGTAAAGTCCTGTCAGGAAATTGCAAGTACTTGCATATTTGAGTTCACCACCCGGACTTGCATGCTTCTCCACATTACCATTATTTCAAAAATTTTGCTTCCTGGACAAGCTGCCAGGTCTCCAGTACCAGTCCTAGCTCCCTTCCAGCAGTCTGCATCTGAGCAGGGAGTTGAAAATAGATCAGGGATTACCTTTCACACTGTAAGCATTCAAGACAGCCAAAGAACGTTGAGGAAAAAGGCCATACTGAGTGCCCAGGACAAAGAGATCTTTAGAAATTGGAAGAAGGAAGTACTGATTGAGGGTCACAGTTATGTTGAGGTTTAGCCTTTCAAAGGTTTGTTGCTTTTCTACTGAAAACTGCAGGTGAGAAAGCCTAGGCAGAAAAGGGAAGGAGAAGCTATGTGAACAAACCCATAGCTGTACACAAGGACAGAAGCAGATTTCTTCTTCACCAGGCTGAAGAGAGTGGTTTTATTATTCGAAAAACAAAAGCCAAACTACCCCGAGTCAAATATATATTATCCCACTTCATTTAGATATTACAACAATAAAAATGCACTATAAAACTACTGCAGTAAATTAGTAAGGAACAATAAAGAGGGCACATGTTAATAGTATCCATATCTATCTTTGGAAAGATGAGCAATTACAATCTCATCCCAGCTCATGCTCAGTATTTACTACAATCTCAAGTAACAATAAAGTCAAACACAACAGATGACTGATGTTCCTACCTTCTGCTTTCCAAACAGAGTTTTAAAAGATAGTTTATTGCAAAATCAGTCTCAAGTATGTTCAAGGCCTTGGGAGCTCTCTAAGTTTAATTAACATCACACATATAGAACCCATTTTAATATTTGTGTAAAGCCAATATTATAATATTATAATTTGTATATAACCATCTATCTGTAATATTGCTGAAAGAAGGCACACTTTTCTAAATATCTACTGGCTTTGGTAACTGCTAAAGGTAATGTAGATTGGGCTGTACTACTGTTTACTCATCTTTCTGTTGCACAGAAATCTTGGATACTTTAGTGCGTACATCTGTAATTCTGACATTTTCTGAAATTAAAGTGAGAGGAGAAATGGGCTAAATTCAGGTACCTTAAGTTACGTATCAACATTTGCAGACATAAATCAAATACATAAGGAAAACTTTTCTATGGGAAGAATGCCAGAGCAAATTAAAATATGTATTGATAAGAATAATCAACACAGTAGAAATTAAGAGCATCTGCACCATAGGAGAGAGTGTATAAAATCACACTCTGCATCAAGAGAACATAACTGACATTTTTTCACAGCCTTCTCCCTTTGCATGCCCCTCTGCAAAGTGCAAGGGGCCTCAAGGACTGAAGGAAACAAAGGGAGTCAAATGGAGACACTTGCACCTGTCTCACTGGGGGCTCCTGGGGAAGCAGTTTCCTTGGGAATCAAGCCCCTCTCTTCCAAGGGCACTTCCCCAGATGTGTACATTTCATGGGGAAAACCAACACACCCTTAAGTGCATGGTGCAGAGGTTCAGGGAACATCACAACATAACCAATATGATCCAGTGAAGCTAAATTTATTATTCCTAAAAAGACTCTATTTATAATAAATCTTTACTGCCCACGTGTCTCGAGCTAATACATGATTGGTTAATCCAAGCTGTTCACACATCTAAAATAGAATGCTGATTGGATCATCTAAATTTTTACGCATCTTGCTGGGGTTGTCTGGCCCACCCATGGCTCACTTTCCCAAGCCTGCTGACAAACTAGCTGAGTCCTGATGACTCTTCTTCTTGTATCTTTTTCAAGGATACACCAAGCTCATTTCTGAATATGTCCATAAATAATTCTTTGTGAAGGTGTTCATTGTCCATTATTACAAGCAGGCTGGATTGTGCATTGGCTGAATATGGCCATTGTCTAGCAAAAACTCCTCCATTCTGTCTCTGAGCCAGCATTTGAGCCGGTTAAACAAAATCCTCCCTCTCACGCTGTAAAGAATGTGGAATTAGAGTTGGAATGGGACCCTGAAATAGAAGCAGCTCAGAAACTCCAGTAGAAAAAAGTTATTCCAGAAGCTATTGTAGAAGGGACTTTTCTCTCCAACGATGTAGAAGCTTTCCCTGTAGTAACTAATGCTGCAAGTAGAGTTTGAGAACCTTTCAATTGGAAGATTTTAAAAAAACTGAGAGCTGCAATTTCACAATTTAGTTGAAAATCCCAACTTGTACAGTCACTTCTGAAGTATATTTTTCCATCTAACACATTAATTCCAGCTGATATGCGTACCCTAAAAAGACTTATAAGACCACCCTATCAGCAGGAGATGTTTCATAAAAGCTGGGAGGAAAAGTGTGCTCAAGAAGCAGCAAGACCTAGAGTGCAGGGTGATCCTCTGTATGGTTTAACAGCACAACAGTTACTTGGCAGGGGGCCCTGGGCTACTGTCACTGCCCAGGCTAAGAGCATTGATCAAGTCTTACAGATGAGCCAACAACTAGCATATAATGCTATCCTTGCACTTCCAGATAAGTTACATGTCGGAGGAAGGAGACCCAGACACCAGTTGGTTCATCCAAGTCCAATTTATTGATCGAATACAGCGGGTTAAATATAGTTCTTAATAAGCTTCATACATATTGCAAAAGTTGAGCTCAGGATTGGTTAGTTACATATCAGCAACTACACCTACTTCTACATTCTTGTGCTTATTCTTCTGTTACATTCTGCAGATATTCAGGACTAATCTCACCTCCCTTTCCTCATGTTGCAGCAAGGTCATCCGGCATTCTTGCCTGTCAGCAGTCACTGAATCAGAGACTACTGACCTCCCTCTTTCAGCTTAACCAGTGGCATTATGTCAGTATGGCCTTTCTCAGCTAACCAACTCTTAATAAAATCCTCCACATTTCCCCCGTTTTCTTCTTGAGCAAGAAGACTAGTCTGCATTTTTGCTATCATACAACTGACCATGTTTTGAATACAATTAAAGACACAAGGCAAAGTAAGCAAAAACAGTAAAACTACACCCAGTAGTCCTATAGCATAGATCACAAGGTTCCTCAGCCATGGCCCAAGTCCTAAGTTTTTAAGCCATTCGTCAATTCCTAAACCTTCTTCTTCCTTGAGATTGTCAAGTTCTTGTTGCAGTTCTTTTATCTTAGTGTGAATGGACACCGAATGATCAGACAGATTCATGCAACACATTCCTTCAAACTCTTCACATCCATATCCCTGTGCCAAGAGCAAAAAATCTACAGCAGCTCTATTTTGCAAAACAGCATGGTTAACATTCTGCACATCTGCAGTTAACATGTCTAGAATTTGGGATGTCTTGTTCAGCTCATTTTTTGCCCAGCACCCTA
The DNA here is from genome assembly GCF_028551555.1 of Melozone crissalis. NCBI lineage: Eukaryota > Metazoa > Chordata > Aves > Passeriformes > Passerellidae > Melozone > Melozone crissalis. The sequence continues at coordinate 2,278,764 of NW_026535781.1, forward strand.
ATTGCTTTGCTAAATTTATAGCCTTATTGGCAGATCCTCCTGGTAAAATAGTTGAAACTACTACTTGCCTGAATGTACCCCAAAACTTTGGATCTCCTATCTGGCTGCAGTCCAAGTCATGTATACTACACTTTTTCCTGTTTGATGTTTGACTGAGCTGCATTAGCAAGGATACATTAGGGTGAAACAAGGACAATTTTCCCAAATAACAGGGTCCACCCTGTGGCTTAGCTGGTACACCATTCCACGCCCTGTCTCCACAAATTAAAAATATTCCTGTAGGTAATTTCATTGGTGCCGTGATTTTTGTACTGTTACATTGACTGTAATACTGTGGAGAGAATTCACTCAAATTCAGGGATGAATCTAAGGTGGCCCATGTGTCTTTAGGTTGATTTAAATTTTGAACATCCAAGGGTTTGAAACTAAACTATCCTCCAGCTGTAGTGTTAGGCATACTGGCATTTGCACTTCCAAAAAGATCCAATTCCTCAGGAGGAGAATGCAAAGAGGTGTTAAGTGATTGGATTAGTAAGCATTGGCGATAGCCATCACTCTGACCTGCAGTATACCCTTGCTGCACTGGCAATGTGATGTTTGACATGTTAGACATACATAAAGTTCGATTATTTATCAAACCGCAAAATTCTCCCGGAGACCACACCGGAAGTCCTACCAGGCATGTTCGAAATGGGTTAGTAATTCCTCCAAGACTAAGACAAAGCGATGATTGATTAATTTGATTAGCAAGTGTTACCCATAGATTTTCTCTTGGCTGACTGAAACGTGTTATCCCTATTGCTTCACTCGCTACAGCATTGAGCAGTATAAAAACAAACTTCATTCTTCTTTCTGCTTTCTCTGTTTTTCCTTTCTTCGTTGTCTTTTCCCTGGTTTGTTAGAATGTCTATTGTAAGGCTGAGTCAATTTCTGAATACACTGATCTAATTCCAAATCAGCATCCTTGCTTACAGGTATAGCGTGAGGTAAGTTTAAAGGCAAATCAGCTTTACAGCGAGCTGCTATGATGCGTGAGGATGTAGTAATTTCAAGCTCTCTAAGTACTTGCTGTAATTTCCACCTTATATATGCTATGGCCGCTTGTTCTGTACTCTCATAAAGTTGTAATCCTGACCTTCCTGGTAGACCAGTACTTTGCTCAAGAGCTCTATACCAGGAAGAATATCGAATCCACTTCCCAAAACAAGGGTGACACCATAAAATTCCTACTGTCCTCTGTGAATACCAATAAACCTTATTGCAATCAGCACAATGCAAAGCTACCCAAGCATAGCACTTATCATTATCCTTTTTGCAAACATAACAAGGAAGTGTATATAGGAAAAGATCAGTATTAAAATTTGTCTGTGTGATCCAATCCAACCAGTTCAATGGTGGTGATTGCAAAGCCTCTTCAGCTTTCTTACTATATACAGCTACCAATTCAAGCTCCTTCTTTAATACAAAATGTATCTTATCTCGTAATCGCTGTTCTTGTTCTTCAGCACCTATAGCATGCCACGAAGCAGGGTCCCATGGAGCTACAGCATCCCACAAGGCAGGGTCCCATAGATGTGAAATTGCCCTAATCATAGAAAGCTAATTAGCAATCACTAATAGCCTTATTTAGATGAGGTTGTTCCCTATCTTACCTTCTTTTTCTTATCTGTTTTCAGTTTTGCTGTTCCTAACTTTACTGGTCCTGTTACTTGCAAACTTAATTTTTGCAACTTTTCAATGCAGCAGTCTAGTGCTCTTTCAGGATTCCCTCTGAAGGGCCCTACAATCGAACGTTGCGTTAAAGGTACTAATTTTCTACACCTTACAGAGACTATACGTGATTTACCTTGAACCTTAATTCTATTCACAACACATTGTACTTCCCATTGATAATAAGCAAGAATTTTCTGTTCAGGAGACTCATAAAGATTTAAAGCTATATATGCATTTTGCCCTGTTTGTCTCCTTAATTCATCTTGCCAGCTTTTACCCCACGTGTGCTCGTGCTCACAAGTGTGACACCATAAATCCCATAATAATGATTGTTCTATCCAAAAAGTTCTATCACAACCCTCACAACGTAGGGCTATCCAGGCAGCACAGTGTGAGTCGTGACAGTCAAGGCAATGTTCCTTTGCTGGATTTGTTAAATGAAAAGTTGATAATGAGTCAATAAAACCAATCAGCTCCTGGGCCGTCCGATAGTGACGTGTCAGTGCTTTGTCCAACACTTTCGAGAGTCCCTTCAACTGTAACAGTAGTGGTCCTAGGACTAGAAACAGTTTCTTCCCCAGTCACTCCCTGTCCTCTTCCGTGAGGTGGTCCACCAGAGGCTGCATCAAAAACAGGTTTAGTCCACTTAGCAGGCACCCACAAAGGTCCTGTAGGTGAGGAAACACAAAGATATCCCCGACCCCAGTATAATACTTTTGCAGGTTTTTCCCATAATCCTGTAGTCGGGTTTTAATTTCCTGACCTGACCTCGGATGATGTTTAATTGCAGGAGGGATATCGTCTTCCCCAAAAATACATAAATGATTGATCACATACAGAACCTTAGCTAAGCATGATTGTGGGTCTGTTAAATCCTGATGCTTCTCAATATACTGCTTAAGGGTACCATTTGCTCTTTCCACTATTGCCTATCCAGTAGGAGAGTGTGGAATACCTGTCACATGCTTAACAGACCACTGATTCAAGAATTTCTGGACCCTAGCACTCACATAAGCTCGACCATTATCCGTTCTGATACTCTTTGGGACTCCCATGACAGCAAAGCAACTTAACAGATGCCTGATAACATGTGTAGCTTTCTCCCCTGCTTGAGCCGTAGCCCATATGTAATGACTATATGTATCTATAGTGACATGCACACACTTAACTTTACCAAATCTAACTATTTGTGTAACATCCATTTGCCATTTCTCATTTATTTCTAAACCTCGAGGATTAACTCCAATGCCTAAACCTATTCCACCATTATGATAACTACATGTTGGACATGCTCTAACAATAGCCTTAGCTTCTGACAAACTCAGCTCAAAGTGCTTTGCTAATCCCTTTGCATTTTGATGATATCTACTATGTGCTTCTCTGGCCAATGTATGCTTATCAATAGGACAAGAGTTATCAATGGGTAGGGTAACCAATTTATCTGCACGTTCATTCCCTTCTCCTAAACTTTCAGACCATTTATGACTCCCAATATGAATCACAGAATACGCTGCATTTCTCTCCCGTAAAGCTTTCCTCAATTGTATCAGTAACTCGTACAATCGTTTATTATTCACTTCCTTAATTGCTGCTTCCTCTATTCGTCTGACTACTCCTGCAACATACATAGAATCTGTGACCACATTTAAGGCTCCTATAAGTTAGACTTTGCCCATACTACTGCTAACAATTCCAAAGTTTGTAAACTATCTGCAGGATCTGCTGTAAGAAGTTGATGCTTCCATAGTCCTTTTTCTTGCCAGGTGACAGCAGCATGCCTTGATTTCTTTCCCGCATCTGTAAAAGCTGTAATAGCTCCTGTATCCAATAATCCATAAAGGGTTATGCTTTGATGCCCATGGGTAATTTCCACTTTTTGTTTTGGTCTATTTTGTAAATCCACAGTTAAAAGTGTAACACCAGTAGAGCCAAAACCCTTTTCATCCCGCGTTTGTCCAGTAAATGATGGTATACCAGATGTCATTTGTGATAGTGGTATTAATTGTGCAATGCGTTGTCCTTTTGTTATTTTAATAGGAGGATAAAGGGTGTAAACCATGATTTGTATTTCCCCTGTATAATCCGCATCGATAACACCAGGTAATACAAATAATCCCAGCATAGTTATTGAAGAACGTCCTAATAACAATGCTCCACATCTTTATCCATTTAATATAAGAGGACCCTTTACTCCAGTTTGTATCCTCTCAGGCCGGTTTGTCATTAGTGTGACGTCTACTGCTGCTGATAAATCCAAATCGAGGCTCTCTGCTGTTGCTGGTTGCAGACAGGAGGTGACAGTGATGTTGCGTCGGCAGCTGGTGTCTCCGATGTCACGGCGGCTACTTGTGTCTGGGCGCGTATGTCCCTCATTGCCGCATCGGTAACACTTGATGAATGGTCTCAAGCTCTGCGTGTCCGCCAGTGAGCCGCTTCGGAGAGGAGCAAGAGCAGCTAACACCTGATTTTGAGCAGCTAACACCTGATTTTGAGTAGACTCTGCTTGCTTTTGTAACCCTAATCCTAATTCCTTTAAAGTTTCTGCTATAAATGCCTGTGAAGCTGTTGGCATTAATGCCATTCGCTCTAAAGCTTCTTCAATAGTCCAATTTGCCCCTAAACTAGCTAACACTCTTGCATTTGCCTAACAGGTTCACTTTTTACTCCAAACTAACCATAGAACATAATTGAGCTAACATCTTCCAATCTAAGGGAGTATATTCCGCTATATTATGTGTAAGGTTCCCTGTGCATCATACTGTGGTGTGTATGTAACTGGACATGCAAGATTAGAAGCTACTTCCACCGCCTCGCCATCCCCCATCTGCATTACTTCTTTTGCCAAAGCAGCCCAAGCTTCCCTTTTCTGTTTAGCCATCTCCCCCCATAGGTCACTGTGTGCCCCCGGGATAGAATCTGGCCCTTTAAGGGTGCTATGCTGCTGGCGCTTCGGTACAGAGACCGAGTTCTCGCACGGGGCAGGCGGTAGAGCAGGAGCCGGCTCGCGCGGGGGAAGCGGCCCCCCTGCTGCTGGAGCTGACAGTGAAACCGGAGACGACTCGCGTGGGGGAAGTGGCCCCCCGGGAGCCGGCCCGCTCGGGGGAAGCAGCGGAGGCAAAGGTGGCGGCGGAGGCGAAGCTGGCTTGCTCCCACCCCCACCATCCGACCCGCCTGAAGCTGGCGGCGGAGGCAAAGCTGGCTTGCTCTTACCTCCACCATCCAACTCGCCCTCCCCCTCTGACAGGAAGGGTGCAGATGGTTCCACTGTATCTAAGGGAAAATTCTCCACACCATTTTGCTGGGGACCCTTAGGCATAAGTATCTGAGTTACAGAAGGTGCTAAGGGATCATCCTCACGACCATACCCTATATTCTTCTTATAAGCTTCTGTTGCCCTTTCTGCTGCCTTTCTCTCAGAGACCTGCTGAAGTAACGTATTATACACCACCCGCCATAACTTGCCAAATTTCTTTGCTGACTTATCATCATCTAACACTGTATCCCACAGGATATCCTCAAACTTTTTCCACTCTGCTATCTCATGAACTGTATGTGAATTAGCAAAAAATTCCTTTAGAATGACTATAAGCTAATAACCCTGGTAATTCCTTTTTTAAATCTATCCCTTTTACACCTCGTCTTTCTAAATATGAGGAGAAGGGATCGTATGTCGCTTGCCTTTCCATACCTATATATCAGCGCGCGCTGTTGCAGCCCTCCAGGCTCCAGCGACACGTAGAGACTTGAGTCACCGTTGTGATCCTCAAGGGTGCTTTTAAAATCTGGCACCGTCCCGGCTGCAAGGACTCTCACCCAACTTCCTCGACCGTGGCGAATGTATAATCCAAGAGAGCGAACGTTCAGAGTGTTTGCCCGCATTCTCCACCATTTGTCGGAGGAAGGAGACCCAGACACCAGTTGGTTCATCCAAGTCCCATTTATTGATCGAATACAGCGGGTTAAATATAGTTCTTAATAAGCTTCATACATATTGCAAAAGTTGAGCTCAGGATTGGTTAGTTACATATCAGCAACTACACCTACTTCTACATTCTTGTGCTTATTCTTCTGTTACATTCTGCAGATATTCAGGACTAATCTCACCTCCCTTTCCTCATGTTGCAGCAAGGTCATCCGGCATTCTTGCCTGTCAGCAGTCACTGAATCAGAGACTACTGACCTCCCTCTTTCAGCTTAACCAGTGGCATTATGTCAGTATGGCCTTTCTCAGCTAACCAACTCTTAATAAAATCCTCCACAGTCACACACCATGTCTTTTACACAGATTTGTCAAAGAAGAATGAAGATTTTGATAAATTTGTAGACAAATTGCATGAAGCTATCTATAATCATTCTGATTTAAATTCAGACACAAAGATACAATTAGACTTTGGGACCAATTTGGGACAATATGGACTTTGGGATCATTACTCCATTTCAAATGGCTTTCCCTTCAGTCACAAGAGGCTTCCATCTCTTCCAAAAATTGCCTGCTGAAACTCTTCTGCTCCCTTCCAAATCAGTTCACTACTCCAGCATAACCCTTGAAGCACAGACAGACGGCTCTTCAGCTAATTATAGTAGAAAAGAGGGTATTTATTGCAGCCCTGGTCACATGTGAACTAGTTTCCAAAGACATGTGCAAGGAGTTGCAGACTCCTGCTCTCTCTTTCTACAGAAAAGGTTTTACAATAGGTTTCTAAGGACCCAAAATACATAATTATTACCTGCCTGTTTCGCATTTTTATCAGCTGACTATCTACTACAGCTGTGCAATTGTACTCCCTTAACTGGGTCGGTGGGATTTTGAAATGAGGGAGTGGTTTTATGGGAGGAAGAAAGCTGTCTTCCTCATGGTGAACTCTTCTCCCATGGCCAGCTGGCAAGACCTGTGGACCTGCTGCTCACGGTCCAAGCCTCTCGTGACTGTTCAATTATTCTTAAGGTAAGTTATTTCTATGGTTTCTGCTTCTTCACAATTGCTTCCTCTATCCCTGTCACTCCTAGCTTTATGTTCCTAATATATTTGGTACTCTTTAACTAAGGGACGTGATTTCTGCTAGCTGTATTACTAACTTAGCTTCTTACCTCATTTGAAGATCTTAACTAAAATATGCAATCTTCTGCTATCCCAATTCTATTCCCAGCTGGCCCCTCAACTCATCTGCACTTTTCAATTATCCTCATTACATTTTCAGCTAACCCCTTGACTCACCTCAGGCACATCCCCGACTGCCTCTCTCCCAGCAGCTCAGAGCTGCATTGCACAGCGCTTGCTGCGCGCCAGAGAGCACAAAGCAGGCTGGCCTGGTGGGCCTGAATATTTCTGCCAAACATGCTGCATCTCACACCTTTGCTCAGGCTCAGTGCAGAACTGCAGGATTGCAGGCGCTTCCTCCCAGAGCTGCGAGAGGCGCTGGCTCCTGCAGATGTGCCCTGCCAAGCTGTCCCTGCCTCACGCTGGCCTCACTTCCCTGGCACAAGTGCCGGCCCTGAAGGAGGCTGCCCTGTGCTCCAGCCTTCCGAGCAGCCCGGCTCCCTGCCCCGGTGCCCAGAGTGCTGCACACACTGCTGGCCTTTGCCAGGAGTTGCAGGGGAGTCGGCAGAAGAGGAGGAATCCTCAGCCAGCCCAGCGGCCCGCGGCTGCCCTTGGCCTTTCCCTGCTCCTGGGCACACTCCAGATGGCCAATGCCTCCAGGCCGGGCCGTGCCCAGCACGGATGCGCTTCCCCTCAGCAGCAGCCAGCTGCCACCTGGGCTCTGAGAGCGGAGGATTCACCCACTCCCAGCAAGAGGCACCCAGGGCCCGGCTGCTGCCTCTTGCAGCTCCAAGGGCCTCCTTCCAGCCTGCCTCTGCCGGGGCTCAGGCTGCTCCGGCCTCTGCTGGGGCTCTGCTGGGGCTCCAGCCCGGGCAAGGCCGGGCCCGCTCTCACCTCACAGGCGCTGACAGCTCTGCACCACAGGAGACCTTCCCGAGCACCCTCTCTGATCTTTCTGCTTTCTCACTTGAGCAAGGCTTTCCTCCAGACAAAGAGATTATTGCATTTAGGGATCCAAATCCAAGTGGCAGAACTCCAATGCTCTCCAGTCACAGCTGAAGGCCTGCATCTGCACAAGATGTTTGAGCTGCCTCATTCTTCCTTTGGTTTTGCCTTCAAATACCATTGCCCTTTCTGCCTCAACTAGAAATACCACAGCTGTGCCATAACCAGCCAGTGGCTCATATTCCAAAGGCAGTGTGGTCTGGAGAGGATGAATGAAGAAGAGCCCTCCTCACTTATGAAACCATACAAAAGAAGCCATATGTGTGACTTAGCACCAATAAAAAACAATTGGTAATTCAGAAGGAAATGTTGAATTTTCTGAAGGGGTCAGAAGGAGGAGAATCTTCCAAATGAGTTGATGTTTCAGAAACTTTATTAATTACAACTCTAATCTATAATTCTATGCTACAAATCTGTTCAGCAACCCTACTCTACAATCCTTGTCTAAATTGGTAACAGAGATAACATCTTGACATGATTGCTATGTTCTAGTCTCCCAGGGTTAGTGTTAGAGTTAGGCTTAGGCTTAGGCTTAGGCTTAGGCTTAGGTTTAGGCTTAGGTTTGGGTTTAGGTTTAGGTTTAGGTTTAGGCTTAGGCTTAGGCTTAGGCTTAGGTTTAGGCTTAGGTTTGGGTTTAGGTTTAGGTTTAGGTTTAGGCTTAGGCTTAGGCTTAGGTTTAGGCTTAGGTTTAGGCTTAGGTTTGGGCTTAGGCTTAGGCTTAGGGTTGGGGTTAGGGTAAGGGTTAGAGATACGTATAGAGTTAGGGTTTGGGTTTGGGTTAGCATTTAAGGTTAGGATTAGGGGTTAGGGTTAGGGTTTAGGGTTAGGATTATTTGTCTTCTTCACTGAGTTGATGAGTTGTGCCAGGATGAATGTTGGCTTGGCTGAAGTTACAAATGGATGCTGTCCACCGGAAAAAAAAATACAACAAAGAACAGTGAACCATTACTTTCCAAGCTCATTGCTTCAGGGACTCAATCAGGATACATCAAGTTCCTGGAAAGATCCAGAAAGAGGAGCAATGGGACCATCTCCTCCCCAGTCATCTCCAGTGTGCAAGACCTTGCCATCACAGGCAAACTTGGCCCAGAATCCCAGTCATCTGTTATTTGTGATGTCTTCATCATGCTGGGATTTTTGCCCTGCCAGTGCTGTAGAAATGGCGCTTTCTGTCCCTGGGTTTTCTTCCTTTCAGGAAACTCCAATGACTCACACAGGCCCCTGCCTTTGAAAGACAGGCACTGTGCTGATTTCCACAGGGACAGAAAGCAGTGTCTACCTTTCCATGCCCTGCCCCTCGTGTGCTGGATGGCACCTTCCTTCCCAGCAGGGCCAGCCCAGTAGCACTGGGCCCTGCAGTTCCCTCTCTGCCACACAACCTGGCAGTAACCCTGGCGCAGTTCCCGTCTGCTTGAGCGTGCCAGGCAGCAGATGGGGCTGGGACAAGTCCCTCCCAGCTGTCCCTGTTTGCGTGGCAGAAACCTCTGAGGGTGGGCTGGAGGGTGTGGGATCTCAGCCTCTCAGAACTGGGATGCAGGGTGAACGAGACCACCCCTGGGGGGCTCGGGAGTCCTGGAATGTTGCCAGAAATGTCTGGTGGCTGGACTTTGATCCCACATGGGAGATGACATCAGTATGAGGACAGGAGGATTTCACTGGGGTGAATGGTGAAGGGACAAGTTAATTGGAGTGTGAGATACAGGGTTTAAGATCTCTGTACAGGGGGGTCTAGAGAGGTAAGATGGAGGAATTGGGGCGTGCCCTTCTCCTTCTTCTTCTTCCTCTAGGCCTCCATCTTCTGTGGTGATGTTGGCACTCCGGGATTGGACCTTACTAGGGGAACACTGGTTAATAAGGGTAGAGGGTATTGGAGAAAAATGATAAATATTGTATACGTAACTCTGGGTATAAAGATAGGTGGCCGCCCCAGGGGCTCTCAGTGTGTGCCCATGGCTGACTACTGAGCAGAACTCTGTCAGGAGAAGAGAAAATCTTTTAGATAAGCATTTAATAAACACCAAGACCGAGAACAAATCTGAAGCTTCCTCTCGTCCTTTCAAACCCGGGGGCCCAAGGCCATCTTGGGCTTTTCCCAGACCATCTAAACAGCACCAAAATCCGACAACTGGCGTCCGCTGTGCGGGCTATCTCCCACCAAACCTTTCGGGGGGGGAAAAGCCCTGAAGAGCTGAAGAGCCAAGAGGACAGCACTGACAACTCCTGAGGAGAGAAGCCTGAAGAAAGAAAGAAGAAAAAGAAAAAACCTGCCAGGAGGACCTGCAAAAATCAGCAGTCACTGAGAATTCCATCTCTCAGCTTCTGCTGAAGACAGTTCGTAGCAGAGCGGCCTGGACTGGGACCAGAAAGGCGCCTCTGGATCCATCTCTCGTGACCTGCTGGACGGAGATCGGGAGCCTTCAGGCCACTCTGACGACAGATTCGGTAAGAAGGCCGAAATAAGATCATGGGGGCCACACTCTCCCAAGAACAACGGGAAATCTTATCCACCTTACAAAGTGTAGCAGAATTATATACAGAAGGGATCCCAAAGAAAGAATTAAAACAGCTGTTACTATGGGCAAGGCTATAATTATCCACTTGCAGAGACACGTTTGTTGTTCGAAGTGGGGTTTTGGCAAGAAATTAATAGGCATTTATATATTTTAGCAACGAAAAAAGATGAGACAGCGTTAAAGCTACTCTCGCCGGCAAGAATCATGTTACAAGGTATTTCAGTGCAGTCTAAAAGACTGGAAAAGCAGCGAGAAGCTGCGGTACCCTCAGAGGAGGGGGCGGAGCAGCGGAGCTCCGGGAAAAAATTAGCTCTGGCTTTAAAAAGCCAGGGGGAAAGGGCTCTCGAAAAAAGAGAGCAGGAAAAAATATTAAAACCCCCGATCAAAAAATGCAACAAACCCCAAGGGCGTCCTGAAACTCCAGAGAGTGTGGAGGAGTCAGGAGCAGAAGGGGGGGAGCAGGAAGATAAGGGATCGGGGGGGGCGCTTCTTCGAGGCAGGCAAAGCGGCGAAGCAGCGGCGGCGGCAAACGCGGGCAGCGCGGGTGAAGATGAGGAGACGCGCGCGGAGGGCGAAATTCGCAAAAACCGGGGTGTAGACCCTCATACCAGCGCGGGGGCGGCGAACGCGGGAGGCGGACTGAGGGAAAATGTGCAGCCTCAGAGGGCCTCCGTGGTGAGACGCAGGAGGCGCGCGGTTGTGACGTCAAACCCGGTGCGGAGATCAGCTCGAATAGCGGCGCGAACTGGGGAGCCGGAGGGAGAAGTGAACACAACGTCAGAGGAGGAGGGGGTGGACTCAGGGACAGACCGAGGGCGGAAGACCTCGGAGGTGGTACAGGGGGGAGACGATGACGTCAGCTTGGGGGACACAGGGAGCGGCTCGGAGAGCACGCATGCGCAGAAAGTAGGGCACGGGCTGACCCGAGCCCGGTCCCCTGTGACGTCGCGGGTGAGGAGGGGCCGTGTTAGGGATTCTACGTCCCGGGGCTCCACACCGTCTCCAGACCTGGTGCCTTTGGTTCAAACCCTCGGAGTCCCAGTCCCTTCCCTTCACGGGAGACGCCGAGCCGGAAGAGGAAGTGGGGCAGTCGAGATTGCACCGTCATCCGAGCCAGGGAGGCCGGTGACAGCGGCACCTAGTGGCAGGAGGGCAGAAGTGCACGACATGCCGGGTCGGCTCGGCGGAGCCACAGCGCCATCTCGTGGCGAGACTGCAACAATGCAGCAATTTTTTCCAACAATATATAAAAGGAAAAGCACTTCAAAGAAGACAATGTTAACACAACAAAGGGATTATCCATCCTCGGAACCTGATCCACCGATCGTGAGACATTTTCTAAACAACACACAGGCAAAGCTAAAGGGAGATCCTTTGGTTTTGATCAGAAACCCAGAAACAGGTCAAATAGAGGGTCCTTTCAAACTATTCTCTTGGGGAAAGGGTTTCGCTTGTATTTCCACAGATCGAGGTCTGAAGTGGGTGTCGGCACGGCACGTGAAGCCATTCCGAACGCGAGAACACGAGAACGCTGATCCGAGAAACAAAGAGACGAGTACTCAGACAGAAGTCGAGACTCAGACTGCGAAAAACGACCCGGAAGAGAAATAAAAAGAAACTAAGGACCTTGGGGGGTTTTCACACAAAAGCGAAGTAATGGGTTTCATGATGCTTATGTGCATCGTTCTTTCATTCATTGCAGTAAGCAGTGGGGGAGATTTACCTGTTAGTCAACCAAGGCAAAATGTATGGGAGGCTTTAGCTCGGGCAGCGAATTTAGATAGTATCTGCCTGACACATTCAAGACCAGGTAAACCGTTTTCAGCATGCATGGTTGGATTGCCAGTGGACCAATGGCCAGTTCCAGGGCACTCTGCAATTAACATTTCGCAGGTCATTAAAAATCCTATAAAAGAGTGGTGTGCTTGGACACACCTGCTTCCTGTGGCTTCTACAGAACCTCAGGAATTGGAGATTTTTGGGTCCATGACAATGAGACTCTGCATGCAGTTTGAAGCTCCGAAAGTCACAAAGGCGAAAACTATTGATTTAACTCCCACTCATGAATTTTATAAGAATGCCTCAGCTTGGTGTAAATATACAAAGAGAACTACCAAAGGATCGATCCAAGTTCCGGTGCAACTGCCGCGGGGTCTGTTCTTAATTTGCGGGGACAGAATTTGGCACGGCATTCCTGCTAATGCCACGGGAGGTCCATGCAGCATTGGGGAAATTTCAATGCTATCGCCTGATTTGAACATGTTAAGAGAGGAAAAGCATAGAGAAAAAAGATCAATACAGCAATATGCGGCAGATTGCAATGATGAAATGTTTTCTTGGGACAAGAAAACGAGTATTGCTACAGCAATCTTCTCACCTCAGACAGCATCGGGGGTGGCCTTGACTCAGATCGACCGCATGGGTTGTTGGTTGAGCAAACATGCGCGGTCTGTGTCTGTCACATTGGATGACATGTTAAAAGACGTCAGTAGTGTGAGACAGGCAACTCTTCAAAACAGAGCGGCAATCGATTATCTATTGCTCGCTCATGGACATGGGTGTGAAGAGTTCGAGGGGATGTGCTGCATGAATCTCTCAGATCATTCAATGTCAATTCATGAAAATATCAAAAATATAAAGGACAGCATAAATAAGCTTGGCGAGATCACAGGATCATGGATCGATCAACTGGCAGAATTCTTTGACATCTCTCCCATTTGGAGAGGAATCTTAAAGATAGGGGTTTATGTTTTAATAGTTCTCCTAGTCCTCATACTTGTTGTCCCATGCATATTTGCATGTTTAAAACGTGCAATGAATCGGATGGCTAAGAAGATCTTTTTGGTGCAAACAGAAGGGGGAGATGTGGGATCTCAGCCTTTCAGAACTGGGATGCAGGGTGAACGAGACCACCCCTGGGGGGCTCGGGAGTCCTGGAATGTTGCCAGAAATGTCTGGTGGCTGGACTTTGATCCCACATGGGAGATGACATCAGTATGAGGACAGGAGGATTTCACTGGGGTGAATGGTGAAGGGACAAGTTAATTGGAGTGTGAGATACAGGGTTTAAGATCTCTGTACAGGGGGGTCTAGAGAGGTAAGATGGAGGAATTGGGGCGTGCCCTTCTCCTTCTTCTTCTTCCTCTAGGCCTCCATCTTCTGTGGTGATGTTGGCACTCCGGGATTGGACCTTACTAGGGGAACACTGGTTAATAAGGGTAGAGGGTATTGGAGAAAAATGATAAATATTGTATACGTAACTCTGGGTATAAAGATAGGTGGCCGCCCCAGGGGCTCTCAGTGTGTGCCCATGGCTGACTGCTGAGCAGAACTCTGTCAGGCCAAGAGAAAATCTTTTAGATAAGCATTTAATAAACACCGAGACCGAGAACAAATCTGAAGCTTCCTCTCGTCCTTTCAAACCCGGGGGCCCAAGGCCATCTTGGGCTTTTCCCAGACCATCTAAACAGCACCAAAATCCGACAGGGGGGCACAAACCAGGGCCCCTCAGAGGCTCACAGTGAGCCCCCCACAGCCCCTCCTGCCCACAGCCAAATCTCTGACTCCTAGGCTGGGACTGGCTTCCTTGGGTTCCTCCACCACCATTTCATGTCTCTGTACCCCGCATTGCTCTACTTCAATTCTTTTGCCATTAGATAAAACTGAGCACTCCACCAAATTACAAAAGAGGGCAACAGAAACAGTCAGAGGACAGAGCACCTCTCCTCTCAGGAAATGCAGAGGGAGCTGGAGTTATTCAGTTTTGTGAAGAACAGGCCCCTGGGAGACTTTATTGCCACTTTCCAAGACTTCAGAGTGGCTTTGAAGAAAGTGGGGAACATCTTTTTTAACAGGGCTAGTTACAATAGGATGTGGACAAATATTTTTAAACACAAAGGGCGTCTAATCAGAGTAGGTCTAAGGAAGAACTTGTTTACTCAGAGCATGGTGCCACCCTGGCACAGCTTGCCCCAAGAGCTTGTAGGAGCCCCATCCCTGCAACCATTCCGGCTCCGGTGGCAAAGGGCTCTGAGCAACCTGATCTCTTTAAAGATGTCTCTGCTCATTGCAGGACACTTGCACCACAGGGCCTTTACAGGACCCTACCAGCCCAGCCCAGTCTAGGATTCCTCACCATTTTCATTTGAAGAGCACCAAGAGTGGAGGTGAGGAGGAAGGGGGCTCATCTGCTGCCTTGGACTTGAGTGGAAGACGAGCCCATCCCTCAGAGCCTGTTTCACCTGCAGCCCCTTCACATTTTACCTGCAGGAGCTCCTTGGCAGACCAGCGCTTCTCCTCGTCTGTCTGCAGGCAGCAGCTCAGGAAGTCACGCAGCAAAGCTGAGAGGAGCTTGGGCTGCCGCAGCTGTGGAGTCCCTACTGTGGCTATCAGGTGTGTAGCCTGGAGAAAAAGGAGACACCAGGCTCCACCTCCTGCTTTCACATCTCTAAGGCTCTCCCAGATCCCTTTGTTTAACCTCTGTTCTTCAGTGGCAGTTTCTGCCCTGGCACAGACACAGAGATGACTTTCCTTTACCAACCAAAAAACCCAAACCCCGATGCAGCCACAGCTTTTCCACCATCCCGCAGATCTTGCCTTGGCAGCTGATTTCATTGTCTGACCTAGTTAGTGGGAACTACATCAGCAAAAGGACTTTTGCATCTCTGAGGATTCATGCCGGCTTCAGAGGCTTTTTGGAAGAGGGACTTTGCTATACTAACTAATTTCAAGGGTTAGTACATGAAGGGCATCTCTGCAGTGCTTTTTGGTCCTTTAAGCGCACGTGCCCTAGAACAAAACTCATCAGGCTTTTTGTGCTGTTCTTGAAAACAATGGTAATTGGAAGAAAAGAAAGGAAATCCATCAGTTAATACCCAGGTAGGGAAACAAACATTTACAATCTTCTCTTCAACACAGACACATTAAGGTGCCTGCACAAATGTATTGGGATGAAAATGCCTGCTTGGGCACACAGGAGCCACCTGCAGTTCTGTCTCTCAGCAGTCTGAAAATTTCAGCTTCCCATTTTTGCAGCAAAAGAAAAATTGTCTAGGTCAGAAGAAGGAGAGGCTCCATCCCTATGGCCACCCTCTGCTCATTTGGCTACTCAAGTCAATGCATGAATGGTTGGCCCATCCCAGAAAGTGCCAGGAATCACTGGGAGGTTTTGGCAGGCTCTCCGCATCACCAGGCTCTGGCTTGGTGACGTGGAGAATGTGCCTTGGGCTAGGAGAGAAACACGGTCACTGAGTGTTTCAGCAGCACTGCACAAGAAGCAGAAGAGGCTCTGTGGCCTTTACACTCTCATGCCCATGTTTCCCAGTGAGAAGAAACTGCACACAGGGTTAGGTTCCTCTCTAAAGATCAAGGTTTTAGAAACTTTGTTGGGTTTGGGTTTCCTTCCTTCATTTCTGGAAAGATAACGACACTTTTAAGATGCCTTTTTCCTGTTATTAAGCCATCTACACAGACAAAAGAACTGGAACCACTAACCCAAATGAAAGTGTTGCCTGAGAACACTTTGTTTGTTTGGAGTTTGTTTGCATGTGGTAAGGCTTGAATTCCCCCACTGATGCAACCAAAAGTCCAGCAGATGCTGATGTGTTGCAGGGACATTTGTAGGAGGGGACCTTGGTGGAAGTAGTTCCAGCAAATGGCAATGGGATTTTGTCCAGTGGCACACAGGACATGGGACAGGTGAGAAAGACAGTGGGATCAGTGAGTATTTGCTTCTTACCGTGCCAGAACTTTCACTCAGGTAAGGAGGTTCTTGTTCTATCATTTCAATTCCCACAATTCCCAAAGACCATATGTCCACTTTGGGGCCATATGGTTGACCTGTCACCACTTCAGGCGCCATCCACCAAGGAGTCCCGGTTACCGAGCACCGTCTGCTCTGCTCAGGGGTGAGCTGAGTAGCGAGGCCAAAATCAGCTGAGGAGAAAACAAAATACTGGTTTTATCTGAATTCTGTGCAATTACGAAAGCAAGCAAAAGAATTCCCCAGTAGAAGTTTGAAATTGTGCTGTTGAATCTCCTGGCATTGGTGACTTTAAAAATCCCCCATTTTTTACACTGCCTCTAGCAGTGGCTTTTGTTCTTTGGAAACTTTGGACTTGTAACTCCCTCCCTCTGGAAGGGACACACACAGAGCAAGGCCACTCTTGACTTGCTTGTGGCTCCTTATACCTCTGTGCATGTTGCAACTGTGCCTTCAGCTCACAGCAGGGGTCCCTGCACTGCCACCAGCACCATTTTTGGGGAGCTGGCTGTCACTCCAAGCAGCCCCACACCCACATCCCTGGAATGCTGCACCTGACCAAGAATATACTGACCCAGCTTGACAGAGCCGTCGGTTCTGAGAAGGATGTTGTCACTCTTCACATCTCGATGGATCACATCGTTTGAATGAAGAAAATCCAGTCCTTGCAGGCACTGAGCGAGAAAACAGAAACAGAAGGGCAAAAATGAGTGATGTGATTTCATCACACAAGAAAGGAAACAAAGAATCTAAAAGATTCCCTCTCCAGGGGAATGGGGAGTAATGGCAGAACAGTAATGGCCACTGAGAGGAAGAGCTTGCTGCTCCAACACCTGCAGAGCAGGACCTTTCTGAGGAAAGGCACGTCAGCTTTTGAAAGAGCAACAGCACCTGCTGTTGTAGGCTGTCCCCTGCCAACCAGCCAGGATGACTCCTGCTGCAGTGCATGTGCTCAGAAGCAAAGAGCATTCTGGCTGCACTCCTATCCTTTTTAGCTGAGGACTGAGAGAAACGAGTCTCCTTCTTTTTTCTTTGCTGTTTGTTTCAAATCCTGCCACCAGCACCTTTGCTTTTACAGGCAAGGAATGCAGTGAAGACAGACTCCAGGCAAACATTTAGAGAGGCAAGGTGGAGAGCAGCAAATACAAATACAAGAGACAGAGCGAGAATACAACAGCAGGAGCTAAGAGTACTGGCACTGAGTACAGGGAGTGCAGGGGCACTGGCAGGCCTTTCACTTGAGATGCTTTTACTTGCCCATAGCATACCAGCAACACAGAAACAAGGCTTGGCACAGGAAACCTCTCCTGTTCTGAGCCCCTGTTTCCCAGACAATGCTGCCCAAGCCCTTGGAAACACAGCTGGGATTGCTGACCTCCCGACTGATGGCTGCTGTCTCATCTTCAGACAGGCAGGTCTGGCTGACGATATCGCTCAGGACACCTCCATCCATGTACTCTATAACCAGCAAGAGTTCCTCGCCCAGAAGGTAGCTGAAAGAAGGAAACAAGGGGGTAGAGATGAACATGCATGGCTACATTGATTTTTGCTTCCAGGTTTCTTATTTCCAGATGCCTTTGTGACAAGGACAGAATCAAAGGAATAGATATTCCCTCTTGGCTGTGCATTGTTTGCAATCTGTGCAGTCTCAAAGAGAAAGACACATCTGTGAAAAAGGAGATGTCTTAGATGGGCAGCAAATGAAAAGTGCAGTTTAGAAACAGCCCAGATAAAAAAACCTGTCAGGCATGGTGTTTCTGGAAATAAGCACCTAGTCTTCCTGGCGTGCATAGCAATGGAAAAGAGGGGCAACAATCCAAGGGTAATCCACTTTAGGATGGTTCATCTGCACTTAAGAAACTTTAAAAAATCAATCCCAAATAAATGTGGAGGCAGTGAACTTTGAGGCTATTGAGTTAGGAAGATACAGCTGATCCAGGTTTTGAATAATTTTGGAGTAATTATCAAACTAGGTGTGCCAGGGAAGACTGATGCAGACAAGATGCACTCTCTTCTCATCCATTGGAGATGAGTAGAGAAATATGAATAAATAAAAATAACAGCTTTACTTGCTGCCACTGACCAAAGTGGGTTTTTAACCTCTCATGTTTGCTTTATGTAAACACACATCCATGGGATAAGACCATGACCTCTCACCTGTCTAAATAATTCACAACATTGGGACTCCTATACCTCTTCATGATCATTATTTCATTAAAGGTTAGCTCCTTCCTCCTCACTCCTTGAAGATTTATTTTTTTTATTGCCACCTAAAATGACATTGAAGATCAGTAACTTGGGAGGTTGGTGGCATGAGACCACAAGGCACGTGGAGCGAGTGATTTTGCAATGACACGGCTGAGCTGTGCCAAACTGCCTTGTGATTAGGCACTGCAGTAATTAGGAACTGACATTCCAACAGCCCATTTCTCTGCTCCCTTGGGAGCCAGTTACAGGACACGTGGGGCCACTGACATTTTGCCTTGACCACTTGGCAACAGCGGTGTCTCAGTTATCACCCACAAACCTCTGACCACACTCTCTGCTGCTTTGTTTGGCACTCAGAAGAAGTAATCCATGCCTTAATACTCTGTGGATACATCTTGTGATATGGGCAGGGCTTAGGGCTTTCAGGGACGCCTTGCAGATCTCTCCCTACATGCAGTTCCCAAGTGCAGCACTGCAGGTGGCCAAGGAACTACCAGTAACTTTCAGATGGATTTGTCGGCAGCCAGAAATGAGAATTCAGGACTCTGAAGCTGTAGCCCCAAAGAGCAGTGAGGTGCTCAAAGGCACCGCCTTTGTTTTAGCAATGGAGAGCGAGTGAGCGCATCCTTCTCTGAAAGGAACCGCTGCCCTCCGTGCCTTCCTTCCAGCAGCTGAGGAGGACAAAGTCCCAAATGTGTTCTGTGGGCTGGCACCAGTCTGTGCTTCTTGTGCCTTTTCAGCACAGCTCTGCCCAAAGCTCCAGCCACAGCTCACACCAGAGGGGAAAGCCCTCGAGTGCAGCAGAGCCTGCAGGGGCTGTTGACATTTACCTCTCCTCCTGTGGCAGTGTCGAGTGCTCTGTAAACATCTCCATACCCCCTAGAGACAAAACAGAAGCAGAGAAAGGAGAAGCCATTTAGATCTTGCAGTGAAAGCCAGCCCACACAGGAAATCTCTGCTGGAAGTGTCAAAATCTGCAGGATGCAGGAGGGCTCTGCCAGAAGGCAGATGATGCATTTTCCTCTCAAGTGCATGGGCACTGGGCCTGTTCCTGAAGCACTGGGGTTCAACTTCTAAAGGGAGGTTAGTCTTTCCTCTTGGGTTTCACTGTCTAAACAGTGTGATTCCTATCCTGACCACAGTGTTTCCTTCTTCAAACCAGGGGAAAGAATTGTTCCTGGGAACTGTTATCTCACAGCTTTGATAGGGCATAGGTTGCTCTTTCAGGCAAGCAAGTTTCTTCTCTTTTCATTAATGTGCCAGTATGATTTTGAGACATACAAAAAATGCTAAAGAAATTAAGACAGAGCTGTCCCACACTTGAGAGACAAGGAGACCTTCCAGGTCCTGTTCCTTGATGCAGGCAAGACCTCGGTAGCAAGGCATCTCTGACAATGCCTTCTGAGCCCACTCACAAATTCTGAGCAGCATTGAGAGATGGGACAATCTATCCCCAGTGCGTGAACATCTTTGCAGCTGGCCTGACTTCATGCTGGATAGACATTTCACCCCAAAAACACCTGGCCCATGGCTGTACAGGAGTAACTGCTGTTGGACTCACCCACTGCCAATATAATTCAGATGCGTGTATTTCATCAGGGGATTTTCAGTGGGGTTCACCATTCTCCCTGAGGGAAACAAAATGCAAGATGCTGACTTTAAAGCAGAGATCCCAGCTTCCAGGAGATACAAAAGGCAGCCCCAGCGCCTGGGGCTCTGAGCCCTTTGTGGTCGGCTGGGTAACAATGACCACAACCAGGCAGACAGCTCTGCAGCACAGGTGGCCAGCACAGAGACTGATTTGTACAGTCTTTTGAAGAGTTCTCTTGACAGGAAACAAAGCACAGGGACCTGCAATCCCAGGAGAGGAGGACATCTTCCCCACCTTTCAGCAATTTGCAAAAGGAATGCCTTCCCATTTGTAAACCAGAGCACCTCAAGCTGTAACTGATCCTGACGAGGCTTTCAGCATCAGGACCCTGACCTGTTTATGAGCAGGCTGAGCTCCAAGATGCCCCTCTCCCAGCTAAGGAAGGCTCCAGCCTCTGCAGTCCCTCCAGCCCTCAGGGACAGGGCAGTGACCACAACAAGGCTGGCAAAGCCCAAGCATGAGCACTGACAGGCACTGATGGGAAGAAGCCAGAGTGAGCCTGGGCCCCGAACAAGCTGTTGCCCCCGTTCAGGACACAACAGGATGGGCTTGGAGATCAGCCACACCGAGGCGCAGATCAGTGCCCTTTTTGTCCCAGCAGGTGATGGCAGACACAGAATTCACTGGGCTCTGGTCTCAGCCCCACCAGGTCTTATCTGAGAGCACAGCACTGGCAGCTGTTACGGGCAAGAAGCAGATTCATTGGGTTGTGCTGCAGAATCACAAAGGGCTTGATGTGTTTTCCTAGAGCAGGGCCTGGGCCAATGGGTAGGATTCTAACAGTCATGGGAAAGAGTGGGAATCAGGTATGGAAAAGTGCCATGGATCTGAGGAATATACCATGGCTGGGCTGGAGGCTCTCTCCTGAGAAATGACTGCAGTACAGTTTTATCTGATCACGCCACTTGGATGTGTCTCCTGGACACATCTTGATAAGCATAAAACTAGAAGATTAAATAAAGGTTATTATCAAAGTCTCTGTTTTTTCTTTGGGGCACATGGAAAATACCTCGTGCTCTCTATTTGTCCTGTAACCTGATGTTCTTTCAAAGTAGTTCTTATTGACAAAAAGATAGCATTCTCTTATTGACAAAAATATAGTATTCTCATGAAAATAAACTGCAGATGTAGTAGTGGTAACAGTAACAGTCATAAAAATGACATCAGTAAGACGTGGGGTAGAAGGGCTCCTTCAGGATGGAGAAAAACACAACAAAAAACCCCCATCAAAAATGAACAACACAAAAGAAATCCCACCCCCCCCTCCCCCCAAAAAAGAATCCCTAACCAAAAAGACAAAACTCCAAAGGCAGTCCATTTCTGTGAAGTTTTTTTGCTCTGATGACTGGTTGGAAGTCAGGAGTCTAAGGAGAATTTAGGAAGCTAAAAATTCTGTTCAGTTTGGCCACTAGCACACAGGACTTGCCTAGATCATTTGCTAGGTCACAGCCTTCTGCTGATCCAAGAACAATCCCTGCTTCAGCCTTTAGCAGAGAGGGAAGCTCAGGCGAACCCAAGCCAGTCCCAGGTGCCCTCAGAGGCAGCAGGAACACCCAGAGCTCTCTCACTGCCTCGGAGCACAGCACTGCCTCTGGGGAGTCCTAAATGGCCCTGTGACACCAAGATCATGAGGAGCACTTGGTACAGCTCTGCTGACACCCGCACACAATTCACTGTCCCTCAGATAAGAAACACCCCAGACGTACCCAGCAGCTCCAGGTACTCCTCCTCAATCTCCTGTTCCCAGGATCTGCCCAAGCTTGAGTTCCCGGGTTTCACAGAAGGGTTTCCTCGAGGTGATGCTGCTGCGGCAGCAGGTTCAGAGCCCAGGATGTGCTGGACCTGGAGCATTTCTGGTGGGCACTGTTCCTGTGCCTCACTCCTAACTTGGGGTCCTTCATTGCCACACATTCCCTGCAAGTCTTCGCAGGCTGCCCGGTGAGATGTCAACACTTGCACCTCAAGTCAAACAGAACAAAGCAGTCAGACACTACAGCTTGTCCCTGTCAGCCGGGAGTCATCGACTGTGAGGAAAGGCAAAGAACAGATTGACAGCAGATACAACAGCTTGTTTCAATCCTCCATCTGGGTCACCAAGTTCCACTGTAAAAACACCTCAAGAAAAAAGGAGAGCAGGAACAGGCCAGCAGGAATCCATTTGGATGACTGTTGGCCAAAAGGCCAAAGGACAAGTTTCACTGTCCAGGGCAGCAGCTGAGATTCAGCACACCAGGAAATGTCCTTCAGAGTGACTGTGATACACACACTACAGCAGGGTGGCACTCAGAGGCATGGCCCCACTCCCTGCTGCTCTGCACTGGAAAGGCAAGAAGGGCAGAAACCACCAGATTGGTGACTGCAGTGGCTGCATCCCTCTTTCACTCACTTGGTTTTGCAGAGACTGATGGAAGCGATTAAATTTCTCTCTGATGATTTTCATTTCTTCCTCCAGCTGCTTATGCCTTGCCTTGGTCATACTGTGAGCTATCTGAAGCTCTGCATCCAGCTGTTCCTTCATGTTCTCTAACAAACAAAAGAGAGGACATTTCATGAGTGGAGTGGCTGCCACTCTTTCATTCACCTTGTTTTGTTGATCGCCCCTCTGCTGATGGAGATTCTCCTCTTGAATTCTTCCCATGTCTTCCTTGTTCTTTCTCTTCACTGCCATGATGTCACTCTGAGCTTCGGGCAGCTCTGCTTGTGGCTCTGCCTTGATGTCCTGTACACACAAAAGCAGAGCAAGGGACTGAGAACTCCCATCAGGCTCAGCTTTTTTCCTCTTGCAGCCTCAAAATCACATTTATTCAGCCTCTTCTTTCTGCTTCCCTCTCCACATCAGCCTCCATTGCAAACCTCCTGACCCAGGGCTGATCTCTGCAGATTGCAAGGCTCTGTCCTTCCAGTGCCTGTGGGACTCCTGGCCTCCTCAGTCCCAGGAGCTCTGGTTTATGCCCCTCTTCCTGCCCTTCCCTCTGTCCCCTGGCCAGTCAGGCTCACCTGGCCATTCTCCTGTGGCTCTTCCACCTGCTGCCTGAGCTGCTCTTCCTGCCCTCGGGCAGGGAACAGCTCTCCCTGAGTCTGGCATGGCATCTCAGATAAGGCAGTGTGCTCCTGCTCTTTCTCTAGAAGCACCTGCACAGAAAGCAAGACAAGATGGGTTTCAACTTCCCATATGCCCTTTGTGGGCCAAGACTCAAAGACTGCTGGGCTCACACATTCCCAAAGCACTGTGCTGCTGCTCTCCTGGGTCGTTCTCTGCCCGAGGGGAGGCACAGATTCCAAAGTGACCCTGGCCCTACAATCAGGGGCCATCTGGGACTGAAGCTCCAACAGCCTCTCAGGCAGCTGACAGGGAAGGGGTGGCATTTCTCAAGGGTCTGGTGAGGGCCTCCCTCTGCTTCTGCCATGGCCTGTTTTTCTTTCAGTAGTGACTGACACCCCGCCCTGTCCCACAGCTCCATCCTGGCTCCGCAGGGGCTTCCTGGGTGAGCTCACTCCTTGTGAGAGACACTTCTGGAGTTCACCTTCTCTTCAGGCCTGCACCAGCATTCCTCCTTCCTAACATCTACACTCTTGCTAGAAAACCGGGTCATTCAGGAGATGAGGATGCATGCAAAGATCTTTGATGGAAGTTAGAGAACCTCTATGGCCATCTCAGTATATGGAGGAGGACCAAGGTGTTTCTTCTCCCTCTTTTGTCAACTGAGAATTCTGACCAGCAGTAACAGAGTTTCTCATAAGGCCCCATTAATGAATGCACTTATACAGCCCTGGGGATGCCAGTGAAGGAAACCATGTGTCATGTAATGCATGTATGAGCAAAGTCACCAGACCCCAGCTACAGCATGGGATAGTTCCACTCCCTTAGGACATGCAAAAATTTAAAGGATAAAAAGAAGGCTTCAGGGCACAAGAGGCTGGAGTAGGAAAACAGGAGGGGAAAAAACAACCATCTCTGGAGGGGGAAACATCTCTGCCTGCTCAGGATCAGTCAATGGAACTTGTCTCTACGCCTCTCCTGAAGGGATGCCTTTAGGTGAGGTTTGCATCTTCCACTGCTTTGGAGCAGAGCCAGGAAGATTCAAATAGACAGATAGACAGATCTCACTTTTATAATCTCTCTTTACTGTACTGTGGTATTTACATTCTTTGTACACAAAGAGATATAGTTCTTTCTCCTATGTTTTTTTTTTAAGAGAAGGTAGTGAGAAACTTAAAGAACAAGAGAAAGCAATTATTATCTCTACTTGCTGTTCTGGATGTTTAGTACATGTAGAATGTGTTCTAGTGATTGTTTACTGAAAGTGATTTGTTAATTGGATTTTAGTGATAGTTGTTTAGCTTGATTAGCTAATTAGATAAAAGCTGTGTTGTGACTGTCTGGAGACACGAGTTTTTCTTCAGTAGCTTTATAGTATAGTATCTCTTTAGTATAGTTTTAATATAGTACTAGTGTAATATAACATAGCTTAAGAAAGCATTTGTTTAACCTTCTAAATCATAGAGCCAAAGCACATTATTCAACACGTGGGGTTCACCCTGAATCAACACTGTCCTTTCTGTCGCTACACACATCAACACTCGGTAGCAGTGCCCCGATCAGCAGCCATCCTGAACTTGCTGTCCTGTTGCTTCAGTAACCCACACACTTGGGGAATCTGGAGTGTGTGGGTCCTTATGGAATGCAACCAGACCCAGAGCATTGCACTGTGAACTGCACTCTTCGTGCATCTCTGCTCGGGCAAGTTCTTCTCTTGCCCTTGGCCACACTGATGGTGCTGAAGTGGCTGGAATCAGAAATGCAGCCCAGCCCATCCCAGCTCCTCTAATCTCTGAGCACCAGCTGGAATGCAAGGGCATTGATTTCCTGCTCAATTCCCAAACACAACACACACTGATTCCCTGGGCTGCCAAAAGACACGGGAGCCGTTACCCTGAAAGTGATGTGTTTCTGCCAGTGCTGGAAAAGGGCAGGAAAGATGGAGAAAAAGCTTCCTGGAGAAGGAGAAATAACACAAGGCTTCTCCTTCTAGCAAACAAACAAACAAATAAACAAACAAAATATGAAAGTGTTACCTACTCCAGTGTCTAAAGCACTTGGATGCAGTGAAGAGATGTTTGGCAGGGAAGCAGCCTTTGTGCTGAGCAGTGGCTCTATGGATCTAAGGCAGGGATCTATGGAAGTCTGCCTGAAGGTCCCTCAGGAGCCCCCATTGTCCAGGCTAAAGCTCCCTCAGCCCCTCCTCCCTGGCCTTGTGCTGCACCCCCTTGCCCAGCTCCCCTGTCCTTCTGTGCACACGCTGCAGCCCCTCCATGACTTTCTGCTTCCCAGGGCCCACAGCTGCACACAGCACTCCAGCTGTGGCCGCAGCGCTGCCCAGCACAGGCCACGCTCACTGCCCTGCTCCTGCTGCCCCACTGCTGCTGGCACAGCCACCGTGCCCTTGGCCTTCTTGGCCCCCTGGCCCCACGCTGCCTCATCTTCAGCTGCTCACGGCCGCCAGCCCTGCGTCCTTTGGGCCCACGCAGCTCCCCAGCCACAAAGGTGCCCATTGCACTTCAGATACTGCAGGCACCATTGCAAGATGGCCTTCCTGTTCTACCACCTCATGTTCCAAGTAGATATCATAAAATTTGATAGGAATAGGATTCTAAGTCACTCTGTTTAAATTAAAATTATCTAATTCAACTCTACAGCAAAATGCTGTTAATTAAATTTTTCCTATCTGCTGTCAGCAAGCATTGTTCTCTTTTCAAAACTAGGTTTTAGTTCTTCAAACTCTGAGAAGGAAATTTAAAAATATCTATAGCTGCCTTTGTTACTTTTGTTTCAGGCATGGAAATGGATTTCTTTCAGCCTTCTTAGCTGGCCCTCTACACTCTACTGCTACTGGCCAAGCTCCCAGCTTGCTCTACATTTCCTCAACACCAGGAACACGAAATGTTCCTTTCTCACTCACCTCAGGATCTTTAGCACTGCTGAATACACGCTTCAGGTGACCTGTAGTGGGAAGGGAAAATGAACCAGATGCTGTCAGAAAACTGCCTGGCCCTCTGAATCCCACAGAACAAGTCAACCCAAACAGGTACAATTTCACGTTTCACAACATCCCTCCCGGAGACACATTCCATTCACACAGCCAGCAAGGGATCAGGACAATATTCTTGGCTGTTCCTACACTTCAGCCTGTTTAGCCAGTAAATGAATACAAAGATGATCAAGAAAATGCAAATTGTTCTTTAACACTCAATGCTCCTGTTCTACCAAACACATAAAACAACTTCTGAAATCCTCTCCTTCAGGTACTCTTTTTTTTTTTTCCAATCAGATACATGCACTAATTCTCATTAACTTGCAGGAAACAGTTGCCCAGAAAAGCTTCCCAAAATTCCCCTGAGCTGTGGCAGTTCTGTTGTGGAAGAGCACAGCAGCACCTCTAGGGTTCAGGAGCAGACACTCACTGCTTTAGAGTTTGCACTTCCTTTCAAAGGAAATAACTATTTTTGCACTCAGTAAAAGGTTATTAAGTTAGACAGTCAAATCCTTTAATGACAAAATTTTAAAAGAAAGAAGCTTTCTCTGAATTCTGGGAACAACTGCCGAGTTTTTAGAAGGCCTTCCCTGAAGCTCTGCCAGTCTACATTTTCAAAGGTGTCTTGCTTGTCCCAGCAACCTGAGTAAATGACATAGTCTGCTGCCACAGACTCCCCTGTGGAGGGAATGGATGCCCTGCAGGTTCCCCTGCAAATGCTGCTCCTGTGGCTACAGACACCCCCTTTTTAGCTGAACCTCTTGACAGGAGCTTTACCAAACCACTGGCACTCTAATGCTCTTTCTGTTTCAAAATCAGAAACTCAGCCACCAAGAAAGAGCAGGAAGACATACAAAAGCCAGATTAGGATACACCCTTACCAAAGTAGAATGGAAAACTCTACTTACGAACAAAGTGTGCACCGTAATATGCGGAAAAACAAACACCATAGGCAGCAAAAGCTGCTGTGGCTAGATGGTGGATCATTATCCCAGTGCTGTGCAAGTTTTCTCCAACACTAGAAAAACAAGTGCCCTGTCAGAGTGCAGCTGCCCACTGACCAATGCTCAAACCAGGAGGGTTCTCCTGATGCGAGCAAGGCCTAGGGCTGCTCTGACATTCAGGCCTTCTGTGCACCAAGGCAACCTTCTGATGCCACTATGACGATGCAGCAACCATGCCCTGACATCACAAAGCAAACGCTCCATGTTGGTCTGTGAATTTATGCAAAGCAATAACCAACCTTCCCTACAGCAAGCACAAAAGAGCCTGGGAAGTTCTTCTCTGTCACAAAGCAGCAAAAAATCCCTTCATGGGCCAAACCCTGTTGTTCAGGGATCCAAGAGGAACTCCAAGAGTGCCCCAAGCACCTACAGCCGGTACCCCAGCTGAGCACTCAGATGGGACACAAGCAAAGGAAGCCAGACTAAGAAAACGGCCCACAGCATTGCACATGTGAGAAATGACTCTCACTTTTAACATTTTAAAGGTTTAGTAAACCTTAACAAAGGACTGACTAAGGAAAACTTGCAGCATTGGGAGTCTCTGTGACTAGCAGCCATGTGCTCATCTACAAAAAGGATGCTCTGCCTTTTATACCCTTAGCCCCTCCAAAAGTTTTGTCAGTCAACTCTTTCTCTGCTGTCCATTGGTGGAGATTACTTTCTTGCATCCTGACTGGAGGTCAGGTGTTGTTACACCCTGCCTGATGGTCACAAGCCAGCCCTCCCCAAATGCCCTGACTACCAAGGCTATTACAAGGGGGACGGGAAAGAGGACTATGGGAGGATATATTACAATACCATCACTACACATTTGAACATCCACATAACATCTGCTTCTTAATTGTCAGAGCCAACCATTGCATTACTCATCCAGAACACACAGAACCAGGAGAGAAGCCACTGTTGGCATGACAGCTGAAATGCTTCCTAACAAATCTCCCCACATATTTGCACCTTTATTGGACATGCCCAGGGCTCCGGTGTGGGTACATCTCTGCCTTTCTTTCCCTTTGGCAGCAGTGGAACTGGCAGCATCTGCCCGCCAGCAGCAGCTGCTCCAAGCTGGGAATGCCACTGGCGGTGCTGATTTCCAGAGGCTTCTGTGTGCCAGGGGAAGCCAAGGCAGGAGCGGGTTGAATGGTGCTGGCGCTGCTGCTGCTCTGTGCCAGAGAGCCCCGGCTGGGCAGGGCACGGTGCCCACTGCGCTGCGGGCTCCTTCTCCTGCCACAGCTGGACACCCCTGGGAACAAGGCGTGACAACTTGTGGGCAAGCCAAGGGGTTTCTGGGGCTGCACTGCTCTGCACACACCCAGCACACCTGCAGCACAGAATTTTAACCGCCAAACAGGTGAACCAAAGGGAAACAGCT
Source organism: Melozone crissalis (assembly GCF_028551555.1). NCBI lineage: Eukaryota > Metazoa > Chordata > Aves > Passeriformes > Passerellidae > Melozone > Melozone crissalis. Next base: position 2,307,058 of record NW_026535781.1, read on the forward strand.
GGAAAGATTTCATTTTGACCATTCTTACCTGCTCAACAGAAGTCTTCAAAATGAACGTTACCAAGCAGGGCCCAATCCCTGCTGCCAGGTCAGGGTTAGAACAGAGGCAATCCTTGATCTCAGCACTGGGTGTGTGGGGAGTCACTTCCCCAACACGTGCACACCCAGAAATCTCAGTTACTAGTTTGTATCCATGGATCTAAGACATATTCAATACTTTGCTGAAACTCACAGGCTAAATATTCCCCCAAATTATTTGATTTACTGATTGATACTTATTGACTTATTGATACTTAAATCACTTCTCCGAATTTACTGACATGAGAATAGGAGTGTCCTTTAGTCCCTGCCAGCCTTTGACACAGGTTCAGGAGGAGACCCATGCACAAAATAACCCAGGACAAAACTGGGATTGCAAAGCAAATTCATTCTATTTGTTGCAGTAGCAAATCATACATACCAAGCCCTGGATTCCTAAAAATCTGCTGAGCAGGAGAAGGAGGTGGAGCGTGGTGCTCGGCAGCAGGGGCAGGTAGGCAGTGCACGTTCAGGACATCCCCTGGATCAAAACGCTGTGCATCTCATCCTTCTCACCCTTCCAGCTCAGAACCAGGCCTTGTATCTCCTGCTCAGGAGTGGAATTTCCCAGTCACAGCATCGGCTCACACATGGCTGGTGTGTGATTTGAGGCCAATGAATCCAGGATTTAAAAGAACTGGAAGAGTTAAAATTTTAGCAAGATTTAGTTAGGCAGAAGGAGTATAGCAAGAAGAGTAGAAATAATAAGGGATAGTTAATTTTTAGCAGATAAGGTAGTTAAGGCTAGGGTAATATATCACTTGCCTGTCATTACTATGTTTAAAGAAGCGGAATGGGATGTGGATTTCTTTGTGACAAAGAAGAGGACCGTAGCCTGCACCTGGGCCCCGAAATTTCAGCTATAGCCAAGGGGTGCGAAAGCCTGCCAACAGGTCATAAGGAAAGAGGTCAAATTGAGGAAGACGTCTTGGCTTCATCAGAAGGAGATCATTCCCTGCTTTAAAACCCACCAATCCATGTGATGTGAAAGAATCCGCAAATATGAGGGAATTTTGGACTCAATTATAATACATTTTAATACAAAGGAGGTAGGTGGGGTTACCTAATTAATATGTATTAGTCGTTCTGGGAATTATATGAATATGTAGGACTTTTTTAGATAAATAGAGCGGCAGTGATTCTTCACACATGTCTTTAAGAGACAACTCCTCGTGTGCCTGGCGCTGTAATAAACACACCACCTTCTACCTTTAACTGTGGGGAGTTCTATTCCACACCTCATTTGGTGACCGCGGCAGGAACGCTTCTCTACTCCAGCAAGAACAACCGGGCTCTGGATGTCTCTGGGCGCTGCCAGGACATTGCTTTCCTGGAGGCACCTCCACTCTCGGCTGTTCCTCGTGGGGGACAGACAAGACTGCTGGGACTGTGGAGAAAGGGAACGTTTAACTCTGTATAAAGTAACCCGTAAGGTGTATGCAGGGGAAGGGCTGTTCACAAGTCACACAGAGATGTCGTGCGCACAACGTACGCCTGTACAGTTTGGGTTTGGGTCTGGCTGCTGGCAGAAAGGATTTGCTGTGTCAATAAGGACCTGCTAGCAATTCTGGGGGTGAATTGAGCAAATCCTGTTTTATTGCTGCCATTTTTCCTGTGTGTTGTAATTGTGCTTCTGTTTTCAGTGTGTGAATGCTTGAGGAAGATGATGTGTGTGTAGTAGATAGGGTCAGGCGCTCGGAAAATCTCGTGATGTCACGGAAAGCAGCAGGATCCCTCTCCCCCTAACTTCTAGTGATAAGGGATCACCCAAGAATGTAGTCCCCCCTAACATTAGTAACTTTCGACTCCTTACTAACCAATTACAGTAAAGTAAGACCCCCTGACGTAGAGAGAAAACTCCCCCAGTATAAAACCCGACGAGACGGGACAATAAAGGTCTTGAACCGTCCGCCATACTGGTGCTAGCGTGTGTTCTTGGCCCGAGTGACCCTGGAGAGTTTGGGTTGCCGTGCCGTTTCCTCAGAACCAGGTCGCCTCGCCTTGCATCAGAAGGCGACAAGTGGTGCCGGAAACCCGGGATCGAACCAGTGCCCGGGGAACGGGGATCGCCTGGACAGAGGACGGCGGCTGCACAGCTGGCCTTGTGCAGCGGAGGGGACACCCTCGAATCATGGAAGCAGTCTCAAAGGTCGTAAGTGAAGTGTGCACACAATGGGGAATAGATTGTAAGCTTAAAGATGTGACTCTCGCATTGTCGAGATTGATTAAGCTGGGGGCTATAGAGAGCCCCGTGGGTATTTTACACCCAGAGGTGTGGGATAATTGTACGAAAACCCTGGCCGAGGATACCATGTATTCAGGCTCGGGGAAAGCTCTAAAATCGTGGGGCAGAGTCATCCGGGCTCTGCAAAAAGCTCGACAAGAGGAAGAAACCTGGAAAGCTGCCAGAAGCTACTTAATAGCCACTCCGCAGCTAGGGGTGGGGGCACCGACACAGACCACCCCGGAAAGCGATCAGATTGCAGATGGGGATGTGCGGGGGCTAGGCGCGTCCCACCTCCCCTCGAGCCCGAGCCCAAAACCCCCGGGAGACCCCCCAACCCCCCCGCGAAGCCCGCCAGATCCCAGCCCCCCGCCGGAGCCTCCCGACAAAACCGCGGCTCCTCTACCCATTCCCCCCCCGCCGATCGCTGACCCAGCACAGGAGGCAGAGCAACGGGCGCAGTGTTTTTGGAGGGGGCTGACGGAGGAGGCGCGGGAAGCGGCGGGACGGTCAGAAACCGCCCGGATCGATAACATCTCTCCGCTGCCGTATGGGCTCGAAGATGGCGGCCGGCCGCGTGGTCAGGGCGGAAGAGAAGAGGGGACAAAGGGCGGAAGTGGGATCAGCCCGCTTAACATCGCATGCGCGGGAGAGCGGGGAGGGGGGGCGGTCCCCGCGGTGAGGGGTGAGACCAATCAGAGCGCTCTATTCAAATTAAGCCCGTATAAGGCAAGGACCTCCCCCAGCAGGAGGCGGGGAGACCCCAGGGGGAGGGAACGGTCCGCCCCCCGCAGGAGGGGGCGGGGTCGGAGCCCGAGAAAAAGGCAGAGCAGCCCGGAAGTGCTCGGCCATTCCACTTCCGACTCCGACTCGGACTCGAGCCGGGACGAGTCCGAGAGGGAGTCGGGGAGCTCCAGTTCGGATACTAGCCTTAACAGAGGGAGAGCAGCAGCATACAAGATCTCTAGTCACAGTGCTCCCGCATGGGTGAAGGGATTATCAGAGAAAGACCGGACCCCTCTTACAGATTGGCGAAAAATAAAGATAGCCTGCGCCGAGTACACCCCTTCAGCCAAGCTAGTGTTTCCTGTCCGTGTGGGGGGGGCAGGCGAAAACCAAAGAAGGACCTATTCTCCAGTGAATCCAAAAGAGGTACAGGCAATTATTAAAGCGATTGCAGACAAGGGAATTAATTCTGCCATGGTTAACACGCTCATAGATGGGGTTTTTGGAGGGGATGACATGCTTCCCTTTGACATCAAACAGACGTGTAGGATGATTTTCAATGGCGCGGGGATGATTGTTTTTAAACAAGAGTGGGAGGACCAATGCACAAAGGAGCTAGCCCAGATAACGGGGCCTGACCATCCACTGCACGGCTCCAGTATACAGAGATTGGTGGGTAGAGACCCCACGATGATCACCCCCCAGGCCCAGGCTGAGGGATTAAGGGCCCATGAAGTTATGACAACCACCCGGGCTGCCCGAGAGGCCATTCGTTCTGCTTCCAAAGTAGTGGCTAAACCTGCCCCGTGGTCTACCATAAGACAGAGTGAAAGTGAGAGCTTCACTCAGTTTGTGGACAGACTTCAGGCAGCGTTAGATTCCTCCTCATTGCCCCCAGAGGCGAAGGGTCCTGTGCTGGCAGACTGTCTACGCCAGCAATGCAACTCAGCCACCAAGGACATTCTAAGATCACTGCCACCTGGGGCCAACATAGCAGACATGATCAAACACGTCGCAAAAGAGGAACACCTTGCTCCCATCCAAGCAGCAGTCCACACTGCAATAACCAGTGTGATGGCGTGCCTTGAGTGTGGCCAGGCAGGCCACTTGGCAGTAAACTGCCCCCAGCCAGGATGCCTATCAGCAGCTGCTCCACCACGAGAAGGAGAACTTAAGGGACCGTGTTGGGCATGCGGGAAAGAGGGACATTTAGCTAAGGAATGCAGATCCAGGCCTCAGGGAAACGGGGGAGGGAGGGGGTGGTCGGGCCGTGTTCAGCCCCCTCCCACCTGGAATGCGCAGCGGCCCAGCTACAGCAACCCCCAGTGGGGACCCTCATACCCCATGCCCCCACAGGGAGCAGTCAGTTTTGCACCCCCGCCTACGACGCAATGGCAGAGTTATACAGCACCCTCAGTACCTTCGCACCCCCCACCGCCACAAGCCGCACCAGTGCCACAGGGCCAGCAGGAGATGCCCCAGAGGGGGGTCCCTGGGTGGCCCTGGCCATGAAAATAGGGAAGGAACCCCTGATGGTGTGGGGGACATGCCGCCTTTATGGCAGTCAAGATCCCCACGTCATAGGGTTTCAGTTCTGGGCAGACACGGGATCAGACTGCACGATCATTCCCCAAGCACATTGGCCCGGACGTTGGCAATTCAAAGAAGTCCCCCCAGTGAACGGAGTGGGAGGGCAGTCCCGGGCGTGGAAAAGCACCCAGCTGGTGGCTTTAACACCTCACACAAAAAAGGGACCAGGAGTGCCAACATCAGCAGCAGCCCTGATGCTGGAAGAAGCACCCTCCTCGCAACAGGGCACCGTGTCAGTCATTCACATCAACAGCCACCTCCAGATCGGCAACGACAAAGCGGACGCCGCAGCGAAAGGCGTCTGGACGTTGCAGGAAGCCCTGAAAAAAGCCCAGATCGAGGAGCAGAGAAAGGCAGAGCTGGAGGACGAGAGGGACCGTGGGAGAGACGTGGATGAAGAGCTGCAGCAGGGGAAGCAGAAGCTGCCACAGCGAGCAACAAGGATGAAGCTGGAGGAAGAGGAAGATGTGCGGGAACTGAACGCGCTGTTCCTCAGTGCCAAGTGCAACATGATCTGGGACAAGCAAGTCCTGGAGAAGCAGATGATCCTCGAGGAACTGGCAGAGGAAGAGAAGCGCCTGAACGAGATGATGGAAATGGAGCAGGAGAAGGGCATGGAGGCCCAGGAGGAGCTGGAGCGCCAGAGGAAACAGGAGCTGATGAGAGCCCAGCAGGGCATTGCGAAACAGATGGAGCAGAATGTAGAGGAGCGGGCATTGAGGGCTGAGGAGCTGTACCAGCAGGGCCAGAGGCAGCTGGAGCGACTGGAGCAAATGAAAAAGGGGGGATCAGAAGGCCTGGGAGCAGAAACAGGAGCAGGGGGCCCACAGGTGGTAATTAGAAACGAGCTAGGCGAATGGGAACGGGGCTGGAGGTTGATGCTCACGGGGAGAGGGTACGCAGCTGTCAAAGAGGACGGCAAACTAAGTGGTGTCCACTTGGGTCAATTAAACCGGACCTCCATAACGAGCAGAATGAGACTGATGAGAGTTGCGAGTTTCTGTTTGCAGGACCTGCTCGTGGGACGTCCTCATGACGCGTACATCCCCATTCCAGAGGAAGGCGGCAGACTACCAGGCCGCCGGGCAGCGCCCGAAGGACCCGCGCGGGTGAGACCCAAGCATCAATGGTGTCTCTGTGTGATTTTGCTGTTGGGGCTTGTTGCCAGAGGGCAAGTCAGCCCAGACCACTACCCCCATTGGCCATTCAGGTGGGTCATGCAATACCTTAGTAGTGACAAAGGGCTCAAGGAAATCACCGCACCAAACACCCCATCCTTCGTGCCACATCACCCTAGCTGGGCAACAGGCAGAACGTGGACAGTAGTCCTTCAAGGGTCAAAAGAGAGAGTGAACGTGCGAATTATTAGGCTCCAACCGTCGGCATCCCGAGCGGTCGGACCCAACAAAGTGATTAAAAGCGTGCCGAAAGGGAGAAACGCGACCCGCCCCAAAGCCTTGCCCACAAGGGTCGCTGATATCCCGACCGGCCATGTAGAAGCCTTTCAGATAGGCCGTTCAGCCGAGTCAGACTCAGACCCAATCCTTCGTATGTTAGAAGCTACCTTCCTATCCCTGAACGAATCTAACCCTAACCTAACTGAATCCTGCTGGCTTTGTTACAATGTCGAACCTCCCTTTTACGAAAGAGTTGCTCTAAACACTCCCTTCAGTTACTCCACAGCAGATGCACCCAACCAATGTAGATGGGACACCCCCCGCAAAGGAATCACCCTGAGTCAAGTCACAGGCCAGGGCAGATGCTTTGGCAATGCAACCCTAGCTAGGCAGAAAGGCAACGTCTGCACCAAAGTAGTCAGACCCAACGGGAAAAACAATAAATGGGCAGTGCCATCCGCATATGGGATGCGGGTTTGCCAGCGATCAGGAGTGAGTCCTTGTGTGTTCCTTGCCAAATTCGATGACTCTAACGACTTTTGTGTCCAAGTTCTGATTGTTCCTAGGGTCCTGTACCACGCAGACAAAGAAGTATATCACCTTTTCAAGGAACCCAGCCGGCTCCACAAAAAAGAAATAGTAACAGGTATAACTATCGCAATGCTGCTGGGCCAAGGAGCAGCCGGAACAGCCACAGGAGTCTCAGCCCTAGCGACCCAGCGCCAAGGACTGTCACAGCTGCAGGCAACAATCGACGAGGACCTGCAGAGGATCGAGAAATCCATCTCCTTTCTAGAGAAGTCAGTCTCCTCACTCTCAGAAGTGGTCTTGCAGAACAGGCGAGGTCTAGACCTCCTGTTCATGCAGCAAGGGGGCCTGTGTGCCGCCTTGAAAGAGGAGTGTTGCTTTTATGCAGACCACATGGGAGTCGTGAGAGACTCCATGGCAGAACTCCGAAACAGACTGGCTCAGAGACAGAAAGACAGGGAGGCCCAACAGGGCTGGTTCGAGTCCTGGTTCAATCGATCACCATGGCTAACCACTCTGATTTCTACCCTAATAGGTCCATTGGCAATGTTACTTTTAGCTGTCACCTTCGGACCATGCCTGCTGAACAAGCTGGTCTCATTCATTCAGACGCGCCTAGAACGGGCCAACATCCTGTTCACAGGTCAGCAATTCACTGCTGTGAATTCGACCAGGGAACACTGCCAGTCACAAGATTTCCCACTAAAGTTTACCAAACCCCTTTCTTTGTCAACAACCCCATGCCTCATCTCAGTACCTATGTATATGACTACTTTGCTCATTTGTAGAAAAAGGGGGGGAGATGTAGTAGATAGGGTCAGGCGCTCGGAAAATCTCGCGATGTCACGGAAAGCAGCAGGATCCCTCTCCCCCTAACTTCTAGTGATAAGGGATCACCCAAGAATGTAGTCCCCCCTAACATTAGTAACTTTCGACTCCTTACTAACCAATTACAGTAAAGTAAGACCCCCTGACGTAGAGAGAAAACTCCCCCAGTATAAAACCCGACGAGACGGGACAATAAAGGTCTTGAACCGTCCGCCATACTGGTGCTAGCGTGTGTTCTTGGCCCGAGTGACCCTGGAGAGTTTGGGTTGCCGTGCCGTTTCCTCAGAACCAGGTCGCCTCGCCTTGCATCAGAAGGCGACATGTGTGTGGATGCTGATGTGGTGGATGGTGTGTGTTGTGTTGAGAAAAGTGAGCATTCTGTCCCCTCATAAAGATATACTCCTTTCCCAGTGAGCCTGTGTGTGTGGACTTTCTAGTTGCAGGGGTTGGTGCTCCCTGTGACACCTGGTGCCTGGGTATACAGGGGGGTTGAGTGGTTTTTCTCCCACATTGTGGTCATTTGGGACTGCATGGTTGTGTTTGGGGAGATTTTAGGATTTTGTTTTCAACAAGTGCAGCAATTTATGCAGAAAACTTCAGTGTGGTGATTTATTATGTTAAACTAAGGTAGTTCCTTTCTACCGCCCTCCTCCCCGAGGGTTTAAAGTCTCCTGCCATGAGGTGGATGCTCTCTATCCTCCTCTGGACATCTTCTTTCCTCTCCTGGACACTCCCTTTCTCTCCTGGAGTTGTTCTCCATTAAAGCTGTAGGACTTTGGTCCCAGGAAGAGAGAGCACCTCTCGTCCTTTGCTTTTGTCCTTGTCAGTGTCACTGGGCCCAGAGCTCGCCAAACTGATCCCCCACGAGATGAAAACTGACAAATGGCGCCACATACACAAAATTGGTCAAGCTCAAAAATTGGTCACATTTTTGATGGACTGGGGTGTTTGCCACACTTTTGAAATTCCCTATTCCCACACAGGTCAGGCAATTGTTGAAAGGATGCACCACACTCTAAAACCATCCTAGATCAACAAAAGGGGGAGTGGCTCAAGCAACATCCCAGATGAGGTTGAGCAAAGCTTTAGATGTCTTTATGTTTTGAATAGCTCATTTGCAGGACCTAATCCTCCAATTTTTAGGCACTTTTCAAACAGCACACAGGAAAAATTGAAAGAAAATCCTTCTGTTTTGATCAGAAACCTTGAGTTAGGACAAATTGAAGGACCATTTTCACTAATCACCTGGGGCAAAGGGTATGCTTGTATTTGCAAAGGTGCCGGACCTATGTGGGTCCCCGCGAAGGGCGTGAAACCGTCTCATACACAATAGCGCAGCGACAATTCCACCAGCAGGGAAATGAGCACGCAGACGTGAGCCGCATGGAGAAGCGACGGTTCATGCCAGACGATCCTGTTCAACCTGTGAAAGCTACAAATCTTGAGTCTGATGTTGATTTTTGGACTGTGAAAATGGTTTGTATCATAGAGCTCTTTCAGCAAAAGCGTGGTGTCCATTGTGTTCAAAAGAATTCTACGATATCCAAATTTGTAAAAATTTAAGGTTAGAGGGACAGTTTAGTGCCCTATAGTTGGCCAGTCCCTGAACAAGTGCTAAAAGATTTGCTTGAGAACTGAAATAGATGTGGAAGCTTTTGCCAAAAAACAGCTGAGCAGGAACATGGAGCTTGATCAAATGATATACAGGCGCTTGTTGGTTTTGCTTGCTTGCTTTTGCATGCATACATGCCTGTAGATCAACCAAAAATGAATGTTTGCCTTGCTTTAGCCAAGTCAGCAGGCTCAGACACCATGTGTTTGACCAATTTGAGCCCAGATAAATCCTTTGCAACCCTTTTGGTCGGTGTGCCTGTGCCAGCCAAGGAGTAGCCAATACCCAATCGTGACATATATTGGTGTGAGGCTGCCAACGAGACCAATCCCATAACCAGCTGACATCACTGGGCCCCTGATCTTCTTAAAGCACCTTCTGAACCTCAAGAATTGGAATTCTTGGTTCATTGGTGATGGAATTTTGTGCTGAGTTTCAATACCAGGGAGATCCACAGTTAAATGTTACTCCCCATCATCCTGAGGACAGATGCTCAAGTTTGTGGTGCAATTGTACTACCCCAGTGCCCCCTAAGGGTACTGCTGACGAGTAGATGACCTAGATGAGTCCCCATGACAATTAGCAACAAAATATTGGCTCATTTCTGGAGATAGAGCCTGGCAGGACATTCCCTCAAAAATTAAAGGTGGTCCATGTAGCATCATGCAACTCACTGTGATAGCACTTATCGTTAAAAAAGCCATCAAGAGAAAACACAGAGAAAAAAGATTTGCCCATCATTATAAAGAAAACTGTAATAGCAACTTCAGACCCTAGGGCCCTGCAAAATGAGGTACATCGAATTTATTTCTACATCAACTTGCCTCGGGCGAGGCATTGAAACCAATATACCCGTTGGGATGTTGGCTGAAGAAAGAAGACACTGCTACTTCCATTGCAATTAGTGACATGATAACTGATGTTAGTGCTGTCAGACATGCAACCTTACAGAACAGAGCAGCAATTGATTTCCTTAGCAGCCATTCCATGTGTTCAGTGTCACCCACATGTTCAACACTGTCACTGTCAGCTTTGACAGCCTTTGGACTGTGTTTGAGAAGTCAAATTTTTCTGACTGTTGAAGGGCTTTGGGGCCCAGAGTTCTTGTTAGGAACAAGGGATTAAGTGTGTGAGCCATGGAGTTGTTGGACCAGGTGTTTTGTGTAAGTGGTGAGAAGCGTTTTTTCCTTTCTGTTTCTCTTTCAAGGGGAATATTAATGTGGCCCCTGAGTCCTCAGGAGGGGAGCCTGTGGACAGAGCTGCAGCAGAGGGAGCTTTGCCTGGCACCGAGAGCTGTGGGAACAGTTCCCAGGAGCCCGAGGAGCTTGGTAAGGACAGAGGCCACACTGGTTTAGAGAGGGGTGAGATGGCTGCTCTGAGCCTGCCTCTGGCAGTGAGGGAGATGAGAAGGGTTGAGTTCCTCTCTGCAGGCTTGGTGCTTCCTGGTGCCTTTAGTTCAAATCCTGCACTGGCAGAACCTGCCTGAGCCCTGCCCTCCACGCTTCTCCAGAGGCTCTGACACTGAGTCCTCTGAGGGAATCCACACAATTAGAGGGTTTTGGGAAAGCTGCAAAAGGCAGGTCTCAGATACAGTAGAACTGTGATTAGAGCCAAGCAGCAGCCATGAGATAGGTCAGCAGAAAAATTATTTAAACTGCAGAAAAGCAAAGACAAATGGAACAATGGTCTGTGCATTAACGCCGGTCTAGAATAACTCTCTAAGCTACAGAAAAGTTTATCTAGCAAGATATTAGGAAGGTTGAAGCTTAATAATGGAGCTCAGTGCATTGTGTTTTAAGCTTACACGCAGGTATTGTATTCGAAATAAGCAAGCATTGTTTTAACCAATGGAACATGTACTTATAGTGATTGGATAGAACTACTGTCAATAAGCTTTTGCTTTGTGTGATTGGTCAAAAAATTTATCAAGTAAGTTGTAACATTAAGTTCTTTGTCTGCTGCCTGGGATGTGAGCTGCTGGCATCTTCCCATTGTCATAACCATGTAATGAGACTGATGCTGGAAAACAAACAGCTCGAGGCGTGTTCCACAGCAGCCCTGGCCGATTCGTGATTTCTACATAGCCCCCTGCCAGTGTCAAATGTCATGGCTTGATTTGCAGGGCAGACAGTCTTAAACATCTGCAATATCCTATCAGAGTCCTAGTCTGGCTTCATTCAAAGAAAGAGGACAGTGCACCTAACACTGACCACTTGTTAGGCAATATCTTCCACCTTGCCCTTGTACCCCTAAAGAGAGGCTGTCTGCACAATGCCCAGAACACCATCCAAATCTGCAGCAAGTACAGGAAAATCAGGCAGAGAATCTTTCTGTTTTCAAGGTCCCCCTTCCTAGGCGACTTGACCTTTTCTACCTGATTCTCACTTGAGATCTACCCATGATAGAACACTGCAGGAAAACACTTTAAAGGGTCATTAACCAGGACCTGCTTGGAAAGCAAGGGTAGAAACTCTTTCCCTCCCTGATAGGATGCGGGCTGGCAACTGCTGCTCTGAAGATGTGCAGCTGCTCCTCTCTGGAGAGGCCATGGAAGGGCTGTGATGGTCTACGGGAACCAGAGGAACGATGAGCTCAGGTTGGCATTTAAGCTTCATGGGAACAAGCAGAATGAAGAGCTCACAGTGGAGATGAAATTTGCCTGTGCCTGGCTCCTCCGATGAAATCCCAAGAAGTCCAGATGAAGCAAACACCTTCTCCCAAGAAGTTAGGAAAACCTCAGAGTCCTGAGCACCTGCACTTAGCCTGGAAGGGCCTGGAGGCAGCTCTAAATGCTCAGGTGAGGCAGCACTGAGGTCCTGGTATGAGAGCGCTGTGTAGCAGTGAGGGAAGGAAAAGGGAAGCAAAGGGAAGGCTGGGTCACTATTGGTCTTTGGGTGTGTTTCCCTTGGCAGAAACTGTACTGTCAGGGAAAACAAAAGCTCCCTGAATTGTTCAAACTGAAAATCAGGGACAAAGCCTCTCTAACTAGTCAAAGTTACAAAGTGGTGTGTTCATTACACCGGCGGCCGGCACAGGGGAGGGTCATTCCCGAAATGCGTGACCACTGGCCGGGCTTGGCTCGGCACGGCACAGCACAGCAGGATCCCGCAGGACAGGGAAGGGCAAGGCAGGCACGGAAGGGCAGGGCAGGGCACTGGGGGCAGTGACAGGCTCTGTCCCCATGCTGCATCCCATGCCTGGGTAACCATCGGGGACAGAGAGGAAGGACATTGCTCTGTCTTGGCTGCGGAAAGGATGAAAAGGGGGAGTTAGAAAACATTAATTTGGACTCCTTTTCAGCAGACTAGCTGGTTTTATCTCACCGTGTCTGCCTGTCTTTGGCAGAGTTGGCACATTGCTCATGAATTGGAGTCAGCTACGGCAGCAGGAATGGGAAGCAATTTTGTCAGCATTGATATCAAAGCCAAAGTGCTGCCCCATGGATGGATGGTGCTTTCTTCAGGGGATTTCGGGCCTAGAGTTGTAGCAAACTCACACTGGTGTCTTCCCAAGCAGCGTTGCCTTTCTCTTTCCTCAGGAATCACCTCTTCTTTTTCTTCCCCCCAATCTGGGGAGAGTTCCCATGCAAATGTCTCCTGCAGCCAACTCCTGTCACTGTAGACTGACAAAGGAGATCTTGCAGTGGGGAGAGACTCCCTAGAGGTGCTGTGGAGAGCTGAAGGGGGAAGCTTTGTTCCTTAGTCTTGAAGTCTTGTTGGGGAGCTGCTTGTGCTCTGGGGGGCGGACACCAATGTTGTTTATCCAAGCCTTGCAGGTTCATTCCTGAGCTTGCTGACACACCACAGAGACTTTGGGGTTGTTGTATTGGCAAACAAATTTCAGTCTGGGCACTTCTTGAAATGCTTCAATTATTCTTTTTTTGCTTTTCTGCAGAAATATTGTCATCATCTATTCCTTCAAGAGAATCTTCTCCTACTTTTTGGGGAATTCCTTTTGCTGCCCTCCCAGACCAGGCTAATTCCCAGGGCTTCTTCCCAAAGTGAGGTGCAGCCCATGGCCTCCACTCTCCAGCTGGAACAGAAGGAAGCACGGAGTTTGCGGTTGTGGGAGAGGAGCTTCTCTTTCCTGCCTGCTTTCCCTTTGGGACAGATTGGTGTGTGCTCATTTGATAAAGGCAGGTTTAAACTCTGAAGCAGTTGTGTTTCAAACTGCTCCCTTCTCCAGCTCTTCTGTGGGTATCCTTGGACAAAAGGCCTCTTGGATGGGAGCTCCCAATGGCAGGTTAAGGAAGGAGGTTGATATTTCAGGGTTGTGACTGCTGAAAGCAGCTGGTTTCTGGAGGTGTCCAGAACTGGGAATGGCTCTTTTTCTCTCCTGCCTGCAGAAAAGGAAGTTTCAAAGTGGGAATTTCATTTGTGGAGATGGCCATCAGGGGTGTTTGCCAAGAGATGGGCTGGCAGAGAGGCAGGTCTCTTGCTAAAATGGCTGTGTGTTTGTTTTGGTGGTGGAGAGGGTCAGAGATGCAGACACACCAGCTGAAGGAACAGTGTGATCTACTGTAATGCCAAAGTGTAAAAAAGAGTCAGGAAAGGATAAGCTAAGCAATGCACTGCAGCATTATTACAAAAGGGTGCCTCTGGTGATTAAGGACGATCCATCACCAGGGAGCCCAATGGTTTCCCCTTCATCCAGAGCTGCACATCACCTGGGGGAAGCTGTCCCAGCCCAGCCCTGCAGAGCCACGGCCGGGAACCGGGAAATCCTGCGGTGCCTCCACCTTTGGCGGCCACGAGGCTCCCGAGTGCGCTGTGAGAGTAGCCTGGCTCTGATCATGCTGGATGAGCAATGTGCCAGAGCTGCTGCTGGGGGCACAGCTGGTGTCATTCTCCTCTTGGTTTTCTCCCTGGGCCTGCCCAGGGCTCAAGGAGGAACCAAGGCCAGGTGTGGCCTTGTCCATTTTCCTCATGCAGAAAGGTGAAGACGTGTTCCACCAGTGAATGGATGCAACAATCCTTTAGATAATAACACTTGGTTAAGGAGCAGATACATAGAACATTGGGTTGGGAAGGTGATATAGAGGGCAGCTTTGGCTCAGGTCCTGTTGTTGAGGCTTCAGTCAGGGTCTGTTGATTCAGGCCTTGGTCCTTCAGTATTTTGTGGTGCAAATCACACCTGTGCAGAGCTGCAAACAACCAGGTCTATCATTAGCACATTTGAGACAGGGAACAGGATTAGCCCTGCAAGGCCAGGCTAGGGCCAAGAGCAGAAGGCCAGCACCCTGCTTTTGCCCACAGGCAGCCCTGCAGAGCAAGCAGCCCCTCCTGCCCAGGGGCTGAGGTGCCCGAAGCTGCCTCCCCGCTGTGCAGCTCTGCAGAGCCCGCGGGGTGCAGGGTCCTGGGCAGCCAGGGCAGCCCGGCTGCCTTGGGGCACAAGGAGTGGCCCAGAGAGAAGCTGCTGCCCTTTGCTTTTGCCCCTAAGACCTTAAGCTAATGGTAAACAACTGCAACTTATTAATTTCACAGAAATTGGGAGAAAAGACATTGCAAATATTGAGGAATGTAGTGCAATATTGATGGGCATCCCTCAGTTTTCCAGACAGACTGATCTCACTGGCAAAATTCCCTCTTTTCCAAAGGTTTTCATTTGCTTTGGCTGTGCTTCGTATGGTTGCAGGTCCCATTTCCCTTGGTTAAAAGAAAGTATCTTTGTCCCATTCTCGGCTGCTTTTGATGGCCTGGAAAGGCTTGGGATGGCCTTGGGACAGCCCGCGCTCCAAAGGACGAAAAGAGTCTTCAGGTTTTTTCTCGGTCTTCAGTGTTTATTATTTTTTATCTACAAGATTTTCTCCCGGCCCGACAGAGGTCCGCACAGCACGTCGGCCATGAGCACACAGAGAGCCCTCGGGGCGGTCACTTATCTTTATACCCAAAACTACGTATAAGATATTTACCTATTTTCCCCAATACCTTTCACCCTTATTGGCAAGTGCACTTTTAGTAAGAACCAATCCCAAAGTGCCACCACCACCACCACAGAAGATGGAGGCCAAGAAGAAGAAGAAGGACAGGACACGCCCTAATTCCTCCATCTTGTTTCTCTAGACCCCCCTGTACTGAAATTCTAAAACCTGTGTTTCACACTATAATTAACCTATCCCTTCACCATTTATCCCCGTGAGATCCTCCCATCCTCATACAGGTGCCGTCTCCTGTGCAGGATCAAAGTCCAGCCACCAGACACTTCTGGCAACATTCCAGGACCTCCGAGCCCCCCAAGGGTTATCTCGGTGACTCTGCACATCAGGACTGATGTGATGAGATCCCACATATCTTGGTAGGTATTCTTGGTGTTATATCTTGCTAATTCTGCCCTTGGAGGAATTACTCAGTTCTGCAGTCCTTATTACACGCCCTTTTCTAAAAGACTTTTATACTGTTTTCCCTCTCTCTATGTTTTCACATGTGGTCAACAAGGTTTTCTTTCTAAGAATATGAATCACCATATCCCAAAAGATTAAAAAATGCTTAGGTATTTTTCCCTAAGTATTTACTAAAGAAATATAATAATAAGTAAAAAAACTGTATGCATGCTGGATGTAAAATACAAACAGAAATAAACTTGAGAGTTCTCCCAAAAACCCTTAAGAAAAAAACCCATGTATTCTATAAAACCCAGAGTATTCATCTACAGTATACAAAAATGGGCATGTTCTAGAAGAGAAAATTTGTGCAATGGTTCTGCACATAATTATATGCTTTCAAGCTGTTTGCCCTTCAGGGGCAGTGCCATTCTCTGAACTGTAATGCTCTGAGCATGTTCTGCTCACCATGGCAGCTTTCTGCTCTCCCCTGGTACAGATCATCCTCCCAGCAAAGGGGCAGTGCAGCCACCACAACTTGCAGCACCTTCCCACACAGCAAGAACCTGAAGGACAGAGATGGCTTTCACCAGCTGCTGCGGGTTCTAATAGTGCCACCTCTCAGCTGCCGAAACCCTGAATTTCTGTGTTGCAGTGTGGTAGTTTATTGAGCCAAATGTTCTGTTATATAGTGGTATGTTCAAGTGTTCCCCGAGTTATTACAGTTAGCTTCTTCCCTATGTTATGCCCTCCTACCCAAGTGTCCCTCAAGGAATTCCCTCCCTCCTCACCAGATTTTTCCCTGTCTGTCAAGACAACCCGGCCCCTTTGCCCCATCCATCAGCCCAAACCCTACCCTTTGTTCCAGAAAGTTCCCTGTCCCTCACACTAAGATCCAATCCCTATCCCAACGCTCTCTCTTCCCCTTGTTCTGATTTGTTGTAGCCCTCAAAACCACACCCCAAGAGTCGCTTATTGGTTACTATATGGTGTTCACCCCCTGTTTTGAAAGATTTTAAAAACCAGTGCACAGGGGTGCTGGGGGTTCTTTGAACATCTGTTCCCTTTGGGAATTTTTGCCTGCAGAACCTTAGTCCTGCCTCTCCTGATGATTTTGCTGCACTTTACACCGCAGAAGAGCCTCCTCTGTTTCCTCCACTCAGTCCTCCAGAGGTCTCTACTGCTCGGCATTTGGCCTAGAGGTTCTGGCTCAGGCAAAACCCTAACCTAGCCAGATCCCCACTCTTGCCGTTGTCTCTGGAGCATCACAGAGCTAGCCAGGGCTGCGGAGGGCAGTGACAGTGACCCATGGCCTGGCATGTCACAGCCCCCAGAGCCACACCTGCCAGGCCACAAACCCCAGCCCTGGTCCCCACTGCCGGCCTCAGGGGCTCCTGGGCACCCTCACCCTGAGTGCAAAGGCAGCCTCAGGAGCCCCCAGGGCGCTCTGGATCCAGGCTGCAGACACCCTAAAGCCAGCACTGAAGGGGACATGGATGGGGACTGCAGCTGGATCTTGCAGTGCTCACCAGCCCTGACTACTCTCTAAGTGAACCCAAGCCTCATTGGCAGCACCTTGAGCACATTGACCCTGCTCGCCCCTTCTGGAACGTGGTGTTCCCACATCCTACACCAGCCCTTTGCAGGGAGTGACCAGCTCCCAGCTGCTCTGCTACCCTGGCCTTACTTTCTGTTTGCCAGCCATGAACTTAACAGATACACTCCTGAGAAACCTAGCACAACATTTGCTTCTCAGGAGGTCTTCGGCAAAAAAACTCCACTAATCCCTAGTTTTGCACAGAGAAGGAGGTCCTGACAAAGCATGAGGCACAGGCAGGGCTCTGGCATATGAATTCCTGAGCCACAGGATTCCACCCATTGTTGTTCCTAGCTACTTTGCTGATATTTTAGAGCCAGTTCTGGACAAGGGCTGCTGCTGACAGGATAGGAAAATATGGAGAAAAAAAGGTGCAGGAGACAACAAAAAACAAACCAAGGAGGAAAACCCTTAGAAATACAGAGCAC
Source organism: Melozone crissalis (assembly GCF_028551555.1). Classification (NCBI taxonomy): domain Eukaryota; kingdom Metazoa; phylum Chordata; class Aves; order Passeriformes; family Passerellidae; genus Melozone; species Melozone crissalis. The sequence continues at coordinate 2,324,385 of NW_026535781.1, forward strand.
AACAGAAGTCCTTGGAGATGGTTCAATAGAAAATGCCAGCAGCAGTGAGCAGAGCCCGAGGTTGCTCACTGCCACCCCAGGGGCTCCTCAGTCCCCTGCTGGTTTGTGTCTGATGCAGCCCTGCCTGGAAAGGGCTCCATGCTCTGGTGTTCCCAGCTTGCTCCAGGCTACATTCTTAGCAGCACTGAAAGAAGAGGTGAAACAAAGAGCCATTTTCTGTGCTGCCTGCAAACTCTTCTTCTTCAGTGCCACTGCCAGAGATCATCCCTCTGTCAGCTTGGCACTGTGCCTGCTGCATCCTTGTCCCTGTCCCTTGCATCAGCTCCTGCACATCATCAGCACTCGCTGTCCCACATCAGGAACAGAGAGAGCTGTGTCAGAAGAGCAAGGAGTGCATTTTCTTGGCCTTTCTAACAGACACAAGAAGCATGAGTCCAAATAACTTTGTTGTTTGTTCCTGCCCTCCTTTTCGATAACTCTTTTGTGCTTTAATGCAAAAGCCTCTTTTCATATATGGATGGAATGATCTGGAATTGGCAGTTCCTTCAGGCTGTCAGGCACCATGGGAGTTTTCTCTTGTCTCTGATGAGGATTTGGTGAATTTTCCATTGGTCACTTGGTGGTGTCACCATGGGCTGAGCTCAGCGGCCGACTCTGCTGTCCCCAGGGGATGCATTGGGACGCCAAGCCCCTCAGGGCTGGGATTCGGGGGAGGGCAGGCTCGGAGCGCCCAGGGCCTGGGCCCGTGAGGAGGTGCTGCTGGCGCTGGCTGTGCTCAGCCCGCTGTGCCGAGCAGCTGCGGCCATGGAGACACAGGCGGGAGCTGTGGCCGAGGCCGGCAGGCCGCCCGTGCCAGCTCGCAGGTGCGAGGACGCCGGCAGCCTGTGCCCTGCGGCCGAGGCCGTGGCGGGCGGTTTGCGGGCAGGGCTTTTCCGAGCCGGCCGCAATGTGCTGCCTCCCGTGTGGGCCCAGCTGCGGCAGAGGCCGGCAGGAGCGCGGCGGGGCCGGCAGCGGCGGGCAGAGGCCACAGAGAGCAGCAGCACGGCCGGGCCTGCTGCGGAGCGGCACGGAGCTGCCGGGCAGCCCTTGGCCGTGTTTGTGCGCACAGGGCAGGAGAGAGGCCGGAGCAGAGGCAGGAGCCGCGGCAGGAGCCGGCCATAGCGGCAGCTCGCCGTGCCCGGGGCCGCAGCCGCAGCTCTCCCCTGCCGGCCACAGCAGCAGCCGCTCGCCTCCGAGGCTCCGGCGCTTCCCGAAGACGAGGGGCCCGGCCCCCAGCACGCCCTGGAGCCCCGCAGCGAGAGGAGCCGCCGGCGCCGCAAAGGGCAGCGCAGAGGGCGCAGGGTGAGGAGGAGAACATGAGGCTCGCTCTGGGCCGCGCTGGGGCGGCTCTGGCCTGTCAGCCTTCGCCTTGAGCACTTTGCTTCTTTTCCACGAGCCTTGATCCCCGTCCTTGGCCAAGGGCCCCCGCAGCCCTTTCCAGGGCTGCAGTAAAAGCTGCCTCAGTCACAGAATCACAGAATCCCTGGCTTGGAAGACAGACACTTTCAAGATGATCGAGTTCAATCTGTGGCCTAATACCTCAACTAAAGCACGGCACCGAGTGCCACATCCAGTCTTCTTTCAAAGGCTTGCAGGGATGGTGAGTGCACCAGCTCCCTGCAGGGGTCTGTCCCAGGAAGAACCAAGATAACACTGGGGCCTTCTACCCCCTGGCGCTTGGAGCTCTGGAAGTTTGTCTTTCTGCTTAGGCAAAGGCCATGGAAAAGGACTGGGAAAAGTAGTCACAAATCGAGTAGCCTACAGAGCTCTAAATTAATGTGCAAGGTATACAGAAAAGACAGAAAAGAAAAAAGGCAAAACCCAAATGGCATCAGCAAAGTCTTGGGCATGAAGACATAGCTGCAAAGGGTCTTCTCAGCCCTATTTCTTTGTATTTCTGGGAACCAGAGGAATCCTGCTTGAGCCTCTGGGGAGATGGGTTTGGGAGGTAAAAGTTCATGTCTTTTTTCTCCTTGGGGCAGCTCCTGTTCCTAGCATCAGCTGAGCCTCTCTTCAGCCTGATGCTTGTTCTGATTGTTGCAGCAAAACAACTGATGGCAGACAGAAGACACTGACACTTGCAGAGACATGACTTTTTCCAGTGCCAGCTGGGAGTGGGAGTCAGAAGAAAAACTCCCGAAAGCACAACTCCAGTGGAAGATTGCCTTCCTTTTCATTGCGTAAAGAAGCTCTAGATCCACTTGTGAATTGTCAGTTGTTTGTTAAGGATGGGAAGTTTTCTTCCCTGATTTTTTTCATGTGGTTTGGAAGTGGATGAGGCTCTCGTTCATTCACAAACTCCAGACCAGAGTGCCTTTGGAAGATGGCCCACGTGGCAGTTTTTGCCCAGCCCTGGTACTTGTGGATAGAAGAAAGCAAGGGCAATGGTATTTGCAGCCAAAACCCAGCAAAGCTTGGCTCAGCCAAAACATCCTGGGGAGAGAGAGGCCTCCAGCTGTTCCTAGAAATCAGCAAGTTCCAGCCAAATGGTTGTGGAGCACTAAGTGCAATCTCTTTGCCTAGATCAGAGCCTTGCTCAGCCGAAGAAGCAGAAAGATCAGCAAGGAGCTCTCAAAGGCCCATCACATCATTTTGATTTTGCTTATCTTGTGTAAGTTTGCAACTGAACGTGTTTGCAGTTGAGCTAATGAGAGAATAAAAAAGTAAATAGAAGCTTTACGGTGGGGCCATGATATTCCACAAGAGGAATCACTGGTGTGCATTTAATTGGAGCTCTCTCAATCCTATAAAAGTATTGTAGCCCTGATTTAAAATAGGCCGATATGAACCAATTTGGAGAGACAGAGACTAAAATGGCTTATGGGGGTTTTTTTTAAGAGTGAGAAAAACTACCCAAAAGGTGTTGTTTTGTGGCATTTTAAAATATACTACCTCAAAATTACCAACTGCAATAAATCAAGAGTTTAAAATGGAGTGTTTAGGTATATGAATAATTAAAACCACAAAAATGTGAAGATATGAATGCATGTTTTCATAAAAATCATGAAATTATAGACCAAAAAATACATGCCCTGAACTACAATGCAAAGGCAGGTAGAACTGTACTTGAATGATCTCTTTTTAGATTGCTGGAGTTTTTTCCTTGTGAAGAGGAGCTAGGGTATTGCTGAAGAAAAGTGGCACAAGCAGGACGGGGCAGCGTGCTGTGCTCCGTGCAGAGGCTGCCAGGGGCTGCCCGAAGAGCGCCCTGCTGCAGCCAGAGCCCTCCTGGCCTGGGGCCCGGGAGCAAAGGGCCAGGGCAGCCACCTCCTCCTCGTCCTGACCCTGCCACCGCTCCCTGCTGCTGCTGCTGCTGAGGGAAAGAGAAGACTCTCCTAAGGCCCCATGAACGAATGCACTTACGCAGCCCTGGGGATGCCAGTGAAGGAAACCATGTGTCACGTAATGCATGTGTGACCAGAGTCACCAAACACCACCTAAACATGGAATTGTTGCAGCTCTGGGACAGGCAGAAATTGAAAGAATTAACTGGGGACTTGAGGGCGGAAGAAGCCAGAGGAGGAAAACAACTCTGAGGGGGAAAAAAACCCACCATATCTGGAGGGGAAAATATCTCTGCCTGCTCAGAATTGGTCGAGGGAACATGTCTCTAATTCTCTCCAGAAAGGGATGCTTTAGGTGAGCTCTGCACCTCCGACTGCCTTGGAACAGAGCCAGGAAGATTCAATTATGTAAATGTTACATAGATAGATAGATAGATAGATAGACAGACAGACAGACAGACAGATCTCATTACTGAAATCCCTCTTTATTGTCCTCTCTCTTGCTACACACATCAGAACTTGGTAGCCAGTGCCCCGCTCAACTACAATCCCGAGATTGCTCTCCTGTTGCTTCAGTAACCCACACTCTTGGGGAATCTGGAGCATGTGGGTCATTATGGAATGCAACCAGACCCAGAGCATTTCTGGGAACTGCTCTCTTTGTGCATGTGTGCTCAGGCAAGTTCTTCTCTTGGACTCGACCACACTGATGGTGCTGAAGTGGCTGGAGTCAGAAATGCAGCCCAGCCCCTTCCAGCTCCTCTAATTTCTGAGCACCAGCTGGAATGCAATTGATTTCCTGCTCAATTCCCAAACACAACACACACTGATGCCCTGGGCTGCCAAAAGACACGGGAGCCGGTAACTTGAAAGCGATGTGTTTCTGCCAGTGCTGAAAAAGGGCAGGAAAGATTGAGAAAAAGCTCCCTGGAGAAGGAGAAATTACACAAGGCTTCTTCTAGCAAACAAACAAACAAAGAAATAAACAAAATATTAAAGTGTTACCCACTCCAGTGTCTAAAGCACTTGGATGCAGTGAAGGGATGTTTGGCAGGGAAACAGCCCTTGTGCTGAGCATTGGATCTAAGGCAGGGATCTATGGAAGTCTGCCTGAAGGTCCCTCAGGAGCCCCCATTGTCCAGGCTAAAGCTCCCTCAGCCCCTCCTCACTGGCCTTGTGCTGCCCCCCCTTGCCCAGCTCCCCTGTCCTTCTGTGCACTCGCTGCAGCCCCTCCATGACTTTCTGCTTCCCAGGGCCCACAGCTGCACACAGCACTCCAGCTGTGGCCGCAGCGCTGCCCAGCACAGGCCACGCTCACTGCCCTGCTCCTGCTGCCCCACTGCTGCTGGCACAGCCACCGTGCCCTTGGCCTTCTTGGCCCCCTGGCCCCACGCTGCCTCATCTGCAGCTGCTCACGGCCGCCAGCCCTGCGTCCTTTGGGCCCACGCAGCTCCCCAGCCACAAAGGTGCCCATTGCACTTCAGATACTGCAGGCACCATTGCAAGATGGCCTTCCTGTTCTACCACCTCATGTTCCAAGTAGATATAAGTCACTCTGTTTAAATTAAAATTATCTAATTCAACTCTACAGCAAAATGCTGTTAATTAAATTTTTCCTATCTGCTGTCAGCAAGCATTGTTCTCTTTTCAAAACTAGGTTTTAGTTCTTCAAACTCTGAGAAGGAAATTTAAAAATATCTATAGCTGCCTTTGTTACTTTTGTTTCAGGCATGGAAATGGATTTCTTTCAGCCTTCCTAGCTGGCCCTCTACAATCTACGGCTGGCCAAGCTCTCAGCTTGCTCTACAATTCCTAAACACCAGGAACATGAAATGTTCCTTTCTCACTCACCTCAGGATCTTTAGCACTGCTGAATACACGCTTCAGGTGACCTGTAGTGGGAAGGGAAAATGAACCAGATGCTGTCAGAAAACTGCCTGGCCCTCTGAATCCCACAGAACAAGTCAACCCAAACAGGTACAATTTCACGTTTCACAACATCCCTCCCGGAGACACATTCCATTCACACAGCCAGCAAGGGATCAGGACAATATTCTTGGCTGTTCCTACACTTCAGCCTGTTTAGCCAGTAAATGAATACAAAGATGATCAAGAAAATGCAAATTGTTCTTTAACACTCAATGCTCCTGTTCTACCAAACACATAAAACAACTTCTGAAATCCTCTCCTTCAGGTACTCTTTTTTTTTTTTTCCAATCAGATACATGCACTAATTCTCATTAACTTGCAGGAAACAGTTGCCCAGAAAAGCTTCCCAAAATTCCCCTGAGCTGTGGCAGTTCTGTTGTGGAAGAGCACAGCAGCACCTCTAGGGTTCAGGAGCAGACACTCACTGCTTTAGAGTTTGCACTTCCTTTCAAAGGAAATAACTATTTTTGCACTCAGTAAAAGGTTATTAAGTTAGACAGTCAAATCCTTTAATGACAAAATTTTAAAAGAAAGAAGCTTTCTCTGAATTCTGGGAACAACTGCCAAGTTTTTAGAAGGCCTTCCCTGAAGCTCTGCCAGTCTACATTTTCAAAGGTGTCTTGCTTGTCCCAGCAACCTGAGTAAATGACATAGTCTGCTGCCACAGACTCCCCTGCGGAGGGAATGGAAGCCCTGCAGGTTCCCCTGCAAATGCTGCTCCTGTGGCTACAGACACCCCCTTTTTAGCTGAACCTCTTGACAGGAGCTTTACCAAACCACTGGCACTCTAATGCTCTTTCTGTTTCAAAATCAGAAACTCAGCCACCAAGAAAGAGCAGGAAGACATACAAAAGCCAGGTTAGGATACACCCTTACCAAAGTAGAATGGAAAACTCTACTTACGAACAAAGTGTGCACCGTAATATGCGGAAAAACAAACACCATAGGCAGCAAAGCTGCTGTGGCCAGATGGTGGATCATTGTCCCAGTGCTGTGCAAGTTTTCTCCAACACTAGAAAAACAAGTGCCCTGTCAGAGTGCAGCTGCCCACTGACCAATGCTCAAACCAGGAGGGTTCTCCTGATGCGAGCAAGGCCTAGGGCTGCTCTGACACTCAGGCCTTCCATGCACCAAGGCAACCTTCTGATGCCACTATGACGATGTGGCAACCATGCCCTGACATCACAAAGCAAACGCTCCATGTTGGTCTGTGAATTTATGCAAAGCAATAACCAACCTTTCCTACAGCAAACACAAAAGAGCCTGGGAAGTTCTTCTCTGTCACAAAGCAGCAAAAAATCCCCTCATGGGCCAAACCCTGTTGTTCAGGGATCCAAGAGGAGCTCCAAGAGTGCCCCAAGCACCTACAGCCTGTACCCCAGCTGAGCACTCAGATGGGACACAAGCAAAGGAAGCCAGACCAAGAAAATGGCCCACAGCATTGCACATGTGAGAAATGACTCTCACTTTTAAAGGTTTAGTAAACCTTAACAAAGGACTGACTAAGGAAAACTTGCAGCATTGGGAGTCTCTGTGACTAGCAGCCATGTGCTCATCTACAAAAAGGATGCTCTGCCTTTTATACCCTTAGCCCCTCCAAAAGTTTTGTCAGTCAACTCTTTCTCTGCTGTCCATTGGTGGAGATTACTTTCTTGCATCCTGACTGGAGGTCAGGTGTTGTTACACCCTGCCTGATGGTCACAAGCCAGCCCTCCCCAAATGCCCTGACTACCAAGGCTATTACAAGGGGGACGGGAAAGAGGACTATGGGAGGATATATTACAATACCATCACTACACATTTGAACATCCACATAACATCTGCTTCTTAATTGTCAGAGCCAACCATTCATTGCATTACTCGTCTAGAACACACAGAACCAGGAGAGAAGCCACTGTTGGCATCACAGCTGAAATGCTTCCTAACAAATCTCCCCACATATTTGCACCTTTATTGGACATACCCAGGGCTCCGGTGCGTGTACGTCTCTGCCTTTCTTCCCCTGTGGCAGCAGTCGAACTGGCAGCATCTGCCCGCCAGCAGCAGCTGCTCCAAGCTGGGAATGCCACTGGCGGTGCTGATTTCCAGAGGGTTCTGTGTGCCAGGGGAAGCCAAGGCAGGAGCGGGTTGAACGGTGCTGGTGCTGCTGCTGCTCTGTGCCAGAGAGCCCCGGCTGGGCAGGGCACGGTGCCCACTGCGCTGCGGGCTCCTTCTCCTGCCACAGCTGGGCACACCTGGCAACAAGGCGTGACAACTTGTGGGCAAGCCAAGGGGTTTCTGGGGCTGCACTGCTCTGCACACACCCAGCACACCTGCAGCACAGAGTTTTAACCCTCAAACAGCTAAACCAGAGGGAAACAGGTGGAAAAGATTTCATTTCAACCATTCTTTATGCTTCAATAGAAATGACCAAAATGAAAGTTTCCAAGCAGGGCCTGATCCACACTGCCAGCTCAGTGTGAGAAAAGAGGCATTACTTTCTTTCAGTGCTGGGTGCATGGGAATCACTTCCCTGAAACATGCACACCCATGTGTTAGTATCCATGGAACTAAGACATTACTCTCATTACTTTTATTCATTACTTTGCTCAAACTCACATGCTAAAGATTCTCCCAAAGTATTTGACATGTTTAAATCACTTCCCCAAAATTACTGACATTTAGAGTAGGGGTCTCTTGAGGGTCTCTGGTGGTCATGTGGTGAACAACCCATTCCTCAAATTCTCCTCCCATGGTTAAGAGCCTTCTTCTCTTTGAATGCATTGCAGCTACCTCCTCAGTAGGCCCACTGTCTTTATTCTCAAGGCTAAGCCATCCACTTGCACACATTAACCACTGGTGTGAGGGAAGGTACGACTAAGCACTGCCTGTTAAAGCTTAACAAATTCACAATTTCTTGTAGATCAATACTTCCCCAACATCTCTCGTTCCTTCTCTGGGAACCAAACACAAGCATTTTGTGATCACTGAGCCCAAGGCCGCCTCCAGCCCTCCTGTCACCCAGCAGCCCTTCTCTCCTCACAAACAGCAGGCCCAGCAGTGCCTTCCCTCACTGCCTCAGTCACCAGCTGTGTCAGGAGTTCTCTGTCACACACTCCAGGACCATCCTGGACTGTTTGCTCTCCGCTGCACTCTGCTGCCAGCAGACATCCCCACCCTGTTCCATGCCCCTTGCAGAACCCTGCACCTGCTGTCCATGGGCACCTGGCAAGGGGAGGCACTCATGGCAGAGATGCACCAGCTGCCCTGGGCAGGAACCAAAACCCTCTGGCAGCACAGCTGCTGGCCTGGGTCTGGCACAGCTCTGCACGCCCCACTCCTCACGGGCTCTGGGCTGGAAATGCAATTGCACTTTCTGCCTCATGGAGAAATACCAGGGCTGCACAAACCACGGCCAGCAGGCCACATCCCAAAGGCACTGCAGCATGGAGTTGAGAGGGAAGAAGACCCTTCCCCAATTCCTAACCATACCAAATCCTCCATAATTGGGACTTTTAATCTTCTGAATGTAGAGTTGATTCACAGGGTAACAAGGGAATCTTCCAATGGAGTTGAAGTTTGGTAGAGTTTTTTTTCTGAGTCCTACTCAGACTGTTGATTTGAAAATTTATTTCAAAATATTTTTTAAAAGGCTGTGCAGTCATATGGTTTTGTTCTAATACAGAAATGGCTAGATGAAATGTACTGGCATTTTAATTACATCCAAACTGATTAGTGTGTAAAAGCTTTCCTGCAGAATAGCCACTAAACAAGAAATGAAAATCTGTGGACTATTGACTTTGCAAATTTCTACTAAACTTATCAGACAATGAGGCATTTTTAGGTAGATCATAGAGCAAATTAATTCCTATGGATAACTTGATTTGGATAAACCTGTTGATTTCAAATGAAAACTGCCTGCACGTACTAGGTGGAAATCTGAATACTCACTTCTATGAGCTCAGAATTATTAGATAGTCATTGTTCACCATATTAACAAAAATTAACTTTCTGGCTGGTTATTTTTTACTTACAGCCAGCTCTTAAACACTCTTTGTAGCATCAAAAAGAGAGTTTGTAGCAATGTGAACCATAGGTTGGTGGAGCATTGCAGAAGGCTCCTATGCCAGGACTAAACGTTCACATTTACCATGGCATCACTTCTTGCCTTTAATTCCAAGCTACAGCTCAGTTCCTGCAGTATAGATTCACACTTGTAGTCTCTATTTGCAGCTGGTTCTTACTTTCCTGTCCAGAAAAAAATCATGCTTGGATCTCAAATGAAAATGAAACGAGGAGAGAGTTAGATTCTGGATAGGTATAGCAAGAACTAAGAGAGTTTTTTGCAAATATGTTGAAAAGTTGTTTGTACCTGCTGCAAAAACGGCAGATTAAAGACTTGCACTCTAACTTGCAAGCTGAGGTTTGCCTGTTCTTTCTGGACTGATTTCTTGAGGCCAGACACTGAACCTAATCAGTAAGAAAATCAAAACCACAGGAGTAGTTTGGAGAATATTGTAAATTATTCTGTCATGATGCTTTTTGCCTAAAAGTTCTGGCCATCATCCGATTGGAGTAATTAGAGGAGATTGAAGCCATCACACTGTGCCTGTGCACACAATTCCTTCCCAGGAGTAATCCACAAAGCAACGCTGACAAACCCACACCAGCAGCTGTTGCCACACAGTCATGAAGAAGAGAATATGTATTTCTGCTACACTTGGACAGCTGAAGATGCCTCTGCTGAGCTAATTTTAGTGACTGCCCACCACAGATTAGACCTTGTGGTCAATCTCCAGCAAGTCAGGGCAGGTAATATTCTGCCTAAATGAAGTAAGTCTAGCAATACATAGACCATGGAGCCTGAGGAAAGCCAGCAGCTGTGGGAGATTTAATTTGTTTCTGTATCTTTCTTTTTACTAATTTCTTGCAGTCAATTATTTAAAGAATGGAAACTTTTGGCATACCATTGGCTGGAAGGTTGGTCAGTCTTCCATTCATGACTCCTCTGAAAGCATCACCCCAGTGTTTTTATCAGTAGCTCTTCCATCATCATGGCTCACACAGCATTTCCTGCAGCTCTTGCTGGAGTCAGGGAAAGGCACCAGGAGAAGGGGGAGAATGCTGTGTGCAGAGACTGTGTCAGCTGAAGAGACATTTGTTTCCTCTGATTTGGCTGAATGGCTGCAGGAACCTTGCTGGCACTGCTGGCGGGGTGGCCTTTTGCAGGGCTGGGCAGAGTTTGGGGCCCAGGATCCCTCCTCTTGGTGGGACACCAGGGTGAGCAGCCCCTGTCCCAGGCACGAGCAGAGGTTCTGTGGCTCTGCCCTGGGCACAGGGACCTGCCACTGCCATGAGCTCCTGCCGCGGCTCCTCTGGGGCAGCTCCTGCTCTGCAGTGATGATGGGCGCAGATGGGGGTGGCTGCAATGGAGGGTGGCTTCCAGTGGGCTCTGCTGGTCTGCCACACTGGAGCCAGCAGAGCTTCTGGAAGGAGTCACCTCTTGTGAGCTGCTGGAGCTGGAGCTGGCACTGGCCACAGAGCCGCTGTGTTCATCCCTGACAGGACCAGAGCACAGCAGCCTCTGGGCCTCCTTGCTGCACGATGGCAGTGAGGAGACCATGGACCACAGGTTCAGTATGTGTGACTCAGTTTCCTCATAAACTGTGCTAAGAAAACCCTGCATCCCTCCTGCCAGATCTGAGACACTCCAAGAAATCTGTTGGCACATTGGGAACTCAGAATTGTTTGCATTTTGAACAATTGTCTTATGAGTGCTTTTGATTCTTTTTGTCATTTTGTGTTGATTCAGTTGATCCTTCAGAGAAGCTGTCCTAATAATATAAAACAGGAGGAACTGTGGAGACCCTGGGGGGGCATTCCCTGGTCTAGGGAGACACAAGAAGATTCCCTCAAAGAGCTGTTAGACCCCATTGGCTCCTTCCCCTGTTCCTGTGTCTGTTCCTGTGTTCCTGAGCCACACCTTCCCTATTCCCTGATCGGCCCCCTTATCTTTGTACTGCCCCGAGATCAGGGTCAGCCCCCAGGCCCCTGTGGAGACAAAGTGAGACCCTCTGTGTGTGGGTCCTGGGACCTGAACATCTCCATGCACAGCTGAATAAAACATCTGTGGAGATTATGCAAAGGTCCTTTTAGCTTCTTTACCCTGGACTATGCTAGCAGCAATTCAGACTGCTCCAGAGGAGAAGCTGCAGTACTGGCACCAAGATTTTGGCAACTTGACCATAGGCACAGAGGGCGTGCAGGATGCTGCTCTATGAATTCCTTAACCAGCCATCTCTGGTGCTGGCATATTCCCTCCAGCTTCTGGTGCAGCCAGGGCCACCTTTGGTCCAGCAGATGACATTGTTATTTGAAAAATTCGGCCCACTCCTTGGGCAGGAGGCCATGCACAGACTCTGGTCCTGCAGCCCCTGCTCAGCTGGGGACAGTGTTCCCTGTGGGGAAGGTGGAGCAGCCATCACAGGGTCTGGGGGGCTGTTTTCAGCAAGGGGGCCAGGCTCTCTCCCTGCTGGACTCTAGCAATTGTTTGGGGGAGCTGATGGCACATTGTGTGTAGTCCTGTTCATCCTACTCAGAAAACCTGACAGCTTCTATCATTCTTCTGCAGAGTGAGCACGATGGATTTCTCTTTGCCCACTGCAGGATGCAGCCCAGGCAGAACTGGTGGTGACAGGGCAGAGAAAAACTCACATCCTTCTTAGTGACCTGGCAGATGGGGCAGCTCCATTCTGTCCCCATGGCCATGTCTGTCTGTCCCAGCAGCAGGGAAGAGCTGAGGACCATGAGCTGCTCTCATCAGCAATCTTGCTTGGCCAGAGCCCAAGCTTGAGCCAGAGTGGTCCAGGCTCTGTCAGTGCCCAAACAGAAGCAGAAAGGGATGTTGTGTCAAAACCCATTCCTTGGTGAAGGAGGTCCATAGCAGCCTCAAGAGGCACCTCAGACACTCAACAGTCAAGGCAGTAACATATGGACAGGACACAGATGGCAGTTCATGGCTGGGAGAGCATTCCTAGACATATCCAAGGACAAATTTCCCAGGAACTCTCCACAGCTCTGGGATCTGCCCATCAGCTCTGTCAGAAGCTTCAGCAGAACAACCAAAATCCTAAAAAGCAGCTTCCAGACACTTTCCCTACCATCCTGCTTGAGTAGCTGCAAAATACTCCTTTTCTCCTCTTCCCCAATGCCCTGTGGACACTTGCAGCCAAAATAAAAAGCTCCTGGTCCTCTGTGTGATGTGATAGTACAGTTTTTATATTTCCATGCTGGGATGAAAGAAAGCTGTGCTGTGGGTCAGAAGAGGCCAGGACCCACTTGGCCTTCCTGCAGGCTGAGGGGGTCCCAGCAGACATCCTGCTGCTTTTTTGGGGAATGTGTGAGGGGGAGTGGAGGGGGTGACAGAGAGGCTGAGATCATAGAGTGGAAACTCAGCTCAGAGAGCCAGTGCAGACTCTCCCTGCTGAATGCCTGCTGGGGCTGGCAAAGAAGGAAAAGGCCCCAATAACAGCCCGGTGGCACTGTGTCTCAGGGACAGGTACAGGGAGGTGACAACAAACAGCAGCATGGCCCGGTCTCACAGCTCCTAGGAAGCAGTGACAGAGGGGCCTCATGTGCCAGAGATTTCAGAAAGGCTGTCGTCTCAAAAGGCCACTCTGAAACCCCTCTCTTTGCCTCTTGGGTTTCTGAATGCTTTTGACAGCCACAGCATCCTGGGGCAACGCGTTCCACGATTTCATTAAGCGCTCCTTGAAAAGCACCTCCCATTGTTCAACTGAGCTGCCAGCCTGGTCATTTCAGAGGGTGCTGCCTTGGTGGAGAGAAAAATCAATCTTCTGCCTTTCAGGGAGCTGAAGGAGAAGGGACTCTTTACCATCCAACACCTGGCTGGGTCCCACTCAGAGCTCCTGCTTTGTAGACTTGGTGAGGTTTGCTTGGCAGTTACCAGCGAGGAGAGAACATTGTTCTGAATTGTCCCCCATACTTCATACACAGTGTGTAGAGTAGGTATGTGCTTGTTCATCTCCATGTGTGCTCAGGGTCTGCCTTCATTTCTGGTTTTAGACCTGAGATTTCTAATGTCTGTCAGCTATCTGTAGGATCTGTGGGCACATGCAGCTGTATTTACTGGCAGGTTGGGTATCTGACACTCATCTTTGAGTGTGGTGCCTTTATAATGCAATGTGCAAATGCAGAAAATGAGACACTAATGACATTATTTGCCAGAGTCCCAATCTCTGCCCAAGCTGTAATTCAACACTGCAAATTATTCTGTAGACCTGAGCCTGTGTTTTCTGTTTCCTGGCTGAGTGCTTCAGCTGCTGCTGTGGGTTTTTTGAACAGGAGCACCTGACTCTTTTATCTTTATCACCTGTGCATTTATGATTTGAAAGCAGCCCTTGATTTATTTTTTAGTAAAAGGGCCTAAAATCAAAGCTGTGGATATTTTAGAAGCGTTAAGTAGAACACTGAATGAAAATTTTTATTTTAGGCCTGCAGTGAGCAGGTCTGAGGCCAGAAATTGGTGCCAGAGTAAGTGCCTTTCTGTGCTTGTGCTCTCCTGCTCTTCCTGTAATTTTATGTCCCTCTGGACACAGTAGGACGTGTTGTCATTTTCTGGGACTTCTGTTGAAGGCAACTGGTTTTCTTTTCAAGGTGATTCCTATGTTTCCCCTCATGGCTTCCCCAGGTGACCAACCTCCGTTCCAAGGTGTCCTGCTCTGCCATTGTCACTCTGGGAGAGCTCTTTGTGACCTTGAAGAAGGACATGGACTCTGAGGTGGATGAGGTTGCTCGGCTCCTTCTCCAGATGGTGTCCAGCTCCCCAGAATTTGTTCAGAAAGCAGCCAGTCAGAGCCTGGGGACCATGGTGGAGAATGCGACTCCTGCACGAGCAGTGACTGCTCCCATGGACATGGGAGTCAAGTAGGTTCCTTTTCTTTTAGTGATATTCTTCACCTTTGTGTGTGTGTGAAGGAGAAGGGATGAGACAGAGAATGGGAATGGTGGGAGGGAAGGGTCCTGTATCCTGCATCTTCTGTGAACTCAGTGACTTGATTCTCCAACCAACCTCACTTCTTTCTTCTTGTCACCTATTTCTGCCCTCCTGCAGCCCATTAGTTCTCAGAATCACAGAACTGTAGAATATGGGGAGTTGGATGGGCCCATCAGGACCATCGACCAGCTCCTGGCCTTGCCCAGAGCAGCCCAAGGGTCACACCAAGTGCCTGAGATTGTTGTCCAAATGCTCCTTCAACCCTGTCAGGCTTGGTGCTGTGACCACTGCCCTGGGGAGCCTGTTCCAGTGCCCAACCACCCTCTGGGTGAAAAACCCTTTTTCCTGATGTCCAAACTAAAGCTCCTCTGACTCAGCTTCCTGCTGCTTCCTGGAGTTCTCCCAGTCTGTCAGATTTTCCTAGATGTGGTGATCAGTGGGGAAGGGAAAGTGCCTGCAAAGGCCAAGGATAGAGCCTTGTGCTTTTGTGGGCAGAGGGACAATTGCAATTGCAGCTGTGAGCAGTGTTTGGTATTTCACAGCTCTAACCAGAGAGGCCCTGGGAAAACCATGTCTCCTCATGATGCCATTAACTTGAGAAATGAAGAGGGTCCTTGCTGGGGCATGGAGCACATGGGGGACAATCTGCTGGGTGTGGCACAACCTGCACAGCAGGTGCAGCTCCTGCCAAAGGAGTCTTGTATGACTGTCCTGGCCTTAGAGCTCTACTTTCTATTCAAAGTGATGTTTCATGTTAGCCTTGAGATGATGAATCACTTTACAGGCACCTTCACAGGCTGACTGCCATGGGACAGTTGGAGCAAATGCTGCCTTAAATGTTGGTGCTGGGCCTGCTAGTTCCCAAGAGACGCTCTCTAGAACATGACAGCCTGCCTAAACTGCCTGCCACCCTTTCCTCAGCTTTGCAATAGGGTAAAACATTCAGATGGATCCATTGCCAAGCCTCACAGAAGAAACAGGCTGCATTGCTGGATATTCTGCAACTTCATGGCCCACAACGTGTTTTCCCTGCATTTGTTGTTTTCCAAAGTTCTGCAGATTTGGGGATAAATGGCTGGAAAGAGCCTCAATCCTGCTGCAGCTCTGTAAAGTGAGTGCCCTCTGATGGGTCAGCATCAATTGTTCTTAATTTCTAAATTATTCATATGTCATCTATTTCCTTAATCTTTCTCAGAGTAAATACTGTGAAAGAAATTGAGTATCAGACAGTGCAGGGAGACTGAATTCTCCCTCTTCCGTGCAGGCAGGCCTTGTGTACAATGCTACCTTTGTGTTTAGCTGAGGACAGAACCTTGTGCAGGTGCCTGAAGGTGCAGGGAGAGCCCAGGCTCCTTCCCCCAGCAAGGGCAGGGAGCAGCTCTGGCCAAGGCCGGCGCTGCTGCTGCTCCTTGTCCCAGTGCCCAGGGTTTGCTCTCTCCTCCCCAGCAGCCGCCCCGCCCCGGTGCGCAAGTGTGCGGCCCAAATGCTCCTGTCCCTGATGGAGAGAATTGGAGTCACCCAGCTCGCAGGCACACCCAGGGCTGAGAGGCTGCCACACGTGGCAGGGAAGCTTGCTCAGGACTGCCACAAGGACACAAGGTAATGATCTTCATTTCACCTCCCAAAACAGGAAAACCGCTTTGTGTCTGGCTATAAAGGTGAAACCATACAAGAGTGAAAACTAAAGAGAAAATGAAGTTACCTCACAGTGTGAATAAGGGTCATAGAATCATGGAATATCCGGAGTTGGAAGGGGCCCATCAGGGTCATCGAGTCCATCTCCTGGCCATGTGCAGTGACCCCAAGAGTCACTCCATGTGCTTGAGAGCATTGTCCAAACTCTTCTTGAGCTCTGTCAGCCTTGGCACTGTGACCACTGCTCTGGGTTGCCTGGGCAAATGGCTGTACTGGGAAACCTGAGGTTGGCCAGCAAAAAGGAGCATTGCCACCTTTTTGCTGTGGCTTGAAGGATTCTTTACTGAGATCAAAAGATCTCAGATCAGCCAGTCCAACACTTTTGTTTGGCCTCAGGTGCACAACACAAAGCCAAAATGTTGGCTAATGTTCATCACTGAAGCATCCCAAACATCCATTTCTCATTAGCTTCAGACTATCCTAGAAATATTTCAGGGGTCTTTAGCCAACATATTCAGTCTTTCTAAATCTGTTCTGCAGATTTCTACAATGCTGTTATCTGTGGCTCAGTGAGCTCCACGTTTCTTCTTGAAGAAAACTGTGGTTTCCTTGTGGCAAAATCAACCCAAACCACCAAAATCCCCTTCCTTTGATGATGAAATTCCCATGAATCGCTGCCAAGAGCAACTAGCTGTCCCTGTGCATACCCATAGTATAGAATTATCAAGAGGATGCATGAGGTGCTTTGTCTTGGCTTCCCTGCCAGTTAAAGAAAGGCAAATTACTGTGCAATGGCAGCAAGACACTGCTAATAGGCTCTGACAACAAAGCAGATGTGTTTTGCTTGTTCCCTGGGATCCTTTGATGCCACAGAAGCACAGCCCCAGTTTCAGAGTGAAATGCTATTTTTCTGTTGCCCCATATTCTCCTCTTGCCTCTTGTGTTCAGCTGACAGCACTGTGCAGTGTCAAGTGAGGTAAATCTCCCTCTTTGCTGAGTAGGTAATGCCTTCTCGTGCAAGGATTGCACCTGATGAGTTTAAGGCATCAGCCTCTTCTGTTAACACTCCTCCTTTGTTTGTTCACTTTTGTTTTGCTTCTTTTCTTCCTTCCTGCCTTCCTTCCTTAGGCATTATGGACAGGAGATGGTGAAGATGTTGCTCAATCATCAACAATTTAAAATGCTTTTGGAACAATCTCTTTTCCCCCATGACCTGGAAGATATTCTGACAAGAACTCAGAAGAAAGGAAGTGCTTGGCAGGAGAAATGTCTCCTTTGTGTAAGTATTGCCACTGCTAATATGAGAGCAAACATACCCAATCTGTCTTTAGCTCATTGCTCTTCTGCTGAATCATTTTGCTCCTGGGAATGAGCTGTTAATCCTCAGCCTGGTCATCTGCAGACCACAAGGGAACTGATATTACAGGGGAAAAGTGGGGTTTTGAATATTTTCAATATTGGTCACAAAGTGGAAAGGGGAAAGGGGAGAAAATGGGTTTACATTTAAGTGTAAACCCCCACCATGCTCTCCCTACTCTGCCCCCTGTAAAGCAATTAAGTGAGAATTGTGCTTTTGAAGATAACAGAGTCTTTGCAAATGACACTGGAAGTAGTACTGCCAAGAAAATTCCCAAATTTACAAAAGATGTCCAGGTCAATCCTAGTTACTACAATGACGGTCTGTCTTCTGGGAATACTGCCCTGCTGTCAAGCCCTGTGGAGCTGGAAGAAACTTGGTGAATTCAGCAGCATCCAGTGGAAAATCCTTTGTTTGTTTGATGGGGGGGGATTTTATATTTTTTATTAACATTACAGAAGGGAGCCTGCCTTTGTGCAGGCACAGGGAGAGTGAGTGTTGAACCAAGTTGACTTCGAACACAATGGACCAACCCCCAGAGTCCAGTTTGTTCTGCTGCTTCCTTCACAAACACTCGTTGCCTGCCAGTTTGCATTATTCCCATTTCTGCTCAAGATTAAGGAATTTGGGATTTTAGACTGCTCCTCAGTCTGGTAGCACCCATAACCTGCCTTGGGCTATTAAAAACAAAGAGTTGGCATCACTGAATCTCTGGTTTGTTTCCATCTCTAAGTTAGGAAATGTTTCCCTAAGCCTTGGTAGCAGTGATCCTGGTTCTAACTTGTGTTTTCAACAGGGAATTTCCTGTTTTATATTTCAAAGATTGATGGGGTTTCTCTGTGTCTTTGTAGGGGATGGAACACCAGAAGGCTGAAGGCCCATCTGTCAAGGAGCCAGTGAAGGAGAGGAACGATGGCTCAGAGGAGCCCCAGGCCACATTGTCTGCTAGCAAAGGGTACTGAGCACTTTTGTCAGATGTGACAAAGCACATGGCAAGCTTTACATGCCTCTTCCTCAGGAAAAACTTTCTGGCAGAGATGACCAATGCCACAGATTGTTTCCTTTCCCAACAAATGCTCTAGGATAAAAAATGTCTACTTGTGCATTGTGCTGAACACAACTTCTCTGGAGGGGTTTCCACAAAAATGGAGAGACAAACAGACACCCATTGGTTGCAGCTCAGACGATCCAGTGCAGTGGCAAGGGCAGTGTTATGGAGGCTGGGAGAGGGCCAAGTTTCTGCTGCCTGACTTGGGACAAGTAAATTCAAACAGGGCTTTTTTTTTCATCTGAGTGGAGTCTTTTTCAGATGGGTGTTTTGATGAGAAATCTCAGTCTGGAAGCAAGATGCCATTCCACAAAGATGCAGTTCTCATCCGTGTGCTTTGTCCAGGCTGAATCATGGTTTTCTGACACTCAAACAGTACCAAGTTTGAGTAGCAAGGAGCAAGGCAATTCCTGAACAACTTCAGTCAACGGGTGTCTGAATGTGGACTTTTTGTCTAGATATGCCTGTCCTTCATGTGATTTGCTTGATGGACAGCATGTTTGGTTTATTTCCCCCTGTGCTGCAATCAGCATTTAAGACAGGAATTGCTCCTTGCTGTCTCTTCATGGCAGTTGCAGAGCTGCTTGTACCTGTTCTCCTCTGATAGCAGAGGGAATTTATTTAGCTCTGTCTTGCTCAGCAGTGGCAGGAAAGTGACCACATGCCTCAGTAGCACAGCTGGCATCTTCCCGTGCTCATGGAAGAGACAGGTTGATCCAGGAGAATTGTTCCCAGTGGGGTTGTTAAGCTGTGCATCTGATCTCTAGGGAAGCAAATGAAATGTGAGTGTAGTTCTGGGATTTCTGGTTTCTGTTTTTATCTCTCTTACTGATTTTCTGAATCCTTTAAATATGGCCCTGTTCATTTGTTCAGATGCATCTGAGCTGCTTTTGCAGATTGTCATGCCTGGTTGTAGAGACACTTCTCCAGAGTGATGAGTTTCCTTATTCTAAGACACATACATCCCTTCTGAGGAGGCATTTAAACTTGGCAGTAGTGTCTCTCTTTCTCCACAAAGCAATGTGACCTATGCGCCCCAGCAGCCATCTGAAGATAGATCAGATGCATCTCATCCTTGGTTTTCCTGAGTGAGCAGTGGTGAGAATGTCACTGGCAGATTGTCTCCTGTAGTGATTGTCATGAGGTCCACGTTGTTCTTCATACCCTCATGATTTTCCAGCTTGAAATGACATAATTAGGAAAGCTGCTCAAGATGTTTTTCTCACAATTAACTGCAGGTATTGTCTGTGGCTGCAGCTCTCTCCACAGAGAGCAGCAGGCACAACTTTCCCAGGCATTGTCCTGGGGAAGGCTGTGAGAAGATCAGAGAAAAGAATCAGAAACAATTCTTACCTGCACTTGCTGCACCTGTTGTTGTGAACATGTGGGATGTGTTATGGACATTTATTTACCAAAGGGTAATTTCTTAATTGGCCACTGGTGATGGTGTTTTGGATTCAATTGACCAATCTGGTCTGTCTGTATCAGACTGTCTGTAAGGGCGATGAGTTTCAGTATAGTATAGTATAGTATAGTATAGTATAGTATAGTATAGTACAGTATAATAAAGTGATTGATCAGCCTTCTGGAATCATGGAGTCAATGCTAATTATTTCCACTATGAGGATGCCATGCTATGATAATTATCACCACCAGGTCCTCATTTGGTTTTATTTTCCAGGGTGAAATCTCCCTCTGATGGACACCTCCTACACCATGCACAAGCCCAGGTCACGTCACCTCCAGCTGTGGAAGAAACGGAGCTGCTCCAGAAGCTTTACCATCTCCTGGAAGCCAAGGGGTTTCAGACAAGGATGGAAGGAGTGGAACTCCTCCGAGACCTCTGCAAAACCAGCCCCCAGCTCATCTCCACTAACATTGCCCAAGTATGTAGGGTATCTCCACTGCTCCTTTCCTTTAGCTCCTTTCTTAAGCCTGTAGCAGCAAAGTTAATTCAGTGTGTCTTGGCACTCTGTCCTGGCTGTTTGGGACACGCTGGTCCCTCTTACCCAGACAAATGTAATTCAGGTCCAGGCTTCAGGACAAGTTATTTCAGTCCAGCTGTATTTGTCTGGCAGGTGCCTATTGATGCTGTTCATCAGATGATGGCAGAATTTTCTGCTGGTGTAACTGCTGCTCTCTCAACCAGCATGAGGCTGTGCCACCATTCCAGTGAGTGGCCCACAGGAAAACAGTGAAATTGTGCAAGCGAGTGCTGACCTGACAGAAAGGATCACTTTCATCTTTGACATTGCTGACTGCTCCATCCACTCTTCAAAAGAGGACATTGGAATCCAGCTTTCACGATGCTTGTTCTCTTCACAGATTTTTGACTATTTTGTCCTGAGAATATCTGACAGCCACAAGAAAGTGAAGCAGAGGGCGCTGGATGTGCTGGCTGAAATCACAGGAGCCCTGAAAGATGCCTTGAACCCGGTGATCGTTGGTTTGGTGGAAGGAATAACAAAGAACCTGAACTCAAAGGATGCCAGGGTTCGTGGGGCAGCTGTGAAAGCACTGGAAGAATCCATTGCTCATTTGGGTAAGGCTGAGCCCTGGCAGGGACTCTCCTCACCTTCGTCTCTGTCTCTCCTGCACAAGAGAGCGCTGAGTGCCTTGACAGCTGCTCTTGTCTGTGGAACGCTGCAGCTGACACCCACCAGAGGCTGTGCAGGTGCAGTCCTTATGCACCATCCCCAACAGGCTGGAATGGGATCAGCATTTCCCAACAGTCCCAGGAGCCCTTGGCTCTGTGCTGCTTGTCTGAAGAGCAAGTCCTGGACTGCAGCTCTGCTACAGTTCAGAGGCAAAGGGGGTTTGGAGTTTGCTTGGGCCCCGTCTGACTTCCCAAATGAACAGCTTTGCTGTTGGCATGAAGGGACACTGACCCATCAGAGCTTCTGCAGGGCAGCCACCTGAGAGGCTCTACATTAGAGGCATTAGCTGCCTATTTTCCACTTTTCTTCTTTGTCTTCTGTTTTCAGAGGGGAACTGATGATTCACCAAGTTCATTTCTTTAGAACAAACAGGTATAAACACAGCTGTCAATGATGCCTTGTTCCACATGTTGTTTTGCATGGGGCAAGATGGCCACAGCAATTAACTACATAGGCAAGGGCTGCTCTAAATTCCTTTGCCACACAGATTTATGTCAGCTCTGAGAATGCTGCACTGGGGAAATATGCCTGAAAAAAGGAGTGTTGAAGAGGCAGGTCTTCAAGAGGAGTTTCCACTTTCTCCTCCCCAGCTGCTCTGTGATCTCAGGAACTGCCTGACTCAGTGCCTTTCTGTGACCCAAGTATGGGGCTCTTCCTTTTTGCTCTGGGATGCAAAACCTTTTCACTGCTTCCATGTGACTGAACTCTCGAGGTCCCTGATGTGAAATGTTTTAACACAGCTCCTGCTACAGCAGACAAGTTTGGACAAGTTTATAAATGTGAGAGGAGAGCTTTTCCTTTGGAATTTAAAAGCCTTCCAAGCAGGCTAGAAAGAAAGAAGAAAAGGATTCAAATATCCACAGAAATGTACTTCATTTTATAAAATGTGTTTGGCACTGCCCTTTCCCTCCCCACTGTCCTTTCTCCTATGACCTGAGGAAAGTGAGCAGAAACGTGTGTTTCCCTTGTAGATAAAGTGTCACTGCTGAAAGAGTCCAGCCACCAATGGAATCACCTGAGTGGCCAAGCCCTGCTGGATGTCACCGAGCGTATCACAGGTACAGCCTCCCCTTCTGAGCCAAGAGCTCTTCCCAGGGAGCATTTACAGGCAATGCCTGTGAGCAGACAGCAGAGCAGCTCCTCCAAACCAGGAGGTGCTGAGCGTGTCCCTGCTGCCCCATGGCCAAGGCAGGTGGGTTTGGCAGGTTTTCCCTGGCTGCTGCAGAGCTGGGCAGCACCTGAGATGGGGGCAGCGCTCGGCCTGGGGCTGAGCTCTCACTGGGGCATCTCAGAACCACCTCCAGCAAAGGGAGGGCTAAAAATGCCCCAGCTGGCTCCTCTCTGGGAAGCTCGGGGACATCTGTGATCTTTGAGGGGAAATGGTGGCCAATGCTGTCTCAGGGCATCAGTTTGTTTTGTCCTCACAGAATTCCTGTTTTTCTCTTGGAAAGTTTTGAGGCTGAACCGTGCAGAGCCTGGGGGTCACAGCTTAGGCCAGAACTCAACAGAGGTATCAGAGGCACGGGTTTAGTGCAAGGCAGCCTCTGGGGCACAGGGACAGAAGCAAAGTGCTGAGGCTCCCTGCCTGTGCTGTCAGAGTGGCCTTGGACTGAGCCTTTCAGGGTGTGCAAACAGTGTCTGCCTGTGTCAGCGCTGTCCAAAATGCTACAAATGCAGCTGATAATTGATTCCTCAGAGGAGCTTGCTGTGTCAGCAAGAGCCAAGGAATGGAAAAAGGATAATCTCAATATATAGTAGAGAAGATGACTGATAGCCTTGCTTTAACTGGGGCTAAATCCACTGCTAATTATGCCAACATCTTTGAATGCAAGGTTTAATACACTTTGTGTCTTCATGAGGAATTGCTAAAGGGCATGTTCAGAGATTGGGAATGTCAAAGGCCCTTTAAAGAGCATTTGAATAAAGCAGATCTCCAGCAATAGGGAATTTAGTTTAGTGGTTCTTTTGATCTCTTTTTCAAATGAAGGAATTTACCATAAATTATGAGTACTTTAGAAAGAGCAGATATTCTCTCTGAGATTTAGTAGGAACACACAGCTGTTCCTCACATTCAGTAGTCACCGATGTCTTTACTTGCATTTAAATTCAAATGAATTCCCATTTTAAAATGGGTACCATAACTCTTTTCCTGCTTAGCAGAATTGGTTTTGGGTACTTGCAGGAGCTCTTTCAATGTTGATGACTGCTGGTGGATTAACAGCATAGAGAAAATGAAGTCTCTTCCACCACAGAATATTAAATGGCTGTTAGATAACATTTTGTCTGATCAGAAAATAAGAATGGTCTCCAGAGCATTTCAGGTTTTCATCTCTTAGCCAAATCTGCCTGTTGCAAGGATCCCGTTGGTAGTAACTTTTTGTCTGTGTTTCATATAGTTCAGTTCAGAAAATGGTCAGAGACATTTCAGAGACAATATGAGAAAACACTCGTGTTTTGGTTACATTTCAGTCCCCTGTGAAACATTTTTCTTTCTCTATGCCCCTATTTCAGTGGACATTAAAAGAAAAAATGCCATTACCCTTGCGAGGGGAAATGGCATTAAAATGTGGAGATGCTCAAATGCCAAGGCAATGGGGTCTGAGTAATTATCTAAGACACCCTGAGGTTTGAAACAGCTCTTTGTTGGAAGCCCCAAAAGCATTCTGCCAAAGACCCCAGCTGGTCACTGATGTTTCTCATCCAGCTGTCAGGCAGCAGCCATCTCTGGTGGGCTGGAGTTTTGAGGTGTGTTCTAATCCTGCCCTTTGCTGTGTGCCACTGAGCAAACGGAACAGCCAGATTAGACATTTGGTGCTTGGCATCAAAGTTACAAAAATGGAATCATCCCTATTATTAGAAATCTCTCCTTTTCCTCTCTATGGTGCATTTCCAAATCTTCAGTGTGGGTTTAGACAACTTCTTAATGGAAATCAAAGGCAATTGGACATTTCATTCATTGTTCATACAGAGATTGTGACATAATTTAGGAAAGGTAGGAAGTCTGCCACAGGGACAAGGCTCTGGTTGGAGCAATTAGTGCTGAGGGGTTGGTGGTTCTGTTTCCAGGATGCTCAGCTGCTTTGCCCGTTTCTGGACCAAGGGGCTCTGGGTGCTGTTTTGCTGCTCTTGGCCAGAGAGGCTGGCAAGAAGCAGAAGCAGAGGTGGATCCTTGTTTGCAGTGAGGCTGGTGGGTAAGGAGCTGTGTCTCTGTCCCGGCAGTGCTTGTGCAGGGGGTTCATGCCAGGAGCCCTGAAGTCGCCCAGCGCGACGCCCTGCCCGTGCTCTGGTCCTGCCTGGAGAACAAGGCGCTGCCTGTGCGGAGCGCCAACGTCCGCACCGTGGCCACCAAGCTCACCTCTGCCCTCTGCAAGGTGATGGGCACCCAGCTGAAGAAATGTGCTGCCAGCAAGCCTCCACATGTGCAGGAAAACCTCTCCAAAATGCTGGGCTGGTGAAGGCGAGATGTTCTCCAGAAGGCTGAGGAAGCGCTGAGTTGGATGCCTCTGGGTTTGCCTTTTGAGCTGTGCCAAAAATGACAAAATCCTAACGAAGGGTGTGCATCTGCCCCTGCTCTCTCCATTGCCCTTCCTAGTCATGGCATGGGGGGCCTGAAGCTGCTCCAGATGGAGGACAAGGTGAAGGCAATCATGGCTCAGCCTCACACAGAGGTGAGGGGGGAGCTGGGCCAATCCCTGCTGGGAGGAAGGGTCTTGTGGCAGCCCAGAGAGGCTGTGCACATTGCCAGGGAACAGCTGTGCCCTGCATGTGCCCCTGCACTGAGCTGTGCTGCTGCCAGTGCCCCTGGAGCTGTAGGGCTGCTGAGCGTTGGGGCAGGCAGAGGAGCAGGAGGGTGCATGTGCAGCTGAGCCATTCCTGGGGAGCACAGGGCTCTGGGCTCCCTGCTGTCCCAGGGCAGCCCAGGGGCCAGGCTGTGCCTGTGCCAGCTCTGGGCAAGTGGCTCAGGGTTTGCCCCGGCCTGCCTCAGTGTCTGCCAGCAGGAGCATGTTTCCCTGTGCAGCTGTTTGGGCATTTCCAGGAAATGTGTCCCATGAAATATGGAGCTTCAGCTGCTTTAGGTTTGCATGGTGGCCTCCGTTAAACTTTGGGTCTCCATTTTGCAGATCTGACTGGTTACAGTCTTACCGAGAAGTTTTCTCGGACACTTCCCATGTTCCCTTACCCACAAAGTCCTCGCCTCTCATCCAGAGGAGCTCTCTTTCCTCCAAGCTCAGGAAGAAGCTGCCGCCTGTATGGAGAGTGTTTGAAGAATAGGATTGATGCATTAGGCTTCATAGTTACAGCTGTACATATGTTCTGATCTTTAGATGTAGTTATGAATTAATGTGTTTTGATTCTGTCTTTAAGTTTTGATGACATATTTTTAATTCTATATATTTTAGTTTGATGGTGAAAAAAAGTAAATAAATAAACAAAATTGAAAAAACCAAAAGGAGAATGTGAGACCAGGACCTGCTAGCCCAGAGATTATGGGAGTGCAGCTCACTCGATGTGCCAGCGTCTCACCACATCCTTTCCTCATTGGGCCTCTCCTCTGCCTCTTTGGCCATGTTTTCTTTGTGTCATTTGTGCTGCTGTTTTCAACTTGTCATTGTAAGAGGGCCACACATTTGGGGGACAAGGGATCCAAAAGATCCTGTCTAGTCAAAGTTTTTCTACCTAGGTGTGTTCTGTGCTCACCAAAGGCCTGAGCAAAGAAACCAAGAGAAGTGTGCCCAAATGCCAAAGCTTTGCTCCTTTGCAATCTCCCACAGATCTGGCTCACAGGTGTCTTCAATCACAATTTCATCGGTAAGAAGAGGTCATGTATTTCACTGGGAAATGATGCACTGCTTTGGCAAAGTCATCTGTATATATATTTACCGGGGACAGCAGTGCAGCTGAGTTGTTTGCCCCTTGTTTGCAGAAGGATGAGTGCACTGGGAGGCCAATAACAAGTGACAAGGGTTCCTCAAATCTGCACTGCAGCCTGGGCGCCATTCAGCCCAGAGCTAGGGGATCATTTGTTCCCATGGACCAGTGCTTGCCAGTGGAATGAATTCCTGCACAGCTGGAAGAAGCAATTCTGGATTCAGCTCCAGCTGTTGGTGGGCTGCATGATCATTGACAATGCTGCCCATCCAGAAATTATTCTGCAGTTTCCTTTCATAGTCATTTGAAGCTTTGAAACTTCACATTTCAATTTGCTTTGCCTTAGGGAAAAACACTTCTGGGCCCAGTGCAAACTGTAACCTTCTGACAGCAAAGCCCTCATGGTTGCCAGCTTCTGATGTTACACAATGTCACCTGGCTGCATGTGCTTGCTTAGCTCTGGGTCTAGTCCCAGCCCAGTAAAGCCCAGGCAGGGTAGCACGTTGCAGGGAAAACTGGTCCATGAGCTTATGGGGTTGCCATCAGCAGCAGAGTGAATGTGCCCTTTGGGGATTTCTCTGGAGGCAAATTTAGTGACCTACTCCATGCCACAATATTCTCTTAGATGTTTCTAAAATATCCTAGAAAAGGCTGTGAAACTTCACACCTTCTTCCACAGCCACTGTTTGAGAGGGGCATTTTTGTCCCTCCTCAAAGTCATTGCTCTTGCACATGAGAAACATGAACATCCACCAACAGGAATGATGCATGGTCCTGCTGCTGCTGCTGCTTCAGAGGACTGGGCAGTGCAGACCTGGGTGTTACCAATATGAGCACCTAATTAGCATTTCATGCTCCTTCAAGCTGTCCAGATCTCAGGGCTTTTTTGTTTCAAAGCAGCCACTGCACCATCTCTAGGGAAGAACAGGAAATGGGAAACAGCGACTGCCAGCCTTGCAGGGGTGTAGGGGAAAACCTGAAGTGTCTGCATCAAAAGATGAATGGGAAGAGTGTAATTGCCAAAGCAAACACTTCGTTAGGATAGCAGGACCAGTTCTTTACTGCATGCTTGCATGAAGATCATTTGGGATCTCCTTTTTGTATCTCATGCAGAAAATGAGCTCTTAATAATACCACGCTACTTAAACCAGATTGGGATGTAGCTCTGTAGTGGTTCACAATGAAGCAGACTGCCTGCTGTGTCACTGCCAGCCCTGCTGAGCCTGCGAGGGACTGTAGTGTATCCCATGCCTGTTTTGCCTCCAAGCAAAGCTTGGTTTTCCTTATTAGTGTGGAGTAAATATAAGAGTAATAAAATGGACAATTAAACTGGCCACTTTGGAGGATATGCTCATGCTTTCGCATGTCAGTCCTGTACCTCATGCTCCCAAGGCTTGTTATTCATCATAAAGTATTATAACAAAAAAACCTTAGCTGTCATGTTACATCTGAATAAAATTGCACAAGATCATCAAGAATTCTGCTGTCAGGAACAAGACAAGAGCCTTCCAACACTCACTTGCAGCTGTCCTGGATTTCTGCAGCCCTTTGTGAAAAGCTGCAGCAGACAGAGCGTTTGGAGTTGGTTTGGGCCTTTATGAAAGATCTGTGGAGCAGTGTGCAGGGCTCTCCTGGCAGGAAACTGTTTGTCCAAGCCCAGGGACACGGTGCCGGCAGGAGCAGAGCGGCCCCGCTCCCAGCCCGAGAGTCTGTGAGCTGAGCCACGCCAGGGAGAAAAGGCAGCGAGGGGCTCCAGCCCAGCTGCTTCACTGCCCTGCCCGCTCCATGGAGCTCTGCCATGGGAGAAAGCCGACGCCGGACGAGCCCCCGAGCTTCCATCAGCTGCTGGAACTGCTCCGTGACAGCTCCTGTTCTTCCGAGAGAGAGCCCGGCGCCTTCTTGTAACACATGTCATGGGGGGATTCTGTTTGTTAATAAACTGTTGGGGGTTTTCCACTTTCATCTATTAGTAATAATTTCCTGTTGCTGGAAATGGATTGTTGGAACACTTTAGAGGAGACGACTTATTGCACAATATCCTGTTTGAAGTTGTCTCAAACTGTGGGAGACAGATGGCTTCACACAGGAGCATCCCCAAGGCTGCTGAGGGGAAGGCACAGAGGAAGACAAACCCAGTATTTCTGAGGGAACTCCTTGACACCAACCCAACCTGAGCTGTCAAACAGCAGACCTGATGTTTCGAGACATGGGCCACAGGGGAAACCTTTCAGTGTGTTTGGTCCAGGCTGGGTTATGCTCAGGGCAAAGGTGTGTCAGTGTGTTGGATAATACTCTTTTCTTGACCTAGAGATGGGGAAACTGAGAGGTGTTTTAATAACTTTTATTCCATTTTCAGTCTCATGAGAAGGGTGAGACAATACAGAAGTTATAATTCACGCCATCACAATCAGAAGCCAACTATTTCCTAATTATAATACATTATAAGCGTTTCTTGGTCTATCAGCCTTTTGCCATGCCATGTTGTAGATGCCTTAAAGCCAATTATTTAAAACTGCCCCTCATGGGTCCCACTACAATGCATCTTTCATAGCTCTGTTTTTCCAGAATCTTATTTGCAAGGCCATCTTTTGAAACTTTTTTCTAGCTCCATTTTTCTCTCAACAATATTAGTCCTATTCCATGGCATTTTTAAGTTAGCGTTTCCTGTCTCAAGGTTTATATACAGATTCATAGTTTCTGGGCCTTCTATTAGGCCCTAAAAGCTTTCTACAAATCCATTTCCACATCAGTGCACTTGGCTCCTTCTCTCCTCATTGTGCCTGGCAAGCACAGGAGCCCAGAGCTCCTGCAGAACCCATCACAGCACTCAGTGGGAGCAAACTTGTGTCCAGTCCTCACCTGGAGCTGTGGTGCCCAGCATTCCACCACACTGGAATGAGGAACTGTTCCTGCTCTTCCAGAAGGAGCTAAGGAGGTTTGGCCTTCAGATCAATTGTCTGCCGGCTCCTGCAGTGCCTGGTGCTGCTCCCTTGCCAGAGGCACCCCAGGCCAGGGGGGCACATCTGGGCTGCTGTGTCTGGCTCTGGGGCTCCCTGTTCTGGGCAGTGAGGAGGAGCTGCAGAGGCTCTGCAGGACTGACAGGATGGGCTTTGGGGCTGGCAGGAGAAGCTGAGGGACCTGGGCTGCTGGAGCTTCTGAATAGGAGCCCCAGGGCTCATCCTGCAACTGCTCCAAGGGTGGCTTCAGAGAATCCCAGAACCAGCAAGGGTGGAACAGGCCATGGAGATCATCAAGTCCAACCTGTGCCCTGACACCGCTTTGTCTCCCCTGAGCCTCCTCCAGGAAAAACAACCCCAGCTCCCTCAGCCGCTCCTCACAGCTCTTGTGCTCCCGACCCCTCCCCAGCCTTGTTCCCCTTCTCTGGACACGCTCCAGCCCCTCCATGTCCTTCTTAATTGGGGGCTCCAGAACTGCAAACAGCACTCAAGGTGCTGCCCAACCAGTGCTGAGCACAGGGGAAGAATCCTTGCCCTGCTCCTGCTGGCCACACCATTCCTGAGCCAGGCCAGGAGCCATTGGCCTTCTTGGCCACCCGGGCACACTGCTGGCTCATGTCCAGCCTGCTGTCCATCAGTCCCTGCAGGTCCCTTTCTGCCTGGCTGCTGTCCAGCCCCTCTGGCGCCTTGCTTAGGGAGGGAGGCAGGGAGGGAACGGGTCCAGATCCAATCCTTCCTGAAATGCGGTGTTTGCTGGCACTGCCAGTTCCCAGATCTTGGTATTTCCCTATTCTGGAACAGCCCAAGTGCAGCAATTTGCTGGCAAAGAAAGCTAAAACCAAGCAAAGACCTGGTACCTACAGCAACCCGATCTCATGTTTGCTGACACCGCCAGTGCCCAGATCGGGAATGTCTCAGATGCCTGCACAGCCTAATTCCAGCAGTTTGCTGGCACTGCAAAATTAGCATCTGGAAATTTCTCAGTGCCAGCAAAACCTAAATGCAGCAATTTTCTGGCAAAGAAAGCCAGAACCCAGCAGCTTCCCGGTGCTGCCACCAGCACCACCCAGGTCTGGTGTTTGCTGCGCAAGTGCCCAGATCTGGAAATTTCCCAGTGCTGGTACAGCCCAAGTCCAGCAATTTGCTGGCACAGAAAGCCAAAATCCGGCAATTTCCTGATGCCAATACAGGTGCCCAGACCTGGTGTTTGCTGCCACTGCCAGTGCTCAGATCTGGAATTTCTCTGTTCTGGCAGAGCCAAGTCCAGCAATATTCTGGTAAAGAAAGCCACAATCTGGCAATTCCCTGCTACCGTCATTGGCAATGCCAAGATCCGGTGTTTGCTGGCACCACCAGTGCCCAGATGCGGGAATTTCCCATTGCCAGCACAGCCCAAGTCTAGTAATTTTCTGGCAAAGAAAGCCAAAACCTTGCAAATACCTGGTACCTACAGCAACCCAATCTTGTGTTTGCTGACACCACAAGTGCCCAGATCCGGAATTGTTCAGGTTCGTGCACAGCATAAATCCAGCAATATGCTGGCACTGAAAGTTAACATTTGGTAATTTCCTGGTGCTGGCACATTCCCCACCCAGATCTGGTGTGCGCTGGCACTGCCAGTGCCCACATCTGGCAATTTCCCTGTTCCAGCACCACCCATGTCCAGCAATTTACTGGAAAAGAAAGCTAAAACCTGGCAATTTCCCCTTGCCAGCACTGCCCAATCTGGAGTTTGCTGGCAGCAGGATCCCAAGAAAGAAGGAAGGAAAGAAGAAAAGAAAAGAGGAAGGCATCCAGATCCAGTCCTTCCTGGAGCCTGGAGCCTGAAATGGGCTGTTTGCTGGCACTGCCAGTGCCCAGATCTGGACATTTCCCTGTTCTGGCACAGCCCAAGTGCAGCAATTTTCTGGCACAGAAATCCAAAACCCGTGGCAGCTTCCTGCTACTGGGTCTGGCACCGCCCACATCTTGTGTTTGCTGCACCAGAACCCAGATTTGGAAATTTCCCGGTGCCAGCAGAGCCTAAATCCGGCAGATTTCTGTCGCTGGCAATG
Organism: Melozone crissalis; assembly: GCF_028551555.1. Lineage (NCBI taxonomy): Eukaryota > Metazoa > Chordata > Aves > Passeriformes > Passerellidae > Melozone > Melozone crissalis. Next base: position 2,355,209 of record NW_026535781.1, read on the forward strand.
ACACCACCCAGATCTGGTGTTTGCTGGCAGTGCCAGTGCCCAGATCTGAAAACTTCCTGGTGCTGGCACAGCCCAAGCCCAGTGATTTGCTGGCACAGAAAGCAAAGTTTGGAAATCTGCAGGTTCTGGCTCCAGCGCCACCATGATCTGGTGTTTGCTGGGACCGCCAGTGCCCAGATTTGGAAATTTCCCGATGCCTTCACAGCCCGGGTCCAGCAATTTGATTTTAGCCACCTTAGGAACAGAAATTCCTCGGACTGTGACTTTCCTTTTTCTTGGAACTGTTTAAACCTGCTCTGGACTGAAAAACCAGACAAACACCGGCAGCTCACACCTGTGGCCCCCCGAGCTCTGGGACGCTGCATTCCAGAACCAGAGGGACTTAGAAGAGACCGAGTGAGCCAACTACAACCCACAAAAAGGACTTTCTGAATTTGCCATCGCTTCAGCACTGTCCAAGGTTTTATTTAATATTATTCATTTTTCATGCTTGTGAATACTTTACTTGTTAAAAAAACTGGGGTTTTTTTCACTTTTCTCCAGGGAAGTCTTTCCCTGAACTAGTAGGGGGAGGGGCCGCTTGAACTTGCTTTCTAGATGGACCCCTTTAGGAGGTTTCCTCCCCAAATTTGCCCTAAGCCAGCACAAACAGTCACAATGAAAATTTCACCAGTGGCGTAATTTCCTGGTGGCAAATCTTGTGACAGAAGCTTGACCTTGTTCTCCATGAGAGATTTTTGGGAAGAGCAGACCAGAGCAGATTCCTGGAAAACTGAAACAGCTTTCCAGAAGGGAAATGAAAATGAAAGAAACAATCCAAGATGTTTTCCTCTATTTATTTCTATGCTCCCCTTTTCCATGTTACACTACTTCTCCATCCCAGTAATTCCAGATGCACTGCACCTCTAAGATATGTGACTTGGTGATTTTTAGACACTCTAAAATCCCATGAGCCACACACAGTTTTCCTTCCCCTGTTTTTACAGGAAAGCAACACTGGAGATGTAAGTGCAGTGCTTGGGTCAGGTAGGAATCCTACCCCAAGGGAAGGTGGCCCGACAGTGTTTGACCCTCAGCAGGGACAATGCACAGCAGAAGGCGAGGGGATCGCTGTGCCAGTGCGCAGGAGTCAGGGCTCTGCATCCGGGCTCAAGGCTGCGAAGTTCCCGTGTTTGGGCAGACGGAGGGGCTGTCCCCGGGGCGCGCGGGGCTCGAACGTGGGGCTCGTGGGGCGAGCGGGGAACGGACACGGGGACGAACGGCCCCGGTCCTTCAGTTGCAGCAGCGGCAGCAGCGGCAGCAGCGGCAGCAGCAGCAGCGGCAGCAGCAGCGGCAGCAGCAGCGGCGCGAGCAGCGAAACCGATAATTTAAAACACGCTTTCTCCTATTTTTCTTCCTCTTTCTCTTTGTCCCTTTATTTCTCTTTCTCTCCCTTTCCCGCTGTCGGGCACCCTTCTCTCGGGGTCCCTTGCCCGGCGTCCCTCTCCTCTCCCCGCCTCCCTCTCCCCTGCCGGGCCGGGCCATGCCCCCGGCCCGCCCCCGGCCCCGGGCGGGGCTGCCCCGTGCCCGGCCCCGACCGTCCCGCCGCGGTCTCGCCTCCGCTTGGCTCTGGCCGTACTGGCGGTGGCGCTGCTGGGCGGGAATCAGTGGCTGGTGCGGGGGCGGCATCGCCGCCCTTTGCCTCCGCCTGGCCCGAGCCCGGCCCCGGCCCCGACCCAGGGTCCAGTCCCGGCCCCGGCCCCGGCCCCGGCCCCGGCTCCGGCTCCTCCCGGGGCCCGCAGAGGACACACGCGGCGCGGCCGCTCCCGCCGCCTCCGCTGCGGCTTCCCCGGCCCGAGCTCCGCCTCTCGGCAGCGCGGCCGCCGGCCCCGAGCCTCCCGTGCCGCGTTCCCGGGAGCGAACGCCTGGGCATGGCCGGCCCGGGGCGGGTGAGGGGCGCTCGGGGGCCGTTGCTGGCCCCGGGCCGAGCGCTGACCGCCGCGTCCCGCCCGCAGGTGAGGCGCAGGAGGCCCTGCAGGAGCGGCACCGGCTGCGTTCGGTGCTGGGGCGCCAGAGAGCCTCGAGAGTGCCCAAGCTGGCCACTGTGGAGGAGGAGGAGGAGGAGGAAGAAGGCCCTGGAGCTGCTCCAGCACAGGAGAATGAAGAGGCGGTGCCGTTCCATCCACCGCAGGAGGGTGAGTGGCAGAGCTGGGCTGCAGGACTGGAGCCTGCAGCCAACTTGGCTCCATCCCATCCCATCCCATCCCCTGGGGAAGTGCCCATGGACAGGATGGAAGAGGGGCCGGGCAGACATCCCGCAGGGGCCGTGCTCCATCCCCTGGGCCATCCCGGGGCTCTCTCTGCCTGGGGAGCGCAGGGCTGGGCTGTGTTCTCCGGCCTCTCCCGCAGCCCCTCAGCTCTGGCTGCGCTCGCTCTTTGCCAGATGCAGCCCTGGAGCGCACACAGCAGCAGGAGCGCAGACGTGGCCGCTTCCGCAGCACAGCACAGGTACCTGCAGCCACCCCCACCTGGGCTGGGCCTGCTGTCCCTGCTCAGCCCAGCCCCCTGTGTGCAGCATTCCGTGCAACATCCCCGGCTTCTTGCCCTTCTCCTACAGCTTGTTTGCGACTTCATCAGGAGCATTTGGCAGGAAGAGACCAGCACCATGGGCACTGGGCTCAGAGCACACTCAGAGCTCCTCAGTCATGAGACCAGTGCCGCCCTGCTGGATTTGCTCCTGGAGAAGGGTGTTGCCAGGCCAGAACAAGTAAGCAGCCTGGGGCCAGGCTTCAATTCCGCCATGAGTCCTGTGCCTTCCCCAGCCACGCCTGGTGGTCCCTGGGAGCCTTTGAGGCCATGGCAGTGCGCTGGGAAGGGAAGGACTTCTCTGGGGACCCTGGGGACATTGTTCCCTCTGGCAGCTTTCCAAGTCTCCCCGTGCCTTCTCCAGGTGCCCGCCATGGTGAGGTACATTCACCGCTGGCTCATGGCCAGTGATTCTGCCGAGCACAGGCTGGACAAGGCCCTGCTGAATCTCACCGCAGCACACCCGGGTGACACAGTCGTGACGCTCCTGCGTGTGGCCCCGTCCTGTGACAGGTATGGGGCCCACCTGCCCAGAAGGCTCAGGCCTTCCCAGCCCATCAGCCTGTACCACCTGTCCCAGGTGTCTGAGCAACAGAGAGTTCCAGGGCCCTCTGGCTGCTCCCTTTCCCAGCCCTGGCACGTCAGCCCCCGAGCCTGCTGCCATGCTGCCTTGCTGCCCCTAAGGGCCCTGTCTCCACAGGCCTGGGCTGCCTGGCTGCTGCTGGCCAGGGTCAGTGGGCAGAGGCAGAGCCCGTGGTCAGCCGGGCCCCTAGGGATGCCCAGGCCACGGTGCCGTGTCCGAGACCCACCCTGAGACAGAGCTCTAACCCTACAGAGCTGCTTTGACCATGTGGCAGACCATCATGTGCTCGCTCAGGACTGCAGAGCCAGTGCAGCTGATACTCCTGGATGTGCTGGGGAGCTGGCCAGAGCACAGCATGTGCACCTCTGACAGGGACAAAACGGGTGTCTTTGGCCTGGCTGTGAGTTTCTGACACTGGCCTTTGCTGGCCCCAAGGCTGCCTCTCCAGCAGCTCTTCTTCCTCCTTCCCCCACTGCATCTCCCTGCCTCAGGCGCTGATCTGAAACCTGGCCCAGGGGCAGCTTCAGGCCCACCAGGCTCCGTGCTCCCCCTGCCAAGGTCTCTCGGGGCCTCTCCCTGCTAAGCTTGGGCCCTGCCACACGGACCCCTCGGCACTGAGTGCTGTCTCGGGGGGCTTTGTCCCTTGCAGGCAACCATGGTGATGTGGAAGATCCTTCAGGAGGCCCCTGTCCCACGTATAGTGGCGCCGCATTTCCCCCACCTGTTTGTGCATCTGCTCTTCCAAGTGTTCTTCAGCACAGAAGAGATGCCAGAGGAGGTTGATACCTTCTGGAAGCAATGCCAGGAAGAGCACGGCCTTGCCACCAGCCCCAACAGGTGCTCCATGCCACTCCTCCTGTCCCTGCCACGTGGCCTGCCAAGGAGCCAGTGCTGCCAGTGTGACCTGGGCTTTGCTGTGCACACAGGTTTGCAGTGCAGACCCTGAAGTCCCTGCTCTGCCTTCTCCAGTGTGAGCAGGTGGTGGTGTCAATGGAAGGCAAGTGTGGCTGGGACACGCTGCTCTGCGTTGATACCCATCACTCTGCCGTGGCTCTGCTAGCCAGGTGAGACACCCCCTTCTCCCCATTGCTCCTGGCATTTGTGCCCTGTGCCCGGGCTGTCCCACACAGTCCTCATGGCTGTGGGTCAAAGGGACGAGCGACAGCCAAGCAGACTGGAAAAGGCTGGAAAAGGGGGAGCCAGATGTGGCCCAGGAGCGGCCACATCTCAAAGGGCCCAGGTCCCCTGGCAGTGGGTGGTGGGGAAGGACAAGAACCATGTGAGTCAGTGCTGGGAGAGGCTTCCCTCCCTGGCTCAAGGTCTTAGTGACACTTTCCACCTTCCAGGGAGATGTGCCATGCATCCAGGCCCTTGTGTAAAAGGATCTTATGCTGCCTCCTTGAGATGCTCAGCAAAGAGATGCCATACTGGGATTTCCCTGCCCTGGCATTCCTTGTGGAGGTGAGCCTGATGGCCAGCGCTGCCTGGCTGAGGTGCCTCCCAGCTCTCTGCCCTCTCGTTGCCGCAGCCGCCTGGGACGGTGCCCGTGCCCTGCGCTGCTGCCTGGGCCCAGCCCCGTGCGGCTCCGGGCTCCTGCCAGCCGGCTCCCCCGTCACTGCCCTGTGCCTTGCAGGTCCTCGAGTGCCTGGACTTGAGGGAATGCAGGGACAGCATCATGGATCTTGTCTTGTCATGGCACCTGCAGAGGGACCGCGCAGACATTGGCAGCCAGCTGCTCAGGGCCCTCCTCCCGCTCAGGGACCATTCCCCGCTGGTGAGAAGGGGGCAGTGGCTGAAGCCGTGCAGGCGGCGTGGGGCTGGGCAACGCAGTCGCTTGGCCTTGCCTGGCCTTCGGGCGCTGTGGCAGCTGCTCCCAGCTCTCCTGCCTCCCGCTTCAGCTGCCCCAGTGCTTCAGGACAGGCCTTTGGCCTCTGGGCCCTGCGGCAGCAGGGTGGCCTTTCACAAAGTCGTGTTCCACACAGGCCAAAAGAATGTGGAGCCTGACTGAAAGGCTCGTGGAGCTCCTGCGGGTCAGGATGACCACCATGCTACTGGGTTATCTGTTCCTGGATAATGGTGCCCGCATACCCAGTCCCATTGCCCTGCATTTGGCTAAGGTGTTCCTGCCACTCATTGACCACGTAAGGCTCTGTGCCCCCAGCCACGGCCACTGGCTGCTGCCCGGACACTTGGGGCCCTGTGCAGATGCAGGCCTGTGCCAATGTGGGCCAGAACCAGCTGATGCTGAGCTCTTGCTGCCTTCCTGTTCTACAGGGTGATAGCCAGGTGCAGCAGCTCTCCATGATTGTCTTTCACACCTTGATTTCTGCTGTAGAAGAAGGAAAAAAGCCCCTGATGACACAAGTGTGGCAGAGCCTGCTCCCACTGCTCTTCCACTGCCATGATGAGAATCTGCGTGTGGCACAGGTGAGGACTCGTGGGCTGCTGCTGTCCCCCTGGCAGGGGGCTCGGCTGCTTCCTGCCCTGCACCTGCTGGACCGCAGCCTCCTCCAGGCTGCGGCTCCTGTGCCCTGGGCTGTGGGGACATGTCCGCATCTCTGCTGCTCTCCAGACTTCTCGGGAAACACTGCTTTGTGCAGTCAAGTTCTTGAAAAGGAAAGATCTTGAAAAAACTGTGAAGAAACAGAAACTCTCGAAGTTCACTGAGCTCCTGGTAAGGAGGGCCTGCATGCCCCAGCCTCAGGCTGGAGAAGGCCCCTGAGGGTGGTGCTCAGTGTGCGGGGCTGGCAGCTGTGCCCCTGCCCGCTGCTGCAGCCAGAGGCCCCGCGGGCTCTTCTCCAGGCTCCCGTGGGCCCAAGCCGGGTGCCCATGGAGCCCCGGCCCGGCGGGGCTGCGGGGCGGGCCGGCACCGCGGCTCCCCGGGCAGCAGCCGGCCCTCCGCCCCCTCCCCTCGGGAGCCCTTGGCCAGCGGCTGCTGGCCGCGCCTCAGGGCGGTGCGGGCAGGGGAGGCCGGCGCTGGGCACAGGCAGCGCCCGGCCCAGGGGCTGAGCCCGCACCAACCCTTCCTTCCTGCCGCTCTCTGCAGCTGGCAGAGGACAGGAGCCGAGCGGCCGAGCACCTGCGCCGGGCCCTGTGCTACGTGGAGAGCCCACAGGAGCCCCTGCGAGAGGCGGCCGTCAGGTTCATGGGTGAGTCCCGAGCCCGGGCTGCCCCTCCCCTCCCCGGCCCGCCGCAGCTTGGCCCCAGCCCCACCTGCTGCCCCGGCAGCGCCAGCCGTGCCCTGGGGCGCCGTGGAGCCCCGCCTGGCCCGGGCATTGCTGCTGCCGCCCTCTGGCAGCCGTGCCCTGGGGCGGCAGCATGCAGCAAGGGCCCGGGCTGAGCCCTGCCGGGCCAGCAGCCCGTGTGGCCACAGCGCCGGCAGCGCCACTGGCAGGGAGCTGTGCCGCTGGGGCCGTGACAGGCTCTGTGTTCACAGGCATGGCCGGGCGGCGCCTGAGGGGGCAGCAGCAAGAGCTGCAGCTGATCTGCACTGGTGAGTGAGTGAGGGCAGCGGGCTGACAGCGCAGGCTGCCGGGGGGGGCTGCAAGCCCTGCTCCAGCTGCGGAGGGCTCAGCTCCCGTGGGCAGAGCACACGGAGCTTTCAGGGCGACGTGGGCCATTCGTGGCCAGCAGCTTCGGGCTGATTCCCTTGCTCCCTTCTCCCTCCTGGCCATGGCAAGAGCCGGCTGGGATGGCCCTTGCAGGGGCTCTTCTTGGCTCCCCGCAGATCCAGCTCTGACCATAGCTCTGTTCCTCTCTCTTGCAGCCCTGGAATGCCTGATGGAGGACAGGAGCAGTGCCGTGTCATGGCTGGCACTTGAAACACTGCATGTCGTCCTGGCAATACAGCATGGGCGATATTCCACCATCCAGAGGCTGCAAGATCAGCTGCGCAGGGCATGGAGGGCTCGGCCTCGCCTGTCGGGGCTCGGCTGCCTGCTCTGCCGCATGACTTAGGAAGAGAGCTGATCCCGGGGGCTGTCTTTGCTGGGGCAACCTGTGCGAGGGGTAATTTTCCTTTTCTTTAAGATTTTTCTTTTCTTCATTTCCCAGCTAGGGTCTGGGCTTTGGCCTAGCTGTGTCCCCTGCTGATTGTGAAGTGTGCCATCAGCTGCAGGGCTTTCTGGGCTAAAAATATCATCAAGTCACTTGGATTTACTCTTTTTGGCCTCTAAAATCTGGATCCAATTTCGGGGCAAATTTGGAGACCTCATCTATGGGTGGATGGAGCACCTAGGATTTTCCCAGTTGCTGGGAATGGTTCTCCAGGTCCCTGGAATATCCATGGCCCTGGTAAGTTCCAGCTGCACACATGCCTTGGCAATCAGAAGCAAAGGAACCCAGCCCTTTTTGTGTTGCCTATGTCACTGCACCGGGCTCATGGGATGGGAACACGCAGCCCTTGGGCTGGAGCTGAGCTGCTCTGCCCAGCACTGGTGGCCGCCATCCCAGCTGGTTTTGCTTGTCCTGGTTCCCTGACAGCTGGGGCCCTGGGCAGAGCCCTGAGAGCCTGGTCTGCCCCCAGTGAAGGAGAAGGAGCCCCTGGAGAAGCTGTACCGGGTGGGGATGCTGCTGCTGCTGCTGCTGCTGCTGCTGGAGACAGCGAGGATGACATCAAGGATGACAAGCTCTTCCTCAGCCTGGCCACTGGAGGCTGAAGGTGATGGACTTTGATTCTGGCACCTTCTTCAAAGCCAAACTCCACAGGGAATTTGCGGGTGAGTCCCACCCAGGCAAATTCTGCCAGATTTGGGCATGGCCCAGCCTGGTGGGGAACCAAAGGCTCCCCCCTTGCTGGGGGGAGATGCAACTCATTCTTCAGTGGCTGCCCAGCTGCTTTTGGCAGGGCTGGGGCATGGGCTGGGGTGGGTACGAAATGGGAGCGGGCTCCTGGCCCTCCCAACAGCCCCCAGCACCCACCGTGCCCCGGGCTGGGGCTGGGGCTGGGGCAGCCAGCCCGACACAAACAAACCCCTATGGTGGGAGCAGAGGTGGGACTCCAGAACCTGAGCACAGCTGCTTTGCTGTGCAGGCAAGGAAAGGCTTGGGCTGCTCCACTGCCCTTGTTTGCTTTGGGGTCACCGTGATTTTTGGCGGCAGTGCAGAGGGGAAGAGAGAAAGTGTGGGCTTCCCTCACCCATGGCTGGGTTTTTCCCTGGCATGTGGGGGTTGGGCCTTCCTCAAGGCCCTGACCCAGATAAGAGTTTTTACCGTTTTTCTTGTTTTCCCTTTTTGCATCTAATCTCTTTTCAATAATGTGTTGTTTATTTTTCCAGAGGAAGCATTCAAGGTGGTCCAGTGTGGATGGGGAAGTGCTTGGGAGCAGCTGTGGTGTGGATGGGCCGTGCCCTTCGAGAAGGCTGAGGCCGTGGTTTGGGAGCAGCTTTTCTTCCAGCCGTGGCTGGCGTGAGGTGGGTCCCTGTGTGCTTGGCAGGGTGGGATCAGAGCTTTTGGGAGCTGGCAGCGAGCACAGGAGCATCCTGCTCTGGGCAGCTGCTGAGGGCTGGATGTGCCGTGGCTGGCTGCAGGCTGGGCACATGTGCTGCCCTCCTGCTCTGCTGCCAAAGGCAGCAGGGATGGGCAGCTCTGGGCACAGCTCTGGGCACAGCCAGCATGGCCTGGGCACCGCAGGCCTTGGCACAAGGGCACAGGAGCCCTCAGCTGACGGGCGGTTTCTGCTTTCTCTCCTTGCAGCCGGGCTCTGCGGGTGCTGAGGCTGCTCTGGGCTCTGCCAGGGCTCTGCTGGGCTCAGCCCTGGGCCCAGCTGGGCTGGCTCTGCCCTCACATTGCTCTGACAGCTCTGCATCAGACGAGCCCGTTGCGAGCACAGTGCCTGAGCTTTCTGCTTTGGCAGGTGAGTGAGACTCTGCTGCAGGCCCAGAGATTGCACCTGGGAACACACATCAAATTGGCAAGAACCCAAACTCTCCACAGTCCCAGCTGAACACCTGGATCTGCACAGGTTGTTTTGTGTGTCCTGTTCTTCCTTCTTGATTGGCTGGAATTGTGCAATTGCACTTTGTTCCTCCTCTAGAAGTGCCACAAGTGGGCCCAAGCTGGCAAGTGGGCCGTGCTCCTGAGGCAGTGCAGTCTGGAGCTGGTGGATGGAGAATTGCCCTTCTGCACTTCCAAACCAAAGCAAAAAGCTGTCAGTGGGACTTTGTGTCTCTAAGAAATCCCTGATAGTTTCAAAGGGAATGTGCAGCTCATTTTCAGGCTGAGAAGGAAGGGCATCTTCTGAAGGATTTGGGGTTTGACAGAGTTTCCATTCCCAGTCCTGCTTGGATCTGGAAGGGCACAAAGCAATTTCCTCTTGCTTGGACCACAACTTCAAATACAAATTTCAAATGTTTGGAAACAAAGCCCAAAATCTTTTAAAAGGCTGCTGAGGTCACAAAGATGGATGCATGCCATCAGCACATTTACAATGTAAATAACTGAGTTCTCTTTTTAAAAAGATCATTTACCTCTTAATGCAAAGAATTTAACTTTGCCTTTATGTTTTGTTTTTTTCACTAACACCTGGATTTTATTCCTATCTTTTACAATTTACCTATTTTTTTCCTTTTTCCTTTTTTTTCCCCTTTAAATAGAAAACATGTCCTATAAAAGGAATGTCCTCTGCTCCTGATTCCCGTGTGGAACAGCTCCCTTCCTGCTGGCTGAGCTGCTCAAGGAGAGCCCGGCAGCTCCTGGCCCTGCAGGGCTGAGGCTTTTCCCCGTTGCTGGGCACAGACTGATGGAGCAGCACTGCTGAACACGGGCACACAGAGGGACCAGCAGCAGCTGCCTTTGGCCACCTGAGGCTCCAAGGCCCAAACTCTGAGCAGCCAGGGCTGGAAGAGACTGGCAGGATCTGATCCCTGACTCTAGGCCAGGGCTGCACAAATGACCCCACAGCAGCAGCAGCAGCAGCAGCAGCAGATGGAGCTGACTTTGAGCACAGCCCCTGCCCCTCTTCCCTCCCGTGTGCAGCGGTGTCACAGCAGCCGGAGGCACCTGGGAGCCCCCAGTGCCAGCAGGGGCTGGAGATGGCAGCCCTGGGCTCCTGGAGGCTGGGCAGGGAACGGAGCTGGGCACTCCCTGTCCGTGGGGAGCTTCCAGATGGAAAAGGCTGCTGTGCCCAGGCAGCTCCAAGGGCACAGAAAGGAGGCTCTGGAACACTGGATCTGTGCCAGTGCCACAGTCCTGGGCAGCAGCCAGCGAGCCCTGGGGAAACAGAGGGCACAGCAAGAGGGACAGAACCAGGCAAGGGCAGAGACTGCAGAGAGCCAGGCCTGGGAGCAGGAGCAGCTGCTCCATTGCACTCTTGGAGAAAGATCTTGGCTGGTTTAAAGGGCTGAAAGGCGTGAAGGGCAGAGAGGAGGCCCCACCAAACAATGCTCCTGTTTGCACAGCCTCCCCTCTCCGTGTCCCAGAAGGAATTGCATGGACTGTGTTCTTCTCTCTGATTCATCTCGTTCAGCAGGAGCAGCTCAGCACCAGGAGCTGAAGGAGCTGAAGCCTCAGGCCACAGGAGCTGGGCAAGAGGGAGCTTTTGGAGCAAAGCAATGCTGCTAAAATAGACCCAGCTGGATGCAGTGGATAGAATCATGGAATCACAGAATCCTTTCTGTTGGAAAAGCCCTCTGAGCTCAGCCAGTGCAGCCGATCACCAAGCAGTGCCAAGCCCAGCACTAAACCACGTCCCTGAAGTGCCAAGGCCTGGACACCAGCCCTGAGTGAGGCCTGGACAGCAGGCCCTGAGCCAAAGGTGGCCTCTGGATGAACCTTCCAAGCAAAGGTTATCTTTGTATCTGCTCCCTGATGAAATATGCATGGTCATTAGCAGTGAGATAGATGCAGCCACTCCTTTGTGAAACATGTCTTGACCTTTGTGTATTTAGAAGCCAGACAAGGCCATGAAATCTGACATCTGGCCTTGTTTGGGGCTGTATTGTCAAAGTCAGCTCCCTTGGTTCCTCCTTGAGCCCTGGCCAGGCTTTGGGAGGGACCCAAGAGGAGGATGAAAGCAGATGTTGCCACACTAGCAGTGCTGTCAGTTTGGTCATTCAGCACTGTCAGAGCTGGGCCCTCTCCCAGTGGGGTTGGAGCCTCACCTGGGGCTGGAGGCACCTGCAGGAATTCCCAGTGCCCAGGAGTGGCTCTGCAGCCCTTGGCTGTGACAGCTTCCCCAGCTGCTGTGTGGGTCTGGGGGATGGTAAAGGCTGAGGGTAAATGCTGCTGGATCTTTGTTAATCACTGCAGGTAGTCTTTGGTGGGGATGGTTGGGTGCATTGCTGAGCTGCTCCTTTTGTGATTCTTTGCTGCTCTGAACTGCAGGAAATGACACTGATTCCTTCAGTTGGAGTCTGTGGCTTTGGTGCTGACCCTGCCCACTGGTAAAACAAAACTGGCACAGTCTGGCCAGATCCCAACAAAATGTTACTTGTTCAATGTAAATGTGAGGAATCAGTGCCATCAGAAATTCCCAGCTGGGAAGCCCTTCCCTGGAATTCCCTGGCTCTGGAGTGGGCTGAGGTCGGAGCCCCGTGTGAGCAGTGGGGCAGTCGGGTAAAAGAAGCTGCACCCCTGGATGGCTTCAAATGCATCCAAAAATTGCATATGGAAAAGGAAAAGACCTTGTGGGTTTGGGCAGACAAAGATGAATTTGTTGAGAGTACATAGGAAACAGCACCTTCAGAAGGAACAATTATTGTTGGAATGCTCCCACATGGAGCAACAGAAGAAGGTTTTAATCTTGAGCTCAGATGCACTTCTGCAAGTGAAATATCAATATAATAAATAACTATATACATATTTATGGGATAATAAGACCTTTATATTTATATTTATAGATTTATGTAGATATGTCTATATCTATATCTATCTATATTTTCATATCAATATGTACATATAAAATAATAATAATGTGAAATAGTGCTGACAATACTAATTTGGTATCTTTGGCTGCTCAGGGATGTAATACGAAATACCCTACAGAACAGGATTGGCCAGGACCCTAATGTCAGTGGTCAACTTTGTGAGATTGTATACAATGGAAAAAGGAGGAAGGGAGGAAATTGGTTATTTTTACAGGGTTTGCTGATACTGTGGTGCAGAGTGCTTTGTCCATTCCTGTGAAAAACACAGTGATTTTGTCTGCAGGGTTTTTCATGTACCAGACTATGCACAAGCTGCAGGATTGGTTGAAAGGGTGAAGGGGTTGTTAAAAAAGCAGTTGAAAAAATGAGGAGATGGGAACTTTCCCATGGAGAACCCATCTCCCAGATGTGCTCCATGCCCTTCACAATGGCCCACTGGGGAAATAGAAACCCCCTGGCTGTGCACGGCTGCCCCCAATTTGCAAATCCAGCCATTGGCAGTGAGACTTGGGCTGCCTGGGAAATTGTTCTGGCTGTGATGGCCCCTGGCAGGGCCAGCCCAGAGGCTGCAGGGCTGGGCCTTCATGCATTGGAATTAATGAGGATAAATTCAAAGCAAATGAGAGCTATCAATTCTGAAAGAAGAATTCAGATTCCTCCAGGACACTTTGCTTTGGTAACTGCTCCCTTGGAGCTTGGCCTTGCAAAGTGGTCCTGTCATGGCAGGAGGAATTGATGCAGAATATCAAGGAGAAATTATAGTAATTCTGTAAACAATAATGAACAAGATTGGATTATTCAACCCCATGACAGGGTAGCACAATTATCGATTTTGCAATTTTAAGAATGATTGTGAAAAAAGGAGATCCAGCTCCAGTCACCACCGTTTGTGGAGATAAAGGGTTTGGATCCAGCAGCCCTAATAATGGAGCCAGAGTGTTGGTCCAGAGGCCAAATGGCCCTCCCGAGGCAGCTGAAGGAGCAGCACCTGGGAAAGACAATTCTGAGTCCTGAAACCTGGGCAGGAACAATGGGAATGTGTCCCTGCAGCCAAGGATTCTGTGTGAGAACAAGGAGATCTGACAGGATACTGTTTTACACATCCTGCCAGACCAGATCTTCTCTGTTTGCCCCAAGGGCACCTGTGGAAAATGCTCTGATCCACGGGGCTCCATGTGAAGGCTGCTGTGACACTGAGGGACTTGCACAGGAATTCCATCCAGGAGCCTGGGTGCCCCACAGGGACTGGGACCCGGCCCCTTTCCAGCCAGAGGGGAAAGGGCTCCCCAGGCCTTGTTAGCCACAGACAGCATGGTAAAGCTGAACAGCAAAGAGCCTCGGGGCATTATTCTGGAATTAAAAAGGTGCCAGCTCCATGCAAAACAGAATTCTTGTTCCTAATTGGAATGAGATTGAGAAAAAAGAATGAAGAACGGTGTCACTAAAGTACAGCTGATGTCTGTAAGGTGTACCTTGATAGTCAGCCAGAATCTTTGTCTGCCGCAAACACCTCTGGTGTTTCACCAAGGGATTGGTCATCAAAATGTAATGATGGGTTATGATGGATTGCTGAGCTTCTTTTGTAATTCTTTGCTAATGATGATGTGCTTTGCTGAGCTTATCCTTTTGTAAATCTTGGCAGCTGTGCTCTATATAAATGACACAATTCCTTAAGTTGGTGTCTGTGTTTTTGGTAGTGACCCTGCCCACTGGTGAAACAGGGCCCCCTCTTGCCTAGGTGTTCCCTGGGAAGGCAAAAGCCCTCCCTCCAAAATTCCCCCCTTCCTCCCTGTTCCCCCCTTCACACCCTGAGCATGATGTGCTCTGGTCTGGGCTATGCCCGGGTCAGTTGGGCTCCCCTGTCCTGGCTGTGTCCCCTGCCCAGCTGCCCCGCAGCCCCAGCCCCTCCCCAGCGTGGCTGGACGAGGGGCAGGACAGGCCTTGGCTGTGCTGCAGCTCAGCAAGAACAAAACCATCTCTGTGTGCTCAGCCCTGTGCTCAGCACCCGGCCCAGCAGTGTCTCAGTGCCAGGGGCTGTGCCCTCAGTCCCTGCCAGGGGTTTCCATGGCAACTGCCAGGCCAGGTGACCCAGGTGTCCCCCCAGTGCCGGTTGCCATGGAAACAGTGCCCAGCCCTGCCCCTTTCTGTCTGGCTGACCTGGCCTTTGGCCCTGGCAGTGCCGTTGGCTGCTGGTTCCTGGTGCCTGAGCGGCCAGCGCGGCACAGGGCAGGTGGCCGTGGTACAGCCCCCAGCAAGGGATCCCCTCTGGCTCTGGGCACTGACACCAGCCCTGAGCAAGGGGCCAGGGCAGCTTTCCATGGCCACCAACCTTCACAACGGCTCCAGGCATTGGTTGCCATGGCACCAAACCAAGGAAAGGGTCCCCGTGGCCGTTGCCATGGCACCTGGTGGCACCAACGAGTGTCACTGCAATTGTACCTGGAACAGCCCTGGCACCGCTTTGTCCTGAGGGTTGCCATGGCAGCTGAGGGCAGCAACAGCTGGGGCTCTGCAAGGGCCCTGGGGGAGACGGAAAGGAGCAGCAGAGCAGGGGCTGATCCATCCCCAGTGTGCTGCACAGCCCAGGGCAGCGTCCCAGAGCGTCCTGATGGAGCTGCCAACAACATCCCCCCTCTGCAGCCCTGGCCTCTCCCCCAGCTCACACAGGTGCCCCATCCTTGCAGGCACAGACACGGCAGCACTGGCTCAGCAGCCCCTGTTTGCATTGCACACAGCAGGGGAAGCACCCCCATGCTGTTGGTGTGGGGACATGAACCTGAGGGAGCACAAATGCCATTAGCCCTTGGGGCCAGCAAGGGCTGGGGGACAACAGGGAAACCACTCAGCTTTGTCCTGGCCTCTGCAGTCAGCCAGAAAGTTTGTTCCCATCAGCTGGGAGTTTCCTGTCCCACTGCAGGTGCTGTTGCTCAGAGCCAGGGATGCCTGGCAGCCACGCCCAAACTGCCCTGAGCATTTCCTTGGCTTCACCTTTGCTTTCTTTCCTCTACCTGATACAAATTTCTTCCCATTGCCCACCCCTCTTCCCTCCCCTGCCGACAGCCCATCCGTGTTTGCCCTTTCCTTTCTGACCCAACTCCCCACTGCAGTTCCTGACTTGGCATCACGGGAACATCCCTTGGGGAGCAGGATCATCCTACAAGTGCTGCAGGAATTGTCTGCAGGCTCCTGCAGTGCCTCATGCTGCTCCCTTGCAGGGGGGCACATCTGGGCTGCTGTGTCTGGCTCTGGGGCTCCCTGTTCTGGGCAGTGAGGAGGAGCTGCAGAGGCTCTGCAGGACTGACAGGATGGGCTTTGGGGCTGGCAGGAGAAGCTGAGGGACCTGGGCTGCTGGAGCTGCTGAAGAGGAGGCCCAGGGCTCATCCTGCAACTGCTCCAAGGGTGCTTTCAGAGAATCCCAGAATCAGCAAGGGGGGAACAGGCCATGGAGATCATCAAGTCCACCCTGTGCCCTGACACTGCCTTGTCTCCTCTGAGCCTCCTCCTGGATAAACAACCCCAGCTCTCTCAGCCACTCCTCACAGCACTTGTGCTCCAGACGCCCCCCAGCCTTGTTGCCCATCTCTGGACACGCTCCAGCCCCTCCATGTCCTTCCTAAATTTGGGGGCCCAGAACTGGACACAGCACTTGAGGTGCTGCCCAAGCAGTGCTGAGCACAGGGGAAGAATCCCTGCCCTGCTCCTGCTGGCCACACCATTCCTGAGCCAGGCCAGGAGCCATTGGCCTTCTTGGCCAGCTGGGCACACTGCTGGCTCATGTCCAGCCTGCTGTCCATCAGTCCCTGCAGGTCCATTTCTGCCTGGCTGCTTTCCCAACCTGTAGAGCTGCAGGGTTTGTTGTGGCCAAAGTGCAGGACCTGGCATTTGGACTTGTTAAACCTCAGCTTGCTGGATTTGGCCCCTGGATCCAGCCTGTCCAGGACCCTCTGCAGAGCCCTCCTACCCTCCAGCAGATTCACACTCACACCTAGCTTGGTGTCATCTGCAAATTTAGTGATTATCTATTCTTTTTCACATATGTGATAATCATTTCCTCAAAATCATTAACATATTTCCCCTCCCCTCATGCATGTGTTCTTCTCTCCTGGAGGTCTCTCTGGTGGTCCCTGGTGCTCGTGGATCCCAATGTTCCCATGGGCCTGGCTCAGCTGGCAGGACACTGAGGCTGGTGAGCTTCCAGTTCCCCTTCCAACACAATGGGCATTGTGTGGTTTCCATAGGCCTGGGGTTGTGGAGAACAAGCTCCAGGTGTGAGCTCAGCTGGTGGAGACAATTTATCATCTGGTAACATGAGGTCACAGAGTGGGCTGTGACATCACAGAGTGGGTTATGTGAGGTCCTTGAGCAGCTATGGCATTATAGACTGCCTCTGTGACATCAGAGAGCCAGGTGAGTGACATTAGAGAATGGGCTGTGACATCACAGAGGGGCTGTGTGACATCCCAGAGGGGCTGTGTCAGGTCACTGGGTTGGTCACTCTGCCCCAGCTCCCCCTCACAGTTTCTCCCAACAACTCCAATGCTGTCCATGCCCAGCAGGGTCCCTGTCACCCAGGATCCCCCTGGCCCACCTGGAGCCACAGCCTCCACCAAAGGATGTTCCACAGGATCCACCCCAGAGCCTGACAGGGGACAAGGGGCCAGGGCTGTGTGACCAGGACATGAAGGACGGGGATTATCCGGGTCACCATGGCCTGGGTTGGGTTGCCCAGGGCAGGAGAGATGTCTGGCAGCTGGAGCAGGGTCTGGGAAAGGCCTCCAAGGTGGGGCTGGAGCCCTTGGGCTGTGAGCAGAGGCTGAGGGAGCTGGGCTGCTCCAGCCTGGAGCAGGGAAGGCTGAGGGGCTCCTCATCCCAGCCTGGCAGTGCCAGCCAGGAGGGGATGGAGAACACAGAGCCAGGCTCTTCACCGGGGGGCTGGTGGGAGACAAAAGCCAATGGGTGGAAGGGGAAAGAGGGGCGATCAGCCAGGACAGGAGGAGATGAAATGAGTCAGGCTGATTTTAGCATTTCCTCACCACCAAGAGCAGCCTGATCCCCTTCTCCATCCACCACTGACAGCTTTGCAAAACAGGAATTGTTCAAGCTGTTTTTCCCCCACTCCAGGACGAGCATCCTGATACAAAAACTTAATTGTGTTTATATCTATCACAGAACGATGTTTGTCTGAAATTACTTTTGCTATGGAAATCACTTGTGGATGTTGGACTCATCAGATGCTGTGGGGACCATGCACATAGCTCAGGGAAGAGTGTGATTTTTATTAAATTGTGTCCTGTTCAACTGTGGTCTGTTGGCCATGAAGAGAAACTTTCTGTGCCTCTGAGTCTCACCAGTTCCTGACCTCCAAAGGACACAAACCTGATGAGTTGTGGTTCCCACTCCATTCATGGCACTTGGACCTCCCTCCATCCCCAGAGCAGAGCTCCCTTGTCCCAGAAAGTCCCTGGCAATGCAGGGATGAAAGAAACAGGACAGGCTGTGGGAATCAGGGGCAGGGCAGAGCCAGGGAAATTAATGAGTTTTGCATTTGACAAAGCTGTGCCTTCCCTTGGCTTTGCTGGCTGACAATGAATGAACATCCCTCTGTGTCTCGGGCAGCTCCTTCTCCAAGGAAAGCAGGTGGGAGCTGGAACCAAGGAGCTGAAAGCTGCAGGTGCAGCCTGGGCTGGAGGCAGCTCAGATTTGCACAAGGCTGCTCTGAGTGCCAGGGCTTGGATGGGGGGAATGGTGGGGTGGGGGTAGGGACGGAGTGTGATTGATCGTCAGCCATGGAGGGTCTTGATTTTCATGTCTATTCAAACTGCATGAGGAGGTACTTGGATTCAGTGTCAATTGGAGATTGCACATAATAGTTTATTAATGGGAAAAAACCTACACAGCGCCCAAAAAATGGTTTTTTCACTGTTTTTTATATAGAATATATTCAGTTTGAATGCACTACTAAAATTTGCAAATTATTTGAAAACTTAAACAATTCCCAGAGGGTTGGCTTTTTCAGGTGTTCTGAATGTTAATGAGCCCTGGGACACTGAATTCCTGCACTGAAGAGCTGAAGGCTGAACAAGCCTCTGGAGCAGGAAAATTCAGCAGCAGCCTCCAAGGTGCTGAGGATGTCAGCAGCCCCCACTGAGGCCATCCCTGCCCAGAGACCGTGGGGGAATGGGCAGACAAGGAGAGCGTCCCTGGGGCTGGGACAGCACAACTCAGAGGCACCAGCGGCTCCAGCTGGGAAATGGAGTGTGGAATGTGGCTGGGAAAGCCCTGCCTGGGCTGTGACAAGCAGGACAGACAAGCCCTGACTGCCATCCCCCAAACAATTCTTTCAAGGAGACATTTAAAGGAATTACAATTGTTTGTGTCCTCTGAGTTGGACTCCCTGGAAAATAACAACAAGAGGTCCTCAGGTGCTCAAAACAACCAAACAGCCTTTACTGGCAACTTTAGAAATTCTATGAAACTTCGGCAAAATGTTTATTACGACATTGTAGTGGTTTTGGTTTGTTAATTTATGATTTTTCTAATTGTGAGATTTCCTAATTAATGTATTGATGAGTGTGGTGGGTTTTATAGTCAGGTAATTATTTATGTATTAATTTTATTGTGAGATTGGATTACTAGAAAGGTAAAGTATGCCGAAAAATTTAAAAGGGTATAAAGGAAAATTTCATTAAAAATAAATTTAAAAGAGAAAGGACTAATACCTCACCTGCCACTAACTTGTGGTGGAAGTTGTGTTAGGATTGTGTGGTGGGTTGTGTTAGGATTGGTTTTATGGTTTGTTTTTGGGTTTTTCTGTGTTTAATTTTAGTTGTAGGGTTATTTTGGATGGGTTACAGGTTGTATAGGTTTGAATGGTGTTGGGGGAAGGGGACTTGATGGTAAGTTTTAATAGGTGTGGCTAACTTTGTTCTGGTTAGGGTTTTGTAGACAGTTTTGTTTTCCTGTTTAGTAGTTGTTGGGGTTTGGTTTGGTAAGAATGGGGCCAGTGCTGGGGGGTGGGGGGGGGGCAGCCTGGAGGGGGTGGGGGGAAGGGGCTCAGCCCACAGCAGGGTTGCTTGGTTTGGTTTGGTTTGGTTTGGTTTGGTTTGGTTTGGTTGAGATGGGGGCTGGGGCCAGGGCCTGCTGCTTCATTGTTGACTGGAAAAGAAAGAGGAGGTTCCTGAGTTTTTTGTCTTTAACGTATGTATTTCACAGAAATGTGTTCAGTATCTTAGTGGTTTAACAGATTGTCAGTTACACAAAAAGTTTTGTATGACCTTTTAAAATTCTTCTAAAGTCAAACTACAACAGACATTCAATCAACAAAAAACACTTCTCAGAGCATTGACTTGGCCCATTCGACTTCACAAACTCTAAGCCTGTTCAATTTAATGTAAATCAAAATTTGCAGGAGCACAGAAACAGAAGGCACAGAAAGAGAGAAAGACAAAAAAGATACAGAGAGGCACACACACAGCTACCAACTCCTGGATTCCAGCACTGTTCAGATGGAAATTCAAAGAGGAGGTAGGGCCAAGATGTGTGCCTGCCTTGTGGTCAGCCTTTAATACCCCTTGGTCTCCCTGGGCCCTTCCCCCAGGTGGGACTTGGGCTCATTTGGTCCCTCAGGAGCTGGGCTGGGGGCTGCAGAGGTGGCTGTGGAGCATTGCCTGTGCTGTGCCAGGGACAACAGCCTGCAGGGACAGAGGTGCAGGGCAGGGACACCGTGGGACAGCCTGGGCTGCACAGGGTACAGGCATGTGCAGCAGCTGCAAGACAGCCCTGACAGAGCCAACTGGGGCAGCACTTTGGCCATGGCTGCTGGGCCTGGGCCTGAGGCCACGAGGGGACAAGGGACCCTTGCAGGGCTGGGGCCTCATTGCCTCCTTGTCCCTGCTCAGCAGCCTGGCAGGGGCCGCCCCATGCTCCTGCCCTTGCCATTGCACATCCCCACATGCCAGTGTCCATCCCGGCAAGAGCCCTGAGCAAGGAGGGAGGGACAGGATCTGCCTGGCCAGGGGCTGGGGCTCAGGCCTTGGTCCTTTGCATTCCTGACACACATCTGGTGTGCTCAGCACAGAGACACCTTTGCCTTGGTTGTCCCCAGCTGTCATCACTGACTCCAGTGTTCTGCATTCCCTGGAACCTGGGGACAATTTCTCAGTTGTGGCCCTGAGCGGGATCTCTTCAAAGTGCAATAAACTTCAGCATTTTGATGAAACTGAGTTCTTGAGTGTTTTGTGATATCACTGAGGGAGTTGCGACATCACAGAGCTGGCTGTGACATCACAGAGTAGGATGTGAGGCCATAGAGCAGACTCTGCCATAATAAAGCGTGAATCTGTGGCATCAGAGATTGGTTTGTGAAATAATCAGGTGGCTGTGTAACATCATAGAGCAGGCTGTGACCTCACAGAACAGACTGTGACATCACAGAAAAGACAGTGACATCACATGGTGACTTTATGACATCACAGTGTCTTCTGTGACATCACAGAGATGGCTGTATCACATCACAGGGTGACATCTCAGATGACTGTGTGTGCAGAAATGGCAACATGACAGGGGTCACACAGACATTCCCTTGTTAGCCGACCAGGGGCTGGGAAAGTACCGAACACAGCTAGTTTGAGCTTTTGCACCTGCAAGATAGCATGTCCTTGGGCCTGGCTGAGTATGATAACAAGTAGACAGAGAGACATGGGAAAAGGGAATGTAGGTCTGAAAGAATGAGGAAGAGTTGGTGGTGTAGCTTAACCAATGGGTTGCTTGGTTTGCAGAATATTCATGAAGCTTATTATTTGTGTGTATAAAAGTTTGATGCTTTTGCTAAATAAACAGAGCTTCCTGATCTCATATTGAGTGTCCAAGTCTTCCGGCACCTGACAGTTTCCATGGCAACCATCACCAGCCCCCTGTTGCTATGCTCAGTTTCCATGGCAACCATCACCAGCCCCCTGTTGCTATGCTCAGTCCCTTGGGAGCTCCATGGAGACCCCATGCCAGGGGTGGTTGCCATGGACACCAGCTCAGGCCTGCAGCCACAGCCCGTTGCCAGGGCAACCATTGGCAGCCGCATCCCCAGGCTCATGGGATCCCAGAACCACAGAATTGGCTGAGCTGGGAGGGACCCATCAGGATCCTCCAGTCCAACTGCTGGCCCTGCACAGGACACCCCAACAATGCCAGCCTGGGCCTGGCAGCGCTGTCCAAACGCTGCTGGAGCTCAGAGAGCCCTGGAGCTGGGACCCTTCCCTGGGGAGCCTGGGCAGGGCCCCAGCAGTCTCTGGGCAAAAACCTTTTCCTGACATCCAACCTGAGCCTGCCCCGACTCAGCTGCAGCCGTTCCATCCACTCCTGTCCCTGGGATCAGAGGGAAGAGGTTCCCACAGCCCCAGCCAGGGACCCGCTCCCAAGGCTGTTGCCATGGCCACAAGGGCTGGGAGCAGCTGGGATGCTCGGTTTCCATGGACAGGGGTGCAGGAATGGGATTCCCCAATTTCCTGTTCCCCTCAAAACCGTGCTGCCCTCACTGCCCTCCCGCCTCCCATGGAAAGCACAGAAGGCAAAGGTCTGGTCTGGGATAAGAACAATTTATTAGGAACAGGAACAAGATAAGGGACAAACAGTACTGAAACAATATTGATAACAGAAGGGATAAATGAAACAGTTTACTGGGAAAACTAAAACACAACTCACTGAGTCTTCCTGGCCACAATTTCCCCTGTTTGGAAAGGACACCCTTCTTCTCAGGGAGAGAGAGAGAGAGTGTCCTTTTATGAACCTGGAAATTCTCTGAGGTGGGAGTGAATGTAATGACACAGCCATGGCAAGACCCTCATGTTTTTCAATGCCACATCATGATACTGGTAGAGGCAGGAAACGGGACAGGTGTCTTCCCAGCATGGATCATGGGGAACATGGATCACCAGGGATCTTCCCAATGTGGGTTCTCCCATGGGGGATGAAGCTGGAGTGGTACATAAAGCTGTTCCTGCATTTGTGGCATTTGCAGGGCTTCCCTTACTGGTGGCTCCATTGGTGTCTGGCCAAGTTAGAGCTGGTGATGAAGCTTTTCCCACACTGGGGACACTCATAGGGCCTCTCCCCTGTGTGGATGCGCCGGTGGATGATGAGGGTGAAGTTGTGCTTGAAGCCCTTCCTGCACTCAGGGCAGTGGAAGGGCCTCTCATCTGTGTGAATCCGCTGGTGGCGGAGGAGATGTGAGCTGGTCTGAAACCTCTTCCCACATGTGGTGCACTGGTAGGGCCTCTCCCCAGTGTGGATTCGTAGGTGGGTCACAAGGTTGGATCTGTAGCTGAAGCCCTTCCCACATTCCCCACACTCATAGGGCCATTCCCCAGTGTGGATCATCTGGTGGATGATCAGGTGGTTGCTCTGCCTGAAGCTCTTCCCACACTCCAAGTACTTGTGGGGCTTCTCCCCATCATGAAGCTGCTCATGGACCACCAGCTCTGAGCTCTGGCTGAAGCTCTGTCCACCTTCCTGGCTCAGGGTGGCTCTTTCTTCTTCAGAGCACCCTGGGCTGGGTTTGGAGCCCCTCCTCATGGGGGATGTCTGAGGTTTTTCTTCCCTGTTGGTTTCCTGTGTGTTAGAATCACTCAAAACAGCCTCTTTCACGAGGTTCTGCCATGCAGATTTTTCCTCCCTGGTCTCCATCCTCAGTTCCTTCCCTGGGGAAGGAAGGACAAGGACAGGATGGGATTTGGCTCCGTGCCAGAGGGAAGGGGAAGGAGATCCCCCCAGTGCATCCCCGGCAGGATGGCGTTGGCAGCAGGGTTGTCCTGCAGCCAGGGGCTGTGCTGGGCTGGGAGATAGAGCAGGAGAGAGGGGGAAATAGGAACTGACTTCCTCCTCACCTATCTGGGTGTCCCGGGGCTCCTTCCTCTTCCTCACAGCCTCCTTCTCCATCCATCCAAGGTTTGGGAATGGGAAATCCTGTTCTGGGAAGAAAACAAAGAGTGCGCACATTGTCTTTTGTACTGGTTTGAAGGCAAACCTAGGGAGGGTCTAAACCAGAATTAAAATTTAAAAGAAAACTAAGATCAAGGCAATGATACAGAAACACTGCCTTAAACTGACAGAGTCAGGATATAACCTGACACCCTGTTGGTCAGGGTGGTGGCAGCAGTCCCAGTAAATGGTGGCTGCAGTCCTGTTGGAGTGATGAAGGTGATTCTGTCAAAGCAGCGATGCTGTAGAAGGGTCTGGTCTTCCTTTGGAGGTCCAGTGGTGGTTAGGGAGCTCTTGTCCTCTGGGAATCCAGTAGGCAAGCTGCTCCTGGTGTAGGCAAGGCTCAGCTTATATCCAGGTAGGAATGCTTGGATCCTCCCCCTGGGCGGAGCATCCCACAATGGGAGGATGGAATTTTATCAGTCCTGCAGTGACACTCAATGGCCCATTCACAGAAGATGTCTCCCCTGGAGGGCGTTATCAGGGGTGAGTCATGGAAGAGATAAAGAACACTGCCCCATCTGTTTATAGAAGTTGATGAAGGTGGGTATTGAAAACATGCATTTGGTTACATCTTGTATGGCAACCTGAAACAGTGGGGTAACCCCTGCTCAGGGGGTGAACACCACCCCCCTTACCCAAACTGGCTCAGGTGTAAAACCCCCACTCTGGGAAGGGCAAACACACACAGGGGACAATGTCACACTTACCCTGCCCCAGGGGAGGGCTTTTTTTCCTGTCATTCCCTTCCTGTCCCCCCTTTTCTATCTCATTTACTGTTCAATAAAATTCATCTTGGGTTTGGTCTCATTATCACCTTAATTGGGGCAGAGGAATCTCTCTAATGCTTTTCTTAACCAGATTCACCAGATTGTGAAATTCTTTTGGCACAGTGAGTTTAGGCACTGTTCTCTGACCCCAAGTGCCTTTGGCAACAGCATGGTTCCCTCCTCTGAGGAGGTTGTGGTTCTCTCTGGAGGAACTCTTTGAAACTGGGCTGCAGCTTCCTCTGAGTGACTTATGGGAGAACTGATGAGGTAAATCGCCTTTGTGGGCCCGGAGTGTAAAGAAAATATTTTGTTGTCCTTCTATTACAGCGACCTGATGAAGGTCTTCAGGGTAAGAGAAGTGGATGAGAATCTTGGTTCATGATCAGAAGGCTGGATTTATTGATATATGATATATAATACATTATAACTATACTAAAAGGAATAAAGAGAAAAGTTGCAGAGGCTTGCTAAGCTAAGAATAGAAAGAAAAGAATGAATAACAAAGTTCTGTGTCCAGCAGAAAGCAAGGACCAACTCTCCCGTGAGTGGTCAGCAAATCCAAACACTCACAGAAGACCAATCACAGATGCTCCTGTTACATTCCACATCAGCAAATTATTATTGTTTGCATTTTTCTTCTGGGGCCCCAGCTTCCCAGAAAGGACAAATCCTAAAAGAGAGGATTTTATGAAAAATGTCTGTGACATCCTTCCTTGAAATGTTTTTTAAAATCACAAGAGGAAAGGGAGCAAATGATACCAGCGAGACTGACAAGGTTCATTCACCCCATGGTGAGGAACACAAGGCTGCTAAAAGTCCTACAAGAAGCTCAGCTCAAGTAGCTAAATTCCCAAATAACTCCTGAATTCCCAGGCTTGAGTGCTTTGTGAAATGTGAGAATCATTTTTCTCTTCATCCCTGTCACCTTTGTGACAGCTACAAAGAGTTTACTTTCCTTTTAATGACATCTGTATTGGGCTGAATTTACACTTTTATCAGAATGTGCTAGCAGCTGAGCTGGAGCTGTGCAGGAACCAGTGGAACTTGGAATTGCCACAAAATTGCTTGTACTGTCAGTTTATTAATGTTTGCGATTTGTTTGTCATCACATCTGACTTGTGGGAAAATCAAATATTCATCAAAGTGATTTATGCAGAGTCAAGTTTGATTTCTGCCAAATTATTTTGTCCAGTGCCCAGGGGATGCTCGAGGGGTCTCTGTGCCTCTCGCCCTGGGGGATGCTTGGCAGGGATTTGGGGGGGTTGTCCCTGTCCCTGTCACCCCAGGCCATTGCCCAGGGGCTGTCCCTGTCCCTGTCACTCCAGGCCATTCCTCCGGGGCTGTCCCTGTCCCTGTCACCCCAGTCAATTTCACAGGAGGTCTCCATCATTCTCACCCCAGGGAATGCCTGGGGGGTTTCCCTCCCTCTCACCCCTGTGCCAGGGGGTGCTCAGGGCAGTCTCTGTCCCTTTCAGCGCAGGGGATGCTCGGGGGTCTCTGTCCCCTCACCCTGGGGGATGCTTGGGGGGTGTCCTTCCCTCTGGCCTCAGGCAATGCCTGTGCAGGGCTGGGGACCAGGGGCTCTGTGTCCCTCTCACCGCTGAGGGTGCTCGGGGCTGGGGGGGCTCTCCGACCTTCTCACCCCTGGGGAGGTCAGGGGGGTCTCTGTCCCTCTCAGCCCTGCTGTGACCCCACCCAAACATCATCGGGGTCACAGGGACAGAGACACCCCCAAACCCCCAGAAGGGCTGAACCTGGGATTTGGTTTGGGGCTGAGGATTTAGGAAGGGGCTGGAATTGGGGCTGGGGTTGGAGTTGGGGCTGAGGTTTGGATTAGAGCTGGGATTGGGGTTAAGGCTGGACATGGGATTGGCTTTATGGCTGGGGTTGGGATTGTGTCTGGGGCTAGACAAGTCTGGCACTGGGATGAGATTAAATACAGAACTGTGAGTGTGTCTATACGTGGAGTGAGATTGAGACCAGGATCAGGGTCAGGTTTGGGACTGAGCTCACCCAGGGCAGGACAGGGGGGATGTCACTGCAGGATGTCCCTGGTGTTGTCCCAGCCCTCCTCAGGCACCTTCAAACACGGGGAGCAGCTGGGTGCCCCAAGATCAAGGTGCTCCCACGCTGCCCTTCAATACCAGGCGAGCATTCCCTGAGGGCAGCCCTGACTGTGACCCTTGGGGCTCTGGGATCAGCCCTCACATCCCTGTGGGAGCAGCAGCAGACAGGATGAGAGATTCCCCCGCCCCGTTTTTCCTGTGGAAGGGTGAAGTCCAGCTGCCCTTTTCTTCTGGTGCCGCCTCCTCTCCTCAGCTGAGGATGTCAAACTCCCCAGGAGCAGGAAAATCCCCATTCCCTCTTTCCTTGTGGCTGCAGCCTGGAACATCCACCCAGAATGAAGGACTTTCTGACAGCCCTGCTGAATGATACTGGCAAGAGGTTTGTGAGAAGGGGAAGAAATTGTATTTTGATAGTAAATAAAAGGCGCAAAATTATTCCTTTCTGTTATATTCCTTTTCAGTCAGTTTTGGTCTGTTTTCAGAGTGCCACCTTCTCAGCTGATTGTGTTTGTGCCCTCCTTTCTCTCCTGCCTCTCTTTGTCTGCTCTGTTTCTCTCTCAGTGTCTCCCTTGACGCAGGGCAGCTCACACCAAAGACCGTGCCCGGATTTAATTCCCAATTCAGGAGCTACAACAACCATGGGGGAAGTTATGAAGGCTCGCAGTGAAATGCCACTGTAAGATCATGCTCCACTTGGCTTTTGGCTCCTTCTTGACAGCTTTGCCCTCAAGGGCAGGAACATCTTTTCATAGCGGAGAACTGGAATTCCAGACCCTGGCAGTGTGTGCCGTGGATCCCAGAGGGGCATTCCCGAGGCTGCCAGGGTGCTGCTCCTGCCGTGCCTCCCAAGGAGCTTCTCTCCCAAGGGGAGAAGATCCAGCAGCTCTGTGGGCTCCCAGAGCACACAGCAAAGGTGGCTTTGATGGAAATTTTCCAGGGACTGGGGTGGGAAGGGACCCTGTCCATGGATTACTACCCCGCGAGGGACAGACGCCTCTGCCCCAGTGAAGGAGCGAATGAGAGCGTGGGAACGCAACCGACGATTATTGAACGTGGACTGAAAGGAACAAGAAATGGGGAGGAGAAAGGGAGAGAAAGAAATCCGGAAGAGGTCTCAGAGAACATAAAGAAATGGGAAAAGGTTCCCGCCTGGACTCCGCAGCTCCCAGGAACACCCGCAGGGCGTAGCGCCTTTTACAATTCCAGCCAATCAGAGGACGCGGTAAACAATTTTCAGCCAACCAGAGCTTTTCTCGCCGATGACTCACCGGTTGCCAGGCGGGCCCGCAGAGCCCGGCGGCCGCGGAGCGGAATTTGGGGCTCGGGCCGGGGGACGGATCCGCCCCGGGGGGGTCTCCGAGCCCCCTGCCCAGCCCTGGGGCCGATCGGGGGCTCCCCCACCCAGCAGCCGGTGCTGCGGGGCCGCGGGGCAGAGCGGTGGGAAAGGGGGGTCCGGGCTGGCAGCGGAGGAAATGCGGGAGGAAGAGGAGGGAGAGGAGGAGCAGGAGCGGGAGCGGGAGAATCGCGGCGCTCGCAGCGCCCGCACGCTGAGCCTGCAGCGCCCCCTGCCCCGGGAGCATCGCCCCCAGCCCCGAGCCGCAGGTGAGGGCGGAGGCCGAGCTCGACCCGGCTCCAGGCAGGGGTCTCCAGGAGGATTTTTTGGAGAGTGTTCGGAGCCGGCAGATCCCGGACTCGAGCCCCGGGTATCTCCGAGCTCCCCAAGAGGAGCTTTTTCGGGGGGAGAGGAGCCGCGATCGCCCCTCGGGCGGGTCCCAGGGGGTCCACGTGGGGATGGCCCGGTACCGATGGGGCGGGACATTTGTTTTGGGGATCCCCGTGCGAGCCGGGGCTGTGGAACGGGGGACCCCCGGGGCGGGGAGAGGGGAAGGGGCGATACCGGAGCTGGGGCACCCCCGGCAGCCCGGAGATGAGGTGGGGACGGGACCCCCTGACCGTGACAGGGGTGTCCTGGGGTGACTTCATGATGCTCGTACCCCCATCGGTCTGTTTAGCCCAGAAATGAGTTCTACACCTTTAAGGCTGGTTCTGAGAGCGAAGGGGAGGAGGAAGAAGCAGCAGTTTGTTTTCAGAAACTGTACTCACTCCTCTACATTCCAGCTGCTGGATGGACAGAGAGCAGGACAGAGCTCTCCTTTGCTTTTAGTTAGTTTTTAGCTCGCTGAGGCAGAGAAGTTCCCTGGAGTGTGGTTTTTCTTTTTCTTTGGAGCTGTTTAAATCTGCTCTGGATTGAACACCCAGAACACCACCGGCAGCTCCTCCGTGAAGCCCACTGGGACGGGCCTGGGCTGAGGCATTTCCAGCGCTGGATGGACTGATAAGAGGCTGGTAATAGACTGATAAGAGACTGATAAGGCACTGATAAGACACTGAGTGCACAGAGCTACAACTCAAGGAGGGACTTTCAGAGTTTGTCATCTATTTTGGAGCAGCAGGAGTTTTCCTTGCTTAATATTGTTCAATTTTTGTGCTGGTGAATGCTTTGCCTGTAGAATAAAGTTTTTTTCCACTTTTCTCCCCGGAAATATTTTCCCGGACTGGCTGAGGGTGGGGCTGCTGAATCGGCATTCTAGAGGAAACTCCTTTTGGAGGGTTTCAACCGATTTTGCCTTAAACTAGGACAGGGTGGTGGAAAGAAAGGGGAACCCCAAGTGGCTGGACTAAGGGGAGGCTGGAGAGGGGGACCTTGGGACCCCAGAACCTTCCAGAATCCAAAAGCAGGACCCTGGAGAGGGGGGATCCCCAGGACCGATGGAATCCCCAGCAGCCCTGAGATGGGGGAGCAACCATAACCCAAGAGGGATGAGACTGGAAATGGGAAACTCCTGGTGGCTTTTTTTTATTCACTCTTGATTTTTGGACATCAGGTGACTTCTAGAAATGGACATGGGTTGGAGGAGTCCGCAGCCCAAGGCATTCACACCTTGTTTTTCCCCAAACCAGGATTTTCCCCAAACCTTCCCACTGTGACATCCCCCCTGTCCCGCTCTGGGTGAGCTCAATCCCAAACCTGACCCTGATCCTGGTCTCAGTCTCACTCCACGTATAGACACACTCACACTTTTGTATTTATTCTCATCCCAGTCCCAAACTCATCTATCCCCAGACCCAATCCCTACCCCAGCCCTAAAGTTAATCCCATGTCTAGCTTTAACCCCCATCTAAGCTCTAATCCAATCTCAGCCCCAACTCCAAGCCCAGCCCCAGTTCCAGCCCCTTCCTAAATCCTCAGCCCCAAACCAAATCCCAGGTTCAGCCCTTCTGGGGTTTGGGGGTGTCTCTGTCCCTGTGACCCCGATGATGTTTGGGTGGGGTCACAGCAGGGCTGAGAGGGACAGAGACCCCCCCGGCCTCCCCAGGGGTGAGAAGGTCGGAGAGCCCCCCCAGCCCCGAGCACCCTCAGCGGTGAGAGGGACACAGAGCCCCTGGTCCCCAGCCCTGCACAGGCATTGCCTGAGGCCAGAGGGATGGAGACCCCCCGAGCATCCCCTGGGCTGATAGGGACAGAGACCCCTGAGCATCCCCTGGGCTGAGAGAGACAGAGACTGCCCCGAGCACCCCCTGGCACAGGGGTGAGAGGGAGGGAGACCCCCCAGGCATTTCCTGGCTGAAAATTATGGAGACCCCCTGGGGAATGGCCTGGGGTGACAGGGACAGGAAAACCCCCTGGGGAACAGTCTGGGCTGACAGGGAGAGGAACCCCCCCCCCCCCCCCCGCCAAACCCCTCCCAAGCATCCCCCAGTGCGAGAGGCACAGAGACCCCTTGAGCATCCTCTGGGCACTGGACAAAATAAACTTGGCAGAGATCAAATTTGACTCTGCAAAATCACTGTGAAGAATATATAGTCTTCCCACAAGTAACTTGTGATGAAAGTGCAAACAAATCCCAAACATGAATAAACTGACAATCCAAGCAGTGAAGTGGCAATTCCAATATTCATTGCTTCCTGCACAGCTCCAGCTAAGCTGCTGGCAGGTTTCAATAAAAGGAAAGTGGAAATTTGGCCCAATACAGATTATTAAAAGGAATGGAAAGCTCTGTGTAGCAGTCACAAAGGTGATAGGGATAAAGAGAAAAATGATTGTCACATTTGGTAAAGCCCCCAAGCCTGGGAATTCAGGACTTATTCGGAAATTTATCTACTTGAGCTGGGCTTCTTCTGGGACTTTTAGCTGCCTTGCATTCCTCACCATGGGGTGACTGAACCTTGTCAGTCTCACTGGTAAGATTTGCTCCGTTTCCTCCAGTGATTTAAACAACTTTATAAGGAAAGGCAGCAAATTATTTTCTTTACACTGGCCAGGCCATAAAAGCCATTTTCCTCATCATTTCTCCCATAAAGAAAAAAAACTTTTATAAGCTCCATAAGCTCCGCAGGAGGAAGGAGAGACTGTGTCCAAGTTTCCAAGAGTTCTTCCAGAGAGAACCACAACCTCATCAGTGGAGGGAGCCATGCTGTTGTCAAAGGCACTTGGGTTCAGAGAACAGTGCCTAAACACACTGTGCAAAAATAATGTCACAGTCTGGTTATGCAAATTGTTAGAGAGATTCCTCTGCCCCAATTAAGGTGCTAACGAGACCAAATCCAAAATTGATTTTATTGAACAGTATATGTGAGGTAGAGAGAAAGATGGAAAGAAAGACAGAAGGGGGAGAGAGCAAGGGACAGAGATCTCCTCTGGAGGGAGCCAAGTGTGACATTGTCCCCTGTGTGTGTGGCCTTCCCAGGGTGAGGGTTTTACACCTGAGCCAGTTTGGGTAAGGGGAGGGTTATTCATGCCCTGAGCAGGGGTTACCCCACTGTTTCAGGTTGCCATGCAAGATGTAACCAAATGCAGGTTTTCAATCCCCATCTTCATCAACTGCTATAAAAAGGCAGGGCAGTGTTCTTTATCTCTTGCATGACTCACCCCTGATAATGCCCTCCAGGGGAGATATCTTCTGCTAATGGGCCATTGAGTGTCACTGCAGGACTGATAAAATTCCATCATCCCGTTGTGGGATGCTCCGCCCAGGGGGAGGAACCAAGCATTCCTACCTGGATATAAGCTGAGCCTTGCCTACAGCAGGAGCAGCTTGCCTACTGGATTCCCAGAGGACAAGAGCTCCATAACCACCAGTGGACCTTCCGAGGAAGACCAGACCCATCTACAGAATCACTGCTGTGACAGAATAACGTTGATAACTCCAACAGGACTGCAGCCACCATTTAATGGCACTGCTGCCACCACCCTGACCAACAGGGTGTCAGGATATATCCTGACTCTGTCAGTTTAAGGCAGTGTTTCTGTATCATTGCCCTGATCTAAATTTTCTTCTTAAATTGTAACTAAGACTTAGACCCTCCCCAAAGTTTGCCTTCAAACCAGTACAAAAGACAATGTGTGCACCCTTTGTTTTCTTCCCAGAACAGGATTTCCCATTCCCAAACCTTGATTGGATGGAGAAAGAGGCTGAGAGGAAGAGGAAGGAGCCCTGGGATACCCAGGCAGGTGAGGAGGAAGTCAGTGCCCCTTTCCCCCTCTCTCCTGCTCCATCTCCCAGCCCAGCACAGATCCCGGAACAAAAGACAATGTGCGCACCCTTTGTTTTCTTCCCAGAACAGGATTTCCCATTCCCAAACCTTGATTGGATGGAGGAGGAGGCTGAGAGGAAGAGGAAGGAGCCTTGGGATACCCAGGCAGGTGAGGAGGAAGTCAGTGCCCCTTTCCCCCTCTCTCCTGCTCCATCTCCCAGCCCAGCGCAGCCCCCGGCTGCAGGACAACCTTGGTGCCAAGACCGTCCTGCCGGGGATGCACTGGGGGAATCTCCTTCCCCTTCCTCCTGGAATGGAGGCAAATCCCATCTTCTCCTTGCCCTTCCTTCCCCAAAGAAAAAGCTGATGTTGGAGACCAGGGAGGAAAAATCTCCTTGGCAGAACCTCATGGAAGAGGCTGTTTTGAGTGACTCCATAGTGCAGAATTCTAATGGGGAGGAAAATCCCCAGAGATCCTGCAGGAAGAGGGGCTCCAAACCCAGCCCAGGGTGCTCTGAGGAGGAAAGACTTACCCAGAGCCAGGAAGGTGGACAGAGCTTCAGCAAGTTCTTGGAGCTGATGGCCCAGAAGCATCTTCATGATGGGGAGAAGCCCCACAAGTGCTTGGAGTGTGGGAAGAGCTTCCGGCAGAGCAGCAGCCTGATCTGCCACCAGATGATCCACACTGGGGAATGGCCCTACGAGTGTGGAGAATGTGGGAAGGGCTTCAGCTACAGATCCAACCTTGTGGCCCACCAACGCATCCACACTGGGGAGAGGCCCTACGAGTGTCCCGAGTGTGGGAAGAGGTTTCGGACCAGCTACCATCTCCTCCTGCACCAGCGGATTCACACCAAAGAGAGGCCTTTCCTCTGCCCTTACTGTGGGAAGGGCTTCAAGCAAAAGTCCAACCTCATCAGACACCGGCGCATCCACACTGGGGAGAGGCCCTACGAGTGTCCCCAGTGTGGGAAGAGCTTTGCCCGGAGCTCTCAGTTGACCAGTCACCAAAGGAGGCACTGGTAAAATAATCTCTGCCAATGCCCCAAGTGCAGGAGGAGCTTCGTGCACTGCTCCAGCTTCAACCCCCATGGAGGACCCATGTTAAGCAGAGCCCTAGTGATCCATATTCCCCATGATCCAGTCTGGGAAAACACTTGTACCTTTTCCTGCCCCTGCCAATGGACATGATGTGGCTCTGAAAAAAACACATGAGGGTCGTGGCATGACCATGTCATTATATTCTCTCCCACCTCAGGAAATTGCCAGGGGCAGGAAAGGTTCTCTCTCTCTCTCTCTCTCTCTCTCTCCTGAGAAGAAGGGTGTCCTTTCCAGGCAGTGGAAAATTGTGGCCGGGAAGAGACAGTCAGTTATGTTGTAGCTTTCCCTTTATTTTATCCCTTCTGTTACCAGTATTATTTCTGTTCTTGTTTGTTCCTTATCTTGCTGCTGTTCCCAATAAATTGTTCTTATCCCAGCCTGGGATCTTTGCCTATTGTGCTTTCCATTGGGGGTGGGAGGGCAGTGAGGGCAGCGTGGTTTTAGCAGGAGCAGGAAATTGGGGTATCCCATTCCTGAACCCCGGCCCATGGAAACTGAGCATCCCAGCTGGTCCCAGCCCTGGTAGCCATGGCAACAGCCCTGGGAGCCATGGCTACAGCCTTGGGAGCGGGTCCCTGGCTGGGGCTGTGGGAACCTCTTCCCTCTGGTGCCCAGGGACAGGAGTGGAGGGAACGGCTGCAGCTGAGTCGGGGCAGGCTCAGGTTGGATGTCAGGAAAAGGTTTTTGCCCAGAGGCTGCTGGGGCCCTGCCCAGGCTCCCCAGGGAAGGGTCCCAGCTCCAGGGCTCTCTGAGCTCCAGCAGCGTTTGGACAGCACTGCCAGGCCCAGGCTGGCATTGTTGGGGTGTCCTGTGCAGGGCCAGCAGTTGGACTGGAGGATCCTGATGGGTCGCTCCCAGCTCAGCCAATTCTGTGGTTCTGGGATCCCATGAGCCTGGGGATGGGGCTGCCAATGGTTGCCATGGCAACAGCTCTGGCTGCAGGCTTGAGCTGGTGTCCATGGCAACCACCCCTGGCATGGGATCTCCATGGAGCTGCCGAGGGACTGACCATAGCAACAGGGGGCTGGTGATGGTTGCCTGCTAAGGATCAGATTTGTCACAGGCCCTCAGAGGGGTTCCATGGGGACTTTCCAAGAGTTTCCAGGCTGTTTCCAGGCAGGGACAGGGGCTCCATGGAGACCTCCCAGGGCTTTTTGGAGATGGTAAAGAGCCGTGGGGTCAGAGGCAGTCACAGCCATTCCATGGTGACATCCCAGGGCACCTTAGGCGGCAAAGGCACTGGTCTGTCAAAGGCACTCGCAGCGTCTCCACGGTGACATCCCAGGAGTCCCCAGGCTGCCAAAGAGCCGGGATGCCCCAGACACTCACAGGGGTTCCTGTCATGGGCACAGTGGGAGCTTCAGGCAAAAGCTTTATTTCTTTATTGGAGAAACTCCTGCTGAGTCATGAGGTGAAGAAATGACACCCAGTAGCCATCATGGTTCCTCAAATTCCTGCAGGGCCCCTAGACTTCCGAAATTCCTTCTGAGAGAGGAGACTGGGAGTGGCTGGATCCAATCCCAGCCCCAGAATTTGTCAAAGGTATAAAAGATTGAACAGGTGGAATTCAAATTTTACACAATTTGTCCTGCAGAATCAATGATAGAATACGCGAATAATTTATATAAATATGTCTCTAGCTTATTCTCATCATGATCAGATGGAAAGATCACTAGCACAGTTATTTATTCCACAGATCAGGAGCTATAACAATTATTAGAAAATCGTGCTCTGGGCAGCAATTTTGAAGTCAACAGGGCCTTGCTGGAGTTGCTGCAGCCCATTGCAGGCAGAGCCTCCTGCTCCAGCAGGAACTGCCTTTCCTGTGCCGTGAGCAGGGCAGGTCCCCCTGCAGGAAAAGCCCCAGGCCAGCCCCAGCACAGGGAAGGGCTCGGGCACAAGGGCAGAGTGCCGTGCTGGGAGCTGTGCCAGGGAGAGCCTGAGGCACCAAAGGCACCTTGGCAGCAGCAGCTGCTTGCAGGCCATGGCCGGAAGCCTCCCTTGGCAGCCCGGCCTGGTGGCCACCACTGCAGAGCTGCTGCCTCAGGCCTCATTCCTGGCTGGGCTCTGAAAAGCCACTTCTGCTCCAGGAGCCTGACTGGGAAGCCATTGGCCCCAGCACCTCGGGGACAAGATATTAATGACAAAACTCTTCATGCCAGCAGAGCCAAGGCAGGGGCAGAGGAAAGGGCAGAGCCAGGCCCAGGGAACAGGGCTGCCATGGTGATGGCTGTGAGGTCACTGCCCCTGCAGCAGCCTGGCTGCCCTCAGCAGACATTCTGGCCAGAAGCGTTGTGGGGGCACCCAGCACATCAGAGAACCCACACTGCAGGAATTCTGTCCCTGAGGATGAGAGGGTTTCACTGGGTCCAGCTGCACAAAGCTCCTGATCTTGGACAATTCCTGGGATGGGGAATCCACTTCTCTGGAAAAAGTGCTGCAGTTTTGTGCCACTCTCATAGCTGTAAAATATTTCCTCCTTCTAACAAATGTAAATCCACCCTTGTTTAGTTTAGAGATATTGACCCTTGTTCTGTCAAGGCAACATTTGGGAGAAAATACCTTTGACCACTATTTTTCCATTTTCACAGACCTTGGAGAAGACACAAAAGTCTCCCAAGATGGGGTTTGGAGGCCTCATCTCAAAACCAGCAGGTAGAGGCTGATGGCTCTGGGGTCAGTGGTGTGGAGACTGAGGACAGAACAGGAGTAGCCATGGAGGGATGGAAGGGTGGTTTTAGAGTGGCTGGAACTTTTCTTCATAGTAGGAATGAGCCTGAAGAAGACATAATAGCACCAAGGGCAGCTGGGGAGGTCCAGATTAAACACCAGGAGAAAGGAATTTCCCTGCCAGGGCAGGGCTGGGGTGCAGAACATCCCCCAGCAGGAGCCTGGAGCAGCCCAAGGCTTTGTGTGGGCAGGCAGAGGCAGGCAGGAGGCAGAGCTGTCAGCAGAGGAAGGGCCCAGCCAGGTGGGGCAGCCGGGGGATGCCGACAGCCTGCAGGGACAGAGGCACAGGTTTGCTCAGCATCAGAGACACCTTTCCCTCGCTTGTCCCCACCTGTCATCACTGCCACCAGTGCTTTGCTCTCCCTGCAACCTGGGGACATTTTCTTGGTCCTGTCCCTCAGAAGGATCTATTTAAAGTATGAGAAACTTCAGTGTTTCCCCCTCTTTTTGAGTCCCTGAGAAGGTTTTTGAGTACACTGTGAGAGACTGAGTCTGATGCAAAGAGCACCAAAGCCCCAGAGGGTCATTGAAGTCCCTGTGCTGTGTCTGTGCTGCTGAGCTGGGCCGGGCTCCTGGCCCAGAGGCAGCTCCTGGCAAGGGCAGCGCTGCAGAGAGACAGCTCTGGCCAGGAGCAGCTCCTGTGCACAGCCCAGCAGGGCTGGGGCACTGCCAGGGCTCCTCAGGGACACCAGCAGGGCACAGACAGAGCTCACAGGGGCTCAGCACTGGCAGGGGCTGTGGGATGGCCCAGAGGGGGCTGTGTCACAGCGGCACTTCTGGGGCTGTGTCATAGAGGCACAGAGCAGCTGTGATGTCAGCAAGGGGCTGTGTGACAGCACAGAGTGGGCTGTGTGAGGTCACAGATTGGGCTATGACATCACAGAGTTTGTTGTGTGAGGTCACTGAGCAGCTACAGCATCATAGAGAGGACTGTGTGACATCACAGAGCAGTCTGTGACATCAAGGCATGGCTGTATGACATCATAGGGCTGGCTGTGAGGCCAGAGTGTGTGCTGTGACATTACAGAGTGGCAGTGTGACATTGCAGAGAGGGTTTTGTGACATCACTGAGACTGTTGTGACATCACACAGCTGCCTGTGACAATAAAGAGTAGGTGTGAGGCCATAGAGCAGATCCTGCCATCATAGAGGGTGTCTCTGTGACATCAGAGAGCGGGTTGTGACATCACTGGGTGGCTGTGTAACATCACAGAGCAGGCTGTGACAACACAGAACAGACAGTGACATCACAGGGTGCCTTTTTGACATCACAGTGTTTTCTGTGACATCACAGTGCAGCTGCATGACATTCCAGGGTGACATCCCAGATTTGGTTCTGTGGCATCACAAGCGTGATGTGTGACATCCCAGAGTGGACTGTGACATCATTGGTGTCTATGTGACATTGCAAAAGAGGTGTGCGGCATCATAAGGGGCAGTGTGACATCACAGGGGCTGTGTGACATCTCAGGATGCTGTGTGACATCACAGGGTCAGTGCGACATCACAGGGGCTGTGTGACATCACAGGGGCTGTGTGAGGTCACTGGGGAGGTCACTCTGCCCCGGCCCCCCTCACAGCTCCCCCCAGAGCAGTCCAACCCTGCTCGTGCACAGCA
Source organism: Melozone crissalis (assembly GCF_028551555.1). Lineage (NCBI taxonomy): Eukaryota > Metazoa > Chordata > Aves > Passeriformes > Passerellidae > Melozone > Melozone crissalis. The sequence goes on from NW_026535781.1 coordinate 2,392,012, forward strand.
GGGTCCCCTCTCCCCCCAGGTCCCCCCGCCCCCGGCCCCGCAGCCTCCGCCAGAGGATGTTCCACGAGATCGACCCCAGAGCCTGACACGGGGACAGGGGGCCGGGGCCCTGGGGGTGGCATAGGGGGACAGGGACCCCCCCACAGCGTCCCCGTGTGCCCCAGGGCCAGAGCCTGGGCCAGGGCTCCTTCACCCTGTTACGAACAAGGGCTTGAGAGCACTGGAAAAAATCCCCAGCAAGGGAGCAGCAAAAACCACATTTAATATTAAGGGACAGCAGCACAAAGTTCCTTGGCAAGAGTCACTCTGCTCCTGACTGGAAACATCAGGCACAGAAAGGAAACAAAGTAACAACAAAACCAAAGTAAATCTAGGCAATCAAACCAGAAATGAACTGAGAACTGTCCCTGTGAGTGTGTATGACACAAGGGCAGCGAGGGCAAGGATAAAGGAATACAGCCTAAAAGCTTAATAGAGCTCAAACCTAACAGAATTTAACTTACACCTTAACCTTAAGTGATACCTTCAACTTCACAATTTGGCAGAAGAACACTACTTAACAGTATTTAACCTAACTTATAACTTATGACTTAACAATTTAAAACAGGAATACCACTTTAAAAAATTAGGTTATAACTTAAAATAAACTTTATATCTTTGCAAAAGAACAGCTCTCAGAAGCATTTAACTTAGCTTAGAGATTGTGACAAAACCTTACTTACTGATATCTGGATATCTGACTGACTCAGCTATCCAAAGCACTTAAACCCCTCAGAGAGCAGCATTTCTGACACATTTCCCCAGCACAGGCACTCCTGTGTGCACACAGACACAAAGAGTCAGTGCAAGGCACCTGTGAGCAATTCCCCTGAGGGCAGGGAATGCTCCCTGTGGATCCGTTGGCATTTCCCCAGTGGGTGAAGGGCTGAGCCTGGAGGAGTGGGGGAATCAGCCCAGGCTCCATCGTTGTTGGGGATCCCCAAGTGCAGCAAACGGGAGAGTTCCTGGCTGGGAGAGGCCCCACTCAGAGGGAGTCGCTGGCTCAGGAGAGCTCCAAGGGCTCCTTTTGGAGCGCTGTTTGCAGGGCCCCAAGAGAGGGCCTTCAGTCCCAGCAATGGTTCATCCTGGCCGCACTTGGCATCAACAGCTTTCTTTGGCAGTGTGAGAACAGGGATGTTGTGCCAGTGAGGGAACAAAAACAGTTCCCAGGGCTGCTCCTAAAGGAACCAGGAGCTGGTTGGGCAGCAGCAGTGCCTGGAGCAGACAGTGTTTGTGATGAGCTGCAGAGGAGCTGAGCCCAGGGGCTGTTAGCCAAGGCTGAGCCATAAGGAGCATTTCTCAGCTGGCAAGGCGGCCTGAGAAGGGGAGGGGGGAATGCAGCAGCACAGGGCCATGGAACCAAGGGACAACTGTGACACTGTGGGGCCTTGTGAGACCAAGGAACCACTGTGACACTGTGGGACCTCATGCAATCATGGAGAGCACTGTGACATTGCTGAGCCTCATGGAACCAAGGGGACTGTCCTGACACTGTGTGGCTCCATGAAATGTAGGATCATTGTGACACTGAGAGGCGCCATCAAACCAAGGGTGCATTGTGACACTGCTGGGAGTCCTCAAACTGTGGAGACCATTGTGACACTTTGGGGTGTCATGGAACCAAGGGGCCATTGTGACACTGCAAGACTCCATGGAGCCAAGGGTCCAAACTGTGACATTGCAGGGCCTCATGAAACCGTGGAGAGACCATAAGGACACTTCACAGCCTCATGGAATGAAGGAGACCATTGTGACACTGAGGGGCACCATGGAATCATGGAGACCATTGTGACATTACGAGGCCCCATGGAGTAACCAAAGCATTATGTCACTGTGAGGCCTCATGGAACCAGTGAGACCACTGGGACCCTGGAGGTCCCCACAGAAACCAAGAGGACCATTGTGATACTGTAAGGCCTCGTGAAACCAAGAGGCCTTTGTGACATTGCAGGGCTGCCTGGAACCAAAGGTCCAGTGTGACATTGCAGGCCCTCATGTCATCAATGGTCCATTGTGACACTGTGGAGCCAAAGGAAACCATTGTGGCACGGCAAACCCTCAGGGTCCTGAGGTCCATTGTGACATTGCAGACCTCGTGGAACAGAGGAGTCACGTGACATTGTGGGGCCTGGGGAACCATGGAGACCACTGTGACACTGCAAGGCCTCATGGAATCAGTGGGACCATTGTGAGACTTCAGGGCCTTGTGGAGCCGAGGGGACATTGTGACACTGCTGGACCCCATGGAAACACGACACCAATATGTCACTGACATTTTTTCATAAAAATCCTTTCTTTGGGATTTTTCCTCTTCTGGGAAGCTGAGGCCCCAGAAGAAGAATGGAAACAATTGTTATCTGCTGCTGTGGATTGTAGCAGGTGCACCTATGATTGGCCCATGTTCCATGTTTACAATTAAGGGCCAATCAGGACCAAGCTCTCTGGGACAGGTTGACAGAGAGCTCTCTTGTTTATTCCTATTCCTATTCTTTTCTTAGCTTAGCAGCTTCTGAAGTTTTCTCTCTATTCCTTTTAGTATAGTCATAATGTATTATATATAATGAATTAATAAATCCAGCCTTCTGATCATGAAGCCAAGATTCTCATCTATCTCTTTACCCCTGAGGAACCCTTGCAAAGCCATGTACCACCATTATGGCACTGTGGGGCCTCATGGATCCAAGGCACCATTGTGACACTATGGGGCCCCACAAAACCAAGGGAAGATGGAACAGGTCTTGCTGGTTTGGCCTCCCAGGGGCCACCTGACTGGTCCAGCTGACCTTGGAACATTAAGACTCTCTTGTCATCTGCTTCTGAAACACTGGTCCTCTGTGCTTTCCTTCCCAACGGAAAAGAACTGTTCTTTTCCGCCAGGCACCCATGGCCAGAATTGGGATTTCACCTCCAAATTTCCCTATATCCAGAGAGTGTTCCAGTAGGAATATTGCCAGGACAAGTCCAGCTGCCAGTGGTTTCATGAGGGTCACTTCCCATCTGTCCCCAAAATACTGGGGAAGGCTCCATGCTTTCCTTCCTGTGGAAAGAACTGTCCTGCTTTTCCAGGTGCCCATGGCCAAGACTGGCCTTCCACCTCCAAAATTCCTTCAGTTCAAAAATGCTCCCAGACAAAATCTGCCCTTATTGACAAGTCTGCCAGGCCTTGGCCTTGTGAGGCTCTCAGCTGCCTTCCAAACACTGGAGCCCGGTGTTTTCCTTCCTGTGGAATAGAACTGTCCTTCTCCTCCAGGCACCCATGGACAGAATTGGGATTTCACCTCCAACATTCCCTGTTGTGAGAGACTGGAGGAGATTGTTGGCTCAAAACATTTTTGCACGGGGAGGAAGGGGCAGGTCCAGCCTTGCCCTGCCCTGGAACTCCAATGCTGCTGTGCCCTGGAACCCCAATCGCCCCAGAGCCTCTATCCCAGCCCAGCAGTGTCTGCCAGTCCCTGGCACAGCACAGGCAATGCTCCACAGCCACCTCTGCAGCCCCCAGCCCAGCTCCTGAGGGACCAAATGAGCCCAAGTCCCACCTGGGGGAAGGGCCCAGGGAAACCAAGCTGACCACAAGGCAAGCCCACATCTTGACCCTACCTCCACTTGGAATTTCCATCTGAACACTCCTGGAATCCAGGACTTGGTAGCTGTGTGGGTGCTTCTGTACATGTTTTTTGTTTTTCTCTTTCTGTGTATATTTCTTCCATTTCTCTTCTCTTGCAAATCTTGAGTAACTTAAAACTGCATAGGCTTAGAGTTTGTGAAGGTGAATGGTCCAATTTAAAGCTTTGATAAGTGTTTTCTTTTTTTTCATTGAATGTCATATTAAACCATTTGCCAAGTTTCCATAATTTTCTAATGTAACTAGTAAAAGCTGTCTTGTTCTTTTGAGCTCCTGATGATCTCTTGTCAGAATTTCTGCACTGCGTCCAACTCAGAGGAAACAAACAATTGCAATTTCTTTTAAACCTCTCATTGAGAAAGTTTTTTAGTGGATGGGAGTCAGGGCTTGTGTGTCCTGCTGGGCACAGCCCAGGCAGGGCTTTCCCAGCCACATTCCACACTCCATTGCCCAGCTGGAGCCCCTGGTGCCTCTGAGTTGTGCTGCCCCAGCCCCAGGGACGCTCTCCTTGTCTGCCCATTCCCCCACGGTCTCTGGGCAGGGATGGCCTCAGTGGGGGCTACTGACATCCTCAGCACCTTGGAGGCTGCTGCTGAATTTTCCTGCTCCAGAGGCTTGTTCAGCCTTCAGCTCTTCAGTGCAGGAATTCAGTGTCCCAGGGCTCATTGACATTGAGAACACCTTAACAAGCCAAGCCTCAGGGAATAATTTAATTTAATTTTCCAAATCACTTGTTCAGCCTTCAGCTCTTCAGTTCAGGAATTCAGTGGCCCAGGGCTCATTAACATTCAGAGCACCTCAACAAGCCAAGCCTCTGGGAATAATTTGATTTCAGTTTTCAAATCATCTGTGGTTAACTTGACCGATTTCAGTAGTGTGTTCAAACGGAATATATTCTATTTACAAAGATAATGAGAAAACTTTTTTTAGGTCCTTCTTCAGTTTTTTTCCTGTTCATAAATCAGTATGTGTAGTCTCCAATTGACATTGAATCCAAGTACCTCCTCATGCAATTTGAATAAAGATGAAAATCAAGACCCTTCATGGCTGAAAAACAATCAGACTCTGTCACTCCTCCCACACCACCATTCCCCCCATCCAAGGCCTGGCACTCAGAGCAGCCTTGTGCAAATCTGAGCTCCCTCCAGCCCAGGCTGCACCTGCAGCTTTCAGCTCCTTGGCTCCAACTCCCACCTGCCTCTCTTGGAGAAGGAGCTGCCCGAGACACAGCTCCTAATTTCTTGTCAGCCAACAAAGCCAAGGGAAGGCACAGCTCCATCAAATGCAAAAGTCATCCTTCTGCGGGATATTAAGTCCACTTTCCACAGCAGGCAGCCTCAGAGCAATGGAAAACACTTTCTGTGCCCAGCACAGATCCAAGGTCCCCCCAAACCCTCCCTGCCCCAATTCTGCCCAGATTTGCTCTTTGCATACACGAGTCACACACTGAAGTCAGGAGCTCCCTCCATGCCCAGAGGGAGGAAAAGAGAGAAAGGGGATGAAGAGCTCTCCTGTGCAGAGCCAAGGTCCAAGTGCTCTGGGATGACCCAGCAGCATCTGACATGTCCACCATCCCCCAGAGATTTCTGTACAGTAACAGTTTCAGACAAAGACAAAAGAAAAGGTAATTCTGTGAGATATAAACACAATTAAGATGTTGACTAATATGCTATTTTCTTGAGCTTCAGAAATATTAGGCAATTCCCTGAAGCTCAAAGCATGAAACCAGTCAGCTGAAGGGCACTTGAATGACCAGAAAGCATTGGGAGGAGTGCCGAGGGTTTTTTGCAGGACAATGGACATATGCAACATATGCACAATGCAGCCTTCATAGAACCTGAGTAAGGTCACCATGCCCTTGAAGGACACAAAAGGAGAAGAACGTGCTCAGCAGCAGATGGTTCAGGATGCAAAGGCAGACAAGAAAACTTGCAGCCAGATGCCTGAAGAAGACAGATTAACTAAAATTAACTGAAATGTCAAAATGCGTGTGTAAAAAGGACTTAACCAATCATGTATTAGCTTGAGGTGTGAACAATAGAGAACAGTATAAAGATGGCTTGCTTTTTGTAATAAATTGGCTTCACTTGATCATATTGATCATGGTGTGATGTCCCGTTAATGATCCTCTGAACCTAGGGACTAGAAATGCATGCAAGCCTCCACCCCAAGAGACATTATGAATTCAGAAAACATGGCCATTAACTGCTTGATACAAACACAGAGCAATGGCAACCAAAATGCAGTCAGCCAAGGGTTTTTTCCACTCTCTCTCAAGCCCCATGCATTGGGCACCAAATTTTGTCCTGGTTTAGGGCAAATTTGGGAGAAAACCTCCAAAGGGGCCCCTCCAGAAAGGAAACACACACAGCCCTACTCCCCAACCGGGTCGGGAAGGATTCCTTGGAGAGAAGTGGAAAGAACCTGTTCATTTAACAGGCAAAGCACCCCCAGCACACAAAATGAACAATACCAGGTGACAACACTCTTTCACCACTCTGAAAAGGATGACAAATTCAGAAAGTCTCTCCTGGGGGTGGTCGCTCTGTTATCAGTCCCTCCGGTGCTGGGGCAGCTGCTGCAGCCACAAGGTGCAAACTCTCGGTGTTTCCCAGGGCCCAGTCTGGAGCAGGTTTGAGTGGTTCCAAAAAAGGGAAAGGAAAACAGTCCAGGCAAAAATTCGGAGTGCTTAGCTAAACTAACTAATGAGCAGAAACAAAAGCAAGAGCAAAGCATAAAGCCAAGCAAAAAGCAAAAGCAGCACCATGTACTGCCCTGCCTCTGTGTCCTGCCAGCCATGGGGGAGCGGCTGATAATAAAACCAAAACAAAACTTCACTCTTCAGAGCGAGTCTTGAAGGCAAAGAACATAATATCCAGCATAAACAGAACACATGGATGGGGATACAAGCGTCCTAATGTCACCCTAGGACAGCACAGTTATTCCAAACTGCCCCCCAGCAGCCCCCTCCTCACCGATGCCATCTGCTGGGGCTGTGCCAGCTTCAGGAGATGCCTCCAGGGCCTGCATTACCTGTGTGAAAAATGCATATTGTATGATTGCCTTTTCACAAATATTAAAATGAATATTATATGTGTTGTGTTAGAAAGTTATGTTGTACTAATTTCCTTAAGTAGTGTGTTAAATCTAGTTTTAGGTTATACCATAATGTTGAAATAGAAACTATGCTATGTAAGATACTTTTATAATTAGAGTATTAATAATTTGGACAATTTGAATTAGGAGAATATGAGATAATAGAAACAAAGAATTACAGACGTCTGGGTAACTTCTTCTGGGCAGCATAAGCCTGTAAAAGGACACACTTTAACAGAGGATTAACCCTTAAAAACAATAGCCTGTTGCATATTCATACCCCTCATACATGACGCATAAATTCTATTCAAACACAGGATTCTGTCTTCTTCCTCTGAATCCTGACGGCGTCTTCATAGCTGAGCAGGCAGGAAGAAGTTCGTTTCTTCTGATAAGAGAGCAATAAATTCTCTTTCTCTGAAAGATTTAGGTGTCCTGTGGCCGCTATCTCGTTGCGAGTCCTTTCTTTAAAAAAAGTATTTTACATAGCATAGTTTTTATTTTAACATTATGTTATACCCTAAAACTAGATTTAACATACTACTTAAGAAAATTAATACAGCATAACTTTCTGACACAACACATATAATATTCATTTTAATATTTGCGAAAAGGCAATCATAAAATACGCATTTTTCCCACGGGAGGACTGGTCCGCCCCAGTTATTCCCTGTACCGGCGGGACCCCCCCTTCCCCTCAGAGCTCTCCCGCGCTGAGGGGCCGCTGCCGCTTCCCGCCCTTCGCGCCCGCCCTCAGCGGCCGCTGGGAACTGGGGCCGCCCCGCCCGCCCTTTTATCGGAGCCATGGAGAAGGAAAACCGCTTTAAATTGTTCATGCCGCCGCGCCTGAGCGCTGGGCAGGTGTCTGCGGGCAGATCCCAGGTGAGCGCTCGGCCGCGGGGCCGCTAAGGGCGGCCCATACCACACCCGCCCCCGACTCCGGCCGCCTCCTCGGGCTGTGCTGCTCTGGAGGCCGCGGCTGAGGAGGGGACGGGGGGAAAGCGCAGGGGCCCTTCCCGGGGACACGGGGACAGTGCTGGGCCCGGGGAGTGCCCCGGCAGAGCCCCGAGCTGGAGCACACACACACCTGCCCCTTATCCCGGGCTGGAGCACACACCCACCTGCCCCTGCATAGGCCGGGACGGCTCCTGCACTGGACTCATTTCTGTGCGTATGCCTCGAGTGGCACATGAACAGACATCTTCAGTTTGAATTTCAAAGACTTTTGTTGTTGTGTTCTCTCAAAACTGAAGGGAATCATCTTCTGGAGCATCCGCTCTGTGTTGTAAGTCCGCGTTTGCTGTGGGTAATTCAGCCCAGAGAGCGAGCAGGGCTCTATCGCTGGCCGGGCTCTGTGTACAAATCACCAACGGGACGGGACTGCTGAGGAACTGCCTTGAGCTGTTTTATTTTCCAGCATCAGTCTCATTACGTGGTTATGATAATGGGAAGATGCCAGCAGCTCACATCCCAGGCAGCAGACAAAGAACTTAATGTGACAACTTACTTTAAAAGTTTTTTGACCAATCACACCAAGCAAAAGCACATTGACAGCAGTTCTATCCAACCACTATAAGCACAGGTACCTTTGGTTAAAACAATGCTTGCCTTTTTTGAATACAATACCTGCTTGTAAGCCTTGAAACACAATGCACAGAGCTCCATTATTAAGCTTAGAACTTTCTAATATCTTGCTAGATAAACTTTTCTGTAGCTTAGGGAGTTATTCTAGCCAAGCATTAATACACAGACCATTGTTCTATTTGTCATTACTTTTCTACTTTTTGCATAATTTTTCTGCTGACCTATGTCATGGCTACTGCTTGGCACTAATGACAGTTCTGCTGTCTCTGAGGCTGCCTTTTGCAGCTTTCCCAAACCCCTCTGATTTTATGGATTCCCACAGGCCCCACTCAGATGCTCACATTGGCGTCTTGGTCTCACCAGATCAGGTGTGCAGTGAAAATGTTCTGTCCCCACGCTGAGTTATGAGAATTCAACAAGTTATTTTTTCATGTCAAAGCTCCTTATGAAATATGTTGAGATTCAAACAGGATATTCTGACAGCAGATGAGTTTGCTGTTTACAGGATGAACTTCTGTGACTTAAAAAACTTGTAAAAGGGTATTTTCATACTGAAACATAATCAGATATCGTTTAGAAGTGCCCTTGGAAGTAAAGCAAAAAAGAAATATCAACTACTGAAAAGTCTTCAGAAAAGTAATTTGTCTCCTTGAGTCCTTTGCCATGCAGCAGTGCCCAGACAGGCAGGCGCTGCTGAGTTCCCTGCATTGAAAGCTCCCCTTTGGCCACAGTCTATAAATCAAACTGCAGAACACCAACAGTTTGATCAACCACTGGGAAGTAAGAAGTGAGTTCCAAAGCCATTACCAATACCTTGGGCTTTGAAAATTGTAGGCAGCTGTTTAATTAATGACACATTCTATTTTCACATCATCTGTAGGGATTTTTTCTGCCTTTTATAATTCTTCTTTGCAAATCTACTCTTAAGGAACTAATTTTTAAATTTGTGCAGGATATTAACAGATGCTCAGATGATGACTTTAAGCTGCCATTCGATGTGTTGAGCCATGGAGAAATCACTGATTCAGGTACGATTGGAATATTTGCCATGCACTTTCTTTAGATTTTTATATATTGTCAAGTTTTAATTTTCATGAGTAGTCTCACAGTTTCATGTCTGTAACTGTTAAATACAGTTTCACTGTTACTTTTTTTAGAAATACATTGATCAAAATCTCTTCATGTTTCAGATACAATTTCACAGCAAGTGAAACTTTGCTCTGAAGTAGATGAAGAGGTCAGCTAAGTATCAACTCTGCACATCTCATTCCTTGGGGTCTTTTGAATTTGTTCCCAAACAGTGCCTAAAGCATTATTAAGTAGATATTTCAGGCCTAAAGGAAGTAGTCAAAAGGGAATAATGCTTTCTGTCTCCTGTTTAAAGCTGAATCACTTAGAGGAGATACTTGTGATTTAGTGAACACACCTGGAAATTAATCTTTAAAAATTAAGGTGATTGCAATATTGTTGTTGTTTTTTTCTTTGTTTGAAGTGTCTGCAAAGTCCATGAGCTTTAATTAGAGTAAGATTTAAACACTTAAGTATCCTTGTCGAACTGCTGCTGAATATTCTGTTGAGGGGCAGAAGGGTTGAAGTCAGAGTGTTCTTTGGAAAACTGAAGTAGATGATCCCAATTGCGTTGTCTGGCTTTAATTTATCTGTAAAACAATGAATTCAGTGGTTTCCTCAAGCACTGGATTCCTTTCACAGTGTCTTTACCAGCAGATCTCTGCTTTAGCACAACTCAGTGCAGCTCAGCTTTTTTGCAATAGCTTCTCTACTTTGCAGCTACAAAACACTGTTTGCTAGCACAAAATAAAACACATTTCTTGTGCTCTCTGCTGTTTTTCATATCCCTGACAACTTTTTAGCAACTTTTTTAATCCTAAGCTATTAAAGTACCATCAGGACTGTAACAAAACTGTGATGCAGCCAAAACAAGGGTGGTGTTTGGGGGTGTTGTAAATGAACCAAAGGGCCCTTGGGACTCGTGTGTTGCTCTCCCTGCCTCAACCACTGGCCCAGCACTGCTTGTAGGGCACTTTCAAGGTGCTGTAAGGGCACAAGGGTGGTGGTTTTCCTTCCTGCTCTGTGTGTGAGCAGAGAACTGCTGGGACACTTGGATATTTATAAATCCCTGGTTCCAGATGGGATCCATGCCAGGGTGATGAGGGAGCTGGCAGATGAGCTTGCCAAGCCTCTCTCCATCATTTATCAGGAGTTGTGGCTCACTGTGAGGTTCCAGAGGATTGGACACTGGCCAGTGTGACACCCATGTACAAAAAAGGTATGAAGGAGGATCCTGGTAATTCCAGGCCAGTCAGCCGGGCCCCAGTGGCAGGTGAGATAACGGAGCAGTTCACACTGAGTGCTATCACACAGCACTCACAGCATGACCAGGCTATCAGACCCAGCCAGCAGGGCTTTACCAAGGATGGGTCATGTCTGACCAATCTGGGCTCCTTCTGTGAGCAGGTGACTGCCTGGTGCATGCAGGAAAGGCTGTGGGTGTTGTATATCTGGGCTCCAGCAAGGCCTTTGGCACTGTGTCCCACAGCACACTCCTGGAGAAGCTGCAGCCATGGCTGGGACAGGAGCACTCTGTGCTGGGCTCAGAACTGGCTGGATGGGCCCAGAGAGTGATGGTGAATGGTGCTGCATCCAGCTGGCAGCCAGGCACCAGTGCCGTCCCTCAGGGCTCTGTACTGGGACCAGTCCTGTTTCATATTTTTATAGACGACATGGGTGAGGGCATCAAGTCCTTCATCAGTAAATTTGCAGAGGACACTAAGCTGGGAGCTTGTGTTGATCTGTTGGGAGGAAGGAGGGCTCTGCAGAGAGACTTAGATCAGTTGGATGGATGGGCAGAGTCCAGCAGCATGAAGTTTAATCAGTCCAAGTGCTGAGTTCCACATTTTGGCCACAAAAATCTCCTACAGTGTTCCAAGCTGGGGACAGTGTGGCTGGACAGTGCTCAGGCAGAAAGGGCCCTGGGGGTGCTGGTGACAGCCGGTTGAACATGAGCCAGCAGTGTGCCCTGGTGGCCAAGAAGGCCAATGGCTCCTGGCCTGGGTCAGGAATGGTGTGGCCAGCGGGAGCAGGGAGCTCATTCTGCCCCTGTTCTGGGCACTGCTGAGGCTGCACCTTGAGTGCTGTGTCCAGTTCTGGCCCCTCAGTTTAGGAAGGACGTTGAGATGCTGGAGCACATCCAGAGGAGCGCAACAAGGCTGGTGAGGGGTTTGGAACACAAGCCCTGTGAGGAACGTTTGAAGGAGCTGGGGCTGTTTAGCCGGGAGAAGAGGAGGCTCAGGAGTGACCTTATTGCTCTCTACAGCTTCCTGCAGGGAGGTTGGAGCCAGGTGGGGTTGGTCTCTTCCACCAGGCAGCACTGACAGAACCAGAGGACACAGTCTCCAGCTACAGCAGGGAAGGGATAGGTTGGATATTAGGGAAAAAATTTTCACTAAAAGAATAATGAAGCACTGGAATGCTCTTCCCAGGGAGGTGGTAGAATCACCATCTCTGGATGTGTTTAAGAAAAGCCTGGACATGGCACTTGGTGCTGCAGTTGAGGTGTCAGGGCATAGGTTGGACTCGATGATCTGAGAGGTCTCTTCCAGCCTCATTATTCTGTGATTCTGTGATTCTGTGATTCTGTGTGTGTCCATGGCAATATCACAGGTACTCCTGGGCAAAGTCTCTGAAGCTGCTTTTACTTAACTCAGCAGTGTCTGTCAGAAGGAGAGGACAGAAATGGGGTGAAGAACCTGCTAGAAGGAAATTTGGCTTCACTGATAATTCTGGCAAAATTTTTGTTGATTTTGGTGGATTGCAGTTATCCGTGTCTTTAAGCCCACCTATTTGGTGATGTCTGAAGGGGGTTTGGGATATTTCATTGTATTTGTATCTCCTATGTGCCCTGTAATGCCTTTTGATACATACACAGAGGATGCACAAAGATTTAAACTTGGGCTCCTGATCATATATAAGCTTATATCACCATCTGTGGAAAAAATATTACTCTTGTGATGTTTCTAAGAGATAAATACATTATCTACAACAGTATTAATTAGATATTATATACTATTAATTAGATAGTATTTGAGATTAACTTGTGGAACCTGTTCTAATAGAATCCAGAAACAACGAATGAATTGTTCTCAAAACTCTACAAAGAGGCTGAGAAGATCAAGCAGTGGAAACTGACTGTGGAAACTGAACTAAACCAGAAAGAAAGAAAACTCCAAGAGAATAGAAAGATTATTGAAGCACAGAATAAAGCCATTCAAGAACTGCAGGCCAGTATTGTATAGTGTACATTGAATAGATGAAGTTCAGTGCTTCCTGATTCAGTATGACACTATTATTGATACAATTAAATATTAAAGACTGTTGCAGTTTGGTTTGTGCCTTGAGAAAATGATTATTTTGAGAAGTTGCAGGCACCTGTCCTGTGTGAGGGTGGGTATGAAGAATATACCTGTAAGTGTCTCATTTGCTGGTAAATTGTTGTTCATTAATTATTGTATCTTTCATGCAAAAGATGACTCAGCATGTAATACCAGATAAAACAGACTTCTGTCTACTGATGCCCCAAGTGACTTTTTCATGAGGGATTTGAGAAGTTCAAGTGCATTTCTAATATATTTTTCAATAACAGTGTCTTTTTGCATCTGTTCCCCATGAAATCAGTTTGAAAATGAGAAACTCCATTTGAAACTGGAAGATGAGATATGTGAAAATAAAGATCTCTTGAAAGAGTAAGTAATAGAACCAAGGATATTTTTTTGTGGTGGAAATAATCAGTTTCCATGTGGGCAGTTTTATGTAGCTGTTAAATTTTGAAGGTCATTTCCATTGTTACTCCTTAGGTGCACAAAGCACTGTGCACTCCTGTGCAAACATGATATTTTTCCCTCCTTTAGAGCTGCTGCTTCGAGGCATCTGTGTAATCTGCTCAAGGAAACCTGTACTCGCTTCACAGAGAAGACCAGCAAATGTAAATGCTTTTTTAGTTTTTATTTATCAGATAAATGTACTTCTAGCTTGATCTGAATTCACAAACAGAAGCAAGAAGAAGAAATTTCTCGTGCTGTTCAGAAAAGTTCTACAGTTGAGATCGACTGGATGTGGCTCTCAGAATGAGAAGTGAATTTTAAGTGGCTCACAAAATTGGAAGTGAAGCCCCAGGTCTAACAGATTTGTGGTTTGTAATGCTGAATGCAGAGGGTTTTTGAAGGCAGTGAGATTGTTTGCTGCAAGGTTGCCAGCCTGGGAGCTCCTTGGGTGCCCAAACAGTGCTCCAGGTTTGAGGCAGTGCCCACAGCCCCGACTGGCACTGGAGCCACTGCAGGGCAGGGCAGGGCTCCCCAAGGCTGCTCAGCCCATTGAAGCTTTGCAGTCCCAGCCACACTCTGGGAATGTATTCAGACATGAGAAGTGACACTTCATGCCTGGTTTTAGGCAGTAGAATCTACTCTGAATTCCCAGCACTCTGTAACAAATTTCCAGAGCTGACCTTTCCTGTTTTCAGCCATCACACATTTGTGGGGAAAAAAGGTCTGAACCCCAAGGTATAATGAGTAACTGGAATTCTTCTCATGAAACTGAACAAGCCAAGACAGTTGGATAAATTAATGAAGTGTAAATTCTTGAGGTTTAAAAATATATTATTGATTGGGAATTTTACTTTATATGCAATTTAGAATTGTTATTATAATCATTATAATTTTACTAACTTGATCCTGGATACTTAAGAAGTGTCTATTTCTTTTTAGCCTTAATTCTAGAAATCCTTGTATATAGATGTACTGTTCTTTTTTGATAGCTGTTTCTTTTACTGTTCTCTTTTTAATTGTTTTCTTAGGAAAAAATAGTATCAATTACAAAAGTGAAAGGAAAGAAGGAAAATATTGTTGCAATATAGTGTTGCAATTTTGTAATGACAGTTCAGATGCTCTATCAGCATCTGCTGATAGGAAGAAATTAAGTGCTAAACCCTAGATTACAGTTTATAAATACTAACAGTTTTGATACGTTATTATTCAACAGCATTAATACTATAATAATTAATATGGTTGCATAAACTGATCCAGAATTACACTTTTCACAGAACAAAATATCTTAGGAAGGAAATTTAAAAGCTGAGCTTGCTTAATGTTTCAATGAAATACACATTTTCCCTAGATTCTGTAACTTTTGGCACCATGTTTCATAATGACTTATTTAGTAAGAATGGAGCTGATAATTCCTTTGTTAATTCATTATGCTGATTAAAAATTATGACTTGGGCAGCTGGCATTCTTGTTCAAAAGAAAAGCTTTCTTATATGTTCTTGCTTTGATAGATGAACAGGAAAAGGAAGCAACAATACAATTGTATGAGGAACTTCACAGCAACGTAGAAGTAAGTGAGCAAGCTTGATGAAAGGAATGTGAGTTATGTGAGCTGAGCTGAGTTCCATGTTTATGTTGGGATACTGTTTGTGTCCATCATGTGTGGGTGTCATGTCATGTGTGATACATGAAGTTGGGTTTTCAATCCCTTTTCAAGAGTGATTTTTGCGTTCTATAAAGCACATTCAATGGAGAAGGTGCAGCAGTGTGTGGGATGTAGATCCCTGTGATCTGGGTGATGTGTGCTTAGTGCTGGGTCACTGGCACAGCTTCTGGCTTCTTTCTGGGCTCTGTTTCACCTCCCTGCTGGTTCCTCAGAATGGCTGAGGTGGGCAGCAGCCCCTGGAGAAGTTCCAGGGTTTCCAGTATTGAACTTCAAATATTAAATTTTGTTTTTAGAGAATGACGGTGGCATTTGAAGAGCTTCGTGTGCAAGCAGAGAACGACAGATTGGAAATGAGTTTCAAATGTGAGAATTCTGTTTATTGAGTTTATGCAGCTGGCTCAGTTTTGTACTTCATAGCTTGTGTTACACATGAAGTGTCAGGGCAGCCAGATGTGAAGTGTTGGAATGGTGAGCAGCTCACACTGAGACAGTGGGACCCTTCTTTTATTCCTGCTGCCTTTGGTCACTGCCTGGCCCCTTCTGTTGCTGTTCCACTGGGCCAAAGCTGGAACTTTATTTCTCAAACAGTCACTCAAAATTGAAGTTTTGTCTGTGAAGTACAGTCTAGAGATCAATACTTACTTCCCATAGTTTGTTTATTTAAATGATAATGCACGAGTGTATAGCTACAGAAACTTTAGCTAAATGCTCTCTCTCTGTATGTATAGCCTGCTATGTTCCTGTTTCATTCTCACATGCTCTTTTCTGTTTGTATTTTCATTATAAAATCAAACATTGCGTCAACAATTACTCTTGGGAAACAAATGGTACAGCTGTACAATTCCAGGCAACCTTAAACTGGAAGTTGTATTGAGCTTGGAGTTTATTTAAGCTAGAATGTTAACTATGGATGTTACTGTATCTCCAAAGTAAAAGAAGAAGCAGAAAAAGTAGACAAGTTTGAAAAAGAATGCAGACTGGAAGTCAGTCAAAAGGAAAAGCAGATTTGCTCATTTTACCATCTAAGATGTAGAGCTTTATTTGGAACTAATGGGGCAATGCAAGAGCCAAGAAGTGTTTCTGG
Organism: Melozone crissalis; assembly: GCF_028551555.1. Taxonomy (NCBI): domain Eukaryota; kingdom Metazoa; phylum Chordata; class Aves; order Passeriformes; family Passerellidae; genus Melozone; species Melozone crissalis. The sequence continues at coordinate 2,407,938 of NW_026535781.1, forward strand.
GTATTAGTAAAAAAGACAAAATAACATCTGAAGCTGCATTTAAGTCAAATTCTTCTAAGTTTAGTGGTGTTTCAGTCCCTTTAGTCTACTGGAATTTATGGTTTGATTTTGAATTGGAGAACTTTTTTGTTTAGAGTAATGTGACTTGATCAATATTTGGCTAAGATTATATCTAGACAAATATTATCTATCTATCTGTCTGTCTATCTATCTATCAATCTATCTATCTTGAATGACAGCAAAATGTCTGCTTATCATACCTGGGTACAAATGAAAATTAATATCTGTCCCTTGTCCAGACTTCATGATGATATTTCTTGCATTTTTCTAGATTTCAGCTCTTACCATACAGAGAGATGAAAAAGATGATGTCATAAAAGACATCAAGGCTCAGCTGCAGATGTCACAAAATAAGATTGCTGACTTAATGGAAGCAAAATGTAAGAGTTCTGCCTGCTGTGTTTAAATGTAATTGTTTCTAGAATTGAAATGTAATTGTTTATGATTGTTTATTTATTAGATGTAATTGTTTATAGAAGCATAGGAAACAGGGCCATGATAGTCTTATTCTGTTGCTGGTTGGCAGCAGAATTTTGGGGCCTTGAAGGCCTTATTTTGGTTTGGAGCAGGAGCTGCTCATGTGGGAGCAGGACTGGCAGGGCAGTTTTTAGGGTGAGTCAAGCAGTGAGAGCTCTTGAAAATTGCAAGGGGAAAATATGTTGCTTCAGTTTTGCAAATGTACAGTCAGGCAGATGTCTCTGAGGACACTTTTCAGAACTTGATTTTCAATATTTTTAAGCCATCTATATTCAAATTTGATATATTACTTTATAGTATATGATGTCAGTACTATTGGTCTCTGTTAAATTCTTTAAATGTATGTAATTTTCCATTTTTAGCAGCATTTTTTAGTAAATTTCCTATTTTAAAAATATAAACTTTTTTTTTTTTTAGTACATAATGAAGAAATGTTAAAGGAATCCCAGGGCAGTAAAGAACATTTGAGGGCAGAGCTGGAAGAGGCTAAAATTTCATTGCAAAAGGCAGAGGTACCCCTTGCTTATAGTTTTACAGTACAAATAGACTAGATGAGTATTTGCATAAGTAATTATGGATACTTTAGACATGAAACAGCTGTAGCTCTTTGTTGCAAAACATGTTTAGAAATGATATCATGTCTTGAAGGTTACTCAAAAGAACTTGGAAACTGAATTCCAGACTACAGTGAAAACATTAATTCAGGTCACTGGAGAAAAGGAAGAGCAGGAGGAAGAATGTAAAAAAATGAAGGCTTTGCTTGCAGCCCTGACAGAGGAGTTTGAGACTTCTGTTGCCAATTTGAAAAGCTTGCTGCAAGAAGAACAAAATAGGTAAATTAATGAGTTTAAATTCCAAGAGTGATCTTACCGGTTGCAGTCTATGACGAAATCAATAACAATTGGAAATGAAGCTGAAATTTTTTTCACACAGTGGTCTAAATGCAGAGAATTTAATGTCTTTTTTTTGTTTGTGATAGTTGATACTGTATAAAAAGTAATCTTTTGCCTCCTCCAACTTTCATAATTCTGTCTTTAAGAAATACAGATTTCTGTAGGTATATATTTGTTTACTTTTATGTCTACTGTTCTGAGGTTTTAAAAGTGAAATTTGATGTGTGTTGCAGGCAGATCTATCACCTGCCTGTTGAAAGATAAATGTTCTTAAAGTGCTTGTGCTAAGACTTTGTCTTATTGTCCTGTAAGTTTGGGGGTGCTTTGTACCCTACATTTGGGATTTTTCATTTACCATTTCCTTAGATTAAAGAAATCTGAAGATGATTCAAAGCTGCTTATCTTGGAGCTCCAGAATAAATCTGCTGAACTGGGTAAGGCTTGTAGAAAGGCAGAAAATGAGCTGGGCAGTAATAAAAATGTTTTCTGCTCTTTTCTGGAAATGGACCGTCTCTAGTAGCTGGAGAAATGATTTTACAGTGCCTGTACCTGTCAGGAATGCCTGGATTTATTTTTACTCAGCTGATCCCTTTTCTTTGGGGGTCATTGGTGCTGGCAGCAGCCACAGGGCAGTGCTGTGCACAGCTCCAATTGTCAGACCATTCATGCATGAATTCCTCTGGAGGTAATTTTGGTTTGCAGCTCAGAGCAGCAGCACTGCAGGTGCCAGGAGTGACTTGTGCAGCAGAGATAAAACCTCCCATGGAGGTTTCTGTGACCCTCCCCATGCTGGAAGTGCAATGATGCTGGCAGGGGTTGTCTTTAAATATCATCAATTTGACATCCTGTGCTTTCTAGGGATGTGCTCCATAGTCCCCAGAGTAAGAGCTCTGCCTTGCTGTTGAGAACTTGCAAAAAATCCCAGAATTGTGAATGTGCACATAGAAACCATTTAGAAGTTAGTAACAACTGGTTTCCTTTCCCAGCATATCTATGTGATACCTTCAGCAGTTCATATTTTTTTTCTGGAACAATGCAGGTGCATCAATACTTGGAGAATACTCTAGTCTTACAGTCCATGGTTTACTTGAAGCTATATTTGTGGAAAACATAATAGGCTCTAAATTTTATTTAAGATAAATATTCAGTTTCTCTTCAGATATAGATTTGCTAATGTCTGAATCATTTTCTCAAGTCTACATTTAGATTAAGTCATAAATGAGCTTTTCAGTTTCTTAACTTAATCCAACAAGTTTTGAGAACTGGGTATTGCAAAAGGGGAAATGTTTTATACTGCCTGCTAAATATGAAAAATCATTTCTGTTCCACTCATTTTACATTTCATGTGCTGTAGAAGAGATGACTAAAGTGAAATGTGATAAAGAAGTGCAACTTGAAGAGCTGTCAGAAACTCTGGTAAATGTTCATTTTATTAATCCCATGGCATTTGCTCTTCATATGAAATTCCTCTTGCTTTGTAAGTATCTTAAATGCCATAAATAAACTCCATCTAGTCTGCCTTAACATTTCTACTAAACTTTCTCACACACAATTTCAGTGTTTTCTTTGAAGAATTCTTTATTGCCTCTGTTTTTCTTGTCTCCTGTGCTTTTGGTTTTTCTTGTCTCCCATGTTTTTGGTTTTCCTTCTCAAGGTTTTTGGTTATTTCCTTCTTTGTTCATGCCCATTCAAATGCCACTCCCTCTGGATATAAAGTTTTCCCATTTTTTCTTCCTTCCAGGAAGGTAATTAGCTCTGGCCTCTGTGAACCCTGCTGTGCTGTGACACAGGCCCATTTTCTGTCACAGAAGTCTAAGCTATATGAAATACACTCTTAACAGAGGTTTATTTTCATTATGATTTTATATTTACAAGCCTAACAAGAATCCATATCAACTAAAGTTAAGATAGTGTGAAATCAGGTGTGCATTTTACTGTGTCTGCTTGTTGTTATAATCTGTGCATTGAGTGTTCTGAACTGAGTTTCACTCATTTTCTAAAATGGGCAAATTGGAGCACTTTTACTGAAGAAGAATCTTGAGGCTAGTACAGAAAATTTGCAGAGAGAGAAACATTTGGAGAGAGAAATGAAAATGCTCTCCAAATGAGAGAGGTCTGAAGAAAGGCAACAGTTACATGTTTTTAGAAATAGTGAAGTTACACATCATGACTTGGATACAAGTTTATACATAAGAAACAGCACCCAGAGCAGGGTCCCACCCTAATTTTGCAGCCCAGGTAATGAAACTCACAGCAGAGGACAGACATGAACAGCACTGGTGTCACAGTTCACTATCTCACACCACTTCCAGATCCCAGCAGAGACTGGAAAGATCCAATCTGGATAATCCATGGCATGGATGTTGTTGGGTTCTTCTGAAAGCCTTGTGCTCTTAGTTCATGTCTGATGACCTCCAGCAGTTGGAGTTTGCACATGGGAACTCAAAACTCTTCCTTTTCATTTTGCAGAAAGAATTCCACGGTTTGAAAGCACAGCTGACAAGAACAGCTGAGAAGGAACAAGATTATTTAAAGCAGCTTGTGACTCTGAAAACAGATCTTGAACAAGAGGCGTATGACCATTTTGAAAATATAACATTGAATTAGTTTTGGTGTAATATAGAAGTTGCTTTAATCCACAGTGAAATGAACTATGATTGTTTTCTAATGGAAATTTTGAACCACATATATGCCATTAATTATATACTTACATTTCTAAATTCCACTTTTCTATTTATGTGTATTCTATGGCATATGTAGTTGTTCTTTCACTTATTTAACAAGAAGAGAAAGTTTCTGAATTCATTGTTAATCTTGCTTTAAAATACATAATCTTCACTAACCATTATATATATATATAAAAGTTGGCTCTGATTTTCTTTCCTTCTTCTGGCACCTTCGTACATCTCTCTGACTCTGCTGCAAAGCTTATATTTGTAGATAAAGGCCTGGACTTCTTTCAGCATGGAATAACACTTGATAATGGGTTTTTTTAATTTAAAAGGAGATTTCAAAATGCATCTTCTTATTCCTCTTGGCCATTTGTTTTAAATTAGGTTAAAGAATGAACAGCTAACAGTGTATCTCAGTAAGCTTTCACTAGAGAAAGAACAAACAGCACAAGAGAAAAATGCTGTGGCTGCAGAACTCCAGAAGCTGCAAGAACAACAAGAGGCAAGTTGTAAACTTCCAGCTTTCTTGAAAGGACAATACTCAATTTGGCAAATGACTCAGTTTTACAAATTAGATGATGAGCTGCAACATGACTTGGATCTGTAGAGTACCTGAGCAAATTTTTTTGTGTTTGAATTGGAAAGGAAGTGTATTTACACTTGTGAACAAGGCAGGTCTGTGTGCTTTGGATGGCTTTGAATTTTTTAAGAAGTCACTTTGAATTTTATTTCTTTGCTGACACATGGGTCTTTATTTAGGATAGTAAGAAAAAAGAAGACAATACAAAGCAGTTAGTTGAAAATCTAGAAGAGGCAAATAGCCAGCTAAGGCAAGTAAAACCAAATATTAATAACTGATATTGCTAAAGGAAGTAGACTCAAATAGTTAGTTGTGTTCAAATGTTGCTTTCTGGGATTTTTTGATTAATGTTTTTTTAGATTACACAGCTAAACAGAAACTATTCAGAATTGCTGTTGGCCAAGTAGAAATTTTCTCAGATAGAAATACCAATTGCTGCAGGAACAATGTTTGCCATCATTTTGTATTCCATAGTAGGAGCTGTCTTGTTTTGCATTAGACATCTCAGGTGTGAAGGAAATTCAAATGGAAGCTGAAGGTTATGGATGAAATGTGACAAGGCAAAACTGGATCAGAGTTACTCTCTGTATCCCCAGTTCAACAGACAGGCAGCTCCCATGTTTCACAGCTGCATTGCAATAGTCCAGGTCAGGATGTATTTTCCTTGGGTTCCTGGAACATCTTTTCCTACTTACAAGAAGTATGGACAGTTCACATATTGACTTACTGGGCCTGTTGCTGCATTTTAAGAACATTTTCATTGAACAGCTTATGTGAAGTTCCCATCAACATTAGCAGCTCTTTTCAGAAAATAAAATATGGGTTTATTAGAAGTACTGAAAATAAGTTAAAGGCAATAAGGAAATATTTACTAATGCTTGTTAATTTGGCACTTAGAAATGAACTGGAGTCTTTGAAGGAGAAAATGGCAAAGACAGGTGAAGAGATGAAAAGTACACTGGATGAAAGAGAAGAAAATGTATGTCCTGTGTCATGAAAATATCTTACAGAACCTGCAGGGCAGCATTCAATGTAAAATCTTTGTTGGGATTTTTTCTGCAAAGCTCTGCCTGGGGGATGTGATCTCTGCCAGAGGTTTCTTCTTTCCCAGCTGCTGCCAGCTGTGCCCTTGTGTGTCCCCATGTGAGCCCTGGTATTTCAAAAGACAAGCACAGTCACTGGGATGTTCACTCTGTGCTGGAAGTTTAATATTAAAGATTTATTTGTTTTCAGGCAAACAGAGAACCTGCTTTTCTGTTTTTTCATATACCCACTCAGTGATGGATGGGCTCTGGATTAGCTTTTTATATGTAGTGTGAGTTTGAGCTGAAATAGATTCAAACATTTTTACTTTTCTTTCTATTGGTTTAAAGCAACCTGGGGTTTTTAGCAAATTTCAATATTTCATTGTAAAAGTCAATGATTTACAATTTAATTTCAGGTTAAGAGAACTGAAAATGAAATTTCAAGAAAGGAAAAGCCATTGAAGATTCTAGAAAATAATTGGGAAAATTTATTTTTTCATGGATGTAGGGAACTTCATACAAGTGCACTTTTTAAATTGTGAAGATCTTGGGGTTTTTTCTTCTTCTTTCTTAACTCCATAACCACTAAGGAACTGGTTCACTGCTATTAATCAACATCTTGTGGTACTTTATGGCTAAAACTCTGATTATTCTGACACGGCAGCTGGTGTTTCAGTCCCATTGGAACAAACCAGACTGGTGCAAGGGCAGGTTTGAGAACATCTACAGGAATTGCTCACACAGGGAGTCATTTGTAGAACTTACTAATTCATGTCTGAAATATCTCTTTCAGATGAATAATTTAAAGAAACAGATGGAAAATAAAACCAAATGCATTGAAGAGTTGCAGCAGGAGGTGTGTAGAGATTTTAAATGTCACAAATACATAAACACATTATACTTTGGGTTGCCTTTTCATCAGATTTGGGTCTGCTGTGATGTCTTTAGATACACCTATGTAACTTAAACATTTTCCTTTCTTATCCTAACCCTGAGCAAATTAGAGAGTCATCTTAGGGAACACTTGATTTGTTAAATGAGCCTTAATTTGAAAAGAGCAATTACAAAAATAATATCTTTAATAAACTTCTACTCTTTTTCGTTTAGTGCATAGTGTTATTTATGTACGTGTATGAGTATCTCAGTTACCACTAGTAGAAAAGAATTCTGCACTGGCACAAACTGTAGTAACTTCACTGTAAAAATAAATAACTTGTATTTTTGGTCATGACATCTTGACACCTTCTGTCAGCGGCATCTTAGTTTTAATTTCCATTCTGCACCTCATTTGTTATTCCTTGCTGCTGCTCAGGAGGAGCCCTTCTTAAGGTCATGAAGAAACAGTAATTATCACAGAAATTAGCTGAACATTCATTTGTTTGAAGAATTGTTCTGGAACCTGAGCTGCACAACAAAGAGTTATTTGCCTGATGAAAGCTGGAATTTCTTGATGCAGTTAAACCATGACATAATTCTATTAACTTATTAAGGTACAATGCTTGTTTTGTTTAATTTCAACAGAACAAGGTGCTGAAAAAGAAAATTACTGCAGAAAGCAAGAAAAGCAATACTTATGAAGGGAAGGTAGGTTTAAATAACATCGTGTAGAAGATGAGGTGAGTGTTTTTAACTTCCAGTGTAGGTAATGATAATACTTGTTATACATTCTGAGGTGGTTTATGGATCTAGGATCCAGACTTTGCAGGAATGAGCTCATAGTTTTTAGAAGATGCTTCCATTTTTAATCATTGGGCACTGACTATTGGACATTTAAGAGATGGATTCACATTGCAATTAATGATGTTTCCAATCTGTTCCCTTTTTTTTTCTTTTGTTGATAGTGGACTGAACAGGGTTCAGCAACCTCATTGTAACAGAAAAGCATTTAATAGAAATATATATATAAATATATTACTCTTTTTAGGCTGTTCTTTAAATGTGTTCTTCAGTGGCAATCCCTCTGATGGGAATATTGTGTCCAGCTTTGGGTACTGCACTTGAAGAAAAGTGGACTTTTTTGAGGATATTCATATGAAAAACTTAAAAGGAAAAACTGTAGTGAAAATGCACAGCTGGGAGAAAATGTACCATAAAACCTGTGAAAATCTGATACAGATTTACAAGAGAGGGAATAAAATCTCCATCTCTATTTGTTTTTTTTCCAAGGCATTCACAGCATTTAGGGTGACTGCTTAGGGCAGTCTTCCCCATTGTGCTGTTGCCATTTTTCCTTTGAGTATTTTCTAACTCACTTCAGGCCAAAGTTCAACTCTTTATTAAAAAAAACCCTGAACTTTTCAATAGGAAACACTTGAATCATATACCTGAAAAGTAACAGTGTTTGTGCTCAAAAATAAGAGGTAAGAAAAAATAATCAACATAGTAATTCCTAAACAAATAACAGCAGCAATTCTGCTTTCTCCAAAGGTGAATAAATTGCAGTTAGAGATGGAAAATATGAACAAGCAACATAAGGAAGAAGTTGACATCTATCAAAAAGACATAGAAACAAGAAAAGTAAATGAAAATAAACTTCGTGAAGAGGTGAGAGGTGTTAATTTTTACTGCAATTTATTTTTTTTTAGTTTAAAATGTTGTTCTGAAGCTTTAATATCCAGAGTCCTTGCTCATATTTCAGTCTTATCAACATAAATGGAACTTGTTTTGTATGCCTGTGAGCAAAGCTTTAGTACATTAGGTGCTTAGGTTGAAATATTTGAATATGTCTTTGACAATGAGAACTCCATTAAAAATTCTTTCTTTCAAGATATAGTTTAAAGAAATTCCACCCTTGGTATAAAGTCAGCACAATTAAATTAGATTATAACTTCTCCCATATTAGGATTTTTCCGCCCACACTTTTTTTATGGCAATGCTAAGAAATGTTAGGGCAGAGTGCTTGAAATGGCCTTTTGGTTTGCAGTGAGCTTGCCTGCCATGGCTGTACCTTTGATCTTGCCCATTTTAACAATCTGCAGAAAAGATGAGGGATTTGAAAGGGATCTTAAAAGCAAATAAAGCCCAAGTGGGACTGCAAACTTTGCACCCACAGGGGGAAGAAGAAATTGAGATTTAAAAGAAATATATTGTTATGTTGATGAATGAAATGCAATTTATTACTGACAGGTAGAAAAGATGAGGTTGTTTTGTGATGAAACTGCAATGATACAGAGAGAAACTGATGCCAGATGTCAGCACAAGATAACTGAGATGGTGGCACTGATGGAAAAGCACAAGGTCAGAGATTTTCCTGCTTGCTGTGGTTTGCAATGGGTGATACCATGTCAATACCATGTTTATAACTTGTGACACCACGTTAATGACCTTTCAAAAGCAGAAACAGGCCTGAGTCTGGGAAAAGGAAGATGAACACATGCTGGACTTTGCATCATCTAAAATCAAATTCATTTGAAGAATATGAACACATTCCTATGGGCAGATACATTCCATTCATCTAAACTTCTGGGATTTTTAGATTTTTTTTTCAATTCAGGCTTCCTTTGATACCATCTGAATGCAATATTTTTCAGTATCAGTTTGGCCTCTTTCTCAGAGGTTACCTAGTGACTGTCAGCAGTTTAGCCTGACACATTTTAGTTTACCTTTCTATTCCTCATTTTGCAATATCTTTAGCAGCTACATTAATAAAGATGGCACAGCTGGCTCTTAGTGCTGAGCACATATTGCTGCACAGAAATAAAGCACTCTCTGCCAGTCCACAAAATAATACTTGAATTGAGCATTTCCTGTTTTACAGTTTCTGCAGAAGCATCAATGAATCTTTTCTTAATGAATCTTAAGAGCCTGGTTTGAAAAAATGATGTTTTAAGACTGGATAACTCTATATTGCAACATTTAGTCACATGTTTTGAGTTTGTTGTTGGTTTGGTTTTTTTACCACAGAATGAATATGATAAAATGGTTGAAGAAAAAGATGCAGAGTTAAAAGTATATAAAATGAAACAGCAAAAGCAGTTCTCATCAGAAAGGGCACTGGTAAGGAGCACTTTGCAATGGTCAATAATTCAGTGAAGGGGCTGATGTCCTTGTGTAGTGGTTTTATACTGGCTAAGTGCAGGCACACACAAAAAAAACATTCACTCATTTTTCTCTGCTATTGTTGAGCAGAGGAGGGGAAAGAAAAATTCAAGGACTGAGTTGAGATAAGGATTAGGAGAAAAACACTTTGAGGGTAAAGCAGATTCAAAAAAAAATAGTATAAAAAAATTATTAATAGAATTAAAAGTGAGTAATAAGAATTTTAAAAAATCCTTAAAACACCTTTTATTGCAATCCCTCCCTCTTGCCCACCGACAGCACAGAGAGACAAAAGATGTGATCTTCGGTCAGTTTGTGACTTCTAAAAATCTTTTTTCAGTTTGCTTAGAGAGTTTCTTTTTCCTGCTGTGCTCTGGGGTCTTTCCCACCAGAGACATTCTCTGGGAACTCTTCCAGTGTGCTTTTAATTTTTACCCGCAGCAGTCCCACCCAACCTGCTGCAACAGATCTTATTCTGGGCGCTAAAAACTCCAAATGTTTCTAAAAATAAATTGGAGTGGCAGTGTGTTTGTGTCTGCTTCTCCAGGTAGTGGGTCGTGTTCTGACTCCGCACTTTGAATAGGAAACTTTTGTTTTCAATATTTAGATTGTGCCCTCTCACCCCTGTTCTATTGTGCCCTCTCACCCCTGCTCTCCCAAGGGTTTTAAGGTATTACCTTGAACACTTCTGATCAAGTACCTGTTTCTTACAGTGCTTCAGTCTTTGTTAAACAAGCTAAAGCAAAGCTTCAAGTATAGGGCTGAAAAGCAAATAGAATTATCTTGTGTATCTAATGAGTGTCCCTGTTAATTACTGCCTCACTTGGGACTGTTTTCCTTTTTCTGGGCTGTGCAGAGTTAACCCTGTCCTTTGTTTAACGGTTTGTAGGAAAATGAGCTGTCATGTTTGAAAAGGGAACTGTCCTCCCTTAAGGAACAGCTGAGAGCAGAAATGGAAGAAAAGGTGGAGTTTTTTATACCCTGAGCAGTGGGGGTGAGAGGTGTGGCCTGGGCTTGTGCTGTGGGAGGAGTTGGGTAAGAAATGAAACTGAACAGAAAAACAGTGACTTTGGAATGCTGGGGTTGTGCTAAATCTGGTCATAGATTTGTGTGAACTTTGTAACAGTCTGTGATTATAGATTACATATAAATAAACAAACAACAAAACAAAACTCTCCTTGATTTTAGTTAATTTTAACTAGCTAAAGCAAAAAAGTTCCCTAAACTGAAGGGGTTTTTCAGTGACTTTTGAATGCTGGGGTTGTACCAAACCTGGTCATATTTTTGTGTGAACTTTGTAGCAGTCTGTGATTATAGACTGTGCTCTGTAATTAGACCAAGAAGATTTTTAACAACTGAATTCAAATCAATATTTCCTTGCTGTCACATAACTCTTTTGTAGGAGAATCTTGTAAAAGAGCACTCTGGCAGTGTGATTCCTGAAAGTGAAAAGAAACACAAGGTAACTTTAACTTTTTAATTGCTTTTAGAATTTGGTAGTATTTATATGTGTAGAATCAATTGAAGTGCCATGATAATTTATTTCCATTCAACAAAAGACAGTAGAATGCTTTAGACTTAAAATTTTAAATTATAGAAAATACAAATTGATGTTCCTGGGACTCCTAAACCTTGTTTAGATCTATGCAGTGAATCTATTCATGTAAAAAATAGAAACTCTCCAAATTATATTCCTGAAAAAAAAAAAAAAAAAAGTCTTCTTCAGTACAGGAAGCCCCTTGGGCAGTCCAACATTGAAGTTTTGTAACTCCTAACAGTGAATTTTTCTTGTTGCATTTTTCTGCCTGTATTTCTTACTTCTCTGTAGATTATTTTTTTTCCTCCTGGGATAAGAAGGGATTTTAAAGGGTCACACCATTCCATGGAGATATGAGACAGCAGTTTCTGGAAGGGCTCCCAGTGTGTAATTTTTCTTGCTCAGTTGTTGATTTTTTTATGTCTCTAGAACTGATTTACTTAGTCTTAAAAGTGTCCATTTGTAAAGGCACTTTTCCTCTATGGAAGAGAAAAAAGCTGATACAGCTGTAAAAATGGTCAAAGTATCAAAGTAGTCCTGACTGCAGAACTGACCCTTCTTCCCTGTCAGAAGTTCACTTGTGGTTTTCACATTGGAACAATGGAATCCAGCACCATTTTGATGTTTTCTGTCTAAAAAAGGACTGCACTGGACCATTCAATGCTTCTCAGTTTCACTTCTAGTGAAAAGACTATTTTAAGAAACACCAATCTTGATGTAGCTACCAATCTTTCTTTGAAAGCCTTTTCCTGCAGTTTTGTTTGTTCCCATTTTCTTTGATGTTTGATAGAGTCCAATGTAGTGGCTGCAGTTCAGAATAACCTGGATTTCTGCAGATAAGCATGGAGAACTTAAATACAATGTGCCATGAAACTCAGCTCTTCCATAGCTTCCCCTTCATTCTCCTCATTTGGTAACAAAAATAATATAAAAAATGATATTTCCACCCCACCCCACTTTGTTTGGGTCTTTGCTCCATCTCTGGATGGAAAGATCAGAGTTCCACCATTTCTCTCAGGTGAATTCTTGGACACTCAGACTGTAAACTGGGTCCTGAGTTTGGCTTTAGATTCCATACTTACCCCATAAAATGTAATCTAAAAATAGAAACATTTTCTTTCCCAGACATGTGTTATAAAGACTCCTCCAAGGGATAAAATGCAGAGTGGAAGAAGCACAAACCTGCCTGCAGAGCAGAGCAGCAGGAAAAAGCAGAAAGTGCTTGTGCAGCTGGACACTCAGTCAGACAGCTCTGAGCACACTGACCTCCTGGTAAGAGCCAGAGAACAAATCGTGGGCTGAGCAGCTCTTTGTGCTCACTGCTGGGGCCGAGAATGGAAATAAAGAGTTTGGGCTTCCACATTCAAGCCAGTATTTATGTATATTTTTAATATATTGGTTCTTTCTGGAATTGTAGTTGTATGTACATAATTAACATTCTTTTTATTGAACTGTTATGCCTCATAATGACAACTTTTCTTTTTCATAATTTAATATCCTTAGGCAGAAAGAAAAAGTAATTTTAATATAGTGTGACTAAGTAACTTTTAATTTAACTTTCAACTTTTAATCATATAGAGCATAGTCTCGGAAGAAGAAACATTTAAAAATTTGTACAAAGATTATCCACAAGCTTCACAGTTACATTCCACAGCACCAAAAAAGGTATGTTAGCCTTTCCTAAGATTAAAGCAAGCAGTTAATCAGATTGTTTACAGAAACGAAAGGATGGCTTTATTTTCCTTCCCAGAGCCCAGCTCCATGCAGTGTGAAATCTCCAGGCTCTGCTCTGAAACTCAAAACCATGAGGAGGATGCGCGAGGCAGGCTGGACTGTACTCTCCAAAATGGACAGGAAAAGGAAAATTAAAGATGCTGTAAAGCTCTTTGCTTAAAATGCAGAAATGCCCAGTGCTGTGGCATTGCTTGCACGGTTGTTCTTCTCTCAGGGTTAGGAATTTGTTGCTTTTTTCTGTCATACTCAGTGTGTTTAATACTTCAAAATGTTGGGACAAAAATGAGCCAATTTTAAATTTTGAAATAAATAGAACTACATGGAAAGTTGTTTCAAAGCTGTTTCTGGCATTATAAACTCTGGTTTTATAAACTTCTGTTCTTTTACATTTGCTCTGTTTTTCTTAACACATAAATACTTAGTGGAAGAAATGTAGCTGTTAAATGAATGTTCTTTTACCTGAAGTCCTCTTGCTTTTTCCTGCATTTTAATGGCTGTTAGACCTGTCTTTTTAGACTGTTTTGTTTTCAGAATGTTAAAATGGTTTTGAAACTTCTAAAATTTCAGTAGAATTACTTGTATTTAAAAAGATTTCAGCTTCACAAGGAGTAAAATATGCACATTATAAGATTGTGAAAACAATGTAAAGATGCCATTAAATTCTTCATATGAAATATAAAGTGTGGGACTATTTGTTGTTGCTTTAAATATATGAACACAGATAGAAATCACCCACCAGCTTTCCTAGGGACCAGCAGAAGTGCAAGGATAGATTAGAACATCTATTTCTGTATTAATTCTTGATTAATCTTTGTCAGGGTCTCTGGCTGGTCAGAGTGACCCCGAGAAAAGTTCCAAAGTCTCTTTTCCCAGCCCGGCGCTTGAAGAAGGAGTCAGGGCTCTTCATTTCTCAGTCTCAAGGTTGTTTCATTTATCTTATCTGTAAAAAATTTTCTCCTGCCCTGCCAAGGTGAGCTCAGCAGGACAGTCTGAGGCATTCTGCCTCCCCCGGGGCAGTGTTATGTCTTTATACTACAAACTACGTGTACAATGTTTACAGTTACTTTCCAATAGCTATCATCTATGTTAGACAGTGAGCTTCTACTCTAAACCAATCAGTAAGTGCCACCATCACAGCAGAAGAAGAAGGAGAAAGCTGGACACACACAGTTCCCTCCATCTTGCCCCCTGAACCCCCATACCAGAAACCCCAAAATCTACTTTTTCACCCCGTAATAGCTTCACTAATATGCTACCTAAACTGTTGTGGTTTGCTGATCTTCATAGAAGGTTGGTAACTTGCTCCATGGGTCATAATCAAAACCACAGGGGCATTCTGGTCTCTGTGCCAGGGTCTCTGAGCCCCCTGGCAGGGGTCTGGGCTGCTCAGGACAGCCAGAGGGATGTCCTGGGTCCTGACAAATCTTGGTTTCACAACAATGACAAACCCTGCTTCAGAGCCTAGACATAACAAGAAAACTACAAGTACATCTTAATCCCCGAGCCCCCTGCCCATCGCTGGGGGCTCTGGGGGTTTCTCCCCCTGTCCCAGTGTAGGATTGATGGGGGTAGCACGGTCGGGACGCATGGAGATGAGAGATCTCTGCAGCCAGGTCGTGGAACTTGGGGTTGTGATAAATAGGTATGATTCGTGCTGATAAAAATTGAAACAGTAATCAATATTGGTACAGTAATTAATATTTGAGAATAATAAAATAGTTAATAGCTAAAAGTTGTAATGCCAAAGAAGAGAGGGAAAGGAGGGTCTCCACCCACCCCCCCCTTCCCAGCAGATGTTCTCAAGGACCACAGGAAACAAGCTGAAGATACCGTTGCTAAAAATGACCAAGAACCTGGTTGGGTCCAAGAAAATGCTAATTATAAGGGACTTATTGCCTTGATATGCAGATGCAGTGATACATTAGTCTTGGCTTACATTATACTGGCTTGGTGCGCATGTATAACCCAAAGGTGAATTAAAGGACAACGAAGAAGACTACTGAGCCTTCATCAGTGACGACCCCCAAAGACTTGTGTGACCCCCAAACCGAGTGGTGGCGCATGCGTGATAAGGGTGGTAATGAGGGCGGAGACAGAGATATGATGAACCGAAAATGGGAGGAGATGGCATTTACACATGGCATATAAGGGGTGACTTTCACTTGGCAAGCTGGTACGTGAAGTGGCAAGGGTCATTGAACTCTGCCCTCCGTACCCCGCGGTTGTTTTTGCTTATGTGCTATTATTTGAACCAAATTATCCCTTATTTATATATTTTCTAAACTATTCAATTAAAATTGCTGCTACCTTAAATATTGTTTGGTTTTTTTTTATGATGGATAATTGGGCAAACATAACAGGGTTTATTGCAAAGGGCCTGGGTGCAGGGCCCTGCTGGGATTTGGGGTTTATTGCAAAGGGCCTGGGTGCAGGGCTCTGCTGGGATTTGGGGTTTATTGCAAAGGGCCTGGGTGCAGGGCCCTGCTGGGATTTGGGGTTTATTGCAAAGGGCCTGGGTGCAGGGCCCTGCTGGGATTTGGGGTTTATTGCAAAGGGCCTGGGTGCAGGGACCTTTTGGGATTTGGGATTTATTGCAAAGGGCCTGGGTGCAGGGCCCTGCTGGGATTTGGGGTTTATTGCAAAGGGCCTGGGTGCAGGGCCCTGCTGGGAGCTGCAGCCACAGCTGGAGCAGCCCCGAGAGAGGAGAGGGGGAGAGAGGATGAGAAGGTAAGAGAGTAAAAGCGTAAGAGAGTAAAAGGGGTAAGAGCATCAAAGGCAAGAGCTAAGAGACAAGAGGTAAGAGCAAGAGTAAGAGAGGTAAGAGCTAAAACAGCAAAGTTCCCATTACAATATAATAAATCTTCTGTGTTGAATATTCTGATTCTCACTAACCAATCTAGTACAAGATACAAATCCTACAGCATTTTCATACCACCTATAAGAATCATTACATTACCATACTGTGCTACATTTTAAACCTTAAAAACTCCTCCGTGGACCCCTTCAGTAGGGGCTGCTCTGACCCTGGGACCTGCCTGCAAGCAGAAGGAATTGTTCCATCAAAAAGGGATTACTTTCAGCGGCCACACCGTTGTTTTCCCGTTGTTCAGTAACTAAGGGATCTCATAGCTTGCTTTCATTTCAATCTCGCTTATAGTTTCCATATTCTCAAAATCTTTTGCCAGACAATCATATTTGTAAGGCTTTCCTGTTTCATCTTCCCCAACACCCCAGAGCCGGCGCTGCTCCGGCCGTGGGGCAGAGGGGGTGCGAAAGGGGGATCCGGGATTGGAGCGGGAGGAAGGGGAGGGAGAGGAGAAGGGGAGGAGCAGGAACAGGAGCAGCACGGAGGGAGCAGCCCGAGGAGGAGCAGCAGCAGGGCAAGGAGCATTGCGGGGTTCCACGGCGAGCCCGCAGCTCGGCTGGGCCCGGCAGCATCGCATTGCCCCGCGTCCCGCAGGTGAGCGCCGAGGGGAAGCGGCAGCTCCGGGAGGGTTTTTGGGGGGAAGAGGGGGATTCTGCTGGGGTTTGGACCTTGCCGATTCCGGAGTTGTGAAAAGTGCGTATTGTATGGCTCTATGCAGATATTTACTGTGGGAATGCATAAAATCAGAGGGGTTTGGGAAAGCTGCAAAAGGCAGGCCTCAGAGACAGCAGAACTGTGAGTAGAGCGCAGCCATGAGATAGGTCAGCAGAAAAATTGTTTAAACTGTAGAAAAAGCAAGGGCAAATAGAACAATGGCCTGTGTATTAACGCTTGTCTGAATAGCTCTCTAAGCTGCAGAAAGTTTATCTAGCAAGATATTAGGAAAGTTGAAGCTTAAGAATGGAGCTCAGTGCGTTGTGTTTTAAGGCTTACAAGCAGGTATTGTATTCGAAATAAGCAAGCATTGTTTTAAGCAAACATGGTGTGTGAAAAACGGCAATCGCTTGTTTTTAAAATTTTTTAAGTTTAATAGCAATAAAATAGTTCTACAAATAGTAATACAATTAGAGTAATAATAATTTGGACAATTTGAATTAGGACAATACGAGACAACAAATATAAAGAGTTACGGACGTCTGGGTACCTTTTTCTGGGCAGCACAAGCCCAAAAAGGACCCCCTAATGAAGATTAACCCTTAAAAACAATAGCCCATTGCATATTCATACACCTCATAGATGACGCATAAATTCCATTCAAACATTCAAACACAGGATTCTGTGGTTCTGGTCAGTGTCAGCTTCTTCCTCTGAATCCTAACAGCACCTTCGAGGCGGGAAGAAGTTCTTTTCTTCTGATAAGAGAGCAATAAATTCTTTTTCTCTGAAAGATTTAGGTGTCCTGTGGCTGCTATCTTGCTGGAAGTCCTTTCTTTAAAAAAGTATCCTACATAGCATTGTTTCTATGTTAACAATTTTTATAACCTAAAACTATATTTAACATGGTACTGAAGAGAATTAATACAGCATTACTTTCTAACACAACACATATAATGTTCATTTAATATTTGCAAAAAGCCAATCATAAAATACAGGCATTTTCACATTTACCATATGTATTTTGATGTATTGATTAGTAGTGCTGTATTAACAGTTTAAAAATAAATGTAGTCTTGTAATTAAAAGGTAACTTTTGTAGTTAAAAGAAGAACTATGTCAGTGAGGTTTTTTTAAAGAAAGGAATGAGGCACTTGCATCAGATAGCAGCCACAGGACACCTGAATCTTTCAGAGAAAAGAATTTTTTGCTCTCTTTTCAGAAGAAACAAACTTCTTCCTGCCTCGAAGGGGCTGTTAGGATTAGAGGGAAGAAGTTGATGATGGCCAGACAGAATCCTGTGTTTGAATGGAATTTATGCATCATATATGAGGTGTATGAATGTGCAACGGGTTATTGTTTTTAAGGGTTAATCTTTGTTAACGGGTGTCCTTTTTCAGGCTCGTGCTGCCCAGAAAAAGGTACCCGGACATCCATGATTCTTTGTATTTGTTGTCTTGCATTGTCCTAATTCAAATAGTCCAAATTATTATTACTCTAATTGTATTACTATTTTTAGAACCATTTTATTACTATTAAACTTTTAAAATTTTAAAAACAAGTGATTGGCGTTTTTCACAGGAGTTGAGTCCCAAATATATTTTGGTGTCGCTGAGAGAGGTATTTTTAATTCATTTGATGAGGGGATATTTTTGGATCTCTCAGGAATGCAAAGGGGAGCAGGGGAAGCATTGAGTGCCTGGAGTGGAGGGATGCTGGGGAAAGGGGACCCTGGAACACCTGATATAAAATTTCAATGGTCAATCCAAATTTTACTTCTATACCTTTTATTTTAAAGCAAGCACGCAGCGCTGGGTGGCCGAGGAGTCACTGCTCCACTCACAGCACACACAGTTCAGTAAAGTATATATACTGTTTTTAAGCCTACAAAGCATTTTCCAATGTGCTTGGTTAGTCCAAATTAGCAAATATCAATAAGCTGGGAGCAGTAATTTCATAATATTTCTAGGTTATCCTTGATTCCTATCCTTGTGGTTGTCTGGAGGGAGGCCTTACACTGGTGTCTGCTACATGATTTTGTCAAGTACATCAAGCTTTTTATTATACATAAGCTTTTAATTGCTTTGTTGCAATATCTCTTAGCTTTACCCCAACTTCCTCTAATTTGTTCTAAGCATCAGTCATCTTGCTACCTCATCTCTTTTGCTCTACTATACTTCTTTGATTTTGATGCTTTTTTTGGCTGTTTGGTCAGAAAGTTTCAAAACCTTTCTTTGTGTCTGTTTTGGACACAGCAGATAGAAGCATTTGCTGATTCCATCGCCAATTGGCACAAATCACAAAAACAATTTCCACAGAATCAGGGGAGGGTGAGCCCTGGGACCCCCCAAAACCCCCTCATCATGTCTGAGCAGGACCCGGGAGAGGGGGAATGCCCAGCCCCCCAGCAGCTCTGAGAAGAGGGACCCCCATAACCCCAAAGTGAGGACACTGGAAACAGGGAACTCCTGGGAGAGGTTTTTGGACTCCTTGATTTTTGGAGGTATTTCTGGCCACCAGACACCCGGTGACTTCTAGAGATGGACTTGCCCAGTGGGACCTCCGAAGGCAATGCACTCACATCTTGTTTTTCCCCAAATCAGGATTTCCCATTCCCAAACCTCATCTGGATGGAGAAGGCTGTGAGGAAGAGGAAGATGCCCCAGGGCACTGAGGCAGGTGAGGAGGAAGTCAGTGCCCCTTTTCCCCTCTGTCCTGCTCCATCTCCCAGCCCAGCACGGCCCCAGCTGCAGCACAGCCCCACTGCTGATGCTGTCCAGCCAGGGATGCACTGGGGGGATCTCCTTCCCCTTCCCTGTGGCACGGAGGCAAATCCCATGCTCTTCTTGTCCTTCCTCCCCCAGGGAAGGAGCTGAGGATGGAGACCAGGGAGGACAAATCCCCATGGCAGAACCTCGTGGAAGAGGCCGTTTTGAGTGGCTCCAGGGCACAGGAGTCCACCGGGGAGGAAAAGCCCCGGAGATCCCACAGGAGGAGGGGCTGCAAACCCAGCCCAGGGTGCTCCGAGGAGGAAAGACCCACCCTGAGCCAGGAAGGCAGCCAGAGATCTGGCCAGAGCGCTGAGGTGGTGGTCCATGAGCAGCTTGATGATGGCAAGAAGCCCCACCAGTGCTTGGAATGTGGGAAGAGTTTCGGCAGGAGCGACCACCTGCTCATCCACCAGAGGACCCACACCGGGGAACGGCCCTATGAGTGTGGGGAATGTGGGAAGAGCTTCAGGATCAGCTCCCACCTGATCGTCCACCAGAGGATCCACACCAATGAACGGCCCCACAAGTGTGGGGAATGTGGGAAGAGCTTCAGGATCAACTCCAACCTGATCGTCCACCAGAGGATCCACACCAATGAACGGCCCTATAAATGTGGAGAATGTGGGAAAGGGTTCAGGAGGAGCTCCAGCCTGAAACTCCACCAGATGATCCACACTGGGATACGACCCTTTGTGTGTGGGGAGTGTGGGAAGGGCTTCCGTGACAGCTCCCGCCTGATAATCCACCAGACAATGCACACTGGGGAGTGCCCCTACACGTGCTCAGAGTGTGGGAAGAGCTTCATCGAGAACTCCAGCCTGATTCTGCACCAGAGGATCCACACTGGGGAGAGGCCCTACAAGTGCAGGGAATGTGGGAAAAGCTTTAGGCAGAGCTGCCATCTGAATGCCCACCAGAGGATCCACACTGGGGAGAGGCCCTATAAGTGCAGGGAATGTGGGAAAAGCTTCATCGACCCCTCCGGCCTGAGTGTCCACCAGAGGATCCACACCGGGGAGAGGCCCTACAAGTGCGGGGAATGTGGGAAAAGCTTCAGTCAGAACTCTAAGCTGACTGCCCACCAGAGGATCCACACTGGGGAGAGACCCTATGAGTGTTCTGAGTGTGGGGACAGGTTTCAGAGCCGATACCATCTCCTCAATCAGCAGATTCACACAGAATAGAGGCCCTTCTGCTGCCCTGACTGCAGGGAATTGCTTTTAGAAAAACTCCACCCTCGTCACCCACCAGCGGATCCACACTGGGGAGAGGCCCTGACAGTGTCCCAAGTGTGGGAAGAGCTTCTCCCAGAACTCTGCCGTGACCCAACACCAAGGGAGGCAGCAGTAAGGGATGCCCAACAAGTGCCCTGTGTGCAGGAAGAGTGTTACCTTGATTTTTAAAGATTTTCTGAGCCTTCTAATGTTTACATTCTTGTAGCAAACTTTCTCAAACACTTTCTGTAAATAACTTCTTGTTTGGCATTCTTTTATAGAAGAAGAAAAATTTGATGGACTGTTGGTTTGTCCAGTGTCATTGGAGAGGTGGCACTTTCACCCTCCAATCCACGGTCGCTTTTAGAAAATTATAAATGTTGGAGTCAGGAAATAAACTTCCCTTTTCTTCCCCTTGAGAGCAGCAGTGTGTGCGCTCGTGTTGTTTTGTGTCCTACAGTGACAGGAAGAGCTTTGAGTGCTGCTTCAACTCCATCCCCCATTGGGGACCCCCACTGGATGGTCCACAGTGACCCTCGCTGTGCAGAGACTTGGTCATCCATGGTCCTGGTGATCCATGTTGGGAAGACACCTGGCTGGTGGTCTCCACGTCTTCCTGGCTCCCCTTGGGCACTTGGACACGGCCAGAGAAAAATCCATTGGGATGCAAACAGACATCAGAATTTCACAGTGGACAGCACAGTTTTTTACTTTCGACCCCAAAAAAGTCTCATCTTTTGCATCCTATCATTTTTCGGGTGGCATCCAGAATTCCAAATGGTGTTGGAGGTCTTTTCCAACCTGAATCATTCCATGATTCTAATTCTCTCTGGCCCACCAGCATCTTCCACAGCCAAATGGTGATTGACTGGGGCCAAACCCAGGATTTTGGAGACAATGGAGTGGAAATCTTTCTAGAAAAGGTCCTTTTTACCCGCCCAGGCACACGGATACTCAGCCAGCATGGACATGTAAATGCTTTTATTTCGGCCTTTATTTTCTTTCATTTTTCATTATCCTTCACCCAACATTGGGGTAAATATAAAGCCATTTAACTCACACACACATGGTGACATTGTGGGAAATGAGTGGGGACATGGTGGGGATGGGGACAAGGACCTGGGTGGGGATGTGGTGGGGATATGGTGGGGATGGGGACAAGGACATGGCTGTGGATGGCGATATTGGGCATGGGGGGTGTCACAGATAGAGATGGTGACATGGGGCTCTGTGGCCATGGAGGAGGACATGGGGGACATGGCCATGGATGGTGACACAAGTGGCCTAGAGACAAGTCCATGGGTTGACGTGTCCATGCCATGGGGTGTCCCATGGCCAAGGACAACACATCCCCACCACCACCATGATGCTGTCCCTTTCATGCTACCATTTATTCCCTGCTCCTACCCATTGTCACCCCACTGTGAACCCAGCCAGGGACAGGGGTGACATTTGGGGACACTCCTGTCCCCACTCCAGCACATACCTGGGGCCAGCAGAGAAGGGGACGAAGGACGACGGGGACCGTTCCTTGCTGTTCTCCAGACTGAACCTTAGAGGACTGAACACCTGGGGTGACACCGACACAGTCACACTGAGGGGACACAGCTGTCACCACCATGGTGACAGGGACACCTCATAGGATGACCCTACCTCAGGCTTGGGCCAGAGGTCTGGGTTGTGGTGGGTCCCGTAGATGCTCATCAGGCAGATGACCCCTGGTGGGATGGGAATGGCCACTTTAGGGACAGCAGATGAGGGTGGGTGGTGACACTGGGGACACCCTGGCCATGCCATACCTTTGGGGATGACACAGCCATCACACAGGGGGATGTCCTCGGTGCAGCGCCGGGACACAGCAGTGACAGGAGGGTGCAGCCGCAGGCTCTCCTTGATGCACATGGTGGTGAAGGGCAGCTGGGACAGGTCGTCCCTGGGGACAAGCGGGGGTGGCACCGTGTCCCCAAGCCACATGACCAGGGTGGCCCTGGGGACGTCTCACCATTCAATGTCTGCAGTGTCCCGGCCAGCCAGGAGCTCCTGGACCTGCTGGTGGCATCGCTCCTGGTGCTCAGGATGGCCGGCCAGGTTGTAGAAGAGCCATGCCAGGCCACTGGCCGTGGTGTCATGGCCTGTGGGGACACTGGGTGAGTGAGGGGACACTGGAGTGGCTCCTCCCCAATGGCACCTGTGAGCTCGTGCTCACCCTCAAACATGAAGGTGTCAGCCTCAGCCGTGATGTCCTCGTCCGATAGGGTGCGGCCATTCTCATCCTGCAGGGGCAAGAGGAGCCACGGGCCACTGGGGCCACCAGTCTGTGGCCACCTGGGGCCAAATCCCATCCATGGCCACCACCCTATGGCACCACCATCCCACTGGCCACCAGCTCTATGGTCAGTGCTGCCCATGGCCACCACTGTTCTCCTGTGGCCACCAGTCTATGCCCAAGCTCCCCATGGCCACCAGCATCCTACTGGCCTCTATGGCCAATCCTTCCATGGCCACCACCACTCTCTTGACCACTTCCATGTCCCCATGGCCACCAGCCCAGCCCCACCTTGGTGAGCAGCAGGATGTACTCGCTGGGCTGCCTGTACCAGGGACAATGGGGGGACACTGTGGCCACCAGCATGGATGATAGCAGGACCATTGGGGCCACCAGAATGGCCAACAGGGACAGTGATGGGAAAGGATGGCCAGTGGGGACCATGGCAGAGCCAGCACAGCCACCAGGATGGCCAGCAGGGACAATGGTAGGGTCACCAGGGCCACCAGGATGGTGTCATGATCCCCTCGTACAAGCGGGGGTCATGATGGTTCGTTAACTGATGTCAGAGTGCAAAAGCAACACGGAAGGGGATTTTGGTATTAATCAAAACAAATGCACCTTTAATTGAGTGCCCACAGCAGATGTGATGGAAGGATTAGAAAGGAGAATAAAGGATAGAGAGAGAGAGAGAAGGAGGGGAGGAATAGCTGCCAATGGAGAGACGAAACCCTCGTGGTCCAGCCAATAGATCCGTCTTGTCACGTCAGGGAGAATCTCAAAGTCTTCGTTCTATTGTAGTCCTCCACCAAGGGGGGGAACAGGTAAGTCTATTGAAACCACCGAGAGGGAACAGGTATGTTTGCAGACAGTCCATGTTCTCAGCAGTGAGCGAGACCAATTGTTTTCTTGGTCCAGGGAGCACACCTGCAGGCAACACTTGGCAAACATCTCACTTCAGTCCGGCCAGCCCCTGTGTTAGAGTTGTAGGGGTCTCAGTCTCAGCCCTTGGGAGGGGGCTTCAGTCTCTGTCCATCACAGTGGTCGTGAGGCAGCTGAGGGAAACCTCAGAGTGTCTCTTACAGATGATCAGTGGGGACAGGTGACAATCACTCCTGGCCGTGGCTCTCGTGGCTGAAGATGCACTTCTGGAGCGTGTCCAGGGTGAGGAGGCTCAGGGGCTGCAGCACCTCCAACTCCACCGGCCCCCACCAGCTGCCACTGCTGCTGCCGCCCACTTACGGGGAAGGACTGGGTTGGGGAGGGAACAGGGAGGAGATCAGGGACAGGAGAGAGGTGATAAATTGGGGGGTGGGACAGGAGTGGGAGAGGGGGAGGAGTTGAAGAGAGGGTGTGGAACAGGAATGTGGTGATGAATGAGGGGTGGGGTTGGGGTTTGGGGGCAGCTTTGAGTTTGGGGTATGGGACAGTACAGAATTTGGGTACAGGACGGGGCTCGGGGTGCAAGACAGGACTCAGGATGCAGCAGTGGGTGCAGGACAGAATTTTGGGTGCAGGACTGTCCTACGGTGATGTTATGATGCTTGTATCCCCATCCATGTGTTCTGTTTATGCTGGATATTATGTTCTGTGCCTTCAAGACTCGCTCTGAAGAGCGAAGTTTTGTTTTGGTTTTGTTATCAGCCGCTCCCCCATGGCTGGCAGGACACAGAGACGGGGCAGTACATGGTGCTGCTTTTGCTTTTTGCTTGGCTTTTTGCTTTGCTCTTGCTTTTGTTTCTGCTCATTAGTTAGTTTAGCTAAGCAGTCTGAATTTTTCCCTGGACTGTTTTTCCTTTCCCTTTTTTGGAACCACTCAAACTGCTCCAGACTGGGCCCTGGGAAACACCGAGAGTTTGCACCTTGTGGCTGCAGCAGCTGCCCCAGCACCGGAGGGACTGAAAACAGAGCGACCACTCCCAGGAGAGACTTTCTGAATTTGTCATCTTTTTCAGAGTGGTGAAAGAGTGTTGTCACCTGGTATTGTTCATTTTGTGTGCTGGGGGTGCTTTGCCTGTTAAATGAACAGGTTCTTTCCACTTCTCTCCAAGGAATCCTTCCCGACCCGGTTGGGGAGTAGGGCTGTGTGTGTTTCCTTTCTGGAGGGGCCCCTTTGGAGGTTTTCTCCCAAATTTGCCCTAAACCAGGACAAAAGTTGGTGCCCAATGTGTGGGGCTTGAGAGAGAGTGGAAAAAACCCTTGGCTGACTGCATTTTGGTTGCCATTACTCTGTGTTGGTATAAAGCAGTTAATGGCCATGTTTTCTGAATTCATAATGTCTCTTGGGGTGGAGGCTTGCATGCATTTCTGGTCCCCAGGTGCGGAGGATCATTAACGGGACATCACACCATGATTAATATGATAAGTGAAACCAATTTATTACAAAAAGCAAGCCATCTTTATACTGTTCTCTATTGTTCACACCTCAAGCTAATACATGGTTGGTTAAATCCTTTTTACACACGCATTTTGATATTTCAGTTAATTTTAGTTAGTCTTTCTTCTTCATGCATCTCGCTGCAGGTTTTCTTGTGTGCCTTTGCATCCTGAACCGTCTGCTGGTGAGCGTGTTCTCCTTCTTTTGTGTCCTTCAAGGGCATGGTGACCTTACTCAGGTTCTATGAAGGCTGCATTGTGCATATGTTGCATATGTCCATTGTCCTGCAAAAAACCCTCAGCACTCCTCCCAATGCTTTCTGGTCATTCAAGTGCCCTTCAGCTGACTGGTTTCATGCTTTGAGCTTCAGGGACTTGCCCAATATTTCTGAAGCTCAAATAAATATCATATTAGTCAACATCTTAATTGTGTTTATATCTCACAGAATTACCTTTTCTTTTGTCTTTGTCTGAAACTGTTGCTGTACAGAAACCTCTGGGGGATGGTGGACATGTCAGATGGTTCTGGGACATCCCAGAGCACTTGGACCTTGGCTCTGCACAGGAGAGCTCTTCATCCCCTTTCTCTCTTTTCCTCCCTCTGGGCATGGAGGGAGCTCCTGACTTCAGCATGTGACTCGTGTGTGCAAAGTGCAAATCTGGGCATAATCAGGGCAGGGAGGGTTTGGGGAGACCTTGGGATCTCTGGTGGGCACAGAAGGTGTTTTCCATTGCTCTGAGACTGTCTACTGTGGAAAGTGGATTTATTATCCCACAGAGGAATGACTTTTGCATTTGATGGAGCTGTGCCTTCCCTTGGCTTTGTTGGCTGAAAAGATACAGAGGAGCACACACACAGCTACCAGCTCCTGGATTCCAGAAGTGTTCAGATGGAAATTCCAAGAGGAGGCAGGGTCAAGATGTGTGCTTGCCTTGTGGTCAGCCTTCAATACCCCTTGGTCTCCCTGGGCCCTTCCCCCAGGTGGGGCTTGGCCTCATTTGGTCCCTCAGGAGCTGGGCTGGGGGCTGCAGAGGTGGCTGTGGAGCATTGCCTGTGCTGTGCCAGGGACTGGCAGACACTGCTGGGCTGGGAGAGAGGCTCTGGGGGGATTGGGGTTCCAGGGCAGGGCAGGGCTGGGCTTACAGGGCAGGGCAGGGCTGGACCTGCCCCTTCCTCCCTCACCCACAAAATGTTTAGAGCCAACAATCTCCTCCAGCCTGTCACAACAGGGAATGCTGGAAGTGAAATCCCAATTTTGGCCATGGGCACCTGGCTGAGAAGGACAGTTCTTTTCCATAGGAAGGAAAGCACAGAGCCGCAGTGTTTGGAAGGTGGGTGAGAGTCTCACTAGGCAAGGCCAGCCAGACTTTTCAGAAATGGCAGATTTTTGTCTGGGAGCAGTCTTTGGATATAGGGAATTTTGGAGGTGGAACCCAATCTCAGCCATGCCTGCCTGGAGAAGTAGGACAGTTCTTTCTCATAGGGAGGAAAGCACAGAGCCTTCCCCAGTGTTTTGGGGACAGACGGGAGATGACTCTCCTGAAACCACTGCCTGCCACACTTGTCCTGGCAATATTCCTATGGGAAAAATTTGGAGTTGAAATCCCAGTTCTGGCCATGGGTATTTTGAAGAGATTGACAGTTCTTTTCCTAGCAAGGAAAGCACAGAGCTGCTGATGAGAGGCAGCCCTTGGCATCCCAACATCAGCCAGAGCTGTCCGGCCCCTAGGAGGCCAATCCAGCCAGGCCTGTTCCATGTTCCCTCAGTTCCATGGGACCCAATGGTCCATTGCTTCCATGTGTCCCTGAGGTGCCATAATGCCCCCTTGGTGACACGAGGCCCTGAAGGGTCCCAATGGTCTCCATGGTTCCATCAGGCCCCACAGAGCCATAATGGCCTCTGGGTCCATGAAGCCCCGCTGTGTCACCAAGGCCCCTTGGTTCCATGGGCTCCGGTGGTGCCACAATGACCCCCTTGGTTCCATGAGGTCCCCACAGTGTCCTTGGACTCACTGGGACTCTCAGTATGTTCCCAGTCACCCCCAGTATGGTTACAGACACTCCCAGTATATCCCAGCTGCCCTCAGCACACCCACAGTCATTCCCAGTCACATCCACTTGGCCCAGTAAGGTTCCACTTTCCACCAGTATGATCCCAGTCACTCCCAGTGAAGGGAAGGGACCGGGATGGACTGGGACAGGCTGGGATGGACTGGGACACCGGGATACACCAGGATAAACTGGGATACACTGGGATACACCGGGACACACTGGGATATACTGGGATACACCGGGACACACCGGGATATACTGGCATACACCGGGACATACCAAGACACACCAGGATACTCCCGGATACACCAGGACACTCTGGGATTCACCGTGCCCAGCACTGGGACCCACTGGGAGCAGGATCAGGGCACACTGGGACTCAGCAGGGCCAGAATTGGGGCAACATGGATCATAGTGGGACCAACTGGGATATACTGGGAGTGACTGTAACCATACTGGGGGTGACTGGGAACACACTGAGAGCGACTGGAGTAACTGAGTCTACACTGGGGGCAACTGGGATTGACTGGGACTATGCTGGGCAAGACTGGGGTCACAGTGGATTCCGGCTGGGGTCATACTGGGAGTGACTGGGTCTGTGCTAGGGTGTCGCGGTTTTGGTTTGCTCATTTAAGATCTCTTTAATTTTGAGATTTTTTTGGCTAATGCACTAAAGAATGTGGTGGGTTTGGTGTTGGTTAATTACTAATACACTTATTTTTGGTTGTGAGATAGGATTAGGAGAAAGGTAAAGCAGGCTCAAAACTTTAAAAGGGTAGAAAGAAAAATTTTAATAATAGTAAGTAAAAAGAAAAAAAAGGTAGTAAGAATCAAAGCAAACTTTTTAGAATACTCCTCCCCACAACTTTTTCTTTCTCACTGACAATGTAAAGAAACTAAACTTAAGATTTCTAGTCAGTTTATTACCTCTCAAAAAGTCTTTTTTTAGTTCACTTAGGGAGAGAAGTCCCTCTTGTTAATGTTATGGAGACTTTTCTACAAAAGGAAAAAACAGTTTTCTCATGGTTCTCAATTTTGTCATGAATAACAACTGCCAGGGGAACCTTGCTATCGTAAAATCTTTCTTATTTCTACCTTATTTCTACCTTCCCACAGCTTGGAGATGGGCTATGTTGATTGATGGGGTATTGTTTTAAAGATGAGCTGTTTTAAAGATGAGCTGTTCAAAGGCAAAAGTTCTCATTATCTATCTCTAAAATCATCTTCATCTCTGGGAGCAGAGATCTTCATTTTTAGAAGCACAAGACTGCGCTCTTTCTTTGTGCAAACTTCTCATGAGATTACAGCTATTTCAACATCTGCTTACTTTAACACAGAAGCCTTTACCTAATATCAATTCAAACACTTTCATTTCCTTATAGTTTTACGTGTTATAAGGGAAAAGAGTCGTTTCTTTATAGCTTACAAGAGGATTTCAGCTCTAAAAACAAAGCATCTTCTCACCCCTCCCATCTGGGACTTACTTACCTTCTTCTTTATTACCTTTAATGTCTTCATCTTGATTTAATATACTTGCATGTTGTTCTTTTCTCTCATTCAAAAGAAGATTGAAGCACTGAAAATGTTAACATGATGCCTGAAGCCTACCCACCAATAACTTGTAACAGAAAGCTGTGGCTCAGTTGTGTTCAGATCAGCTTTATAGTTAGTGTTTAGTTTTCTACACCAGCCACAGAAGTCTCTGGTCTCAGCCACGCTAAGAAGAAGAAGCAGCAGCCTGGCAGCGAGATCTTCACAGCCACAGCCAGCCCTGCTCTGGCTAAAGCTCCGCAGCCTCCCCTGTCTCCTTGCCCGGCAGCTGCTGAAGCCCAGCCCGGCCAAACCAGAGCCCATGGAGAGAGAAGCCAGCAAGCAGCCCAGAAAATAGAAAAGAAGCCCAGCCTGCAGCAAGACTGCCCAGCCCAGCCCAGACACAGAGCAGAAGCCAAAACCCAGCAGCTCCCTGCCGACCAACAAAGAAAAAAAAAAGTTTCTGAATTTTTTGGCCTTTACCGTATGTGTTTCGCAAAAGCATGCCTTAGCTTTTCAGCAGCTCAACAGACTGTCAGATGCACAAAAAACTTTGCATCACTTCCCTAAATTTCCTCCCATTCCAAAACATAACACAGGGGCCACTGGGAGCAACTGGGATCAGACTGGGAGGAAATGGGAACAACTAGGACGAAGCTGGGAGCAACTGGGAGCAGCTAGGACCAAGCTGGGAGCAACTGGGATCATCATGGCATCAGAGTAGGATCATACTGGGAGGGACTGGGTCTGTGCTAGAGCCAACTGGGATCATACTGGGAGGAAATGGAACTATGCTGGGATAAATAGGATCATACTGGGAGCAACTGGCACCACACTGACGGTGACTGGGATCCTTCTGGAATCATACTGGAAGTGACTAGGGGTAGGCTGAGGGCAACTGGGACCACGGTGGAACAACTGGGATATGCAGGAAGTGACAGGAATCATGCTGGAGGTGACTGGGAGTGGCTGTGAGCAAATGGAATCATACTGGAAGCTACTGGGAGCAACTGGGAGTGAGTGGAAACACATTAGGGACAACTGGGATGTACTGGAAGAGACCAGGAATGACTGGAATCACAAAAGAACCATAAAGGAAGTTACTGGAATAATACTGGGAGTATCTGGGAGTGACTGGAATCCTACTGGGAGTGACTGGAATCATACTGGGTGACTTGGAGTGACTGGGACCATACTGGGAGCAAATGTCACCGTACTGAGAGTGACTGGGTTCATCCTGGAGTCATACTGGGAAGGACTTGAACCATACTGGGAGTGCCTGGAACTATAATAGGGGTGAATGGAAACACCTGGGATCATACTGGGATCATGCTGGGCGTGACTGGGATGATACTGGGATCACACTGAGTGTAACTGGAAGGTACTGGGACCATCCTGGGGGTGACTGGGAGCCACAGGGCCCATGCTGGGAGTGACCTGGGGGAACTGGGGGAACTGGCCCAGCTGGGGCTCAGGGTTGTTCTCCCCCAGGGCTGCCCCGGGTCCTGCTGCTGTGCCTGGCCCCACAGAGCCGAGGGACAGGGGACAGCTGAGGGACAGGGGACAGCTGAGGGACAGGAGACAGGGGCAGGGATGTGGAGAGGTAGAAGGGAGTTCCAGGGGGTCCTTGAGCCCAGGAAATGGGAGTCCAGGGTTTCCCAAAAAGGGGGGACCAGGGTGGGGACACTCGGGATGTTCAGGAAGGGGCAGTTCAGGGGGTCTCTGGTTTTGCACAAAGCTGGGGCTGGGGGCTGGGAAAGGCAGGAATGGGGGTCCAAGGCATTCCAGGGCGTCCCAGGGTCAAGCCAATGGCCAGTCTGGAGGCTGGGAGCCATGGGATGGCCAGGAAAAGGGGAGCAGGGGGTCCTCATGTCCAGAAATGGGGTGTGAAAAATGCATGTATTTTATGATTGGCTTTTCGCAAATATTAAAATGAATATTATATGTGTTGTATTAGAAAGCAATGCTGTATTAATTTTCTTCAGTACTGTGTTAAATATAGTTTTAGGTTATAAAAATTGTTAAAATAGAAACGATGCTATGTAAGATGCTTTGTTTAAACGAAAGGACTTGCAGCGAGATAACAGCCACAGGACACCAAGATCTTTCAGAGAAAAAGAATTTATGGCCTTCTTATTGGAAGAAACAAACTTCTTCCCACCTTGGAGGCGCTATTAGGATTAGAGGGAAGAAGTTGACACTGATCAGACAGAATCCTGTGTTTGAATGGAATTTATGCATCATGTATGAAGTGTATGAATATGCAACGGGCTACTGTTCTTAAGGGTTAATCCTTTGTTACTGGGGGTCCTTTTTCGGGCCCATGATGCCCAGAAAAAGGTACCCGGACATCCGTAACTCTTTGTTTTTATTGTCTCATAATGTCCTAATTCAATTTGTCCAAATTGTTATTACTCTAATTGTGTTACTATATAACCATCTTATTACTATTAAACTTTAAAAATTTTAAAAACAAGTGATTGACGTTTTTCACAATTTTGGTAGCAGAGGATGGTTACTAACACCTCGCTGCCGGTGCTTTAGGAGAGTCAGAGTGGGGAAGGTGCGCCCTGCCCCATTGGCAGCCTTGCTCTGTTTCCCCTGGGGTGACCGACAGACGCAGGTTACGATCTGTGGACAAAAGAAGGCAATAAAACAAATAAAAGGGAAAAAGGCTCCCTACAACCGCGGTAATTAGCCCCCTAAGACTAGTAGTGCACACGAAGAACCCGGGAAGGAAAAAGGATTGCTAAGTATTTCTCGGGGGGCAGGTACAGGGGGATGAATGTGTGTGAATGAGAGGTGAGCTGGTTACCCCAAACCTGCCAAGTGAGTGAGGAGTCTCCCATGCTGCGTTTTCGTCTTTTCGCAAGAAAAGCGGCCAGTAAAGAGACGAAGCGAGTGATAAGAGAGTGAAAGAATCCCCCAGGGTAACTGGGACTGGGTCTCAGGGAGCGGTTGGACCCCTCGGAGGTAGGGAGCAAGGTTTCCTAGCCCAATCCACTAGGAAACGGGACAGGAGGGGCCCCTAAAACCTGCTGGGTTGAGGGATTTCTATTCCAAGAGCATCCAAGAGCAGGGTTAAGCAGAATTCTGTCGGAGTGAGGATATGCCCAAGAACACTCAGGGTGGGACAACACAGCTAGATTGGGGGATGAAAATTTTTCCTAACAGTATCCAGGGTTGGACAACACAGCTACATTGAGGGATAAAAATTTTGCCCAACAAGATCCAGGGTTGAACAACACAGCCGGATTGAGGGATAAAAAAATGCCCAAGAAGATCCAGGGTTGGACAACACAGTAAAACAAATTAAATGCCCAAGAGCATCTGTAGTTGTACCACACCGCTGGGTTGAGGGACAGAAAATGCCCAAGAGCATCTGGGGTTGAACAGCACAGCTGGATTGAGGGAAAAATACCCAAGAGCATCTGGGGTTGGACAACACTGCAGGACTGAAGGAAAATTACCCGAGACCATCTGGGGTTGGACAACACGGCAGGATTGAGGGAAACATTGCCCAAGAGCATTTGGGGTTGGATAACACAGCTGGGTTGAGGGATATCCAATAGCACCGGGACTGGCCAGTAACACCTAAGCTTGTAATAGGTGATGTGAAAGTAAGAGGTACCTTATTGTTGTTTTGTGGTGTGTGAGAGTGAGACACACACAAAGTCAGCCTCAACTTCCCGGGCAGGTGGGAAGGGGGAGGCAGTGGAAAGAGGAGTGAGTGACCTGCGAACCAAGGTAGCGTTCACTGGGTGTGTGAGGGGCTGTAGCTGAAGAGTGTGAAAGACACACAGACAGCCTCACAGGGGAACGGACACCAGAGGCAGCCAGAGTCAGGGCCCTTCTAGGGGGCCTGGTGACACTGAGACCTGGAGGTAAACCCCAAAGCGAAAGAGGGGACCACAAGGAGCCGTGATTCCCTAGCAATAAGGATCCACTCTGTGTCTTGAGAGTGTGAAGGAATGTGTGAAAGTGAATGAGAAATACAAGTGAGTGAATGTAGATGAATGTAAGTATAGGTAATGTCAATTGTGCATTTTGAGCCTTACCATATCTCCTTGGAGGGATTGTATTGAAAAGCAGTGTGAGAAAAAGATTTTCGGGTGTAAGTAGTTGAAAGAAAAGTGGTATTTAAGTTGTTAGTAAAAAGTGAAAAACGGAAGCAGGGGACGAATAGATAGAATATTGAAAAATGAGACAGAAATCCAGTAATGTGAATACAGGAAAAGAAAAACAGGAAAAAAATTACCAACAGAAATACCCCAAGATAGCACTTTGGGAGTTATGTTAACAAACAGAAATACACCTCCTTGCAAAATACAGGGTATGCAGAAGTTGATGAGAAAAAACATGCAAACTTGTGAAATATATACTTAAAAAGAGCATTAGAAAATTTAACACAAAAGGAAGGAGTTATATATTGATTGAAGGTATGCCTTTGGAGTAGGACATACCTTAAGAAAAATTTAAAAAGGGAGATTACTTAATTAAAGAAGAAAAAGATTAGTACATGAGAAACTTATTTTTGAGGTTTTAGAGGCATTAAAATTATCTAAGAGAGATCGTAATAATACACATTAAAGGACACCAAAAGGTAAAAACCCAGAAATAAGAAAAAATAATTGGCAGATCAAGAAGCTAAAGATGCAGCAGAAAATAGAGCTGAAAGAGTTAATGTTAACTCCAAATGAAGAAAAATTGGAAATTCCCAAGTTTAGGGAAGAAAAAAAAAGGGGAGGAATTAAAACAAGATAGGTGGTGAACAAGAGAAATCGGGGAAATAGAAACATCTTGATGGAAGACAATTAGATAATAAAACCCTTACTAGGGAATAGCAGAGGACATGTTTCAAAAAGCCCGGTGGGATACTCAGGCTTTGGGTGATCATTCTTTTAAAAGAATTATGGGTGCACTGAGACTTTAGGAGTAGAAAAACAAGTACCTGAAAGATGTATAATTTGTCAAAAGATAAATTAAAGGGTAATGAGAAAACCAATATGAGAAGGTCGTGAGTTAGCTTATCAACCATTTCAAAGCATGCAAACAGAAGTTTAGATTTGTTAAGCTCTGGATTTATTTGTAAAAACCGATTAATCCAGAAGAAAAAGAGAATACCACATGGTGGGGAAGGGGGAGGCTGTAAGAAAATAACATTTTTGAAAGGCAATAAAAGCAAAACGGGGAAAGTATAAAACTGAGAACAAATTACCTCACCCATTCCCGTTCGTTCCCCCACTCGTTGGCAGCTGCACCACCCCTCCCAGCCCCTGTGCCAGCTCCGGCGCAGTCCGTCTGTCCCGGTCCGTCTGCCCAGTCCGTCTGTCCCAGGCCGGGGCTGGGGGTCTGTCCTGCCCTGTGCACCGTGGTCACCGCGCTGACCGCACCGAGGGGGGTCCCGTCTGTCCCGTCTGTCGCATCCCCGGCTGCCCTGGCTCTGTCGGCTCCCGCCGCTGCAGCCGGGGTCAGTCCCGGCTTTGTCTGTGCCGGATCAGCCACCGTGAGCCGTGTGGGGGCGATCCCCGCTCCAGCTCGGCCTGCACCGGAACGGCCCCGCGGGCGATCCCGGCTGCAGACCCCGCCTTTGGAGCACCCACACCCTGAGCTGTGCCGATCCCCTCGGGCGATCCCAACCGCAGATCCCGCCTTTGGAGCACCCAGACCCTGAGCTGTTCCGAGCTCTCCCGTCCTGCCCTGAGCTCCGTTCCCTCGGTAACCACAGCTCCGGCTGCTCAGGGAAACTCTCTAAAGGAATCGCTTTATCGAAACACTAAAAGTTCAGTTAGAAGAAAACCCTCTCCTGATTCTTCCTAAAAATACGGGGAAAAGGCTATAGAAGATAAAAATCCAAAAAGAACGGGATAAAGAGATTGGTCTATTTCCATTACGAAAGGTTCTCATAGGAGGGGACGGATCAGAGTTTGTAAATGCTCCTTTGACTTTGTCTGAGGTCTGAATTTTAAGAAATAAATACAAGGGATATTCAGAGAATCCCATAGGCATAGCTGAACAATTAGACCAACTTTTAAGTCCAAACATCTATACTTGAGAAGAGATGTGGTCGGTAATGAAAAGAATATTTTTCTCAAGAAGAAAAGCAATTAATCAGAGCAACTGAAATAAAAGCTTAAGAAAAAGATAATCCGCAGGGACCCCCAGAGAAGACAAAACGCCAACTGCACCTCCTGAGTGGGGTTAAAATAATGAGGAGGGGAGTAAACACATGAATAATGATCGTAATTACATAACCAAGAGAATAAATGAGACAGCATATCAAAGGCAAAATGCGAAAACAAAAGGTTTTTGAAGGACAGCTTTTAAAGGGGAAAGAAGAAACTCCAACTAAATAGATAAGCAATCTTGAGAGAAAAAGGAAAATGGTCCTAAGTAAGCAGAAGATCTGAAAATCTTTAAAGAAATGGGCACATTAAAAAAAATCAAGTCAGAGGCTCTAATTGTTTTGGGGGGACAAATACAATCTGGAGCCTGTGATAACTTTAAAAGTGAGTCCCCCAAGAAGAAGAATTGGAATTTGTAACAGACACAGGGGCAGAGAGAACTTTCCTGTTAAATGTTCCAAAAAGTTATAGTGTGAGCAAACATATAGTGAAAGCAAAAGGGGCAAAAAGAGAAAGTTTTACATTTCTAGTCATTAAAGATGTGGTAATTGAGAGAAGAAACTAAAATTTAGATGGGAGATGTGTTATTTGTCCCAGGGGCAGGTAACAATTTATCAGGAGGAGTCTTACCAGTGCAATTAAGAATAGTAGTTATATCAGAAAATGGGAAAATGACAGCTAGAGTTTTGAAATTAGGCCAAGAAGATGAAAAAAAAATCAACAAAGAAGTTTGGGCTGGAGAAAGAAATAGGGGAAGATTAAATATCGACTCCATAAGGGTTACAATTGAGAGAGAAGAAAGAGAGAAGTTGAAGTAAGGGGGTGGTTAGCAAACTCTGAGATGTTGGAATGTGAAGTGATGACATCTTGGTGCTAGAAGAGAGCAGAAGTGTGAATGGAGTTTTTTGCATCAAAGGCAGAGAAGTGTCTTAACACATGGTTGTCAGGAGGTTATTCAACGCCACACTGGGGTCCAGAAAGGGTTTAGCAGAACAGGCCCTGCTTGAAGACAGAAGAGGATAAGAAAGAAGGAGAAAGAAAAAGAATGTCAGGAGCACCTGGGGATGCCAAGTTTGGGGTTGTCAAGGTTGGAAGGTGTCTGAGCGCTCCCTAGAGCGGCGGGGTCTCGGGGGCTGCGGCAGGGACCGATCCATGGAGGTGCCCCGGGCGGTGCCGGCAGCAGAGGACACAGGTTTGCGGCCAGGAGCGGGCTAGCTCAGGGGTGGAACTGCCGGGGGGCTCCCAGACTGTCGGGGTGCCGAGTCCAGGATGGCAATGTCAGCCCGGTAAGTGGGCCGAGAGAGAGAAGGGGAGAGAGAGAGAGAGAGAGAAGAAGAGAGAGAGAAGGAAAGAGGAAGAGAGACAAGAAGAGAGAGAGAGACAGGGGGCAAGAGAGACCCAGGGCAGCCCCCAGGGTCCCCATGCCCGTGGCTGCTCTCCCCTGCTCAGGCCCTAAAGCCAAGGGGCAGCACCGGGGAAAGGGAGAAGAACAGCACTGACAGCAAGGCTGTGAAAAGAGGGGCAGGGGGGCCAGCAATAAAAGATAAACTCAAAGCAGAGATTGATGAGTCTCCAAACCTCACAAAGCAGTTTATTTTTCTTAAGTGAGAAGTTTTTTGGTTTTTTCTTTTGTTCTGCCATTAACGAGAAGGTTTTTTTTTTTCCTGAAGAAGAAGAGGCTGCTGTAGAGAAAGCTTTTAGGTAAACCCAGAGAGTTTAGAAGGAAAGCGAATAGTAAAAGTTAATGCAGTATTATCTTTCTTTTATTACCATGCTATTAAGAAGTCCTTTCCAGGTACTACTGAAGCAACAACCAGAATCACAGAAAGAAGGTGAATTTCATGCCAGCAGAATCAAAGGACTTGTGAAGAAACCTGAAAAATGGAATATCACATGTAAACCGGGTGATACTGAACTGACTTTCCAATGGGATCTGACTGGTAATAGTCTGGGAAAACCCAAATTATCCAAGAAATATACAAAGAATAACACTGAATTAAGAAATAAGATAATGCTTATATCACTAGTTTTGAGCACTGCCTGAATAAAACATCTCCTTGGGAAGGAATACCTCAGATAGAAGGATCAAGACTGTTTTTGTATTCTGACCTTAGCCTGAGAATTGTACAGGGGAGAAGGGGAATTGCCATTTCCATTAGTAAACTTTATTTGATTCATTCCAATACTGGACATGCTAGCTAGGTTATAAGTAAATGCTTAAACTGTGAGAGGAATTAGTATTGTAGTTCACAAAATTTATGCTCTTATTGCAAAAAGTGTTATAGTAATAACTTAGTTTTGTGGATGGGAATTATTAGTGCCTGTTGAATGAGAGATACCTGAGGAACAGTAGGAGACCACAGTTAAAGAGTGTTAAAAACAATTTGCCTGGAAATTAGTTAAGAGAAAGTGACAAGAAAATACAGGGCAAGACCAGATTGGCCTCTGTATTTCACCACCGAGAAGATCAAATACAGCTGCTGCGGGTTGGAAACTCACAGGCATGGGAGGTGGGAGTATAAGCCATACTGGACCTCTGTTATTCCTGTCTCTGGCACTCATTTGTTGTCTTTTCCCTTTCAGGATACCAGAAAGATCGTGTCAAAAATGCTACAAAAAGCATCACATAGAAAGAAACCAAAGTTCCTCCTTTATTACACACACCTATGTCAACAGCCACTGTTATAACCCATCCAAATTAAGAACCCCTAGGCAAAATGGAGTAAATTATTAGATTACAAGAAACTTAGGAAAAAGTGGTAATAGATTTAGAATTGAATGTCCAAAAAGAGAGAGATGGATTTGTTTTACATTTAATCTTGAAGATACGGTTCAAGATTTGGTAAAAAAACAAATAATAAACGAAAAGGTAAAACCAGCACAGCAATCTAACTCTGTATTGACTCCAAATTATCTGTTGAATCGTATTACAAGACTCCAAGCAGTTATAGAAATGATAGCAAATAAGGCTGCTCAAGCATTAGAGTTAATATCAAGCCAGCAAAGCCAAACAAAAACTGTGGTGTATCAGAATAGGTTGGCTTTAGACTATTTATTGGCCAAAGAAGGGGGTGTTTGTGGAAAGTTCAATATATCAGATTGTTGAAAATTGATGACCACAAAAAAGTCATTCTAGAAAAAGCAAAAGAAATCAAAGAAGAAAAATATATAAGCATATAATAACCCAGATTCCAGTCCAAAAATTAGAAAACAATGTTAAAATCTAGCTGGTGGGGTAATGTATTAGAAGAAATTAAGATCTTTCAATTTTTGTTACAACTGTTTTTATATTTCTTACTCGCGTAATCCCGTTTTATTTTGCCAGCATAGCCCAGAAGATGCAAGTAGATAAAAATATTGCTCAAGCCAAATGATTTACAAAGAATAAGAGTGGGAATTGTGAAAAATGCATTTATTTTATGATTGGCTTTTCGCAAATATTAAAATGAATATTATATGTGTTGTATTAGAAAGTAATGCTGTATTAATTCTCTTAAGTACTGTGTTCAATATAGTTTTAGGCTATAAAAATTGTTAAAATAGAAACTATGCTATGTAAGATGCTTTGTTTAACAAGAAGGGCTTGCAGCGAGATAGCAGCCACAGGACACCTAAATCTTTCAGAGAAAGAGAATTTATTGCCTTCTTATCAGAAGAAACGAACTTCTTCCGACCTCGAAGGCGCTGTTAGGATTAGAAGGAAGAAGCAGACACTGACCAGACAGAATCCTGTGTTTGAATGGAATTTATGCATCATGGATGAAGTGTATGAATATGCAACGGGCTATTGTTCTTAAGGGTTAATCCTTTGTTAACGGCTGTCCTTTTTTGGGCTCGTGATGCCCAGAGAAAGGTATCCGGACGTCCGTAACTCTTTGTTTTTATTGTCTCATATTGTCCTAAATATTTTATTACTCTTAAACTTTTAAAATTTTTAAAAACAAGTGATTGGCGTTTTTCACAGGTCCCTTTTCCTTAGCGCGCGGTTTTCGCACAGCATTCGCAGCGGCCGTCCCCTCCCACCGCGCCTTTGCAGCTCAGGCAGATAAACTGTATTCCAATTCTCGACGACATCCACCAGTTTTGGTTTTGCACGGGAGGTATTTAAAAAAGCGATGCAAAAGTTTTAGCTACTAAAACCTGTACAGCTTCTGAGACAGTAAAGAAGAAATTAAATCCCAAACAAGAGAAATAAAGAAATGCCTTAATCTTAAAGCTAAAACCCTCTGGTAAAACTATGGAAAGAAGACTTTTTTCTCTAAGACTTAAAGGTATGGAGAGATATAGTTGTAATTAATATCAAACAAAAGACTCCACAGCAAAGCAAACAAATATTAAAGTCACTGTAATCCTATAAGAAGTTGAAACGGAGAGAAGAGTAATAAAATTATGTGCCTCCAAGAACAAAAATCTCTGTTCAAAGTGGGCACAAAGGGAGGCCGGGCCGCCAGCTCCGCCCCCCGAGCCCCCGCCGGCCGACACCGCAGGCCCCTCGGCACCTTTCGGCGTGGCCCCGCTCCCCGCAATGCCGTTGTCCACAGCCTCCTCCCCGCCGCCCCTGCCCCCGGACGGCCGCACTCCAAGCCGCTCCTGCCGCTGCCCGCGCTCCTGAGAGCGACACTGCCGGCCCGGCTCGTGGCGGCCTCGCCCCTGGACAGGGAGCTGCCGGCCGCTGCTGGCCCGGGGCAGCTGCGGCTCGGAGTCCGCCTGCCGAGGGGCGAGAAGCAGCAGCCCCGGGCTGCTCACCATTGTGCCCCGCATGATTCCCTGCCCCGGCGCCTCGGAGCCCGGGCACACCGAGCGCCGGCACGGCCGCTGCGGCTCCCTGCCTGGGCACACGGAGAAATCCGGCACATGGAACTCGCCAGAACCCCGAGGCCCGAGCTGAGGCAAAACTGACCGCGAGTCGCACCTGTGCTGAAGCCGCTTCCCAGCTTTATTATAGACTTGCCGGGCTCTGGGCGCGACAGCCGCTGCGCCTCCAGTCTAATGGGCGCGATTCGTACGCCCTCACTGCTACACGGGCAGCGTCAGTGTGGGAGGGATTTTGGCCGATCTGAGCAATCGGCGGCGGGAGCGCAGCCAATCGCGGATCGGCGGCTCCCCCGCCGCGCCCCGGCGCTCCCCGCTGCCTTCTCCGGGATCGGTTCCTTCACCGCTCCGGCGCCTCCCGTCGCTGCCAGCCCGGATTCGGGATCAGAACCCGAGTCCCTTTGGCCCGGTGAGCGCAGTGCAAACCTCCTGCGGTGGCGGCAGGCGCGGGGCTGCCCCGCCTCACGCCGAGCCCCGGGCGGGTCCAAGCTCGGCTTTCCCCGCTCGGCTTTTCCCTCGCTGCCGCCGGGGCTTTCCCCCCTCCCGAGGCTCGGCTTTGCCCGGCGCCTCCGCTTGGCCCCGGCCGAACTCACTGCCCCCCGTGGCTCCCCAGCCCTGCGGCGCGGCGAACCCCCGGCATTTGCCGAAGGGCTCTGACTGCCCCTGGCTACTGAAGCCTCACGCACCGTGTCCTAGAATGCCGTAAACATGTGCTGAAATGCTTATTTGAAGTTAGTCTTGTGTTTTTGGTGAACTCTGATTTCTCTGAGAATTGATACTGGAAAGATTCAAAGCGGTACATGCAGTGCTTCATTATTATCATGTGCAGAATAACACAGTCTAATTTCTTTAGCAGAAATGCTGATAGCATTTACCACATGGTATTACACTAAATACAATCTCGAGAAGCTCCCGATCTCTTGGACACTTTGCCAAATTCTACTTTGTTGTTTCTTTTAGTAGAATTGAGCTTTAAAAGGTTTCAGTAAATTCATTAAAATTTGTGGCTGCCATGACTTTTTCTCAATGTTAAATTACATAGGGTCAAGATATTTGTTACATTTCTCTAATCCCTGCAGTAAATCCATCAGGCCACTATTTCAGACACGCTTGGTTCACATTTTCAGTGCCTTTTGGTATTAATAGCATCAGACTAAGGTACATTTTGTAGAACCCAGAACTTTTAAGGATATTGATTGCTAGTTCAGTTCTGTTTTATTTGAATATGATTTTAGCAATGTTAAGATTAAGCAAGGTTAGATCTGAGTAATGTTACCTTTATTACTCTATTGAGTTAATTTTTTACTAATCTTTCATGTTAAGGTGGATTTCTGTCAGATTTGAATGTTGCTGAGTTTGGACAAGATCAGGTTTCAGTCTTCTTCACTTTAAGCCATTTCATGTTTTATTTCTGTTTTAAGATCAGTTTTTATTGAGTATGAAAGATGCTACTTTAAATTCTCTTAAGTATACCTCGAATGGTACTGAGGTGACACTGAATTACACTGTAATTAATTTTAAGACCCAAGTCAATTTTCTTTAAACATGTTTGTTTACATTGCAAGATGTAGTTCTTTTCTTCTAGAGAAAAGACAGATCCCACTGAAACAGCTGTGATGAAACACTGATAAACACCTGCTTTTGGATAGAAGAAGATACAGTTTGTTGGGCCCTTGATCCTCTCACAGGTTGCACAGGTGTCAGTGCTACACTGCCTAACAGGATCATTGATTGTGATCTCTTCTGGTTTATTTTCCACAGATAACACAGGAGAGTGGGTGGTTGTTCCACACTGTGGCTGTTATCCATTGTAAGCTGTTCAGTGTTTCATTGCTATGGATACAGGAATGCTGGAAGAATATTGTCTCCAATTCCTGAGACAGTCACTGCTGACATATCGGTTCCATCATGTGAATTCACTCATTTTTATAACAGGAATTATTCATAAGACACCATTACCTTATTTATAGCTAGCATTTCATTAACTTTGACATATCTTTGTGTGAGTATCCACAAGACATGGTGTCACTTTGGGATCTCTCTGTTTTGTTCTGCAGCTGCAGATGCATCTCTTTGAACAGGCTGTCTGCAGCCGTTCCCTGCACTGCCTGCTCAGCCTTTAGTCCCTTCTCTTGTTCCAGCAGGGTTGCTGTGCCTTGACCCAGGGCTGTCTCATGATTTTCCTGTGTTTTCAGAGTTCCAGGATGAGATCTCTGGGCTCGGTCAAACGCCTCATCTGAACTGAGGTCCTGTGGTCTTTCCTGACCCTTTTGTGACACATCCTCATGGGACAGGGCTGTGACCTGCTGAGGGCAAGGCTGCTCCTGCTCTGTGGGAATCACACACAGCCCCAGTTATTCTCACAGGAGCACTCCAGCAGTTTGCTGTGTTGGGGCATCTCATAGCTGCTATTCTTGAGAGATTTGTTTTAAAGGTATGTGAGGGAGACCCTCCCAATGAGGGTCTGGGCTCTGGCCATGCCCTGGCTCTTCCTGGTTGGAAAATTGCCAACAAACCCAGATGTTTTCTGCCTCAAAACTATATTCAAGTCCCTTGGCCTTGGCAATTTGACCCTATACCAATAAGACAGCTGGATCTATTTTTAAAGTGAGCTTGGACACCTTTCCTGGAAATGGATCTCCACGTCCTCACTGAAATGAGGTTTGTCAGCTGTTGCAGGCTCTGGGTGATGATGC
The DNA here is from genome assembly GCF_028551555.1 of Melozone crissalis. Lineage (NCBI taxonomy): Eukaryota > Metazoa > Chordata > Aves > Passeriformes > Passerellidae > Melozone > Melozone crissalis. The sequence goes on from NW_026535781.1 coordinate 2,450,317, forward strand.
AGTATTTTAGACATTGATAATCATCCAATTTCACAAGTCTTAGTAATTACATGCATTATCTGACTTATTCTTGATTACTGTCAGTTTCTTGTTTCACTGCATGTATTGCTTTGTTTTGCTGTTCCCTTCATGTTCATAGCAAGAGACATGCTTGTTATTTTTAAAACAAAAAGAAAGGGGAATTGGCTCCTAAAGAATGTCTGAACAATGCAATATTTGTACTAAAAGTATTTTAAAGGCTTTTCTGTAACTGTCACAGTGAGGGTGGCTGTGACAAACCTCTCTGGTTCCCTGACTTCAGGCAAGGGTGGTAAAAATGAAAAGGAGCGGGTTCGATGGAGCTGCCCAGAAAGAACTTTCATAAAGGTTGAGAAACAACAAACATGGGGAAGCCGTGCGCAATAAGAGGGGCAGGATCCAGAGACCCCAAACAAAGGGGAAGCAACAATAGATACACTGAGGGGTGGAACATTCTGCAACTGTAACCATATGGGGGAAACAAGTAAGCACTAGGGGAACAGAACTTGGGCAACTTAACATAAAAACACCAAAGGCTTACGGGGGAACTCTCAGGCTGGCCCTGAACTAAACAAATGATTCCCAGGGCTGGAAACCAATGCCTGGCTCTTTTGGGGTAAAATCCAGGTGAGTCTGAGTCACAGCTGGGCCAAGTCCCACACATGAGGGTCTCAAGCTGAGTGTGCAATGGCAAGGCCTGGCTGATTTATGGACTGAGGGAGAAGGGGTGCACATGTTTTATCATCAGCAGCTTTAAAGGGATCACCTGCTCACCTGATCAGGTATCGATGGCCTCCAAGAAACGAGGCTCAGGGAGAAGAGGGGTGACTTTGTCCCCACTCAGCCTTGGTGGCCAGGACAGGGACAGAGGCAGGACTGCCAGCCCATGGCTGTGCCTGGAGACTTGGAGAGGAAACTGAACAGAGGCCTTCTGTCCTACAGTATTTACCACCCTGATGTTGTGTTCTACCAACCCTCTTCAGCTATTCCTGCTCCGGGCTTCCAGAAAGACATTCAGTGATGCCAAGGCCAACATTCCCAGCTGCTGGACTTCCTCCTGCCTAGACAGCACAGCCCCTGAGTTCCAGCCATGGGGACTTTAGAATTATGGTCATTTATTTCCATTCCCTAAGAGACATTGGACATGATCTTTGTGTTCTCCCATGCTGCAAGACCCTTTGTCAGTGACATGATTGGACTAGAGGATACAAAATTGGAGTATTGATTGACTGTAACCTGTCTTTCATGTGTCTTATCCTGTACCTAATAGATAACCATTAATAACCTTAAAAAGATTGTAATCTCACAGGAACAAACTGTTTTAAACATCAGAATGCATAAGCTTTTTTTTTTAACAAAAAGAAGGAGAATTGTTGCATATAGATAGAAATGCTATAAAAGAAATGCCTTACAGTATCATGGTATAGGCCTGCTGATTGGGCTGGGTGCAGCTCACAGCTTGTCTGTTGATTCCCATGAGAGAGAATCAGAGGAATGAGAATCAGTCTGCAGAACAATCTATTGTTGTAAAGAAAAACAGGTTCACACTCTCAAAACCAAGAAATCTGTCCCATGCAAATCAGTGAAAAATATATATATAAACCAACCAAAAATGGAGATGTTTAGTGGAAATGCAAAATGCCATTTACTGTCCAATGAACTGTCAGAGTATTGTGAGCCAATTAGATCTAACACGGTGCCAGCTGATAATCCTATAAAATATGAGCTGTGCAGTAAAGATGCGCCTTTTCTGGATAAAGAAATGGGTCGCAGTTGTTTGTATTGCGACAAATCAAGGGGGACTTTTCCTCAATTTAGCCTCCTAAAATAAGTGGAAATGCAGTTTCGTTCTCAATTTCCCTCACTGAAGCCCATTCTGGGGGCTTTTGCACATCTTTTTCATCTGTGAAGGTCCCTTCAAATGGAGGCTCCCCCTCGACGGAACACTTACAGTGGCACCCTCGGCGATCCCAGCGCAGGGGGCACACGGGGGAAGCCGGCGCCAGGAACTCGCCAGAACCCCCCGGCCCTCACCGCGGCCCCCTCCGCCCGCAGCGAGCCCCGAGCTGGGGCAGCACCGGCCGCGGGTCCCACCTGGGCTGGAGCCGCCTCCGAGCTCCGGGTGCCGCCGCCGCTCCGCTCCCGTCCCGGCCAGACACAGCGGGCACGGCGCAACAGAATAAAGAAAATGTCTGG